>NC_090415.1:22061120-22733995 GCF_036365525.1 Heterodontus francisci
TAATCGTGGGCACTCTCATCATCACCTAACTTGGGCAAATGAAATTGCAGGTTGAGCACCTGGAACATATTTGAAACAGTTTCCTGGAACCAACCGTGGAAGAGGAGCAAATTTTAGATCTTTTTCTGTGCAGCGAGACAGGGTTTATCTCATAGCGAGGGAAGAGTGATCATAATATGATGGAAGCCACACAGAGTTTGAGAGCGACTGACATAAGTCCGAAACTGCAGCGCTGAACTTAAACAAAGCCAATTGCACAGGAGTGAGGGGGCGAGCTGGCGAAGGTAGGTTGGGCAAATAGATTAAAAGATATAACAATTAAAGAAGTCATTCATAACTAAACATTCCCTTAAGCAGAAAAAAAATCTCAAGGGCAAAGTGGTGCAGACATGGATGATAGTAGATTTCAAGAAATGGCTTACAATGTTGCGGGAAAAAAAATCCAGTAAAGAATCTCCAAGAAATAAAGAGGGAAAAATAGACTGAGAGAGCTTTTACAAGTCTGTAAAAAGGAGAGTAGCTAAAGTAAATGTTGCTCCCTTACAGGCAGAAACAGGAGAAATTATGATGGGGAATAAGGAAATAGCAAAGATGTGACCAATGGACGACATAAAAGGTAGGAGGGTCAGTGTCAGCTTGGATAAGAAACAAATGGCTTATTTCTGGTATCTTCTTTGTGTCTTCTACTCTGAAGGCAGACAGAGAACATTTAGAGTCAGAGAGTCATTTACAGCACAGAAGGAGGCCACTCGGCTCATCTAGTCCGTGGAGCAATCCAGTCCGTCCCACTTGCCCTGCTCTATCCCTGCAGTTCTGTAAGTTTACTCCCATCACATGCCCATCCAACTTCCTTCTGAAATCATGCATCATGTCTGCGAGTTCCAGATCACGATCACTCGCTGCATAAAAAAAAACTCTTCCTCACATCCCGGCTTCTAAAACCTCGCCTTGTAGTGAAACTCCCTCGTCCTGGCAACCGTTCTGGGAGATCTCCTCTGCACCCTCTCGAGGACCCTCACGTCCTTCCTAAAGAGTGCCGGGCACAACTGGGTGCAATGCTCTAGTGTATGTATCCATGTTTGCTCAGGACACAAGGCTCAGTGGGAAAGTCAGCTGTGAGGAGGAGGCCAGGAGAGTGCAAAGAGATGTAGAGCACGCAACTGATTGGACAGGGAAGCAGATGACGGAGCAAGAAGAACGGGAAAGCAGAATTATTTTTTAAGAAGGTGACAAACCAGGGTATTCCGAGAGTCCGGGGTGTCCTTGCACATGAATCAGAGACAGTTAACATGGAGGTTCAGCGAGCAATTAGGAAGGCAGAGGGAGCTTTACTCTGTATCTAACCCCATGTACTGGGAGAGTTTGATGGGGGGACAGTGTAGAGGGAGCTTTATTCTGTATCTAACCCAGTGCTGTACCTGTCCTGGGAGTGTTTGATGGGGACAGAGTAGAGGGAGATTTACTCTGTATCTAACCCCCGTGCTGTACCTGTTCTGGGAGTGTTTGATGGGGACAGAGTAGAGGGAGATTTACTCTGTATCTAACCCCGTGCTGTACCTGTCCTGGGAGTGTTTGATGGGGACAGAGTAGAGGGAGCTTTACTCTGTATCTAACCCAGTGCTGTACCTGTCCTGGGAGTGTTTGATGGGGACAGTGTAGAGGGAGATTTACTCTGTATCTAACCCCCGTACTGTACCTGTCCTGGGAGTGTTTGATGGGGACAGAGTAGAGGGAGATTTACTCTGTATCTAACCCCGTGCTGTACCTGTCCTGGGAGTGTTTGATGGGGACAGAGTAGAGGGAGATTTACTCTGTATCTAACCCCGTGCTGTACCTGTCCTGGGAGTGTTTGATGGGGACAGAGTAGAGGGAGATTTACTCTGTATCTAACCCCGTGCTGTACCTGTCCTGGGAGTGTTTGATGGGGACAGAGTAGAGGGAGATTTACTCTGTATCTAACCCAGTGCTGTACCTGTCCTGGGAGTGTTTGATGAGGGACAATGTAGAGGGAGATTTACTCACCACGATCGGGAGACGCCTCGGGCTGGTGATGCAGGCGGACGAGGTGCATGAAGGTGTGAGCCAGCATCAGCTCCTTCATGTGCTCCTGTTGGGCGCGGTGCACCAAAGCCACGAGCAGCTCTGCGTTGTTGGATGTGGTCCTGTCGTGCAGCATGGTAGAGTGGTCCAGGGCTTTCTTGTCACGTTTCAGCCGGAAGAGGCGCTGGGAGCGTTGGGTCATCAGCACGGTGAAGAGGAGGAATAGCAGCAGGAAGTCCACCTTCAGGCTGTAAAAGCCTAGCACAGTCAAGTTGGCAAACAGGGCCGAGCCCCCCACCACCAGGGTGAAGTAGAGCAAGGTGCGGTCGGAGAAGGAGATACGCATCCGCACGGACGGCAGCAGATGCTCCAGGTTCTCCAGCGGGATGTCCTTGAATGACTTTAGAACCAAGCGCCCGTTCCGCAGCCGAGCCGCCATTACTACCCGCTTGCAGTACCGCCTGTGGGGGGGGGGGGGGGGGGCAATGGGAGGAGGTCAGAAAAGGGAGATTCGCATTGATATAGTGTCCTTTTGACTCCTCAGGACATCCCCAGTGTCGCCACTGCTGCAATCCTATTCAATATGGCTGCCGTGTCCACTCTAATAATGGACAACATTCCCAGATTGATCATGGCCACCATGCCCACTTCAGAAAATGGACATAGTGCCCAGATTAAAGATGGCCACCATGCCCACTCCAAAAAATTGACAACCTGCCCAAATTAATTATGGTCACCTTGCTCACTCCAAAAAATTGACAACCTGCCCAGCTATAATATGTCCACCGTGCCCACTCCAGAAAATGGACAACCTGCCCAGATAAAACATGGCCATGCTGCCCAAATTAAACATGGCCGCTGTGTCACTCCAAAATGGATAACATGCCCAGATACAATATGGCCACCGTGCCCCCTCCAAAAAGTGGTCAACCTGCGCAGATTAAACCTGGCCACCAAGCCCACTCCAAAAAATGGAGAACCAGCCCGGGTTAAACCCGGCCACCCAGCCCGGGTTAAACATGGGCACCCAGTTCACAGATGACATGAAAATAGGTGGTGTCGTAAATAGTGAGAAGGAAAGCCTTCGATTACAGGACGATATAGATGGGCAGAGCAGTGGCAAATGGAATTTAATCCTGAGAAGTGTGAGGTGATGCATTTTGGGAGGACTAACAAGGCAAGGGAATATACAATCGATGTACAGAGGGTCAGAGAGATCTTGGTGTACTTGTCCATAGATCATTGAAGGCAGTAGCACAGGTAGATAAGGTGATTAGGAAGGCATATGGGATACTTGCCTTTACTAGCCGAGGCATAGAATATAAGAGCAGCGAGGTTCTGATGGAGCTGTATAAAACACTAGTTAGGCCACAGCTGGAGTACTGTGTACAGTTCTGGGCACCACACTATAGGAAGGATGTGATTGTACTGGAGAGGATGCAGAGGAGATTCACTAGGATGTTGCCTGGGCTGGAGTATTTCAGCCATGAAGAGAGATTGGATAGGCTAGGGTTGTTTTCCTTAGAGCAGAGAAGGCTGAGGGGGGACCTGATTGAGGTGTAGAAGATTATGAGGGGCATTGATAGGTTAGATAGGAAGAGACTTTTTCCCTTAGCTGAGGTGCCAATAACCAGGGGGCATAGATTGAAGGCAGGAGGTTTAGAGGGGATTTGAGGAATTTTTTTTCCACTCAGATGGTGGTTGGAATCTGGAACACACTGCCTGAAGAGGTGGTAGAGGCAGGAACCCTCACAACATTTAAGTATTTAGATGAGCACTTGAAACGTCATAGCATACAAGGCTACGGGCCAAGTGCTGGAAAATTGGATTAGAATAGTTAGGAGCTTGATGGCCGGCACAGACTCGATGGGCCGAAGGGCCTGTTTCTGTGTTGCATAACTCTATGACCACCCTGCCCGGGTTAAACATCTCCGCTCTGCACCTTTTACCATTAACCTCAGATCTGCGTCCTCTAGTTACTGACTCCCTGCCAGTTTCTCCTTACTTATTCTGTTCAAACCCTTCCTGATTTTGAACATCTCTATTAAATCTCCCTCTTAACCTTCTCTGTTCTCAGGAGAACAATCCCAAAATCTCCCAGTCTCTGCACATTAACTGAAGGCCCTCATCCCTGGGACCATTCTGGTCAATCTCCCTCGTAACCTTTCATTTATATCGTGCCCTTAACAGAGCAAAAGTTTCAGCGCATAATCAGACATAAATTTGCGCGTGACACGATGCACTGCAGCAACACACCAAGGTTCCTTAGACAGCGCCGCCCAAACCCGCGACCTCTACCAACTCGAAGGACAAGGGCAGCAGGAGCATGGGAACACCCACCGCCTGCAAGTTCCCCTCCGAGCCGCTCACCGCCCCGACTTGGAACGATATCGGCCGTTCCTTCACTGGTGCTGGGTCACAATCCTGGAACTCCCTTCCGAGCAGCACTGCGGGCGGACCTGCACCCCAGGAACTGCAGCAGCTCAAGGCGGACGCTCAACGCCACCTTCTCAAGGGGCGATTAGGGACGGGCAATAAAAGCCAGACACCTCTTACCTCTCCATTGGCATCTTCACCATGCGCTGGAAGAACTGACGCTTGGAGGCGCGCTCCTCCTTTGTCTTGTCCAGTGGCTGCGGCGTTCCCACCCGTATGCCGAGTGCCCAGAACTTCATGTAATCGTAATCCGCCAACCTGACTTTCACCTGGGGAAACGGAGAGGGCAAGGCGTTCAGCTGCGGCCGGGGTAGGGGGGTGGGGGAAGAGAGAGAGGAGGGGGCAAATCCCGTCTTAAGGAACCCACAAGCGGGGAGGCCCGACCCCACATGAGGCAAGGAGGTCGGGGACGAGAGTGCTGCTTCGGTGCTGAAATCACAGGACCGCGTCGGCGAGCGAGGCGGCCATTTGGCCCACCGTGTCTGGGCTAGCTCTTTGTGCAATTAATGCCACCTTCCACTGAGCAATTCCTTTCCCCTACCAGTATTTAAACGAATCCCCCTTCTGAGAGTTAGGCCTCAATCTGCTTCCACTGCCCTTTCAGGCAGCGCATTCTGGATCACAACAAGTCACTGCGTCGATAAATGTTTCCTCATTTCCCTCCCTCTGGTTCTTTCACCAATCGCCAACGATCTGTGTCCCACTGGTTCCCCAACCTCCGTGCCACTGGGAAAATTTCTCATCATTTACTCCATCCAAACACCTATTGATTGCAAACGCCCCAAATAAATCTCCTTCTTAACCTTCACTGCTCTAAGGAGAAAAACCATGGATAACTATGTAAAGCAGAGAGAGGAACAGTTCAATGGTGAGAGCGCGGGAAAGTGGGATTAGTTTGGGAGTGATAAAGGGCTTTGGGAAGAGAGTGGGGCAGTGGGATTAGTTTGGGGATTGATAACGGGCTTTGGAGAGAGAGCGGGGCAGGGGGATTAGTTTGGGGATTGATATAGGGCGATGGTAGAGAGTGGGGCAGGGGGATTAGTTGGGGATTGATAGAGGGCTAAGGCGAGAGAGTGGGGCAGTGGGAGTAGTTTGGGGATAGATACAGGGCTAAGGAGAGAGAGTGGGGTAGTGGGATTAGTTTGGAGATAGATACAGGGCTAAGGAGAGAGAGTGGGGCAGTGGGATTAGTTTGGGATTGATACAGGGCGATGGGGAGAGTGTGGGGTAGTGGGATTAGTTTGGGGATTGATACAGGGCTATGGGGAGAGAGTGGGGTAGTGGGATTAGTTTGGGGATTGATACATGTTATGGGGAAAGAGTGGGGTAGTGGGATTAGTTTGGGGATTGATACAGGGCTATTGGGAGAGAGTGGGGCATTGGGATTAGTTTGGGGATTGATACAGGGCTAATCCGAGAGACAGTAGGAAACTAGGAGTAGTTTGGGGATTGATACAGGGCTATGAGGAGAGAATGGGGCAGTGGGATTAGCTTGGTGATTGACACAGGGCGATGGGGAGAGAGTGGGGCAGTGGGATTAGTTTCAGGATTGATACAGGGCTATGGGGAGAGAGCGGGACAGTGGGATTAGTTTGGTGATTGATGCAGGGCGATGCCGAGAGAGCGGGACAGTGGGATTAGTTTGGGGATTTATACAGGGGTATGCGGAGATTGGGGCAGTGGGATTCGTCTGAGGATGGATACAGGGCTATGGGGTGATCCGGGCAGTGAGAATAGTTTGGGGATTGATACAGGGCAATGGGGAGAGAATGGGGTAGTGGGAGTAGTTTGGGGATTGATACAGGGCTATGGGGAGACAGCGGGGCAGTGAGAATAGTTTGGGGATTGATACAGGGCAATGGGGAGAGAATGGGGCAGTGGGAGTAGTTTGGGGATTGATACAGGGCTATGGGGAGAGAGCGAGACAGTGGGATTAGTTTTGGGATTGATACAGGGCTTTGGTGAGAGTGTGGGGCAGTGGGATTAGTTTGGTGATTGATACAGGGCTTTGGGGAGAGAGCGGGGCAGTGGGATTAGTTTGGTGATTGATACAGGGCTATGGAGAGAGTGTGGGGCAGTGGGATTAGTTTGGGATTGATACAGGGCGATGGGGAGAGTGTGGGGCAGTGGGATTAGTTTGGGGATCGATACCGGACTAAGGAGAGAGAGCGGGGCAGTGGGATTAGTGTTGGGACTAATCCAGGGCTTTGGTGAGAGAGTGGGGCAGTGGGATTAGTTTGGTGATTGATACAGGGCTATGGAGAGAGTGTGGGGCAGTGGGATTAGTTTGGGATTGATACAGGGCGATGGGGAGAGTGTGGGGCAGTGGGATTAGTTTGGGGATCGATACCGGACTAAGGAGAGAGAGCGGGGCAGTGGGATTAGTGTTGGGACTAATCCAGGGCTTTGGTGAGAGAGTGGGGCAGTGGGATTAGTTTGGGGATTGATACGGGGGCTTTGGGGAGAGCAGGGCAGAGCGATTAGTTTGGGGATTGATACAGGGCTATGGGGAGAGAGCGGGGCAGTGGGATTAGTTTGGGGATTGATACAGGGCTATGGGGAGAGAGCTGAACAGTGGCATTAGTTTGGGATTGATACAGACTATGGGATGAGCCAGGAAGTGGGATCAATTTGACGATTGATGCAGGGCGATAGGGTGAGCCAGGCAGTGATATTAGTTTGGGGATTGAGAAAGGGTTATGGAGAGAGAGTGGGGAAGTGGGATTAGTTTGGGATTGATACAGGGCTATGGGGAGAGAGCGGGGCAGTGGGATTAGTTTGGGATTGATACAGGGCTATGGAGAGAGAGCGGGGCAGTGGGATTAGTTTGGGATTGATACAGGGCTATGGGGAGAGAGCGGGGGCAGTGGGATTAGTTTGGGATTGATACAGGGCTATGGGGAGAGCGGGGGCAGTGGGATTAGTTTGGGATTGATACAGGGCTATGGGGAGAGAGCGGGGGCAGTGGGATTAGTTTGGGATTGATACAGGCCTATGGGGAGAGCGGGGGCAGTGGGATTAGTTTGGGATTGATACAGGGCTATGGGGAGAGAGCGGGGGCAGTGGGATTAGTTTGGGGATTGATACAGGGCTATGGGGAGAGCGGGGGCAGTGGGATTAGTTTGGGATTGATACAGGGCTATGGAGAGAGAGCAGGGCAGTGGGATTAGTTTGGGATTGATGAGGGCTATGGAGAGAGAGCAGGGCAGTGGGATTAGTTTGGGGATTGATGCAGGGCTATGAGGAGAGAGCAGGGCAGTGGGATTAGTTTGAGATTGATACAGGGTTATGGGGAGAGGGCGGGGTAGTGGGATTAGTTTGGGGATTGATACAGGGCTATGGAGAGAGCAGGGCAGTGGGATTAGTTTGGGATTGATACAGGGATTTGGGGAGAGGACGGGGTAGTGGGATTAGTTTGGGATTTGATATAGGGCTATGGGGAGAGAGTGGGGCAGCTTTCCACTGTTAGTCTGTGAGGAGGGGGAGCTCTGTTCCGGATTTGAGGGGGGAGGGGCGGGGTGTGGTGGTGTCGTCGGGGAGTACCTGGACTTTAAAAAGCGGATCGTGATGCAAAAGGGCGTAATGGATAGCTTCCTCTGACAGTCTGTTGAAGTTGGCCTGTTCCAAGACTGGATGCAGGTTGTCGAGCAGAATCATTTCTTGGTCCGAATGTACTGTCTCCTCCGCCAACAGCTCTGGCAGTGTGTCTCGATCTGGGTTAATCGGTTCATACAGTGCCTGCAAAAAGCAGCAATAAAAATCATTGGACAGCAGTTCTGGAAAAGACTGTCGCAAACACCGACACCCGGAGCTCTCCTCTTCCCTCCGAGCTCCAAAGTCCCAGTCCCACCCCTGATCACATCCCCACACACAATCTCGCTCCCCTCTCCTGTGTCCCTCACGCTCCCCCTCCTTCCTCCTCCCCCCCGTATCCCACCTGCTCGTTTGATTCAGGCAACACGGATTGCCAGTACTGCTGAAGTGTCGTCACTGCTCCAATGCAGGGGTACGGGGCAGCCTAGTGGTTCGGTGGGTGCCTCCGCATAATAGTGACCAGTTAATGACCCTTGGAAGTGGCCGATGACACAGTAATGGAGAAGGCGGTAGGGAAGGATGAAAGTCGCTGACAGTGCTCCAAGTGGAAAACGTCAGCCGGGTTGCTAGCATGCATCCTCGGGGACTGAGGGAAGCGAGGGTGCAAACTGCGGAGCCTCTGGCCACAGTCTTCCACTCTTCCTCAGCTATGCAAGTGGTGCCAGAGGACTGCAAGTGTTTACACCCCTGTTCGAAAAAGGGACCAGGGATAAACACGGCAACTACAGGCCAGTCAGCAGTGGGGGAGACTTTTCGAGATGATAATCCGAGACAAAATTGGCGGATGAGGGCTGCGCGGCGGATGCTGCTTATCCGGACTAACAAAAGGCGTTTGATAAAGTAACAGACGAGAGACTTGGCTGCAAAATTGAAGTCCCTGGGAGGAAAGAGACAGTGCCCTGTGTGGATACAACACTGGCTCAAGAGACAGAAAGCAGGGAGTCGTGGCGAATGGTTGTGCTGCAGGCTGGAGGGACGTCTGCTGCGGTTCTCCCCAGGCGTCTTTTTGACGCGCAGACATATTAATGAGCTGGACTGGGGCAGACAGAGCATTATTCAGATGTTTGCAGCTGACACTGAACTCGGACGTGTCGTGAGCAGTGAGGCGGACGCTCAAGGGCGTCAGGAGAACATAGACTGGCGGAATGAGGAGACTGGAAACAGATGCATTTTCGTGCAGAGAAGTGTAAAGCGATTCCTTTTGACAGGACGAATGAGGAGTGGAAACACGAACAAAATGGTATCGTTGTAAAGGGGGTGCAGTGACTTGATGGTGTACAGATACATCTTTGAAGGCTGGCTGGACAAGTTGAGAAAACTGGTTTAAAATAAGGCATGCAGGATCCTTGGCTCTACAATTGGAGGCATACGGTACAAGAGCAAAGAATTTAAGAGAAACCTTTTATAAAACACTGGTTCAGCCCCAAGTGGAAAATGATGTCCAATTCTGGTCGCTGTACGTTCAAAAGGATATCAACACCTCAGAGAGGGTGCAGAGGAGATTGACCAGAATGGTCCCGGGGATGAGGGACTTCAGTTAATGTGGAGAGACTGGGAGAAGCTGGGGTTGTTCTCCTTGAAGCACAGAAGGTTAAGAGGGAGATTTAATAGAGATGTTCAAAATCAGGAAGGGTTTGGACAGAGTAAATAAGACAAATTAGTACTGACCCTCTGACAGTGCAGCACTCCCTCAGGACTGACCCTCCGACAGTGCAGCACTCCCCCAGTACAGACTCTCCGACAGCGCGGCGCTCCCTCTGTACTGACCCTCCGACAGTGCGGCGCTCCCTCAGTACAGGCCCTCCGACAGTGCGGCGCTCCCTCAGGACTGACCCTCCGACAGTGCAGCACTCCCCCAGTACAGACTCTCCGACAGCGCGGCGCTCCCTCAGTACTGACCCTCCGACAGTGCGGCACTCCCTCAGTACAGGCCCTTCGACAGTGCAGCGCTCCCTCAGTACTGACCCTCCGACAGTGCGGCACTCCCTCAGTACAGGCCCTCCGACAGTGCGGCGCTCCCTCAGTACTGACCCTCCAACAGTGCGGCGCTCCTTCAGTACTGATCTTCCGACAGCACGGCACTCCCTCAGTACTGACCCTCTGACACTGGAGCTACTTCTGGTGCATAGTATCTTTGAAGGTGGCAGGACATATTGAGAGAGTGGTTAGTAAAGCATATGGGATCTTGGGCTTTATAAAGAGGCATTGAGTACAGAACCAGGGAAGTTGTGCTCAACCTTTATAAAGCTCGAGTTAGACCCAAACTGGAGTATTGCATCCAGTTGTGATCACCACACTTTGGAAAGAGGGTGAGGGTCCGAGAGGGTGCAGAGGAGGTTGACCAGAATGGTTCCAGAGATGGGGGATTTTAGTTACAAGGTTAGGGTGGAGTTGCTGGGATTGTTGTCCCTGGAGCCAGGGAGATTGAGAGGCGATTTGACAGAGGCATACAAGATTACGAGGGGTTTGGATAGTGTAGACAAAAGGAAACAGTTCCCGTTAACGAACGGGGCAAGGACTCGGGGACTTTTGGGCAGGAGATGCAGTGGGGGACGTGAGGGAGAACTTTTTCGGACAGCTCCGCGGAGAGCTGGCATAGATTCGATGGGCCCCGTTATGGGCTGCGCAAGACTCTAGATCACGGGGCTCGACTCTCCGGAGTGGGGCTGAAGTGCCGTGAGCCCAGCTGCGGTCCAAGACCAGACTGACCCTCTCCCGCCCACCACCTCTCTCCGAGTGCTGCACTGCCAGAGCTGCGAGGTGCCAGACCGCAGCCCAGGCTGCTCGCTCGGTTGCAACTCGCAACCTTCGGCGTCACTCAAGACCAGGGCCGGCCAGCCAGACCACCCAAGCCAGGCCGAGGAACCTCACCATCAGCCGCTCCATCGTCTCGTTGTAATGTCGCAAGGTGATCGCCTCGGCCTCGTCGATCAGCGTCTTCAGTGAGGCCCTCTTCGGCTCCGAGACAGAGCTCAGCTCCTGGGGGAAGGGGTGAGAAAGAAGCGGAGAGAGGGTGTCAGCAGGTGAAGGGCAGAAGAGACACGGGGTACGATCCTGTAGAACGTTACCGCACAGGGAAACAAGGCAGCATGACCCCCTCTCCGTTTCCCCCCTGTCCATTTCTCTCTGATTCCCCCCTCTCCCCGTCCGTTTCTCTCTGATTCCCCCCTCTCCCCGTGTCCGTTTCTCTCTGATTTCCCCTTATCCGTTTCTCTCTGATTCCCCCCTCTCCCCCGGTCTGTTTCGCTCTGATTCCCCCCCCTCCCAGTGTCCGTTTCTCTCTGATTCCCCCCTCTCCCAGTGTCCGTTTCTCTGATTCCCCCCTCTCCCAGTGTCCGTTTCTCTGATTTCCCCCCTCTCCCAGTGTCCGTTTCTCTCTGATTCCCCCCTCTCCCAGTGTCCGTTTCTCTGATTCCCCCCTCTCCCAGTGTCCGTTTCTCTCTGATTCCCCCCTCTCCCAGTGTCCGTTTCTCTCTGATTCCCCCCTCTCCCAGTGTCCGTTTCTCTCTGATTCCCCCCTCTCCCAGTGTCCGTTTCTCTCTCATTCCCCCTCCCCAGTCCGTTTCTCTCTGAATCTCTCTCCTTCATGCCATCACCACCACCCCCCCCGATTAGCCCTCCCCTTCCCCCGCCACAGTCTCACCCCAGTACTCCCATGTCTGCTCCCTCCCCCCTCACCCTGTCTCCACTCCTGCTACCCAGCTCTTTTACCTTCATTAACATCTGCTGCAGGACGTGCTTGTTGAAGGGGATGAACTGTTCCATGTAGTCAGCTGACAGCTCCCTCGGCCAGCTCCCCCCATTACTCGGTGATTTGGAGTCACTGGTCTTCACCCCGTTCCTCAGGCATGTTGGGTTGTCACTCTTCACCCTGCTACTCAGGGGGTTGGGATTCGGCTTCCCTATCCTGGTTACCAGGCCGGGCGTCCTGCACGCAAAGGGACCCAGGGCTTGGAGCGGGGTATAACCAACAGCGGCTCGAAACAACGGCAATAGGTGCAGCATCCTGTTTGAGAGCAGCAAAGAGAAGGGGAGGTGAGCAAGGAGGGTTGGAGGTGAGGGTTGAGGGAAGACACTGGAGGAGGAGGTGACCCCCCCTTGAACCTCTTCTGCCACACCATGCGATTGTGGTTGTGCATCTTGTCTCAACCCTTGGCTTCACATCCCTGAATATTGGCCAAAAATTCTCTCACTCCTCCATTTAAAATTAACCGCGTTGGCATCTCCCTGCTTTTGGCGGATGACCCTTTGCTGGAGAGGGTTCTCCTAACTTCGCTCCTGAATATGGCCTGATTTTTTGCCCAATGTCCCCTTTTCCCAGACTCTCCCACCAGCGGAAAAGATTTGCCTCTATCCACCCTTTCCAAATCCTAAAAATCTCAATCAAATCATCCCTTAACCTGCGATACTCCACGGATTTCGATACTTATGTAATCTTGCTTCATAATCTCACCGGTCAAGCCCTGGCTACACTCCGGTTAGTGTGCACTGCACACCTTCTCAGGCTAATCCATCCTTTCTGAGGTGCTCAGGCTGTGAGCTAATCATAGCTGTCGCCAAACCCCCTCAAAAAATTCAATCAAGTTAGTCCGGCCTACCTGGCCAAAACGTTTTCGCGATCTGCGCACCATGACCCCGAAATCTCTTTGGACGTCCGGTGTTCCGAGTTTCCCACCATTTCAAAAACATTCCGATCGATCATTTTTGGGTTCAAAACCGATGACCTCACACATACGTGGAAATCCTTTTGCTCACTCAATCTATCAACGTCTCCTTGTAAGTTTGAGGCTCTCGTGTACACTGAGCGGGTGAGACAACAGCCAGAGAGACGACGAGTAAGAGAGGAAACTGAGGCGAGGGCGGAGAGAGTGAGACAGGAGAGGAGAGAGGAAAATGGAGAGACACACCGATAAAGAGAGAAGGACAAAGAGATAGAGAGAGAGACAGAGATGGAGACAGACAAATAGAGTAACAGAGACACCCTCGGCACAGAGGAGAGCAACGGAGAGACAGAAGGGAGAGGGAGAAAGACAGCAACAGAGAGGAAAAACATGGACATTCCATCAATCCCACCCTTCACCCGACCATGATCTTTTCTGAATGGCGAAGCAGGCTCGATGGGCTGAATGGCCTACACCTGCTCCTATTTTCTATGCTTCTATGCCCACTGCCCCTAATCTCCACCTTCCCTCTCTATGTATATTCCAGAGTATATCCCACCCTCTCGATGTTACCCATCCCTAATTGCTCTTGACCTGACTGGCTTGCCAGGCAATTGCAGAGGGCAGTTAAGAGCTGTGGGTCTGGAGTCACATGTCGGCCAGATTTTCTTTTCTTTCATTCATGGGATGTGGGCGTCAATGGCCAGGCCAGCATTTATTGCCCATCACTAATTGCCCTCGAGAAGGTGGTGGTGAGCTGCCTTCTTGAACCGCTGCAGTCCATGTGAGGTAGGTACATCCACAGTGCTGTTAGGAAGGGAGTTCCAGGATTTGGAACCAGCGACAGTGAAGGAATGGCGATATAGTTCCAATTCAGGATGGTGTGTGACTTGGAGGGGAACTTGCAGGTGGTGGTGTTCCCATACATCTGTTGTTCTTGTCCTTCTAGGTGGTAGAGGTCGTGGGTTTGGAAGGTGCTGTCTAAGGAGCCTTGGTGCGTTGCTGCAGTGCATCTTGTAGATGGTACACACTGCTGCCACTGTGCGTCAGTGGTGGAGGGAGTGAATGTTTGTAGATGGGGTGCCAATCAAGCGGGTTGCTTTGTCCTGGTTGGTGTCGAGCTTCTTGAGTGTTGTTGGAGCTGCACCCATCCAGGCAAGTGGAGAGTATTCCATCACACTCCTGACCTGTGCCTTGTAGATGGTGGACACGCTTTGGGGAGTCAGGAGGTGAGTTACCCTCTGCAGAATTCCTAGCCTCTGACCTGCTCTTGTAGCCACAGTATTTATATGGCTACTCCAGTTCAGTTTCTGGTCAATGGTCGGCCCTAGGATATTGATAGTGGGGGATTCAGTGATGGTAATTGCCATTGAATGTCATGGGGAGATGGTTAGATTCTCTCTAGTTGGAGATGGTCATTGCCTGGCACTTGTGTGGCGCGAATGTTACTTGCCACTTATCAGCCCAAGCCTGGATATTGTCCAGGTCTTGCTGCATTTCTACACAAACTGCTTCAGTATCTGAGGAGTCACGAATGATGCTGAACATTGTGCAATCATCAGCGAACATCCCGACTTCTGACCTTATGATTGAAGGAAGGTCATTGATGAAGCAGCTGAAGATGGTTGGGCCTCGGACACTACCCTGAGGAACTCCTGCAGTGATGTCCTGGAGCTCAGATGATTGACTTCCAACAACCACAGCCATCTTCCTTTGCGCTCGGTATGACTCCAACCAGCAAAGAGTTTCCCCCCTGATTCCCATTGACTCCAGTTTTGCTAGGGCTCCTTGATGCCATACTCAGTCAAATGCTGCCTTGATGTCAAGGGCAGTCACTCTCACCTCACCTCTTGAGTTCAGCTCTTTTGTCCATGTTTGAACCAAGGCTGTAATGAGGTCAGGAGCTGAGTGACCCTGGCGGAACCCAAACTGAGCGTCACTGAGCAGGTTGTTGCTAAGCAAGTGCTGCTGATAGCACAGTTGATGACACCTTCCATCACTTTACTGATGATTGAGAGTAGGCTGATGGGGCTGTAATTGGCCGGGTTGGACTTGTCCTGCTTTTTGTGTGCAGGACATACCTGGGCAATTTTCCACATTGCCGGGTAGATGCCAGTGTTGTAGCTGTACTGGAACAGCTTGGCTAGGGGCGCAGCTGGGATTACTCCCAAGGCCGCGTGCTAGTGAGTGTAGGAATAGGAGAATACACCAGATGAATGCGTGGCGGGAGAGATGGTGCAGGAGGGAGGGCTTCAGATTTCTGGGGCAATGGGACCGGTTCAGGGGAAGGTGGGAACTGTACAAGCCGGACAGTCTGCACCTAAACAGGACTGGGAGAAATATCCTTGCAGGAAGGATTGCTAGTGCTGTTGGGGATGGTTTAAACTAGCTTGGCAGGAGGATGGGAACCTGATCACAGTCTTAGATAGGACAAGTTCAGGGCAGGGAACAGGAGGCAGAGAATTAGTGAGTGACTCTGAAAAACAGAAGAAGCAAAGATTAAGTGTGCAGTATAGTAAATAAAGACAATGAGCTGAGGGCATAGATAGACACATAGCAAACATGATAACATTGCTATAACGGAAACTTGGCTGAAGGAGGGGCAAGAATGGCAGCTCAACATCCCTGGACATAGAATTTCCAGGCAGGATAGAGAGTGGGACAAAAAAGGAGGGGGTGTAGCATTATTAGTTAAGGAATCAATAACAGCTTTGGGGAGGGATGATATGCTAAATGAATCAAATAACGAGGCCATATGGGTGGAGCTCAGAAATAAAAAAAGGGGCAGCCACACTACTAGGAGTGTACTGTAGACCCCCAAATACTGAGAGGGAGATGGAAGAACAAATATGTCGGCAAATTTCTGAGTGCCACAAACTACAGAGCAATAATCATTGGGGATTTCAACTACCTCAATATCAACTGGGATACAAACAGCGAAGGGCACAGAGGGCACAAAAATCTTGAACTGTTTTCAAGAGAACTTTTTTAGCCAGCACGTAACAAGCCCAACGAGAGGGGGCGCAATCCTAGATTTAGTCTTCGGTAATGAAGCTGGGCAAGTGGATGAAGTAGCAGTGGGTGACCATTTTGGAGATAGTGACCATAATACAGTTAGTTTTAGCATAATCATGGAAAAGGACACAGATAAAACAGGAGTAAAAGCTCTAAATTGGGGGAGGGCAAATTTTAAGAAACTGGGAGGTGACTTTTTTTTTTAGAACATTACAGCGCAGTACAGGCCCTTCGGCCCTCGATGTTGCGCCGACCTGTGAAACCATCTGACCTACACTATTCCATTTTCATCCATATGTCTATCCAATGACCACTTAAATGCCCTTAAAGTTGGCGAGTCTACTACTGCTGCAGGCAGGGCTTTCCACGCCCCTACTACTCTCTGAGTAAAGAAACTACCTCTCACATCTGTCCTATATCTTTCACCCCTCAACTTGAAGCTATGTCCCCTCGTGTTTGCCATCACCATCCGAGGAAAAAGACGCTCACTATCCACCCTATCCAACCCTCTGATTATCTTATATGCCTCTATTAAGTCACCTCTCCTCCTCCTTCTCTCCAACGAAAACAACCTCAAGTCCCTCAGCCTTTCCTCGTAAGACCTTCCCTCCATACCAGGCAACATCCTAGTAAATCTCCTCTGCACCCTTTCTATAGCTTCCACATCCTTCCTATAATGCGGTGACCAGAACTGCACGCAATACTCCAGGTGCGGTCTCACCAGAGTTTTGTACAGCTGCAGCATGACCTCGTGGCTCCGAAACTCGATCCCCCTACTAATAAAAGCTAACACACCATATGCCTTCTTAACAGCCCTATTAACCTGGGTAGCAACCTTCAGGGATTTATGTACCTGGACACCAAGATCTCTCTGTTCATCTACACTACCAAGAATCTTCCCATTAGCCCAGAACTCTGCATTCCTGTTACTCCTTCCAAAGTGAATCACCTCACACTTTTCCGCATTAAACTCCATTTGCCATCTCTCAGCCCAGCTCTGCAGCCTATCTATGTCCCTCTGTACCCTACAACATGCTTCGGCACTACTCCACCGACCTTAGTGTCATCTGCAAATTTACTAACCCACCCTTCTACACCCTCTTCCAGGTCATTTATAAAAATGACAAACAGCAGTGGCCCCAAAACAGATCCTTGCGGTACACCACTAGTAACTAAACTCCAGGATGAACATTTGCCATCAACCACCACCCTCTGTCTTCTTTCAGCTAGCCAATTTCTGATCCAAAGCTCTAAATCACCTTCAACCCCATACTTCCGTATTTTCTGCAATAGCCTACCGTGGGGAACCTTATCAAACGCCTTACTGAAATCCATATACACCACATCCACTGCTTTACCCTCATCCACCTGTTTGGTCACCTTCTCGAAAAACTCAATAAGGTTTGTGAGGCACGACCTACCCGTCACAAAACCGTGCTGACTATCTCTAATGAACCTATTCTTTTCAAGATGATTATAAATCCTGTCTCTTATAACCTTTTCCAACATTTTACCCACAACCGAAGTAAGGCTCACAGGTCTATAATTACCAGGGCTGTCTCTACTCCCCCTCTTGAACAAGGGGACAACATTTGCTATCCTCCAGTCTTCCGGCACTATTCCTGTCGGCAATGACGACATAAAGATCAAGGACAAAGGCTCTGCAATCTCCTCCCTAGCTTCCCAGAGAATCCTAGGATAAATCCCATCTGGCCCAGGGGACTTATCTATTTTCACACTTTCCAAAATTGATAACACCTCCTCCTTGTGAACCTCAATCCCATCTAGCCTAGTAGACTGAATCTCAGTATTCTCAACAACATTTTCTTTCTCTACTGTAAATACTGACGCAAAATATTCATTTAACACTTCCCCTATCTCCTCTGATTCCACACACAACTTCCCACTACTATCCTTGATTGGCCCTAATCTAACTCTAGTCATTCTTTTATTCCTGATATACCTATAGAAAGCCTTAGGGTTTTCCCTGATCCTATCCGCCAATGACTTCTCGTGTCCTCTCCTTGCTCTTCTTAGCTCTCCCTTTAGATCCTTCCTGGCTAGCTTGTAGCTCTCAAGCGCCCTAACTGAGCCTTCACGTCTCATCCTAACATAAGCCTTCTTCTTCCTCTTGACAAGCGCTTCAACTTCTTTAGTAAACCACGGCTCCCTCGCTCGACAACTTCCTCCCTGCCTCACAGGTACATACTTATCAAGGACACATAGTAGCTGCTCCTTGAATAAGCTCCACATTTCGATTGTTCCCATCCCCTGCAGTTTCCTTCCCCATCCTACGCATCCTAAATCTTGCCTAATCGCATCATAATTTCCTTTCCCCCAGCTATAATTCTTGCCCTGCGGTATATACCTGTCCCTGCCCATCGCTAAGGTAAACCTAACCGAATTGTGATCACTATCACCAAAGTGCTCACCTACATCTAAATCCAACACCTGGCCGGGTTCATTTCCCAGTACCAAATCCAATGTGGCATCACCCCTGGTTGGCCTGTCTACATACTGTGTCAGAAAACCCTCCTGCACACACTGGACAAAAACTGACCCATCTAAAGTACTCGAACTATAGTATTTCCAGTCGATATTTGGAAAGTTAAAGTCCCCCATAACAACTACCCTGTTACTCTCGCCCCTGTCGAGAATCATCTTCGCTATCCTTTCCTCTACATCTCTGGAACTATTCGGAGGTCTATAAAAGACTCCCAACAGGGTAACCTCACCTCTCCTGTTTCTAACCTCGGCCCATACTACCTCAGTAGACGAGTCCTCAAACGTCCTTTCTGTCGCTGTAATACTCTCCTTGATTAACAATGCCACACCCCCCCCTCTTTTACCATCTTCTCTGTTCTTACTGAAACATCTAAATCCCGGAATCTGCAACATCCATTCCTGCCCCTGCTCTACCCATGTCTCCGAAATGGCCACTACATCGAGATCCCAGGTACCAACCCATGCTGCAAGCTCACCCACCTTATTCCGGATGCTCCTGGCGTTGAAGTAGACACACTTTATACCAGGTTCTTGCTTGCCAGTGCCCTCTTGCGTCCTTGTAACCATATCCCTGACCTCACTACTCTCAACATCCTGTACACTGGCACTACAATTTAGGTTCCCATTCCCCTGCTGAATTAGTTTAAACCCCCCCGAAGAGCACTAGCAAATCTCCCCCCCAGGATATTGGTACCCCTCTGGTTCAGGTGAAGACCATCCTGTTTGTAGAGGTCCCACCTACCCCAGAAAGAGCCCCAATTATCCAGGAAACCAAAACCCTCCTTCCTGCACCATCCCTGCAGCCACGTGTTCAACTCCTCTCTCTCCCTATTCCTCGCTTCGCTATCACGTGGCACGGGCAACAACCCAGAGATAACAACTCTGTTTGTTCTCGCTCTAAGCTTCCACCCTAGCTCCCTGAATTTCTGTCTTAAATCCCCATCTCTCTTCCTACCTATGTCGTTGGTGCCTATGTGGACCACGACTTGGGGCTGCTCCCCCTCCCCCTTAAGGATCCCAAAAACACGATCCGAGACATCACGAACCCTGGCACCTGGGAGGCAACATACCAACCGTGAGTCTCGCTCGTTCCCACAGAACCTCCTATCTGTTCCCCTAACTATGGAGTCCCCAATGACTAATGTTCTGCTCCTCTTCCCCCTTCCCTTCTGAGCAACAGGGACAGACTCTGTGCCAGATACCTGTACCCCATTGCTTACCCCTGGTAAGTCGTCCCCCGCAACAGTATCCAAAACGGTATACCTGTTGTTGAGGGAAACGGCCACAGGGGATCCCTGCACTGCCTGCTGGTTCCCTCTCCTTCCCCTGACGGTAACCCATCTACCTACTTCTTTTACCTGAGGTGTGACTACCTCCCTATAACTCCTCTCAATAACCCCCTCCGCCTCCCGAATGATCCGAAGTTCATCCAGCTCCAGTTCCCTAATGCGGTTCTCGAGGAGCTGGAGTTGGGTGCACTTCCCACAGATGCAGTCAGCAGGGACACTCTTGGCGACCCTTACCTCCCACATTCTGCAGGAGGAACATACAACTGCCTTAACCTCCATTCCCACTATTCTAAATTCCCAACAAATCTACTGAAAAACCAAAAACAAAAAGTCAAAACTTGTTAGGTTAGCAATCCAACGGACAGAACTTCTTAAATACAAAGCTTACCTTATCAACACACCAGAGTCCTTTTTTTTTGACCTGGCGAAAGTGGACTGGATGCAGCTACTTGAGGGAAAATCAGTGGCAAACCAGTGGGAGGCATTCAAAAGCGAGATTCTACAGGCACAGTGTAGGCATGTCCCCACAAAGAAAAAGGGTGGTACTGCCAAATCTAGAGCCCCTTGGTTATCTAGAAGCTTATAGGGTAAGATAAAGCAGAAAAAGAAAGCTTATGACGATCACAAAAATCTTAATACTTTAGAAAGCCTAGAGGAGTATAGAAAGTGCAGGGGTGAAGTAAAAAAGGAAATCAGAAAAGCAAAGAGAGGACATGAAAAATTATTGACAGGTAAAATCAAGGAAAACCCAAAGATGTTTTATCAGTACATTAAGAGCAAGAGGATAACTAAGGAAAGGGTAGGGACTATCAGAGATGTACAAAGGAACTTATGCGTGGATGCAGAAGATGTGGGCAGGGTTCTTAATGAGCTTTTTGTCTCTATCTTCACAAAGGAGAGGGTTGATGTAGACATTGTAGTTAAAGAGGAGGAGTGTGAAATATTAGATACGATAAGCATAATGAGAGAGGAGGTACTAGAGGGTCTGACATCCTTGAAAGTGGATAAATCGCCAGGGCCAGATGGATTGCATCCCAGGTTGTTAAAGGTAGCCAGGGAGCAAATAGTGGATGCACTGAGGATCATCTTCAAATAATACAAACATACAAACTAGGAGCAGGAGTAGGCCACTTGACCCCTCGAGCCTGCTCCGCCATTCAATAAGTTCATGGATGAACTGATTACTCCACATTCCCACCTCCCCCCGATAACCTTTCACTCCCTTGCTTATCAAGAACCTATCTACCTCTACCTTAAAAATATTCAAAGACTCTGCTTCCAACAAGAGAGTTCCAAAGACTCACTACCCTCTGAAAGAAAACATTTCTCTGCATCTCTGTCTTAAATGGGCGATCCCATACTTTTAAACAGTGGCCCCCCAGTTGTAGATTCTCGCAGAAGGGGAAACATCCGTTCCACATCCACCCTGTCAAGACCCCTCAGAATCTTATATGTTTCAATCAAGTCACCTCTTACTCTTCTAAACTCCAGCAGATACAAGCCTAGCCTGTCCAATCTTTCCCTGTAAAACAGCCCGCCCATTCCAAGTATTAGGCTAGTAAACCTTCTCTGTACTGCCTCCAACGCATTTACATCCTTCCTTAAATAAGCAGACCAATACTGTACACAGTACTCCAGATGTGGTCTCACCAATGCCCTGTTTAACTGAAGCATAACCTCCCTACTTTTATATTCAACTCCCCTCGCGATAAATGATAACATTCTATTAGCTTTCCTAATTACTTGCTGTACCTGCATACTAACCTTTAGCGATTCATGCACTAGGACACCCAGATCCCTCTGTATCTCAGAGCTCTGCAATCTCTCACCATTTAGATAATATGCATCTTTTTCATTCTTCCTGCCAAAGTGGACAATTTCACACTTTCCCACATCTGCCAGATCTTTGCCCACTCACTTAACCAATCGATATCCCTTTGTAGCCTCCTCTTATGTCCCCATTCACAAGTTACTTTCCTACCTATCTTTGCGTCATCAGCAAACTCAGCAACCATACCTTGATACATACAACACTCAAGAAGCTCGACACCATCTACAAACATTCACTCCCTCCACCAGCAACGCACAGTGGCAGCAGTGTGTACCATCTACAAGATGCACTGCAGCAACGCACCAAGGCTCCTTAGACAGCACCTTCCAAACCCACAACCTCTACCACCTAGAAGGACAAGAACAACAGATGCATGGGAACACCACCACCTGCAAGTTCCCCTCCAAGTCACACACCAGCCCGACTTGGAACTATATCGCCGTTCCTTCACTGTCGTTGGGTCAAAATCCTGGAATTCCCTTCCTAACAGCACTGTGGGTATACCTACCCCAAATGGACTGCAGTGGTTCAAGAAGGCAGCTCACCACCACCTTCTCAAGGGCAATTAGTGATGGGCAATAAATGCTTGCCTAGACTGTAATGTTCACATCCCAGGAATGAAAGAAAAAAAAATGCCAGTGTGTACCTCTCCCGCTCCACCTATAGACAGCGCTGCAGAGCGGCCGTCTCCGACGCCTGCGTGGTCAGAGTCAGGCCAAGGCGAGGCGGCACGGACGCCTGCGCATCAGGAGCCGAACCGTAAAGACGGCAGCGACGCCTGCGCAGCAGAGACCGACACGCAAACAGGCGACAGGGGGGCCTGCGCGGCGGAGGCCGGGCACGAAGCGGCCACCAACGCGGGACAACGCGCCTGCGCGGCGGCACGACAGCGGCAAGGTCGCGCAACGGGCTTTATCCGCGCGCAGCGTTTTACTTCTCCGTCTTCAGGGTCGAGGAGCGCGTCTTACCTCCCGTTCTACTCACCCGGGGTGCGTCGAGGTGGGGGAGGAGCTGCGGGCGACAAAATGGCGCCGTTCGCCGTTGTCTTTCTCAGCGATGGCGGGGATGACGGGTCGGGAGGGGAGCGCACCGGAAGTGACGACAGGAGAAGGAGGGGCCTGGACTGGAAGGGACGGACAGCCGTCCCAGAGAGGGCGTGTCCAGGACGAAACATCAGTGGGGCGGGGCTTATTTCGGAGCAGATACGTCGTCTCGGACCGGCGGTCTCCAGGAAGTGAGGTAAGGGGGAGGGGGGTGTAGAACCGGAAGTGGTGGTGGTCCTGCGGCGGGGCGATGGCGGAGCGGTCGCCGGGCAGCACGCTTGCTGCCAGTCCATCTCCCCCGCTCCCCGTCTTCCTACTGTACCACGAGCGGCAGCGGCTGGAGCTCTGCGCCGTGCACTCCCTCAACAACTTGCTACAGGAGCGGCTCTTCAGCAAGGAGCAGCTGGACCGGCTGTGTGAGCGGTAAATACCCGGAGGGGAGAGAGATCAGCTGTGTGAGTGGTAAATAACCGGTAAATACCCGGGAGGGGGGGAGAGAGAACAGCTGTGTGAGTGGTAAATAACCGGTAAATACCCGGAGGGGAGAGAGAACAGCTGTGTGAGTGGTAAATAACCGGTAAATACCCGGAGGGGAGAGAGATCAGCTGTGTGAGTGGTAAATAACTGGTAAATAACCGGGGGGGAGAGAGATCGGTTGTGAGAGTGGTAAATAACTGGTAAATACCCGGGGGGGAGAGAGATCGGCTGTGTGAGTGGTAAATAACCGGTAAATACCCGGGGGGGAGAGAGATCAGCTGTGTGAGCGGAAAATACCCGGGGGGGGGAGAGAGATCAGCTGTGTGAGTGGTAAATAACTGGTAAATACCCGGGGGGGGGAGAGAGATCAGCTGTGTGAGTGGTAAATAACCGGTAAATACCCGGAGGGGGAGAGAGATCAGCTGTGTGAGAGGAAAATACCCGGGGGGAGAGAGATCAGCTGTGTGAGTGGTAAATAACCAGTAAATACCCGGGGGAGAGAGAGATCAGCTGTGTGAAAGGTAAATAACCGGTAAATACCCGGGGGGGAGAGAGATCAGCTGTGTGAGTGGTAAATAACCGGTAAATACCCGGGGGGGGCAAGCGATCAGCTGTGTGAGTGGTAAATAGCCGGTAAATATCCGGGGGGGAGAGAGATCAGCTGTGTGAGCGGTAAAGAACAGGTAAATACCCGGGGGGGAGAGAGAGATCAGCTGTGTGAGTGGTAAATAGCCGGTAAATATCCGGGGGGGAGAGAGATCAGCTGTGTGAGCGGTAAAGAACAGGTAAATACCCGGGGGGGAGAGAGAGATCAGCTGTGTGAGTGGTAAATAGCCGGTAAATATCCGGGGGGGGAGAGAGATCAGCTGTGTGAGCGGTAAAGAACAGGTAAATACCCGGGGGGGAGAGAGAGACCAGCTGTGTGAGCGGTAAATACCCGGGGGGGGGGGAGAGAGATCAGCTGTGTGAGTGGTAAATAACCGGTAAATACCCAGGGGGGAGAGAGATCAGCTGTGTGAGCGGTAAATACCCAGGGGGGAAAGTGATCAGCTGTGTGCGTGGTAAATAACCGGTAAATACCCGGGGGGGAAGAGAGAGATCAGCTGTGTGAGCGGTAAATAACAGGTAAATATCCCGGGGGCGGGGAGGGGTAGACCGGCTGTGTGAGCGGTAAATAACCGGAAAATACCCGGGGGGGGGGGAGAGATCAGCTGTGTGAGCGGTAAATACCCGGGGGGGGGGAGAGAGATCAGCTGTGTGAGCGGTAAATACCCGGGGGGGGGAGAGAGATCAGTTGTGTGTGGTAAATAACCGGTAAATACCCGGGGGGGGAGAGAGATCAGCTGTGTGAGTGGTGAATAACCGGTAAATACCTGGGGGGGGAGAGAGATCAGCTGTGTGAGCGGAAAATACCCGGGGGAAGAGAGAGATCAGCTGTGTGAGTGGTAAATAACCAGTAAATACCCGGGGTGGAGAGAGATCAGCTGTGTGAGTGGTAAATAACCGGTAAATACCCGGGGGGGAGAGAGATCAGCTGTGTGAGCGGTAAATAACAGGTAAATACCCGGGGGGGGTGAGAGATCAGCTGTGTGAGTGGTAAATACCCGGGGGGAGAATGAGATCAGCTGTGTGAGTGGTAAATAACCGGTAAATACCCGGGGGGGAGAGAGATCAGCTTTTCGAGTGGTAAATAACCGGTAAATACCCGGGGGGAGAGACATCAGCTGTGTGAGTGGTAAATAACCGGTAAATACCCGGGGGGGGCGCGAGATCAGCTGTGTGAGCGGTAAATACCTGGGGGGGAAGTGATCAGCTGTGTGAGTGGTAAATAACCGGTAAATACCCGGGGGGGGAGAGAGATCAGCTGTGTGAGTGGGAAATAACCGGTAAATACCTGGGGGGGAGAGAGATCAGCTGTGTGAGTGGGAAATAACCGGTAAATACCTGGGGGGGAGAGAGATCGGCTGTGTGAGCGGTAAATACCCGGGGGGGGGAGAGAGATCAGTTGTGTGTGGTAAATAACCGGTAAATACCCGGGGGGGGAGAGAGATCAGCTGTGTGAGTGGTGAATAACCGGTAAATACCTGGGGGGGGAGAGAGATCAGCTGTGTGAGCGGTAAATAACAGGTAAATACCCGGGGGGGGGGGTGAGAGATCAGCTGTGTGAGTGGTAAATACCCGGGGGGAGAATGAGATCAGCTGTGTGAGTGGTAAATAACCGGTAAATACCCGGGGGGGAGAGAGATCAGCTTTTCGAGTGGTAAATAACCGGTAAATACCCGGGGGGAGAGACATCAGCTGTGTGAGTGGTAAATAACCGGTAAATACCCGGGGGGGGCGCGAGATCAGCTGTGTGAGCGGTAAATAACCGGTAAATACCCGGGGGGGAGAGAGATCAGCTGTGTGAGTGGGAAATAACCGGTAAATACCTGGGGGGGAGAGAGATCGGCTGTGTGAGCGGTAAATACCCGGGGGGAGAGAGTTCAGCTGTGTGAGTGGTAAATAACCGGTAAATACCCGGGGGGGAGAGAGATCAGCTGTGTGAGAGGTAAATAACCGGTAAACAACCGGGGGGGGGGGGGGGAGAGAGATCAGCTGTGTGAGCGGTAAATACCCGGGGGGGAGAGAGATCAGCTGTGTGAGTGGTAAATAACCAGTAAATACCCGGGGGGGAGAGAGATCAGCTGTGTGAGTGGAAAATAACCGGTAAATACCCGGGGGGAGAGAGATCAGCTATGTGAGCGGTAAATAACTGGTAAATACCCAGGGGGAGAGAGATCAGCTGTGTGAGTGGTAAATAACCGGTAAATACCCCGGGGGGGAGGAGAGATCAGCTGTGTGAGTGGGAAATAACCGGTAAATACCCGGGGGGAGAGAGATCAGCAGTGTGAGTGGTGAATAACCGGTAAATACCCGGGGGGGGAGAGAGATCGGCTGTGTGAGCGGTAAATAACCGGTAAATACCCGGGGGGGAGAGAGATCAGCTGTGTGAGCGGAAAGTACCCGGGGGATGAGAGAGATCAGCTGTGTGAGTGGTAAAAAACCGGTAAATACCCGGGGGTGAGAGAGATCAGCTGTGTGAGTGGTAAATACCCGGGGGGGAGAGAGATCAGTTGTGTGAGTGGTAGATAACCGGTAAATACCCGGGGGGGAGAGAGATCGGCTGTGTGAGCGGTAAATACCCGGGGGGGAGAGAGATCAGCTGTGAGTGGTAAATAACCGGTAAATACCCGGGGGGGAGAGAGATCAGCTGTGTGAGCGGTAAATACCCGGGGGGGAGAGAGATCAGCTGTGTGAGTGGTAAATAACCAGTAAATACCCGGGGGGGAGAGAGATCAGCTGTGTGAGTGGTAAATAACCGGTAAATACCCGGGGGGGGAGAGATCAGCTATGTGAGCGGTAAATAACTGGTAAATACCCAGGGGGGAGAGAGATCAGCTGTGTGAGAGGTAAATAACCGGTAAATACCCGGGGGGGAGAGAGATCAGCTGTGTGAGCGGTAAATACCCGGGGGGGAGAGAGATCGGCTGTGTGAGCGGTAAATACCCGGGGGGGAGAGAGATCAGCTGTGTGAGAGGTAAATAACCGGTAAATACCCGGGGGGGAGAGAGATCAGCTGTGTGAGTGGTAAATAACCAGTAAATACCCGGGGGGGGAGAGAGATCAGCTGTGTGAGTGGTAAATAACCGGTAAATACCCGGGGGGGGGAAGAGATCAGCTATGTGAGCGGTAAATAACTGGTAAATACCCAGGGGGGAGAGAGATCAGCTGTGTGAGTGGTAAATAACCGGTAAATACCCCGGGGGGGGGGAAGGAGAGAACAGCTGTGTGAGTGGTAAATAACCGGTAAATATCCCGGTGGGGGGGAGAGAGAGATCAGCTGTGTGAGTGGTAAATAACCCGGGGAGGAGAGAGATCAGCTGTGTGAGTGGTAAATAACCGGTAAATACCCGGGGGGGGAGAGAGATCAGCTGTGTGAGCGGTAAATACCCGGGGGGGGAAGTGACCAGCTGTGTGAGAGGTAAATATCCGGTAAATACCCGGGGGGGAAAGAGATCAGCTGTGTGAGAGGTAAATAACCGGTAAATACCTGGGGGGGGGGAGAGAGATCAGCTGTGTGAGCGGTAAATTACTGGTAAATACCCAGGGGGGAGAGAGATCAGCTGTGTGAGTGGTAAATAACCGGTAAATACCCGGGGGGGAGAGAGATCAGCTGTGTGAGTGGTAAATAACCAGTAAATACCCGGGGGGGGAGAGAGATCAGCTGTGTGAGTGGTAAATAACCGGTAAATACCCGGGGGGGGAAGAGATCAGCTATGTGAGCGGTAAATAACTGGTAAATACCCAGGGGGGAGAGAGATCAGCTGTGTGAGTGGTAAATAACCGGTAAATACCCCGGGGGGGGGGAAGGAGAGAACAGCTGTGTGAGTGGTAAATAACCGGTAAATATCCCGGTGGGGGGGAGAGAGAGATCAGCTGTGTGAGTGGTAAATAACCCGGGGAGGAGAGAGATCAGCTGTGTGAGTGGTAAATAACCGGTAAATACCCGGGGGGGGGGAGAGAGATCAGCTGTGTGAGCGGTAAATACCCGGGGGGGGAAGTGACCAGCTGTGTGAGAGGTAAATATCCGGTAAATACCCGGGGGGGAAAGAGATCAGCTGTGTGAGAGGTAAATAACCGGTAAATACCTGGGGGGGGGAGAGAGATCAGCTGTGTGAGCGGTAAATTACTGGTAAATACCCAGGGGGGAGAGAGATCAGCTGTGTGAGTGGTAAATAACCGGTAAACACCCCGGGGGGGAGGAGAGATCAGCTGTGTGAGTGGTAAATAACCGGTTAATATCCCGTTGGGGGGGAGGGGGAGACCGGCTGTGTGAGCGGTAAATACCCCGGGGGGGGGAGGGGGAGATCAGCTGTGTGAGTGGTAAATAACTGGTAAATACTCCCGGGGGGGGGGGGGGAGACCGGCTGTGTGAGCGGAAAATAACCGGTAAATACCCCGGGGGGGAGGGGGTGACAGGCTGTGTGAGTGGTAAATAACCAGTAAATACCCCGGGGGTCGGGGAGAGATCAGCTGAGTGGTAAATAACCGGTAAATACCCCGCGGGGGAGGGAGTGATCGGCTGTGTGAGCGGTAAATACCCGGGGGGGAGAGTGATCGGCTGTGTGTGGTAAATAACCGGTAAATACCCCGGGGCGAGGGAAAGATCGGCTGTGTGAGTGGTAAATAACTGGTAAATACCCGGGGGGGTGGGGGGGGTGAAGAGATCAGCTGTGTGAGTGGTAAATACCCCGGGGGGGAGGGAGAGGTCAGCTGTGTGAGTGGTAAATACCCCGGGAGGGAGGGAGAGATCGGCTGTGTGAATGGTAAATAACCGGTAAATACCCGGGGGGGAGAGAGATCAGCTGTGTGAGTGGTAAATAACCGGTAAATACCCGGGGGGGGAGAGAGATCAGCTGTGTGAGCGGTAAATACCCGGGGGGGAGAGAGATCAGCTGTGTGAGTGGTAAATAACCAGTAAATACCCGGGGGGGGGGGAGAGAGATCAGCTGTGTGAGTGGTAAATAACCGGTAAATACCCGGGGGGGGAGAGAGATCAGCTATGTGAGCGGTAAATAACTGGTAAATACCCAGGGGGGAGAGAGATCAGCTGTGTGAGTGGTAAATAACCTGTAAATACCCCGGGGGGGAGGAGAGATCAGCTGTGTGAGTGGTAAATACCCCGTGGGGGAGGGAGAGGTCAGCTGTGTGAGTGGTAAATACCCCGGGAGGGAGGGAGAGATCGGCTGTGTGAATGGTAAATACCCAGGAAAATGCCGGGGGGGGAGGGAGAGTCGGCTGTGTGAGTGGCAAATAAGCAGTAAATACCCCAGGGGGGGGAGAGAGATCAGCTGAGTGGTAAATAACCGGTAAATACCCCGCGGGGGAGGGAGAGATCGGCTGTGTGAATGTCAAATACCCGGGGGGGGGGGAGGGAGAGATCGGCTGTGTGAGCGGTAAATACCCGGGGGGGGAGAGACATCGGCTGTGTGAGTGGTAAATACCCGGGGGGGAGAGAGATTGGCTGTGTGAGTGGTAAATACCCAGGGGGGAGAGAGATCGGCTGTGTGAGTGGTAAATAACCGTTAAATACCCCGAGGGGGAGGGAGAGATCAGCTGTGTGAGCGGTAAATAACCGGGGAGGGAGGGAGAGATCGGTTGTGTGAGTGGTAAATACCCGTGGGGGTGGGAGAGATCAGCTGTGTGAGTGGTAAATACACCGGTGGGGGGAGGGAGAGATCGGCAGTGTGAGTGGTAAATACCCCGGTAAATACCCGGGGGGGAGGGAGAGTCGGCTGTGTGAGTGGTAAATAACCGGTAAATACCCAGGGGGGAGAGAGATCAGCTGTGTGAGTGGTAAATAACTGGTAAATACCCAGGGGGGGGAGAGAGATCAGCTGTGTGAGCGGTAAATAACCGGTAAATACCCCGGGGGGGGGGGGGGGGTGGAGGGAGAGATCGGCTGTGTGAGTGGTAAATAACCGGGAAATACCCGGGGGGGAGAGAGATCAGCTGTGTGAGCGGTAAATAACCGGTAAATACCCAGGTGGGAGAGAGATCAGCTGTGTGAGCGGTAAATATCCGGGGGGGAGAGAGATCAGCTGTGTGAGTGGTAAATAACCGGGAAATACCCGGGGGGGGAGAGAGATCAGCTGTGTGAGCGGTAAATACCCGGTGAGGGGGAAAGTGATCAGCTGTGTGAGTGGTAAATACCCGGGGGGGGGGGAAGAGATCAGCTGTGTGAGTGGTAAATAACCCGGGGGGGGCGAGATATCAGCTGTGTGAGCGGTAAATACCCGGGGGGGGAAGAGATCAGCTGTGTGAGTGGTAAATAACCGGTAAATACCCGGGGGGGAGAGAGATCAGCTGTGAGAGTGGTAAATAACCGGGAAATACCCGGGGGGGGAGAGAGATCAGCTGTGTGAGCGGTAAATACCCGGGGGGGGGGGGGGAGAAAGAGATCAGCTGTGTGAGTGGGAAATAACCAGTAAATACCCGGGGGGGAGAGAGATCAGCTATGTGAGTGGTAAATAACCAGTAAATACCCGGGGGGGAGAGAGATCAGCTGTGTGAGCGGTAAATACCCGGGGGGGGGGGAGAAAGAGATCAGCTGTGTGAGTGGTAAATAACCCGGGGGGGGAGAGATATCAGCTGTGTGAGTGGTAAATAACCGGTAAATACCCGGGGGGAGAAAGAGATCAGCTGTGTGAGTGGTAGATAACCGGGGGGGTGTAAGAGATCAGCTGTGTGAGTGGTAGATAACCTGGGGGGGAGCGAGATCAGCTGTGTGAGCGGTAAATACCCGGGGGGGGGGGCGAAAGTGATCAGCTGTGTGAGTGGTAAATAACCGGTAAATACCCGGGGTGGGAGAGTGTTCAGCCGTGTGAGTGGTAAATTACCGGTAAATACCCGGGGGGGGGGAAAGAGATCAGCTGTGTGAGAGGTAAATACCCGGAAGGGAGAGAGATCGGCTGTGTGAGTGGTAAATAACCGGTAAATACCCGGGGGGGAGAGAGATCGGCTGTGCGGGCGGTAAATACCCGGGGGGGAGAGAGATCAGCTGTGTGAGTGGTAAATAACCGGTAAATACCGGGGCGGGGGGAGAGAGATCAGCTGTGTGAGAGGTAAATACCCAGAAGGGAGAGAGATTGGCTGTGTGAGTGGTAAATACCCGGGGGGGAGGGAGAGATCGGCAGTGTGAGTGGTAAATAACTGGTAAATACGCCGGGGGGGGGGGGAGAGATCGGTTGTGTGAGTGGTAAATACCCGGGGGGAGGGAGAGATCGGCTGTGTGAGTGGTAAATAACCCGGGGGGGGCGAGATATCAGCTGTGTGAGCGGTAAATACCCGGGGGGGGGGGGAAGAGATCAGCTGTGTGAGTGGTAAATAACCGGTAAATACCCGGGGGGGAGAGAGATCAGCTGTGAGAGTGGTAAATAACCGGGAAATACCCGGGGGGGGAGAGAGATCAGCTGTGTGAGCGGTAAATACCCGGGGGGGGGGTGGAGAAAGAGATCAGCTGTGTGAGTGGTAAATACCCGGGGGAGAAAGAGATCAGCTGTGTGAGCGGTAAATACCCGGGGGAGAAAGAGATCAGCTGTGTGAGTGGGAAATAACCAGTAAATACCCGGGGGGGAGAGAGATCAGCTGTGTGAGCGGTAAATACCCGGGGGGGGGGGAGAAAGAGATCAGCTGTGTGAGTGGTAAATAACCCGGGGGGGGAGAGATATCAGCGGTGTGAGTGGTAAATAACCGGTAAATACCCGGGGGGAGAAAGAGATCAGCTGTGTGAGTGGTAGATAACCTGGGGGGGAGCGAGATCAGCTGTGTGAGCGGTAAATACCCGGTAAATACCCGGGGTGGGAGAGTGTTCAGCCGTGTGAGTGGTAAATTACCGGTAAATACCCGGGGGGGGGGAAAGAGATCAGCTGTGTGAGGTAAATACCCGGAAGGGAGAGAGATCGGCTGTGTGAGTGGTAAATAACCGGTAAATACCCGGGGGGGAGAGAGATCGGCTGTGCGGGCTGTAAATACCCGGGGGGGAGAGAGATCAGCTGTGTGAGTGGCAAATAACTGGTAAATACCCCGGGGTGGTGGGGGGGGGAGGGTGAGATCGGCTGTGTGAGTGGTAAATAACTGGTAAATACCCTGAGGGGGAGGGAGAGATCAGCCTTGTGAGTGGTAAATAACTGGTAAATATCCGGGGGGGGGGGAGGGAGAGATCAGCTGTGTGAGTGGTAAATACCCGGGGGGGAGGGAGAGATCGGCAGTGTGAGTGGTAAATAACTGGTAAATACGCCGGGGGGGGGGGAGAGATCGGTTGTGTGAGTGGTAAATACCCGGGGGGGAGGGAGAGATCGGCTGTGTGAGTGGTAAATACCCGGGGGGGGAGGGAGAGATCGGCTGTGTGAGTGGTAAATACCCGAGGGGGAGAGAGATCGGCTGTGTGAGTGGTCAATAACCGGTAAATATGCCGAGGGGGAGGGAGAGATCAGCTGAGTGGTAAATACCCCGGGGGGAGGGAGCGATCAGCTGTGTGAGTGGTAGATAACTGGTAAATACCCCGAGGGGGAGGGAGAGATCAGCTGTAAGTGGTAAATAACTGGTAAATACCCCGGGGGGGGGTGGGAGAGATCGGCCGTGTGAGTGGTAAATACCCCGGGCGGGAGGGAGAGATCGGCTGTGTGAGTGGTAAATAACTGGTAAATACCCCGGGAGGGGGGGGGTAGTGAGAGATCGGCTGTATGCGTGGTAAATACCCCGGGGGGGGGAGGGAGAGATCAGCTGTATGAGTGGTAGATAACTGGTAAATCTCCCGAGGGGGAGGGAGAGATCGGCTGTGTGAGTGGTAAATAACTGGTAAATACCCCGGGGGGGGGGGGAGGGAGAGATCGGCTGTGTGAGTGGTAGATAACTGGTAAATCTCCCGAGGGGGAGGGAGAGATCGGCTGTGTGAGTGGTAAATAACTGGTAAATACCCCGGGGGGGGGGGGGGGAGGGAGAGATCGGCTGTGTGAGTGGTAGATAACTGGTAAATACCCCGAGGGGGAGGGAGAGATCAGCTGTGTGAGTGGTAAATACCCCGGGGGGGAGGGAGAGATCGGCTGTATGAATGGTAAATAACCGGGAGGGGAGAGATCGGCTGTGTGAGTGGTAAATACCCGGGGGGGGAGAGAGATCAGCTGTGTGAGCGGTAAATACCCGGATGGGGGGGAGAGATCGGCTGTGTGAGTGGTAAATACCCGGAAGGGGGGGGAGGGAGAGATCGGCTGTGTGAGCGGTAAATACCCGGGGGGGGGGGGAGGGAGAGATCGGCTGTGAGAGTGGTAAATACCCCGGGGGGGAGGGAGAGATCGGCTGCATGAATGGTAAATAACCGGGAGGGGGAGAGATCGGCTGTGTGAGTGGTAAATACCCGGGGGGAGAGAGAGATCAGCTGTGTGAGCGGTAAATACCCGGATGGGGGGGAGAGATCGGCTGTGTGAGTGGTAAATACCCGGAAGGGGGGGAGGGAGAGATCGGCTGTGTGAGCGGTAAATACCCGGGGGGGGGGGGGGGGGGGGGAGGGAGAGATCGGCTGTGTGAGCGGTAAATACCCGGGGGGGGGGGGGAGGGAGAGATCGGCTGTGTGAGTGGTAAATACCCTGGGGGGAGGGAGAGATCGGCTGTGTGAGTGGTAAATACCCGGGGGGTAGGGAGAGATCGGCTGTGTGAGTGGTAAATAACCCGGGGGGGAGAGATATCAGCTGTGTGAGTGGTAAATAACCGGGGGGGTGTAAGAGATCAGCTGTGTGAGCGGTAAGTACCCGGGGGGGGGGTGGCGAAAGTGATCAGCTGTGTGAGTGGTAAATAACCGGTAAATATCCGGGGTGGGAGAGAGATCAGCCGTGTGAGTGGTAAATTACCGGTAAATACCCGGGGGGGTGGGGAAAAGAGATCAGCTGTGTGAGTGGTAAATACCCGAGGGGGAGAGAGATCAGCTGTGTGAGTGGTAAATAACCGGTAAATACTTGGGGGGGAGAGAGATCGGCTGTGCGGGCGGTAAATACCCGGGGGAGAGAGAGATCAGCTGTGTGAGTGGTAAATAACCGGTAAATACCGGGGCGGGGGGAGAGAGATCAGCTGTGTGAGAGGTAAATACCCAGAAGGGAGAGAGATCGGCTGTGTGAGTGGTAAATAACTGGTAAATACCCCGGGGGGGGGGGGAGGGAGAGGTCAGCTGTGTGAGTGGTAAATACCCGGGGGGGAGGGAGAGATCGGTTGTGTGAGTGGTAAATACCCGGGGGGGAGAGTGATCGGCTGTGTGTGGTAAATAACCGGTAAATACCCCGGGGCGAGGGAAAGATCGGTTGTGTGAGTGGTAAATAACTGGTAAATACCCCGGGGGGGGGGGGGAGAGATCGGTTGTGTGAGTGATAAATACCCGGGGGGGAGGGAGAGATCAGCTGTGTGAGTGGTAAATAACCGGTAAATACCCCGGGGCGAGGGAAAGATCGGTTGTGTGAGTGGTAAATAACTGGTAAATACCCCGGGGGGGGGGAGAGATCGGTTGTGTGAGTGATAAATACCCGGGGGGGGAGGGAGAGATCGGCTGTGTGAGTGGTAAATACCCGGGGGGGGGAGGGAGAGATCGGCTGTGTGAGTGGTAAATACCCGAGGGGGAGAGAGATCGGCTGTGTGAGTGGTCAATAACCGGTAAATATGCAGAGGGGGAGGGAGAGATCAGCTGAGTGGTAAATACCCCGGGGGGAGGGAGCGATCAGCTGTGTGAGTGGTAGATAACTGGTAAATACCCCGAGGGGGAGGGAGAGATCAGCTGTAAGTGGTAAATAACTGGTAAATACCCCGGGAGGGAGGGAGAGATCGGCCGTGTGAGTGGTAAATACCCCGGTTGGGAGGGAGAGAACGGCTGTGTGAGTGGTAAATAACTGGTAAATACCCCGGGAGGGGGGGTAGTGAGAGATGGGCTGTATGCGTGGTAAATACCCCGGGGGGGAGGGAGAGATCGGCTGTATGAGTGGTAAATACCCCGGGGGGGAGGGAGAAATCGGCTGTGTGAGTGGTAAATACCCGGGGGGTAGGGAGAGATCGGCTGTGTGAGTGGTAAATACCTGGGGGGGGGTAGGGAGAGATCGGCTGTGTGAACGATAAATACCCGGGGGGGGGGGGGGGGAGGGTGAGATCTGCTGTGTGAGTGGTAAATACCTGGGGGGGGGGGGTAGGGAGAGATCGGCTGTGTGAACAATAAATACCCGGGGGGGGGGGGCGGTTAGGGAGAGATTGGCTGTGTCAGTGGTAAATACCCGGGGGGAGAGAGAGGTCGACTGTGTGAGTGGTAAATACCCGGGGGGGGGGTGGGTGGGGAGGGAGAGATCGTCTGTGTGAACGTTACATACCCGGGTGGGGGGGGGGGGGGGGTGGGAGGGAGAGATTGGCTGTGTGAGTGGTAAATACCCGGGGGGGGGTGGGTGGGGGGGAGAGATCGGCTGTGTGAGTGGTAAATAACCGGTAAATACCCAGGGGGGAGAGAGATCAGCTGTGTGAGTGGTAAATAACAGGTAAATACCCAGGGGGGAGAGAGATCGGCTGTGTGAGTGGTATATAACCGGTAAATACCCGGGGGGGGGGGGGGGAAGAGTGATCGGCTGTGTGAGTGGTAAATACCCGGGGGGGGGGAGGGAGAGATTGGCTGTGTGAGTGGTAAATACCCCTGGGGGGGGGGGAGAGATCGGCTGTGTGAGTGGTAAATACCCCTGGGGGTGGGGGGAGAGATCGGCTGTGTGAGTGGTAAATACCCCTGGGGGGGGGAGGGAGAGATCGGCTGTGTGAGTGGTAAATACCCCTGGGGGTGGGGGGAGAGATCGGCTGTGTGAGTGGTAAATACCCCTGGGGGGGGGAGAGAGACATCGGCTGTGTGAGTGGTAAATAGCCGGGTGGGGGGGTGGGTTGAGAGATCGGCTGTGTGAGTGGTAATTAACTGGTAAATACCTCGTGGGGGGGAGGGAGAGATCGGCTGTGAGAGTTGTAAATGCCCCGGGGGGGGGGGGGGCGGGAAAGATCGACTGTGTGAGTGGTAAATACCCCGGGGGTAGAGAGACATCGGCTGTGTGAGTGGTAAATACTCCGGGGGGGGGGGCGGAGTCGGCTGTGTGAGTGGTAAATAACCGGTAAATACCCAGGGGGGAGAGAGATCAGCTGTGTGAGAGGTAAATAACCAGTAAATACCCAGGGGGGAGAGAGATCGGCTGTGTGAGTGGTAAATAACCGGTAAATACCCGGGGGGGGGTGGGGGGAGAGAGATCAGCTGTGTGAGTGGTAAATAACTGGTAAATACCCCGGGGGGGAGGGAGAGATCGGCTGTGTGAGTGGTAAATACCCCGGGGGGGAGGGAGAGATCGGCTGTGTGAGTGGTAAATACCCCGGGGGGGAGGGAGAGATCGGCTGTGTGAGTGGTAAATACCCGGGGGGGGGAGGGAGAGATCGGCTGTGTGAGTGGTAAATACCCGGGGGGGGAGAGAGAGAGATCAGCTGTGTGAGTGGTAAATAACCCGGGGGGGGAGAGATATCAGCTGTGTGAGTGGTAAATAACCGGTAAATACCCGAGGGGGAGAGAGATCAGCTGTGTGAGCGGTAAATACCCGGGGGGGGGGAGAGATATCAGCTGTGTGAGTGGTAAATAACCGGTAAATACCCGGGGGGGAGAGAGAGATCAGCTGTGTGAGTGGTAAATAACCCGGGGGGGAGAGATATCAGCTGTGTGAGTGGTAAATAACCGGTAAATACCCGGGGGGGAGAGAGATCAGCTGTGTGAGCGGTAAATACCCGGGGGGGGGGGAGAAAGAGATCAGCTGTGTGAGTGGTAAATAACCGGTAAATACCCGGGGGGGAGAGAGATCAGCTGTGTGAGCGGTAAATACCCGGGGGGGGGGGGTAGAAAGAGATCAGCTGTGTGAGTGGTAAATACCCGGGGGGGGGGGGGGAGAAAGAGATCAGCTGTGTGAGTGGTAAATAACCGGTAAATACCCGGGGGGGAGAGAGATCAGCTGTGTGAGTGGTAAATAACAGGTAAATACCCAGGGGGGAGAGAGATCGGCTGTGTGAGTGGTATATAACCGGTAAATACCCGGGGGGGGGGGGGGGGAAGAGTGATCGGCTGTGTGAGTGGTAAATACCCGGGGGGGGGGAGGGAGAGATTGGCTGTGTGAGTGGTGAATACCCGGGGGGGGAGGGAGAGATCGGCTGTGTGAGTGGTAAATACCCCTGGGGGGGGGAGGGAGAGATCGGCTGTGTGAGTGGTAAATACCCCTGGGGGGGGAGGGAGAGATCGGCTGTGTGAGTGGTAAATACCCCTGGGGGTGGGGGGAGAGATCGGCTGTGTGAGTGGTAAATACCCCTGGGGGGGGGAGGGAGAGATCGGCTGTGTGAGTGGTAAATACCCCTGGGGGTGGGGGGAGAGATCGGCTGTGTGAGTGGTAAATACCCCTGGGGGGGGGAGAGAGACATCGGCTGTGTGAGTGGTAAATAGCCGGGTGGGGGGGTGGGTTGAGAGATCGGCTGTGTGAGTGGTAATTAACTGGTAAATACCTCGTGGGGGGGAGGGAGAGATCGGCTGTGAGAGTTGTAAATGCCCCGGGGGGGGGGGGGCGGGAAAGATCGACTGTGTGAGTGGTAAATACCCCGGGGGTAGAGAGACATCGGCTGTGTGAGTGGTAAATACTCCGGGGGGGGGGGCGGAGTCGGCTGTGTGAGTGGTAAATAACCGGTAAATACCCAGGGGGGAGAGAGATCAGCTGTGTGAGAGGTAAATAACCAGTAAATACCCAGGGGGGAGAGAGATCGGCTGTGTGAGTGGTAAATAACCGGTAAATACCCGGGGGGGGTGGGGGGAGAGAGATCAGCTGTGTGAGTGGTAAATAACTGGTAAATACCCCGGGGGGGAGGGAGAGATCGGCTGTGTGAGTGGTAAATACCCCGGGGGGGAGGGAGAGATCGGCTGTGTGAGTGGTAAATACCCCGGGGGGGAGGGAGAGATCGGCTGTGTGAGTGGTAAATACCCGGGGGGGGGAGGGAGAGATCGGCTGTGTGAGTGGTAAATACCCGGGGGGGGAGAGAGAGAGATCAGCTGTGTGAGTGGTAAATAACCCGGGGGGGGAGAGATATCAGCTGTGTGAGTGGTAAATAACCGGTAAATACCCGAGGGGGAGAGAGATCAGCTGTGTGAGCGGTAAATACCCGGGGGGGGGGAGAGATATCAGCTGTGTGAGTGGTAAATAACCGGTAAATACCCGGGGGGGAGAGAGAGATCAGCTGTGTGAGTGGTAAATAACCCGGGGGGGAGAGATATCAGCTGTGTGAGTGGTAAATAACCGGTAAATACCCGGGGGGGAGAGAGATCAGCTGTGTGAGCGGTAAATACCCGGGGGGGGGGGGAGAAAGAGATCAGCTGTGTGAGTGGTAAATAACCGGTAAATACCCGGGGGGGAGAGAGATCAGCTGTGTGAGCGGTAAATACCCGGGGGGGGGGGGGTAGAAAGAGATCAGCTGTGTGAGTGGTAAATACCCGGGGGGGGGGGGGGAGAAAGAGATCAGCTGTGTGAGTGGTAAATAACCGGTAAATACCCGGGGGGGAGAGATATCAGCTGTGTGAGTGGTAAATAACCGGTAAATACCCGGGGGGGGGAGAGATCGGCTGTGTGAGTTGTAAATACCCCGGGGGGGGGGAGGGAGAGATCGGCTGTGTGAGTGGTAAATACCCGGGGGGGAAGGGAGAGATCGGCTGTGAGTGGTAAATACCCGGGGGGGGGGGAGGGAGAGATCGGCTGTGTGAGTGGTAAATACCCCGGGGGGGGGGAGGGAGAGATCGGCTGTGTGAGTGGTAAATAACTGGTAAATACCCCGAGGGGGAGGGAGAGATCAGCTGTGTGAGTGGTAAATACCCGGGGGGAGAGAGACATTGGCTGTGTGAGTGGTAAATACCCCGGGGGGGGGAGGGAGAGATCGGCTGTGTGAGTGGTAAATAACTGGTAAATACCCCGAGGGGGAGGGAGAGATCAGCTGTGTGAGTGGTAAATACCCGGGGGGAGAGAGACATTGGCTGTGTGAGTGGTAAATACCCCGGGGGGGGGAGGGAGAGATCGGCTGTGTGAGTGGTAAATACCCCGGGGGGGAGGGAGAGATCGGCTGTGTGAGTGGTAAATACCCCGGGGGGGGGGGGGAGGGAGAGATCGGCTGTGTGAGTTGTAAATACCCCGGGGGGGGGGGGCGGGGAAGAGATCGGCTGTGTGAGTGGTAAATACCCCGAGGGGGAGGGAGAGATCGGCTGTGTGAGTGGTAAATACCCCGGGGGGGGGGGGAGGGAGAGATCGGCTGTGTGAGTTGTAAATACCCCGGGGGGGGGGCGGGGGAAGAGATCGGCTGTGTGAGCTGTAATACCCCGGTGGGGGGGGGGGGGAGAGAGATCGGCTGTGTGAGTTGTAAATACCCCGGGGGGGGGAGGGAGAGATCGGCTGTGTGAGTGGTAAATACCCGGGGGGCAGGGATAGATCGGCTGTGTGAGTGGTAAATACCCGGGGGGGGGAGGGAGAGATCGGCTGTGAGTGGTAAATACCCGGGGGGGGGGGAGGGAGAGATCGGCTGTGTGAGTGGTAAATACCCCGGGGGGGGGGGGGGGGGAGGGAGAGATCGGCTGTGTGAGTGGTAAATACCCCGGGGGGGGGGGGGAGGGAGACATCGGCTGTGTGAGTGGTAAATAACTGGTAAATACCCCGGGGGGGGGAGGGAGAGATCGGCTGTGTGAGTTGTAAATGCCCCGGGAGGGGAGGGAGAGATCGGCTGTGTGAGTGGTAAATACCCTGGGGGGGCGAGGGAGAGGGAGAGATCGGCTGTGAGAGTGGTAAATAACTGGCAAATACCCCGGGGGGGGAGGGAGAGATCGGCTGTGTGAGTTGTAAATACCCTGGGGGGAGGGAGAGATCGGCTGTGTGAGTGGTAAATACCCTGGGGGGGGAGGGAGAGATCGGCTGTGTGAGTGGTAAATACCCCGGGGGGGCGAGGGAGAGATCGGCTGTGTGAGTGGTAAATACCCCGCGGGGGGGGAGAGAGAGATCGGCTGTGTGAGTGGTAAATACCCCGGGGGAGAGGGAGAGATCGGCTGTGTGAGTGGTAAATACCCCGGGGGGGAGGGAGAGATCGGCTGTGTGAGTGGTAAATACCCCGGGGGGGAGGGAGAGATCGGCTGTGTGAGTGGTAAATACCCCGAGGGGGGGGGGAGGGAGCGATCGGCTGTGTGAGTGGTAAGTACCCCGGGTGGGGGGGTTGTGGGGGGTGGAGGAGAGATCGGCTGTGTGAGTGGTAAATACCCCGGGGGGGGAGGGAGAGATCGGCTGTGTGAGTGGTAAATACCCCGGGGGGGAGGGAGAGATTGGCTGTGTGAGTGGTAAATACCCCGGGGGGGGAGGGAGAGATTGGCTGTGTGAGTTGTAAATACCCCGGGGGGGAGGGAGAGATCGGCTGTGTGAGTGGTAAATAACCGGGGGGAGAGAGACATCGGCTGTGTGAGTGGTAAATGCCCGGGGGGGGGAGAGAATGGCTGTGTGAGAGGTAAATACTCCGGGGGGGGGAGGGAGAGATCGGCTGTGTGAGTGGTAAATACCCGGGGGGAGAGAGACATCGGCTGTGTGAGTGGTAAATACCCCGGGGGGAGAGAGACATGGGCTGTGTGAGTGGTAAATACCCCGGGGGGGGGGAGGGAGAGATCGGCTGTGTGAGTGGTAAATACCCCGGGGGGGGGAGGGAGAGATCGGCTGTGTGAGTTGTAAATACCCCGGGGGGTGGGGGGAGAGATCGGCTGTGTGAGTTGTAAATGCCCCGGGGGGGGGAGGGAGAGATCGGCTGTGTGAGTGGCAAATACCCGGGGGGAGAAAGACATTGGCTGTGTGAGTGGTAAATACCCCGGGGGAGGGGGGGGGGTGCGGTAGAGATCGGCTGTGTGAGTTGTAAATACCCCGGGGGGTGGGGGGAGAGATCGGCTGTGTGAGTGGTAAATAACTGGTAAATACCCCGGGGTGGGGGGTAGAGGGAGAGATTGGCTGTGTGAGTTGTAAATACCCCGGGATGGTGGGCGAAGAGATCGGCTTTGTGAGTGGTAAATTCCCCGGGGGGAGAGAGACATTGGCTGTGTGGGTGGTAAATAACCGGTAAATACCCCGGGGGGGAGCGAGAGATCAGCTGTGTGAGTGGTAAGTACCTAGAGGAGGGAGGGAGAGATCGGCTGTGTGAGTGGTAAATACCTAGAGGGGGGAGGGAGAGATAGGCTGTGAGGGGTAAATACCCCGAGGGGGGAGGGAGAGATTGGCTGTGTGAGTGGTAAATACCCCGAGGGGGGAGGGAGAGATCGGCTGTGTGAGTGGTAAATAACCGGTAAATACCCAGGGGTAGAGAGACATCGGCTGTGTGAGTGGTAAATACCCGGGGGGGGGGGGGGAGGTGGGGGAGAGATTGGCTGTGTGAGTTGTAAATACCCGGGGGGGAGGGAGAGATCGGCTGTGTGAGTGGTAAATACCCGGGGAGGGAGGGAGAGATCGGCTGTGTGAGTGGTAAATAGCCGGGTGGGGGGAGAGATCGGCTGTGTGAGTTGTAAATTCCCCGGGTGGGGGGAGAGATCGGCTGTGTGAGTTGTAAATACCCGGGGAGGGAGGGAGAGATCGGCTGTGTGAGTGGTAAATTCTGTGTGAGTGGTAAATTCCCCGGGAGGGGGGGAGGGAGAGATCGGCTGTGTGAGTTGTAAATTCCCCGGGGGGTGAGGGAGAGATCGGCTGTGTGAGTGGTAAATTCCCCGGGGGGGGGGAGGGAGAGATCGGCTGTGTGAGTGGTAAATTCCCCGGGGGGGGAGGGAGAGATCGGCTGTGTGAGTTGTAAATTCCCCGGGGGGTGAGGGAGAGATCGGCTGTGTGAGTGGTAAATTCCCGGGGGGGGAGAGATCGGCTGTGTGAGTGGTGAATTCCCCGGGGGGGGGGGGGGAGGGTGAGATCGGCTGTGTGAGTGGTAAATACCCCGGGGGGTGGGGGGGGGAGGGAGAGATCGGCTGTGTGAGTGGTAAATACCCCGAGGGGGGAGGGAGAGATCGGCTGTGTGAGTGGTAAATTCCCCGGGGGAGGGGTGGGTAGGGTGAGATCGGCTGTGTGAGTGGTAAATACCCCGGGGGGTGGGGGGGGGAGGGAGAGATCGGCTGTGTGAGTGGTAAATACCCCGAGGGGGGAGGGAGAGATCGGCTGTGTGAGTTGTAAATTCCCCGGGTGGGGGGAGAGATCGGCTGTGTGAGTTGTAAATACCCGGGGAGGGAGGGAGAGATCGGCTGTGTGAGTGGTAAATACCCCGAGGGGGGAGGGAGAGATCGGCTGTGTGAGTGGTAAATTCCCCGGGTGGGGGGAGAGATCGGCTGTGTGAGTTGTAAATTCCCCGGGTGGGGGGAGAGATCGGCTGTGTGAGTTGTAAATACCCGGGGAGGGAGGGAGAGATCGGCTGTGTGAGTGGTAAATACCCCGAGGGGGGAGGGAGAGATCGGCTGTGTGAGTTGTAAATACCCGGGGAGGGAGGGAGAGATCGGCTGTGTGAGTGGTAAATACCCCGAGGGGGGAGGGAGAGATCGGCTGTGTGAGTGGTAAATTCCCCGGGGGAGGGGTGGGTAGGGTGAGATCGGCTGTGTGAGTTGTAAATTCCCCGGGGGGGGAGGGAGAGATCGGCTGTGTGAGTTGTAAATTCCCTGGGGGGGGGGCGGGAGAGATCGGCTGTGTGATTGGTAAATAACCGGTAAATACCCAGGGGTAGAGAGATATCGTCTGTGTGAGTGGTAAATACCCCGGGGGGAGGGAGAGATCATCTGGAAGGACAACCGCTCTGACTTTTCCAGTGTACCCTCACAGCTGAACTCCCACCGTCCCTGCTGCCATTCCGGTCACTCCCTTCGTCGGCCTCTCATCAGTCCCTCGAAAGCTTTTTCCGACTTGTTCTTGACATGAAGTTTTCAGAGGGGAGCTCGGCGGTGTTTCGTGGCCCTTTGTGGATGCGGGCGGTTCAGTATCGCGAGGCAGGCAGGGCAGATAGAGCAGCTGCTGGCGATGGGTGCAGTCAGCGATTCGAGCAGCCCTTTCTCCCTCTCCCCCGTCTTGAGTCCCTGTTTTCTCTGTCTCTCGCTGCAGGCTGGCACCGGACTCTCTGCTCAATCCACACCGCAGCATCCTGGGGACTGGCAATTATGATGTGAACATCCTCATTGCAGCCTTGCTGACTCGGGACCTTGCGGCTATTTGGTGGGACAAGCGCAGGTATGTCAGACCCCACCGAGTGTGTCTTTGATCTCCCGCTCCACTCACCCTTGTCTTCCAGTGCCAGGCTCCCCACTTCAGTATCTCTCCCTCCCTCCTTCTGTCTTTCTCCAGATCGCTCGGTACTCTGGTGCTCAGCCGAGTTCTTGGCTTCATTCTCAACGTTCCCTCCAATGTCACGCTGGGCTTCGTGTCGCTGCCCATCAGGCGCAAGCACTGGGTGGCCGTGCGACAGGTTGACGGTGTGTATTACAACCTGGATTCCAAGCTCAAGTCCCCAGTGCGAATCGGGAGCGAGGAGGAGGTGAGGTGAGCAGGGCACGAGGAGGGGAGTGGGACACGGGGCGTGGCATGAGGGGAGGGCGGCATGAGTGCGGGAGAGGGAGAGGGGCATGAGGTGAGCAGGGCACAGTGAGGGGCATGAGGAGGAGGAGTGGGACACGCAAAGGGACAAGGTAGCTGGGATCACGTGGTTGGCGTCTAATAGGCAGGTGTTCACATGCTTTGTTGCACCCTAACTGCGGCCAGTCCTCTCTGTAAGGCTCCGCGTTGACTGATAACCGAGCTCCCTCAGATTGTCTCTCAGTGACCCCTCTCCCCACAGCACCCTGTGGTACTGACTATCTCTACTGATATTAATCCAGCTGTCTCACACTGTCACTCAGTAACCCCTCTCCCCCAGCGCCCTGTATCTGTACTGATGTCAATCCAGCTCCCTCACGCTGTCACTCAGTAACCCCTCTCCACCCAGCGCCCTATGTTACTGACTGTATCTCTACTGATAATACAGTTCCCTCACACTGTGTCTCAGTAACCCCTCTCCCCCAGCGCCCTGTGTTACTGACTATATCTCTACTGATGTTAATCCAGTTCCCTCACACTGTCTCTCAGTAACCCCTCTCCCCCCAGTATGCTGTGTTACTGACTGTATCTCTACTGATGTTAATCCAGCTCCTTCACACTGTCTCTCAGTAACTGCTCTCCCCACAGCACCCTGTGTTACTGACTGTATCTGTGCTGATGTTAATGCAGCTCCCTCACATTGTCACTCAGTAACCGCTCTCCCCCCAGCACCCTGTGTTACTGACTGTATCTCTACTGATGTGATTCCAGCTGCCTCGCACTGTCACTCAGTCACCCCTCTCCACCAGCGCCCTGTGTTACTGACTATATCTCTACTGATGTTAATCCAGTTCCCTCACACTATCTCTCAGTAACCCCTCTCCCCCAGCGCCCTGTGTTACTGACCATCTCTACTGATGTTAATCAAGCTCCCTCACACTGTCACTCAGTAACCCCTCTCTCCCAGCGCCCTGTGTTACTGCCTGTATTTCTACTGATGTTAATCCAGCTCCCTCACACTGACACTCAGTAACCCCTCTCCCCCCAACACCCTGTGTTACTGACTGTATCTCTACTGATGTTAATCCAGCTCTCTCTGACTGTCACTCAGAAACCCCTCTCTCCCAGCATCCTGTGTTACTGACTGTATCTCGACTGATCATCAAGCTCTGTCACACTGTCACTCAGTAACCCCTTTCCCCCCCCCCAACCTGTGTTACTGACGGTACCTCTACTGATGTTAATCTAGCTCCCTCACATTGTCACTCAGTCACCCCTCTCCACCAGCACCCTGTGATACTGACTGTATTTCTACTGATAATCAAGCTCTCTCACACTGTCACTCAGTAACCGCTCTCCCCCCAGCACCCTGTGTTACTGACTGTATCTCTACTGATAATCCCGCACGCTCACACTGTCATTCAGTAACCCCTCTCCACCAGCACCCTGTGATACTGACTGTATCTCTACTGATGTTAATCCAGCTCCTTCACACTGTCTCTCAGTAACTGCTCTCCCCACAGCGCCCTGTGTTACTGACTGTATCTGTGCTGATAATGCAGCTCCCTCACATTGTCACTCAGTAACCGCTCTCCCCCCAGCACCCTGTGTTACTGACTGTATCTCTACTGATGTGATTCCAGCTGCCTCGCACTGTCACTCAGTCACCCCTCTCCACCAGCACCCTGTGATACTGACTGTATTTCTACTGATAATCCCGCACGCTCACACTGTCATTCAGTAACCCCTCTCCACCAGCACCCTGTGATACTGACTGTATCTCTACTGATGTTAATCCAGCTCCTTCACACTGTCACTCAGTAACCCCTCTCCCCCCAGCACCCTGTGTTACTGACGGTACCTCTACTGATGTTACTCCAGCTCCCTCACACTGTCACTCAGTAACTGCTCTCCCCCCAGCACCCTGTGTTACTGACTGTATCTCTCTACAGATGTTACTCCAGCTCCCTCATACTGTCACTCAGTAACCCCTTTCCCCCAGCTTCCCTGTGTTGCTGACTGTATCTACTGATTATCAAGCTCTCTCACACTGTCACTCAGTAACTCCTCTCGCCCCAGCGCCCTGTGTTACTGACTGTATCTCCACTGATGTTACTCCAGCTCCCTCATACTGTCACTCAGTAACCCCTCTCTCCCAGCACCCTGTGTTACTGACTCCGTCTCTACTGATGTTAATACAACTCCCTCACACTGTCACTCAGTAACCCCTCTCCCCCCAGCACCCTGTGTTACTGACTGTATCTCTACTGATGTTAATCCAGCTCCCTCACACTGTCACTCAGTAACACTTCTTCCCCCCTGCGCCCTGTGTTGCTGACTGTATCTCTACTGATGTTACTCCAGCTCTCTCTCACTGTCACTCAATAACCCCTCTCCCCCCAGTGCCCTGTGTTACTGACTGTATCTCGACTGATGTTAGTCCTGCTCCCTCACACTGTCACTCAGTAACCCCTCTACCCCCAGCACCCTGTGTTACTGACTGTATCTCTACTGATGTTAATCAAGCTCCCTCACATTGTCACTCAGTAACCTTGATTCCCCCGTGTGCCCTGTGATACTGACTGTATCTCTACTGAGAATCAAGCTCTCTCACACTGTCACTCAGGAACCCCTCTCCCCCCAGCACCCTGTGTTACTGACTGTATGTCTACTTATGTTAATCCAGCTCCCTCACACTGTCACTCCGTAACTGCTCTCCCCCCAGCGCCCTGTGTTACTGACTGTTTCTCGACTGATGTTAATCCGGCTCCCTCACACTGTCACTCAGTAAGCCCTCTCCCCCAGCACCCTGTGTTACTGACTGTTTCCCGACTGATGTTAATCTTGCTCCCTCACATTGTCTCTCTCTAACTCCTCTCCCCCCAGCGCCCTGTGTTACTGACTGTATCTCTACTGATTATCCAGCTCCCTCACTGTCACTCAGTAACCCCTCTCCCCACTGCGCCCTGTGTTACTATCTCTACTGATGTTGTTCCAGCTCCCTCACGCTGTCACTCAGTAACCCCTCTCCCCCCAGCGCCCTGTGTTACTGACTATCACTACTGCTGTTAATCCAGCTCCCTCACGCTGTCACTCAGTAACCCCTCTCCCCCCAGCGCCATGTGTTACTGACTGTATCTCTACTGATGTTAATCCAGCTCCCTCACGCTGTCACTCAGTAACCCCTCTCCCCCCAGTGCCCTGTGTTACTGACTATCTCTACTAATGTTAATCCAGCTCCTGCACTCTGTCACTCAGTCACCCCTCTCTTTCCCCGCCCACCCCAGTGCTCTGTGTTACTGACTCTATTACTACTCATGTTATTCCAGTTCCCTCTCACTCGCTCTGTAACCTCTTTCTCCTCCCCCAGCCCCTCCAATTCCCAGCCTCATGTTTAAATCCCTCCCGGGCTCCTTGCCCCTCCCCTCCCTATCTCTGTAACCTCCTCCAGCCCCTACACTCCTCCGAGATCTCTGCCCTCCTCCAAGCCCGGCCACTCGAGCTTACCCCAGATTCCCATCGCTCTGTCGATGGCAACCTTGGCTTCAGCTGCCTTGGGGGCCCTATGCTTTGGTATTCCCTCCCTGAACCTCCCTGCACCCTCCCCTCTTCCACTTCTCTCCGTCTCTATGTCTCTCTCTCCCTCTTCAGGATGGTCCTTTATAATTTATGTGTCTGCTGCAGGTCTGGTCATCTGTCCTCATGTGCCCCCCCCCCCCCCCCCCCACCCGTCGCCCGGTGTCAGCTCTTCGTCTGACGATTGCTCCTGTGCAGTACAGCGGGCCGTCTTCCTACATGCCAGCTGCTGTCGAAATGCCAGGCCGCTGTCTGAACCCTGTCATTTCCTGCAGGAGCTTCCTGAAGGATCAAATCGCCCAGGAGCCTTGCGAGTTGCTGTTCGTGGTGGAGAGGGACGTGGAGCAGGACGGAAGCTGGCTGGCGGCTCTGTGAGCGCGCGGAGCGAGGCGGGAGATCGGATGGAGCGAGAGAGAGAGAATCTCAGCGGAGGGGGTTTGACACCTCGGAGCCCTGGCTGCCTCGGTACAAAGTGGGGGTTGGTGGGGGGTGGGGGGGGGGTGCAAAAGGGCGAAGGCTGACCCTCGTCGGGGAAAGTGCCGGACTTGGTGCGCCCTGCCCTCCGACCCCTGCGAGAGTGACTGAGCTGTCAACCTCCTGCTCGGCAAGGGTGGGGGCTAATCCCCTCCCCGTCTGTGGGTTAGATTACCCCGGCTGTTGCGCCGGGCTTGCCTTGCTCGAACCGGTGGGGAAATTCTGTGCCCTGGCCTGCGGGGGAGATGGAGGGTGGAGGAGACTGACTCAGCGCGGCAGGGGGAGGTGAAGGGAGTCTTCGATATTGGAGGAGTGAGATCCTTTGTGAGCTCTGTGAACCCCCCCCATTCCCCTCCCCCCCCCCCCCCCCTCCATTTTAGCCTTGGGGACCTGTAATTTGCATGTAATTTAAATATATGCAGATACGAGCCTGCAGTGCGGAATGATGCGCATAAATCTGACTCTGGGGGTTCACCCTGATGATGTGTAGATCGATTAGCATATGTTTTTAATATGCAGATTCTCACCTGGTTTTGGTTGGGACTAATTTGCATGTATTTTGAATACATAGTCAGGCAGCAGACTGAATAATGTATGTAAATAAAACCCTTACCATTACTGTTTGAGTTCTGCTGTGTGACCCGCGGGATCCCTGCATCTTTCCAGCACCAACTTGCATTCACATAGCACCTCTACCGTCCCAAAGCGCTTCGCAAAAGTGCAATCGAGCGCAATTTGACCCCGAGCCACCTAAGCCAGATATTGGGGGCTGGCGACCAGAAGCTCGGTCAAAGAGGGAGGTTTTAAGCAGTGTCTTAAAGGAGGAGAAAGGGAGAAGCGGAGAGGTTTAGGGAGAGAATGCCAGAGGTTAGGACCGCCCCCCCCCCCCCCCCCCCCCCCCCCGCAGGGCAGATGAAGGCATGGCTGCCAGTGGCGGAGCGATGGGAATTGGCGGATGCTCAAGAGGTTGGGATTGGAAGAGTGCAGAGGTCTCGGAGGGTCATAGGGGCGGGTGGAGGTTACAGAGGGAGTATGGGGGGTGGGGGGTAGCGAGGAGCCATGGCAGGGATTTGAACAGGAGGATGAGAATTGTCGGGGCTACAGGAGGCTACTGAGATAGGGAGAGGGGTTCGAGGGACCACAGAGGGAGTGCTGCATTGTTGGAGGGAGATGTATATACTCCAGGACTTGAGCTCCATAATCCAGACCGACACACCCCGGTGCCAGTACTGAGGGAGTGCTGCACTGTCAGCGAGATGTATATACTCTAGGACTTGATCTCCATAATCCAGACCGACACTCCCCGGTGCCAGTACTGAGGGAGTGCTGCACTGTCGGAGGGAGATGTATATACTCTAGGACTTGAGCTCCATAATCCAGACCGACACTCCCCCGGTGTCAGTACTGAGGGAGTGCTGCACTGTCGGAGGGAGATGTATATACTCTAGGACTTGATCTCCATAATCCAGACCGACACTCCCCGGTGCCAGTACTGAGGGAGTGCTGCACTGTCGGAGGGAGATGTATATACTCTAGGACTTGACCTCCATAATCCAGGCGGACACTCCCCGGTGCCAGTACTGAGGGAGTGCTGCACTGTCGGAGGTGCTGTCTTTCGGATGACACATTAAACCGGGGCCCTGTCTGACCTCTCGGGTGGATGTAAAAGATCCCACGGCCGCTTGTCGAAGTCGAGCTGGGGGAGTTCTCTCCAGTGTCCTGGGTCACCTTTGTCCCTCAATGGACATCACTAAAGCAGGTGATATGGTCACTATCACATTGCTGTGTATGCGAGCTTGTTGTGAGCGTCACTGGCCCGGCCAGCATTTACTGCCCCTTGAGAAGGTGTTGGGGAGCTGCTGCTTTGAACCGCTGCAGTCCATGTGAGGTAGGTACACCCACATTGCTGTTCGGAAGGGAGTTTAGTTTAGTTTAGAGATACAGCACTGAAACAGGCCCTTCGGCCCACCGAGTCTGTGCCGACCATCAACCACCCATTTATACTAATCCTACGCTAATCCCATATCCCGACCACATCCCCACCTGTCCCTATATTTCCCTACCACCGACCTATACCAGGGGCAATTTATAATGGCCAATTAACCTATCAACCTGGAGTTCCAGGATTTTGACCCAGCGACAGTGCAGGAATGGCGATATAGTTCCAAGTCAGGATGGTGTGTGACTTGGAGGGGGACTTGCAGGTGGTGGTGTTCCCATGCATCTGCTGCCCTTGTCCTTCTAGTTGGTAGAGGTCGCGGGTTTGGAAGGTGCTGTCGACAAGAGTAATTTGATTTCAGTTAACAACAGTCCACGTTTTTCCATACTTTTGCACAAGTCAAGGGTTGCGACCAGACACGCTTGGACTGGCAAGGAAGTGCTTTGCGAGGAGACGGAGCTCATGTCCTTGTGCCGGGTCTGCCTGCAGCTAATGGGAGGTCACTAACTGTGGGCTCATGAATCAACACCGACAAACTGCATTGGGACAGCGCCTAAAAGGTGGTGGAGCATCCCACGGCCGTGCGCCGGAGTGTTGGCAGACATCAGTGGAGGCCGGACCACGGGAGAGATGGAGGGAGCAGGGCGGCTACTAAGCTTGGGCAAAGTGGTCGGTTTTAGGAGGAGAGAGAGGCCGCTGGGTTGGGGTAGGGAATGCCCAAGCTTGGCGGCCCAGACAGCTGAAGGCTCGGCCCCCAATAGTGCAGCAGTTGGATAAGGTCACGACCTGACTGCTCATTTGTGAAAGGCCTTTGAAAAACATCACATCAGGTCCTCACCGCTGCAAAAGGCAGCCTCAAAGAGCGGGGGGTTGCTGTTTTAGCTGGTTTTAAAGTGTGACAAGTACTGAGTAAATAGACAAATGTGCCAATGAACCTTGCAAAGCACGGGCCGGAGAGGGAGAAATAGCATAGCAAGGGACAGACAAGTACAAGGCAGTAGAGATTATCATCGGGCACAAAACAGAAAATGAACACCGGGCACTGTGGTGAATGGGCGGCTGATCCAAATGTCAGTTTTGCATCACTGCCCGAGAGAAGTTGCGAGGCAGAGAGAGAAATACAAAGAGAATCAGAGAGAGCGAGAGATACAGAGAAGCAAAGAGAGAGAGAGAGAATCTCGGAAGGAGAGAGAGAGAATCACGGAAGGAGAGAGAGAGAGAGAATCACGGAAGCCGAGAGAGAATCGCAGAGAAGCCGAGAGAGAATCGCAGAGAAGCCGAGAAAGCGAGAGACAAAGAGAACCTGGTTTATAACACTTGGAGTGCGACCCTCAGATCTGCATCACTGGGTGGGAGACCCACAGATCTGCAACACTGGGTGGGAGACGCACAGATCTGCAACACTGGGTGGGAGACCCACAGATCTGCAACACTGGGTGGGAGACCCACAGATCTGCAACACTGGGTGGGAGACCCACAGATCTGCAACACTGGGTGGGAGACCCACAGATCTGCAACACTGGGTGGGAGACCCACAGATCTGCAACACTGGGTGGGAGACCCACAGATCTGCAACACTGGGTGGGAGACCCACAGATCTGCAGCACTGGGTGGGAGACCCACAGATCTGCAGCACTGGGTGGGAGACCCACAGATCTGCAGCACTGGGTGGGAGACCCACAGATCTGCAGCACTGGGTGGGAGACCCACAGATCTGCAGCACTGGGTGGGAGACCCACAGATCTGCAGCACTGGGTGGGAGACCCACAGATCTGCAGCACTGGGTGGGAGACCCACAGATCTGCAGCACTGGGTGGGAGACCCACAGTTCTGCAGCACTGGGTGGGAGACCCTCAGTTCTGCAGCACTGGGTGGGAGACCCTCAGATCTGCAGCACTGGGTGGGAGACCCTCAGATCTGCAGCACTGGGTGGGAGACCCTCAGATCTGCAGCACTGGGTGGGAGACCCTCAGATCTGCAGCACTGGGTGGGAGACGCTCAGATCTGCAGCACTGGGTGGGCGACCCACAGATCTGCAGCACTGGGTGGGAGACCCACAGATCTGCAACACTGGGTGGGAGACCCACAGATCTGCAACACTGGGTGGGAGACCCACAGATCTGCAACACTGGGTGGGAGACCCACAGATCTGCAACACTGGGTGGGAGACCCACAGATCTGCAACACTGGGTGGGAGACCCACAGATCTGCAACACTGGGTGGGAGACCCACAGATCTGCAACACTGGGTGGGAGACCCACAGATCTGCAACACTGGGTGGGAGACCCACAGATCTGCAACACTGGGTGGGAGACCCACAGATCTGCAACACTGGGTGGGAGACCCACAGATCTGTAACAATGGGTGGGAGACGCTCAGATCTGCAGCACAGGGTGGGAGACCCACAGATCTGCAGCACTGGGTGGGAGACCCACAGATCTGTAACAATGGGTGGGAGACCCACAGATCTGTAACAATGGGTGGGAGACCCACAGATCTGTAACACTGGGTGGGAGACCCTCAGATCTGTAACACTGGGTGGGAGACGCTCAGATCTGTAACAATGGGTGGGAGACCCACAGATCTGTAGCACTGGGTGGGAGACTCTCAGATCTGCAGCACTGGGTGGGAGACTCTCAGATCTGCAGCACTGGGTGGCAGACCCTCAGATCTGCAGCACTGGGTGGGAGACCCACAGATCTGCAGCACTGGGTGGGAGACCCACAGATCTGCAACACTGGGTGGAAGACCCTCAGATCTGCAACACTGCAAGGGAGACCCTCAGATCTGCAACACTGGGTGGGAGACCCTCAGATCTGCAACACTGGGTGGGAGACCCTCAGATCTGCAACACTGGGTGGGAGACCCTCAGATCTGCAGCACTGGGTGGCAGACCCTCAGATCTGCAGCACTGGGTGGCAGACCCACAGATCTGCAACACTGGAAGGGAGACCCTCAGATCTGTAACACTGGGTGGGAGACCCTCAGATCTGCAGCACTGGGTGGGAGACCCACGGATCTGGAAGACTGGAAGGGAGACCCACAGATCTGCAGCACTGGGTGGCAGACCCACAGATCTGCAGCACGGGGTGGGAGACCCTCAGACATATAAGACTTGGAGTGAGACCCTGAGGTCTGTAACACTGGGAGTGAGACCCTCAAGTTTATAACACTGGGAGTGAGACCCTCAAGTTTATAACACTGGGAGTGAAACCCTGAGGTCTGTAATACTGAGAGTGAGACCCTGAGGTCTGTAACACTGGGAGTGAGACCCTCAGGTTTATCACACAGGGAGTGAGACCCTCAGGATTAGACCACGGAGAGCGAGACACACAGGTTTATAACACTGGGAGTGAGACCCTCAGGTCTGTAATACTGGGAGTGAGACCCTGAGGTCTGTAACACTGGGAGTGAGAACCACAGGTTTATAACACTGGGAGTGAGACCCTCTTGTCTGGAACACTGGGAGTGAGATCCGTTCTGTAATGCTGGGAGTGAGACCCTAAGTTCTGTTACACTGGGAGTGAGACCCTCAGGTCTGCAATACTGGGAGTGAGACCCTAAGGTTTATAACACTGGGAGTGAGACCCACAGGTTTATAACACTGGGAGTGAGACCCTCATGTCTGTAACACTGGGAGTGAAACCCTCTGGTTTATAATACTGGGAGTGCGACCCTCATGTCTGTAACATTGCGAGTGAGACCCTCAGGTTTATCACACAGGAAGTGAGACCCTCAGGATTAGACCACGGAGAGCGAGACACACAGGTTTATAACACTGGGAGTGAGACCCTCAGGTCTGTAACATTGGGAGTGAGACCCTCAGGTTTATAACACCGTGAGTGAGACCCTCATGCCTGTAACACTGGGAGTGAAACCGCAGGTTTATAACACTGGGAGTGAGACCCTAAGTTCTGTTACACTGGGAGTCAGACCCTCAGGTCTGCAATACTGGGAGTGAGACCCTGAGGTTTATCACACTGGGTGTGAGACCCACAGGTTTATAACACTGGGAGTGAAACCCTCTGGTTTATAATACTGGGAGTGAGACCCTCAGGTTAATATCACTGAGAGTGAGACCCTCAGGTCTGTAACACTGGGTGTGAGACCCTCAGCTTTATCACACTGGGAGTGAGACCCTCAGGTTTATAACACTGGGAGTGAGACCTTCAGATCTGTAACACTGGGAGTGAGACCCTAACTTCTGTTACACTGGGAGTGAGACCCTCAGGTTTATAATACTGGGAGTGAGACACACAAGTTTATCACACTGGGAGTGAGACCCTCATGTCTGTAACACTGGGAGTCAGACCGTCAAGTTTATAACACTGGGAGTGAGACCCTCAGGTTGAGAACACTAGGAGTGAGGCCCACAGGTTTATAACACAGAGAGTGAGACCCTGAGGTCTGTAACACTGGGAGTGAGACCCACAGGTTTATAACACTGGGAGTGGGACGCTCAGGTTTATAACACTGGGAGTGAGACCCTCAGGTGTATGTCACTGGGAGTGAGACCCTCAGGTGTATGTCACTGGGAGTGAGACCCTCAGGTTTATCACTGGGTGTGAGACCCACAGGTTTATAACACTGTGAGTGAGACCCTCAGGTTAATATTACTGAGAGTGAGACCCTCAGGTCTGTAACACTGGGTGTGAGACCCTCAGCTTTATCACACTGGGAGTGAGACCCTCAGGTTTATGACACTGGGAGTGAGACCTTCAGATCTGTAATACTGGGAGTGAGACCCTAGCTTCTGTTACACTGGGAGTGAGACCCTCAGGGTAATAATACTGGGAGTGTGACCCTCATGTCTGTCACACTGGGAGTGAAACCCACAGTTATATAACACTAGGAGTGAGACCCTGAGGTCTGTAACACTGGGAGTGAGACCCACAGGTTGAGAACACTGGGAGTGGGACGCTCAGGTTTATAACACTGGGAGTGAGACCCACTGGTTTATAACACTGGGAATGGGACGCTAAGGTTTATAACACTGGGAGTGAGACCCTCAAGTTTATAACACTGGGAGTGAGACCCTGAGGTCTGTAATACTGGGAGTGAGACCCTGAGGTCTGTAACACTGGGAGTGAGACCCTCAAGTTTATAACACTGGGAGTGAGACCCTGAGGTCTGTAATACTGAGAGTGAGACCCTGAGGTCTGTAACACTGGGAGTGAGACCCTCAAGTTTATAACACTGGGAGTGAGACCCTGAGGTCTGTAATACTGGGAGTGAGACCCTGAGGTCTGTAACACTGGGAGTGAGAACCACAGGTTTATAACACTGGGAGTGAGACCCTCTTGTCTGGAACACTGGGAGTGAGATCCGTTCTGTAATGCTGGGAGTGAGACCCTAAGTTCTGTTACACTGGGAGTGAGACCCTCAGGTCTGCAATACTGGGAGTGAGACCCACAGGTTTATAACACTGGGAGTGAAACCCTCTGGTTTATAATACTGGGAGTGAGACCCTCAGGATAATAATACTGGGAGTGAGACCCTCAGGTTTATAACACTGGGAGTGAGACCCTAAGGTTTATAACACTGGGAGTGAGACCCTCATGTCTGTAACACTGGGAGTGAAACCCTCTGGTTTATAATACTGGGAGTGCGACCCTCATGTCTGTAACATTGCGAGTGAAACCCTCAGGTTTATCACACAGGGAGTGAGACCCTCAGGATTAGACCACGGAGAGCGAGACACACAGGTTTATAACACTGGGAGTGAGACCCTCAGGTCTGTAACATTGGGAGTGAGACCCTCAGGTTTATAACACCGTGAGTGAGACCCTCATGCCTGGAACACTGGGAGTGAAACCGCAGGTTTATAACACTGGGAGTGAGACCCTCCATTCTGTAATACTGGGAGTGAGACTCTCAGTTCTGTAACACTGGGAGTCAGACCGTCAAGTTTATAACACTGGGAGTGAGACCCTAAGTTCAGTTACACTGGGAGTCAGACCCTCAGGTCTGCAATACTGGGAGTGAGACCCTCAGGTTTATGACAGTGGGAGTGAGACCCTCAGGTTTATCACACTGGGTGTGAGACCCACAGGTTTATAACACTGGGAGTGAGACCCTCAGGTTAATATCACTGAGAGTGAGACCCTCAGGTCTGTAACACTGGGTGTGAGACCCTCAGCTTTATCACACTGGGAGTGAGACCCTCAGGTTTATAACACTGGGAGTGAGACCTTCAGATCTGTAGCACTGGGAGTGAGACCCTAACTTCTGTTACACTGGGAGTGAGACCCTCAGGTTTATAATACTGGGAGTGAGACACACAGGTTTATCACACTGGGAGTGAGACCCTCATGTCTGTAACACTGGGAGTCAGACCGTCAAGTTTATAACACTGGGAGTGAGACCCTAAGTTCTGTTACACTGGGAGTGAGACCCTCAGGTCTGCAATACTGGGAGTGAGACCCTCAGGTTTATGACAGTGGGAGTGAGAACCTGAGGTTTATCACACTGGGTGTGAGACCCACAGGTTTATAACACTGGGAGTGAGACCCTCAGGTTAATATCACTGAGAGTGAGACCCTCAGGTCTGTAACACTGGGAGTCAGACCGTCAAGTTTATAACACTGGGAGTGAGACCCTCAGGTTTAGAACTCTGGGAGTGAGAGCCACAGGTCTACAACACTGTGAGTGAGACCCTCAGGTTGAGAACACTAGGAGTGAGGCCCACAGGTTTATAACACAGAGAGTGAGACCCTGAGGTCTGTAACACTGGGAGTGAGACCCACAGGTTTATAACACTGGGAGTGGGACGCTCAGGTTTATAACACTGGGAGTGAGACCCTCAGGTGTATGTCACTGGGAGTGAGACCCTCAGGTTTATCACTGGGTGTGAGACCCACAGGTTTATAACACTGTGAGTGAGACCCTCAGGTTAATATTACTGAGAGTGAGACCCTCAGGTCTGTAACACTGGGTGTGAGACCCTCAGCTTTATCACACTGGGAGTGAGACCCTCAGGTTTATGACACTGGGAGTGAGACCTTCAGATCTGTAATACTGGGAGTGAGACCCTAGCTTCTGTTACACTGGGAGTGAGACCCTCAGGGTAATAATACTGGGAGTGTGACCCTCATGTCTGTCACACTGGGAGTGAAACCCACAGTTTTATAACACTAGGAGTGAGACCCTGAGGTCTGTAACACTGGGAGTGAGACCCACAGGTTGAGAACACTGGGAGTGGGACGCTCAGGTTTATAACACTGGGAGTGAGACCCACTGGTTTATAACACTGGGAATGGGACGCTAAGGTTTATAACACTGGGAGTGAGACCCTCAAGTTTATAACACTGGGAGTGAGACCCTGAGGTCTGTAATACTGAGAGTGAGACCCTGAGGTCTGTAACATTGGGAGTGAGACCCTCAAGTTTATAACACTGGGAGTGAGACCCTGAGGTCTGTAATACTGGGAGTGAGACCCTGAGGTCTGTAACACTGGGAGTGAGAACCACAGGTTTATAACACTGGGAGTGAGACCCTCTTGTCTGGAACACTGGGAGTGAGATCCGTTCTGTAATGCTGGGAGTGAGACCCTAAGTTCTGTTACACTGGGAGTGAGACCCTCAGGTCTGCAATACTGGGAGTGAGACCCACAGGTTTATAACACTGGGAGTGAGACCCTAAGGTTTATAACACTGGGAGTGAAACCCTCTGGTTTATAATACTGGGAGTGAGACCCTCAGGATAATAATACTGGGAGTGAGACCCTCAGGTTTATAACACTGGGAGTGAGACCCTAAGGTTTATAACACTGGGAGTGAGACCCTCATGTCTGTAACACTGGGAGTGAAACCCTCTGGTTTATAATACTGGGAGTGCGACCCTCATGTCTGTAACATTGCGAGTGAGACCCTCAGGTTTATCACACAGGGAGTGAGACCCTCAGGATTAGACCACGGAGAGCGAGACACACAGGTTTATAACACTGGGAGTGAGACCCTCAGGTCTGTAACATTGGGAGTGAGACCCTCAGGTTTATAACACTGTGAGTGAGACCCTCATGCCTGGAACACTGGGAGTGAAACCGCAGGTTTATAACACTGGGAGTGAGACCCTCCATTCTGTAATACTGGGAGTGAGACTCTCAGTTCTGTAACACTGGGAGTCAGACCGTCAAGTTTATAACACTGGGAGTGAGACCCTAAGTTCTGTGACACTGGGAGTCAGACCCTCAGGTCTGCAATACTGGGAGTGAGACCCTCAGGTTTATGACAGTGGGAGTGAGACCCTGAGGTTTATCACACTGGGTGTGAGACCCACAGGTTTATAACACTGGGAGTGAGACCCTCAGGTTAATATCACTGAGAGTGAGACCCTCAGGTCTGTAACACTGTGAGTGAGACCCTCAGGTTAATATTACTGAGAGTGAGACCCTCAGGTCTGTAACACTGGGTGTGAGACCCTCAGCTTTATCACACTGGGAGTGAGACCCTCAGGTTTATGACACTGGGAGTGAGACCCTCAGGTGTATGTCACTGGGAGTGAGACCCTCAGGTTTATCACTGGGTGTGAGACCCACAGGTTTATAACACTGTGAGTGAGACCCTCAGGTTAATATTACTGAGAGTGAGACCCTCAGGTCTGTAACACTGGGTGTGAGACCCTCAGCTTTATCACACTGGTAGTGAGACCCTCAGGTTTATGACACTGGGAGTGAGACCTTCAGATCTGTAATACTGGGAGTGAGACCCTAGCTTCTGTTACACTGGGAGTGAGACCCTCAGGGTAATAATACTGGGAGTGTGACCCTCATGTCTGTCACACTGGGAGTGAAACCCACAGTTATATAACACTAGGAGTGAGACCCTGAGGTCTGTAACACTGGGAGTGAGACCCACAGGTTGAGAACACTGGGAGTGGGACGCTCAGGTTTATAACACTGGGAGTGAGACCCACTGGTTTATAACACTGGGAATGGGACGCTAAGGTTTATAACACTGGGAGTGAGACCCTCAAGTTTATAACACTGGGAGTGAGACCCTGAGGTCTGTAATACTGGGAGTGAGACCCTGAGGTCTGTAACACTGGGAGTGAGACCCTCAAGTTTATAACACTGGGAGTGAGACCCTGAGGTCTGTAATACTGAGAGTGAGACCCTGAGGTCTGTAACACTGGGAGTGAGACCCTCAAGTTTATAACACTGGGAGTGAGACCCTGAGGTCTGTAATACTGGGAGTGAGACCCTGAGGTCTGTAACACTGGGAGTGAGAACCACAGGTTTATAACACTGGGAGTGAGACCCTCTTGTCTGGAACACTGGGAGTGAGATCCGTTCTGTAATGCTGGGAGTGAGACCCTAAGTTCTGTTACACTGGGAGTGAGACCCTCAGGTCTGCAATACTGGGAGTGAGACCCACAGGTTTATAACACTGGGAGTGAAACCCTCTGGTTTATAATACTGGGAGTGAGACCCTCAGGATAATAATACTGGGAGTGAGACCCTCAGGTTTATAACACTGGGAGTGAGACCCTAAGGTTTATAACACTGGGAGTGAGACCCTCATGTCTGTAACACTGGGAGTGAAACCCTCTGGTTTATAATACTGGGAGTGCGACCCTCATGTCTGTAACATTGCGAGTGAAACCCTCAGGTTTATCACACAGGGAGTGAGACCCTCAGGATTAGACCACGGAGAGCGAGACACACAGGTTTATAACACTGGGAGTGAGACCCTCAGGTCTGTAACATTGGGAGTGAGACCCTCAGGTTTATAACACCGTGAGTGAGACCCTCATGCCTGGAACACTGGGAGTGAAACCGCAGGTTTATAACACTGGGAGTGAGACCCTCCATTCTGTAATACTGGGAGTGAGACTCTCAGTTCTGTAACACTGGGAGTCAGACCGTCAAGTTTATAACACTGGGAGTGAGACCCTAAGTTCAGTTACACTGGGAGTCAGACCCTCAGGTCTGCAATACTGGGAGTGAGACCCTCAGGTTTATGACAGTGGGAGTGAGACCCTCAGGTTTATCACACTGGGTGTGAGACCCACAGGTTTATAACACTGGGAGTGAGACCCTCAGGTTAATATCACTGAGAGTGAGACCCTCAGGTCTGTAACACTGGGTGTGAGACCCTCAGCTTTATCACACTGGGAGTGAGACCCTCAGGTTTATAACACTGGGAGTGAGACCTTCAGATCTGTAGCACTGGGAGTGAGACCCTAACTTCTGTTACACTGGGAGTGAGACCCTCAGGTTTATAATACTGGGAGTGAGACACACAGGTTTATCACACTGGGAGTGAGACCCTCATGTCTGTAACACTGGGAGTCAGACCGTCAAGTTTATAACACTGGGAGTGAGACCCTAAGTTCTGTTACACTGGGAGTGAGACCCTCAGGTCTGCAATACTGGGAGTGAGACCCTCAGGTTTATGACAGTGGGAGTGAGAACCTGAGGTTTATCACACTGGGTGTGAGACCCACAGGTTTATAACACTGGGAGTGAGACCCTCAGGTTAATATCACTGAGAGTGAGACCCTCAGGTCTGTAACACTGGGTGTGAGACCCTCAGCTTTATCACACTGGGAGTGAGACCCTCAGGTTTATAACACTGGGAGTGAGACCTTCAGATCTGTAACACTGGGAGTGAGACCCTAACTTCTGTTACACTGGGAGTGAGACCCTCAGGTTTATAATACTGGGAGTGAGACACACAGGTTTATCACACTGGGAGTGAGACCCTCATGTCTGTAACACTGGGAGTCAGACCGTCAAGTTTATAACACTGGGAGTGAGACCCTCAGGTTTAGAACTCTGGGAGTGAGAGCCACAGGTCTACAACACTGTGAGTGAGACCCTCAGGTTGAGAACACTAGGAGTGAGGCCCACAGGTTTATAACACAGAGAGTGAGACCCTGAGGTCTGTAACACTGGGAGTGAGACCCACAGGTTTATAACACTGGGAGTGGGACGCTCAGGTTTATAACACTGGGAGTGAGACCCTCAGGTGTATGTCACTGGGAGTGAGACCCTCAGGTTTATCACTGGGTGTGAGACCCACAGGTTTATAACACTGTGAGTGAGACCCTCAGGTTAATATTACTGAGAGTGAGACCCTCAGGTCTGTAACACTGGGTGTGAGACCCTCAGCTTTATCACACTGGGAGTGAGACCCTCAGGTTTATGACACTGGGAGTGAGACCTTCAGATCTGTAATACTGGGAGTGAGACCCTAGCTTCTGTTACACTGGGAGTGAGACCCTCAGGGTAATAATACTGGGAGTGTGACCCTCATGTCTGTCACACTGGGAGTGAAACCCACAGTTTTATAACACTAGGAGTGAGACCCTGAGGTCTGTAACACTGGGAGTGAGACCCACAGGTTGAGAACACTGGGAGTGGGACGCTCAGGTTTATAACACTGGGAGTGAGACCCACTGGTTTATAACACTGGGAATGGGACGCTAAGGTTTATAACACTGGGAGTGAGACCCTCAAGTTTATAACACTGGGAGTGAGACCCTGAGGTCTGTAATACTGAGAGTGAGACCCTGAGGTCTGTAACATTGGGAGTGAGACCCTCAAGTTTATAACACTGGGAGTGAGACCCTGAGGTCTGTAATACTGGGAGTGAGACCCTGAGGTCTGTAACACTGGGAGTGAGAACCACAGGTTTATAACACTGGGAGTGAGACCCTCTTGTCTGGAACACTGGGAGTGAGATCCGTTCTGTAATGCTGGGAGTGAGACCCTAAGTTCTGTTACACTGGGAGTGAGACCCTCAGGTCTGCAATACTGGGAGTGAGACCCACAGGTTTATAACACTGGGAGTGAGACCCTAAGGTTTATAACACTGGGAGTGAAACCCTCTGGTTTATAATACTGGGAGTGAGACCCTCAGGATAATAATACTGGGAGTGAGACCCTCAGGTTTATAACACTGGGAGTGAGACCCGAAGGTTTATAACACTGGGAGTGAGACCCTCATGTCTGTAACACTGGGAGTGAAACCCTCTGGTTTATAATACTGGGAGTGCGACCCTCATGTCTGTAACATTGCGAGTGAGACCCTCAGGTTTATCACACAGGGAGTGAGACCCTCAGGATTAGACCACGGAGAGCGAGACACACAGGTTTATAACACTGGGAGTGAGACCCTCAGGTCTGTAACATTGGGAGTGAGACCCTCAGGTTTATAACACTGTGAGTGAGACCCTCATGCCTGGAACACTGGGAGTGAAACCGCAGGTTTATAACACTGGGAGTGAGACCCTCCATTCTGTAATACTGGGAGTGAGACTCTCAGTTCTGTAACACTGGGAGTCAGACCGTCAAGTTTATAACACTGGGAGTGAGACCCTAAGTTCTGTGACACTGGGAGTCAGACCCTCAGGTCTGCAATACTGGGAGTGAGACCCTCAGGTTTATGACAGTGGGAGTGAGACCCTGAGGTTTATCACACTGGGTGTGAGACCCACAGGTTTATAACACTGGGAGTGAGACCCTCAGGTTAATATCACTGAGAGTGAGACCCTCAGGTCTGTAACACTGGGTGTGAGACCCTCAGCTTTATCACACTGGGAGTGAGACCCTCAGGTTTATAACACTGGGAGTGAGACCTTCAGATCTGTAACACTGGGAGTGAGACCCTAACTTCTGTTACACTGGGAGTGAGACCCTCAGGTTTATAATACTGGGAGTGAGACACACAGGTTTATCACACTGGGAGTGAGACCCTCATGTCTGTAACACTGGGAGTCAGACCGTCAAGTTTATAACACTGGGAGTGAGACCCTAAGTTCTGTTACACTGGGAGTGAGACCCTCAGGTCTGCAATACTGGGAGTGAGACCCTCAGGTTTATGACAGTGGGAGTGAGACCCTGAGGTTTATCACACTGGGTGTGAGACCCACAGGTTTATAACACTGGGAGTGAGACCCTCAGGTTAATATCACTGAGAGTGAGACCCTCAGGTCTGTAACACTGGGTGTGAGACCCTCAGCTTTATCACACTGGGAGTGAGACCCTCAGGTTTATAACACTGGGAGTGAGACCTTCAGATCTGTAACACTGGGAGTGAGACCCTAACTTCTGTTACACTGGGAGTGAGACCCTCAGGTTTATAATACTGGGAGTGAGACACACAGGTTTATCACACTGGGAGTGAGACCCTCATGTCTGTAACACTGGGAGTCAGACCGTCAAGTTTATAACACTGGGAGTGAGACCCTCAGGTTTAGAACTCTGGGAGTGAGAGCCACAGGTCTACAACACTGTGAGTGAGACCCTCAGGTTGAGAACACTAGGAGTGAGGCCCACAGGTTTATAACACAGAGAGTGAGACCCTGAGGTCTGTAACACTGGGAGTGAGACCCACAGGTTTATAACACTGGGAGTGGGACGCTCAGGTTTATAACACTGGGAGTGAGACCCTCAGGTGTATGTCACTGGGAGTGAGACCCTCAGGTTTATCACTGGGTGTGAGACCCACAGGTTTATAACACTGTGAGTGAGACCCTCAGGTTAATATTACTGAGAGTGAGACCCTCAGGTCTGTAACACTGGGTGTGAGACCCTCAGCTTTATCACACTGGGAGTGAGACCCTCAGGTTTATGACACTGGGAGTGAGACCTTCAGATCTGTAATACTGGGAGTGAGACCCTAGCTTCTGTTACACTGGGAGTGAGACCCTCAGGGTAATAATACTGGGAGTGTGACCCTCATGTCTGTCACACTGGGAGTGAAACCCACAGTTTTATAACACTAGGAGTGAGACCCTGAGGTCTGTAACACTGGGAGTGAGACCCACAGGTTGAGAACACTGGGAGTGGGACGCTCAGGTTTATAACACTGGGAGTGAGACCCACTGGTTTATAACACTGGGAATGGGACGCTAAGGTTTATAACACTGGGAGTGAGACCCTCAAGTTTATAACACTGGGAGTGAGACCCTGAGGTCTGTAATACTGAGAGTGAGACCCTGAGGTCTGTAACATTGGGAGTGAGACCCTCAAGTTTATAACACTGGGAGTGAGACCCTGAGGTCTGTAATACTGGGAGTGAGACCCTGAGGTCTGTAACACTGGGAGTGAGAACCACAGGTTTATAACACTGGGAGTGAGACCCTCTTGTCTGGAACACTGGGAGTGAGATCCGTTCTGTAATGCTGGGAGTGAGACCCTAAGTTCTGTTACACTGGGAGTGAGACCCTCAGGTCTGCAATACTGGGAGTGAGACCCACAGGTTTATAACACTGGGAGTGAGACCCTAAGGTTTATAACACTGGGAGTGAAACCCTCTGGTTTATAATACTGGGAGTGAGACCCTCAGGATAATAATACTGGGAGTGAGACCCTCAGGTTTATAACACTGGGAGTGAGACCCGAAGGTTTATAACACTGGGAGTGAGACCCTCATGTCTGTAACACTGGGAGTGAAACCCTCTGGTTTATAATACTGGGAGTGCGACCCTCATGTCTGTAACATTGCGAGTGAGACCCTCAGGTTTATCACACAGGGAGTGAGACCCTCAGGATTAGACCACGGAGAGCGAGACACACAGGTTTATAACACTGGGAGTGAGACCCTCAGGTCTGTAACATTGGGAGTGAGACCCTCAGGTTTATAACACTGTGAGTGAGACCCTCATGCCTGGAACACTGGGAGTGAAACCGCAGGTTTATAACACTGGGAGTGAGACCCTCCATTCTGTAATACTGGGAGTGAGACTCTCAGTTCTGTAACACTGGGAGTCAGACCGTCAAGTTTATAACACTGGGAGTGAGACCCTAAGTTCTGTGACACTGGGAGTCAGACCCTCAGGTCTGCAATACTGGGAGTGAGACCCTCAGGTTTATGACAGTGGGAGTGAGACCCTGAGGTTTATCACACTGGGTGTGAGACCCACAGGTTTATAACACTGGGAGTGAGACCCTCAGGTTAATATCACTGAGAGTGAGACCCTCAGGTCTGTAACACTGGGTGTGAGACCCTCAGCTTTATCACACTGGGAGTGAGACCCTCAGGTTTATAACACTGGGAGTGAGACCTTCAGATCTGTAACACTGGGAGTGAGACCCTAACTTCTGTTACACTGGGAGTGAGACCCTCAGGTTTATAATACTGGGAGTGAGACACACAGGTTTATCACACTGGGAGTGAGACCCTCATGTCTGTAACACTGGGAGTCAGACCGTCAAGTTTATAACACTGGGAGTGAGACCCTAAGTTCTGTTACACTGGGAGTGAGACCCTCAGGTCTGCAATACTGGGAGTGAGACCCTCAGGTTTATGACAGTGGGAGTGAGACCCTGAGGTTTATCACACTGGGTGTGAGACCCACAGGTTTATAACACTGGGAGTGAGACCCTCAGGTTAATATCACTGAGAGTGAGACCCTCAGGTCTGTAACACTGGGTGTGAGACCCTCAGCTTTATCACACTGGGAGTGAGACCCTCAGGTTTATAACACTGGGAGTGAGACCTTCAGATCTGTAACACTGGGAGTGAGACCCTAACTTCTGTTACACTGGGAGTGAGACCCTCAGGTTTATAATACTGGGAGTGAGACACACAGGTTTATCACACTGGGAGTGAGACCCTCATGTCTGTAACACTGGGAGTCAGACCGTCAAGTTTATAACACTGGGAGTGAGACCCTCAGGTTTAGAACTCTGGGAGTGAGAGCCACAGGTCTACAACACTGTGAGTGAGACCCTCAGGTTGAGAACACTAGGAGTGAGGCCCACAGGTTTATAACACAGAGAGTGAGACCCTGAGGTCTGTAACACTGGGAGTGAGACCCACAGGTTTATAACACTGGGAGTGGGACGCTCAGGTTTATAACACTGGGAGTGAGACCCTCAGGTGTATGTCACTGGGAGTGAGACCCTCAGGTTTATCACTGGGTGTGAGACCCACAGGTTTATAACACTGTGAGTGAGACCCTCAGGTTAATATTACTGAGAGTGAGACCCTCAGGTCTGTAACACTGGGTGTGAGACCCTCAGCTTTATCACACTGGGAGTGAGACCCTCAGGTTTATGACACTGGGAGTGAGACCTTCAGATCTGTAATACTGGGAGTGAGACCCTAACTTCTGTTATACTGGGAGTGAGACCCTCAGGGTAATAATACTGGGAGTGTGACCCACATGTCTGTCACACTGGGAGTGAAACCCACAGTTTTATAACACTAGGAGTGAGACCCTGAGGTTGAGAACACTGGGAGTGGGACGCTCAGGTTTATAACACTGGGAGTGAGACCCACAGGTTTATAACACTGGGAATGGGACGCTCAGGTTTATAACACTGGGAGTGAGACCCTCAAGTTTCTCACACTGGGAGTGAGACCCTCAAGTTTATAACACTGGGAGTGAGACCCTGAGGTCTGTAATACTGGGAGTGAGACCCTGAGGTCTGTAACACTGGGAGTGAGACCCTCAAGTTTATAACACTGGGAGTGAGACCCTGAGGTCTGTAATACTGAGAGTGAGACCCTGAGGTCTGTAACACTGGGAGTGAGACCCTCAAGTTTATAACACTGGGAGTGAGACCCTGAGGTCTGTAATACTGGGAGTGAGACCCTGAGGTCTGTAACACTGGGAGTGAGAACCACAGGTTTAAAGCACTGGGAGTGAGACCCTCTTGTCTGGAACACTGGGAGTGAGATCCGTTCTGTAATGCTGGGAGTGAGACCCTAAGTTCTGTTGCACTGGGAGTGAGACCCTCAGGTCTGCAATACTGGGAGTGAGACCCACAGGTTTATAACACTGGGAGTGAGACCCTCATGTCTGTAACACTGGGAGTGAAACCCTCTGGTTTATAATACTGGGAGTGCGACCCTCATGTCTGTAACATTGCGAGTGAGACCCTCAGGTTTATCACACAGGGAGTGAGACCCTCAGGATTAGACCACGGAGAGCGAGACACACAGGTTTATAACACTGGGCGTGAGACCCTCAGGTCTGTAACATTGGGAGTGAGACCCTCAGGTTTATAACACCGTAAGTGAGACCCTCATGCCTGTAACACTGGGAGTGAAACCGCAGGTTTATAACACTGGGAGTGAGACCCTCCATTCTGTAATACTGGGAGTGAGACTCTCAGTTCTGTAACACTGGGAGTCAGACCGTCAAGTTTATAACACTGGGAGTGAGACCCTAAGTTCTGTTACACTGGGAGTGAGACCCTCAGGTCTGCAATACTGGGAGTGAGGCCCTCAGGTTTATGACAGTGGGAGTGAGACCCTCAGGTTTATCACACTGGGTGTGAGACCCACAGGTTTATAACACTGGGAGTGAGACCCTCAGGTTAATATCACTGAGAGTGAGACCCTCAGGTCTGTAACACTGGGTGTGAGACCCTCAGCTTTATCACACTGGGAGTGAGACCCTCAGGTTTATAACACTGGGAGTGAGACCTTCAGATCTGTAACACTGGGAGTGAGACCCTAACTTCTGTTACACTGGGAGTGAGACCCTCAGGTTTATAATACTGGGAGTGAGACACACAGGTTTATCACACTGGGAGTGAGACCCTCATGTCTGTAACACTGGGAGTCAGACCGTCAAGTTTATAACACTGGGAGTGAGACCCTCAGGTTTAGAACTCTGGGAGTGAGAGCCACAGGTCTACAACACTGTGAGTGAGACCCTCAGGTTGAGAACACTAGGAGTGAGGCCCACAGGTTTATAACACAGAGAGTGAGACCCTGAGGTCTGTAACACTGGGAGTGAGACCCACAGGTTTATAACACTGGGAGTGGGACGCTCAGGTTTATAACACTGGGAGTGAGACCCTCAGGTTTATGTCACTGGGAGTGAGACCCTCAGGTTTATCACTGGGTGTGAGACCCACAGGTTTATAACACTGTGAGTGAGACCCTCAGGTTAATATTACTGAGAGTGAGACCCTCAGGTCTGTAACACTGGGTGTGAGACCCTCAGCTTTATCACACTGGGAGTGAGACCCTCAGGTTTATGACACTGGGAGTGAGACCTTCAGATCTGTAATACTGGGAGTGAGACCCTAACTTCTGTTACACTGGGAGTGAGACCCTCAGGGTAATAATACTGGGAGTGTGACCCTCATGTCTGTCACACTGGGAGTGAAACCCACAGTTTTATAACACTAGGAGTGAGACCCTGAGGTCTGTAACACTGGGAGTGAGACCCACAGGTTGAGAACACTGGGAGTGGGACGCTCAGGTTTATAACACTGGGAGTGAGACCCACAGGTTTATAACACTGGGAATGGGACGCTCAGGTTTATAACACTGGGAGTGAGACCTTCAGATCTGTAATACTGGGAGTGAGACCCTCAGGTTTATGACACTGGGTGTGAGACCCTCAGCTTTATCACACTGGGAGTGAGACCCTCAGGTTTAGAACACTGGGAGTGAGACCGTCAGGTTTATAACACTGGGTTTGAGACCCTGAGGTCTGTAACACTGGGAGTGAGACCCTCAGGTTGAGAACACTAGGAGTGAGAAACACAGGTTTATAACACAGAGAGTGAGACCCTGAGGTCTGTAACACTGGGAGTGAGACCCACAGGTTTATAACACTGGGAGTGGGACGCTCAGGTTTATAACACTGGGAGTGAGACCCTCAGCTTTCTGACAGTGGGAGTGAGACCCTCAGGTTTATCACACTGGGTGTGAGACCCACAGGTTTATAACACTGGGAGTGAGACCCTCAGGTTTATAACACTGGGAGTGAGACCTTCAGATCTGTAATACTGGGAGTGAGACCCTAACTTCTGTTACACTGGGAGTGAGACCCTCAGGATAATAATACTGGGAGTGTGACCCTCATGTCTGTCACACTGGGAGTGAAACCCACAGTTTTATAACACTAGGAGTGAGACCCTAACTTCTGTTACACTGGGAGTGAGACCCTCAGGTTTAGAACACTGGGAGTGAGACCGTCAGGTTTATAACACTGGGAGTGGGACGCTCAGGTTTATAACACTGGGAGTGAGACCTTCAGATCTGTAATACTGGGAGTGAGACCCTCAGGTTTATGACACTGGGTGTGAGACCCTCAGCTTTATCACACTGGGAGTGAGTCTCTCAGGTTTATAACACTGGGAGTGAGACCTTCAGATCTGTAATACTGGGAGTGAGACCCTAACTTCTGTTTCACTGGGAGCGAGTCCCTCAGGTTTATAACACTGGGAGAGAGAGCCACGGGTCTGTAACACTGGGAGTGAGACCCTCAGGATAATAATACTGGGAGTGTGACCCTCATGTCTGTCACACTGGGAGTGAAACCCACAGTTTTATAACACTAGGAGTGAGACCCTAACTTCTGTTACACTGGGAGTGAGACCCTCAGGTTTATAACACTGGGAGTGAGACCTTCAGGTTTATAAAACAGAGAGTGAGACCCTCAGGTTTATAACACTGGGAGTGAGACCCTCAGGTTTATAACACTGGGAGTGAGAACCACAGGATTATAACACAGAGAGTGAGACCCTTAGGTTTATAACACTGGGAGTGAGACCCTCCGTTCTGTAATACTGGGATTGAGACCCTAAGTTCCGTTTCACTGGGAGTGAGACCCTCAGCTTTATAATACTGGGAGTGCGACCCACATGTCTGTAACACTGGGAGTGAGATCCTCAGGTCTGTAACACTGCGAGTGAGACCCTCATGTTTATAATACTGGGAGTGAGACACACAGGTTTATTACACTGGGAGTGAGACCCTCAGGATTATAATACTGGGAGTGAGACCCTCATGTCTGTAACACTGGGAGTGAAACCCTCAGGTTTGTAACAGCAGGAGTGAGACCAACAGGTTTATCATACTGGAAGGGAGACCCTGAGGTTTATAGTACTTGGAGTGAGACCCTCATGTCTGTAACATTGGGAGTGAGACCCTCAGGTTTATCACACAGTGAGTGAGATCCTCAGGTTGATAACACTGGGAGTGAGACCCTCAGGTTTATAACACTGGGAGTGAGACACTCAGGTTTATAACACTGGGAGTGAGACACTCAGGTTTATAACACTGGGAGTGAGACCCTCAGGTTTATAACACTGGGATTGAGACCCTCATGTTAAGAACACTAGGAGTGAGACCTTCAGGTTTATAAAACAGAGAGTGAGACCCTCAGGTTTATAACAGTGGGAGTGAGACCCTCAGGTTTATAACACTGGGAGTGAGACCCTCAGGTTTATAACACTGGGAGTGAGACCCTCAGGTTTATAATACTGGGAGTGAAACACACAGGTTTATCAGACTGGGAGTGAGACCCTCATGTCTGGAACACTGGGAGTGAAACCCTCAGGCTTATAACACTAGGAGTGAGACCTTCAGGTTTATAACACTGGGAATGAGACCCTCAGGTTTATAACACTGGGAGTGAGACCCTCATGTTTATAACACTGGGAGTGAGACCCTCAGGTTTATAACACTGGGAGTGAGACCCTCATGTTAAGAACACTATGAGTGAGACCTTCAGGTTTATAAAACAGAGAGTGAGACCCTCAGGTTTATAACAGTGGGAGTGAGACACTCAGGTTTATAACACTGGGAGTGAGACCCTCAGGTTTATAATACTGGGAGTGAGACACACAGGTTTATCACACTGGGAGTGAGACCCTCAGAATTATAATACTGGGAGTGAGACCCTCATGTCTGTGACACTGGGAGTGAAACCCTCAGATTTGTAACAGCAGGAGTGAGACCAACAGGTTTATCATACTGAAAGGGAGACCCTGAGGTTTATAGTACTTGGAGTGAGATCCTCATGTCTGTAACATTGGGAGTGAGACCCTCAGGTTTATCACACAGTGAGTGAGATCCTCAGGCTGATAACACTGGGAGTGAGACCCTCAGGTCCGTAACACTGGGAGCGAGACCCACAGGTTTATAACATTGGGAGTGAGACCCACAGGTTCAGAACTCTGGGAGAGGGAGCCACAGGTCTGTAACACTGGGAGTGAGACCCTCAGCTCTGTAACACTGCCAGTGAGACCCTCAGGATAATAATACTGGGAGTGTGACCCTCATGTCTGTAACACTGGGAGTGAAACCCACAGTTTTATAACACTGGGAGTGAGACCCACAGGTTGATAACACTGGGAGCGAGACCCACATGTTTATAACACTGGGAGAGAGAGCCACAGTTCTGTAACACTGGGAGTGAGACCCTCAGGATAATAATACTGGGAGTGTGACCCTCATGTCTGTCACACTGGGAGTGAAACCCACAGTTTTATAACACTAGGAGTGAGACCCTGAGGTCTGTAACACTGGGAGTGAGACCCACAGGTTGATAACACAGGGAGTGAAACCCACGGTTTTATAACACAGGGAGTGAGACCCACAGGTTTATAACACTGCGAGTGAAACCCACAGTTTTATAACACTGGGAGTGAGACCCTCAGGTTTATAACACTGGGAGTGGGACGCTCAGGTTTATAACACTGGGAGTGAGACCCTCAGGTTTATAACACAGATAGTGAGACCCTCAGGTTTATAACACTGGGAGTGAGACCCACAGGATTATAACACAGAGAGTGAGACCCTTAGGTTTATAACACTGGGAGTGAGACCCTCCGTTCTGTAATACTGGGATTGAGACCCTAAGTTCCGTTTCACTGGGAGTAAGACCCTCAGCTTTATAATACTGGGAGTGCGACCCACATGTCTGTAACACTGGGAGTGAGATCCTCAGGTCTGTAACACTGCGAGTGAGACCCTCATGTTTATAATACTGGGAGTGAGACACACAGGTTTATTACACTGGGAGTGAGACCCTCAGGATTATAATACTGGGAGTGAGACCCTCATGTCTGTAACACTGGGAGTGAAACCCTCAGGTTTGTAACAGCACTAGTGAGACCAACAGGTTTATCATACTGGAAGGGAGACCCTGAGGTTTATAGTACTTGGAGTGAGACCCTCATGTCTGCAACATTGGGAGTGAGACCCTCAGGTTTATCACACAGTGAGTGAGACCCTCAGGTCCGTAACACTGGGAGCGAGACCCACAGGTTTATAACATTGGGAGTGAGACCCACAGGTTCAGAACTCTGGGAGAGGGAGCCACAGGTCTGTAACACTGGGAGTGAGACCCTCAGCTCTGTAACACTGCCAGTGAGACCCTCAGGATAATAATACTGGGAGTGTGACCCTCATGTCTGTAACACTGGGAGTGAAACCCACAGTTTTATAACACTGGGAGTGAGACCCACAGGTTTATAACACTGGGAGCGAGACCCACATGTTTATAACACTGGGAGAGAGAGCCACAGTTCTGTAACACTGGGAGTGAGACCCTCAGGATAATAATACTGGGAGTGTGACCCTCATGTCTGTCACACTGGGAGTGAAACCCACAGTTTTATAACACTAGGAGTGAGACCCTGAGGTCTGTAACACTGGGAGTGAGACCCACAGGTTGATAACACAGCGAGTGAAACCCACGGTTTTATAACACTGGGAGTGAGACCCACAGGTTTATAACACTGCGAGTGAAACCCACAGTTTTATAACACTGGGAGTGAGACCCTCAGTTTTATAACACTGGGAGTGGGACGCTCAGGTTTATAACACTGGGAGTGAGACCCTCAGGTTTATAACACAGATAGTGAGACCCTCAGGTTTATAACACTGGGAGTGAGACCCTCAGGTTTATAACACAGATAGTGAGACCCTCAGGTTTATAACACTGGGAGTGAGACCCTCAGGTTTATAACACTGGGAGTGAGACCCACAGGATTATAACACAGAGAGTGAGACCCTTAGGTTTATAACACTGGGAGTGAGACCCTCCGTTCTGTAATACTGGGAGTGAGACCCTAAGTTCCGTTTCACTGGGAGTGAGACCCTCAGCTTTATAATACTGGGAGTGCGACCCACATGTCTGTAACACTGGGAGTGAGATCCTCAGGTCTGTAACACTGCGAGTGAGACCCTCATGTTTATAATACTGGGAGTGAGACACACAGGTTTATTACACTGGGAGTGAGACCCTCAGGATTATAATACTGGGAGTGAGACCCTCATGTCTGTAACACTGGGAGTGAAACCCTCAGGTTTGTAACAGCAGGAGTGAGACCTTCAGGTTTATAACACTGGGAATGAGACCCTCAGGTTTATAACACTGGGAGTGAGACCCTCATGTTTATAACACTGGGAGTGAGACCCTCAGGTTAAGAACACTATGAGTGAGACCTTCAGGTTTATAAAACAGAGAGTGAGACCCTCAGGTTTATAACAGTGGGAGTGAGACACTCAGGTTTATAACACTGGGAGTGAGACCCTCAGGTTTATAATACTGGGAGTGAGACACACAGGTTTATCACACTGGGAGTGAGACCCTCAGAATTATAATACTGGGAGTGAGACCCTCATGTCTGTGATACTGGGAGTGAAACCCTCAGATTTGTAACAGCAGGAGTGAGACAAACAGGTTTATCATACTGGAAGGGAGACCCTGAGGTTTATAGTACTTGGAGTGAGATCCTCATGTCTGTAACACTGGGAGTGAGACCCTTAGGTTTATAACACTGGGAGTGGGACGCTCAGGTTTATAACACTGGGAGTGAGACCCTCAGGTTTATAACACAGATAGTGAGACCCTCAGGTTTATAACACTGGGATTGAGACCCTAAGTTCCGTTTCACTGGGAGTGAGACCCTCAGCTTTATAATACTGGGAGTGCGACCCACATGTCTGTAACACTGGGAGTGAGATCCTCAGGTCTGTAACACTGCGAGTGAGACCCTCATGTTTATAATACTGGGAGTGAGACACACAGGTTTATTACACTGGGAGTGAGACCCTCAGGATTATAATACTGGGAGTGAGACCCTCATGTCTGTAACACTGGGAGTGAAACCCTCAGGTTTGTAACAGCAGGAGTGAGACCAACAGGTTTATCATACTGGAAGGGAGACCCTCAGGTTTATAACACTGGGAGTGAGACCCTCAGGTTTATAACACTGGGAGTGAGACCCACAGGATTATAACACAGAGAGTGAGACCCTGAGGTCTGTAACACTGGGAGTGAGACCCACAGGTTTATAACACTGGGAGTGGGACGCTCAGGTTTATAACACTGGGAGTGAGACCCTCAGGTTGAGAACACTAGGAATGAGACCCACAGGTTTATAACACAGAGAGTGAGACCCTGAGGTCTGCAACACTGGGAGTGACACCCACAGGTTTATAACACTGAGAGTGGGACGCTCAGGTTTATAACACTGGGAGTGAGACCCTCAGGTTTATGACAGTGGGTGTGAGACCCTCAGGTTTATCACACTGGGTGTGAGACCCACAGGTTTATAACACTGGGAGTGAGACCCTCAGGTCAATATTACTGAGTGTGAGACCCTCAGGTCTGTAACACTGGGTGTGAGACCCTCAGCTTTATCACACTGGGAGTGAGACCCTCAGGTTTATAACACTGGGAGTGAGACCTTCAGATCTGTAATACTGGGAGTGAGACCCTAACTTCTGTTACACTGGGAGTGAGACCCTCAGGTTTATAATACTGGGAGTGAGACACACAGGTTTATCACACTGGGAGTGAGTCCTTCAGATCTGTAAGACTTGGAGTGAGACCCTAACTTCTGTTACACTGCCAGTGAGACCCTCAGGATTATAATACTGGGAGTGAGACCCTCATGTCTGTAACACTGGGAGTGAAACCTTCAGGTTTGTAACAGTGGGAGTGAGACCAACAGGTTTATAATACTGGAAGGGAGGCCCTCAAGTTTATAGTACTTGGAGTGAGACCCTCATGTTTGTAACATTGGGAGTGAGATCCTCAGGTTTATAACACTGAGAGTGAGACCCTCAGGTTTATGACACTGGGAGCGAGACCCACAGCTTTATAACACTGGGTGTTAGACCCTGAGGTCTGTAACAATGGGAGTGAGACCCTCAGGTTTATAACACTAGGAGTGAGACCCACAGGTTTATAACACTGGGAGTGAGACCCTCATGTTTATAACACTGGGTGTGAGACCCTGAGGTCTGTAACAATGGGAGTAAGACCCTCAGGTTTCACACAGAGAGAGAGACCCTCAGGTTGAGAACACTGTGACTGAGACCCTCAGGTTTATAACACTGGGAGCGAGACCCACAGGTTTATAACACTGGGAGAGAGAGCCACAGGTCTGTAACACTGGGAGTGAGACCCTCAGGATAATAATACTGGGAGTGTGACCCTCATGTCTGTAACACTCGGTATGAAACCCACAGTTTTATAACACTGGGAGTGAGACCCTCAGGATAATAATACTGGGAGTGTGACCCTCATGTCTGTCACACTGGGAGTGAAACCCACAGTTTTATAACACTAGGAGTGAGACCCTGAGGTCTGTAACAATGGGAGTGAGACCCACAGGTTTATAACACAGGGAGTGAAACCCACAGTTTTATAACACTGGGAGTGAGACCCACAGGTTTATAACACTGGGAGTGAAACCCACAGTTTTATAACACTGGGAGTGAGACCCTCAGGTTGAGAACACAGATAGTGAGACCCTCAGGTTTATAACACTGGGAGTGAGACCCACAGGATTATAACACAGAGAGTGAGACCCTAAGGTTTATAACACTGGGAGTGAGACCCTCCGTTCTGTAATACTGGGATTGAGACCCTAAGTTCCGTTTAACTGGGAGTGAGACCCTCAGCTTTATAATACTGGGAGTGTGACCCACAGGTCTGTAACACTGGGAGTGAGACCCTCAGGTCTGTAACACTGGGAGTGAGACCCTCAGGTTTATAATACTGGGAGTGAGACCCTCAGGTTTATTACACTGGGAGTGAGACCCTCAGGATTATAATACTGGGAGTGAGACCCTCATGTCTGTAACACTGGGAGTGAAACCCTCAGGTTTGTAACAGCAGGAGTGAGACCAACTGGTTTATCATACTGGAAGGGAGACCCTGAGGTTTATAGTACTTAGAGTGAGACCCTCATGTCTGAAACACTGGGAGTGAGACCCTCAGGTCTGTAACACTGGGAGCGAGACCCACAGGTTTATAACATTGGGAGTGAGACCCACTGGTTCAGAACTCTGGGAGAGAGAGCCACAGGTCTGTAACACTGGGTGTGAGGCCCTCAGGATAATAATACTGGGAGTGTGACCCTCATGTTTGTAACACTGGGAGTGAAACCCACAGTTTTATAACACTGGGAGTGAGTCCCTCAGGATAATAATACTGGGAGTGTGACCCTCATGTCTGTCACACTGGGAGTGAAACCCACAGTTTTATAACACTAGGAGTGAGACCCTGAGGTCTGTAACACTGGGAGTGAGACCCACAGGTTTATAACACAGGGAGTGAAACCCACAGTTTTATAACACTGGGAGTGAGACCCTCAGGTTTATAACACTGGGAGTGGGACGCTCAGGTTTATAACACTGGGAGTGAGACCCACAGGATTATAACACTGGGAGTGAGACCGACAGGTTTATCACACTGGGAGTGAGACCGACAGGATTATAACACTGGGAGTGAGACCGACAGGTTTATAATACTGGGAGTGAGACCCTCAGGTTTATAACACTGGGATTGAGACCCTCATGTCTGTAAAACTGTGAGTGAGACCCTCATGTCTGTAAAACTGTGAGTGAACCCCTCAGGTTTATAACACTGGGAGTGAGACCCTCAGCTTTGTAACAGTGGGAGTGAGATCAACAGGTTTATAAAGCTGTGAGTGAGACCCTCATGTCTGTGACATTGGGAGTGAGACCCTCAGGTTTATAACACTGGGTGTGAGACCCACAAGGTTACAACACTAGGAGTGAGACCCTCAGGCTTATAACACTGGGTTTGAGACCCTGAGGTCTGTAACACTGAGAGTGAGACCCTCAGGTTGAGAACACTAATAGTGAGACCCACAGGTTTATAACACTGGGATTGAGACCCTCAGGATAACAATACTGGGAGTGAGACCCTCAGGTCTGTAGCACTGGGAGTGAGACCCTCAGGTTTATATTACTGGGAGTGAGACCCTCAGGTCTGTAACACTGGGAGTGAGAACCACAGGTTTAGTACTCTGGGAGTGAGAGCCACAGGTCTGTAACACTGGGAGTGAGACCCTCAGGTTGAGAACACTAATAGTGAGACCCACAGGTTTGTTATACTGGATGTGAGACCCTCAGGTTTATACCACTGGGAGAGAGACCCTCAGGTATATCTGACTAAGAGTGAGACCCTCAGGTCTGTAACACTAGGAGTGAGAGCCTCAGGTTTATAACACTGGAGTGAGACCCTCAGGTATCTCACACTGGGTGTGAGACCCTCAGGTTTGTAACACTGGGAGTGCGACCCACAGGTTTATAACACTGGGAGTGAGACCTTCAGGTTTATCACACTGGGAGTGAGACCCACAGGTTTATAACACTGGGAGTGAGACCCTCAGGTATATAATATTGGGAGTGAGACCTTCAGGTTTATCACACTGGGAGTGAGACCCACAGGTTTATAACACTGGGAGTGAGACCCACGGGTTTGTTTCACTGGATGTGAGACCCTCAGGTTTATACCACTGGGATGGAGACCCTTAGGTATCTCACACTGGGTGTGAGACCCTCAGGTTTGTAATACTGGGAGTGAGACCCACAGGTTTATAACACTGGGAGTGAGACCCTCAGGTATCTCACACTGGGTGTGAGACCCTCAGGTTTGCAATACTGGGAGTGAGACCCACAGGTTTATAACACTGGGAGTGAGACCTCCAGGTTTTTCACACTGGGAGTGAGACCCCCAGGTTTATAACACTGGGAGTGAGACCCTCAGGTTTATAACACAGACAGTGAGACCCTCCGATTTATAACACTGGGAGTGAGACCTTCAGGTTTATAACACTGGGAATGAGACCCACAGGTTTATGACACAGACAGTGAGACCCTCAGGTTTATAACACTGGGAGTGAGACCATCAGGTTTATAACACTGGGCGTGAGACCTTCAGGTACATAATACTGGGAGTGAGACCCTCAGGTTTATAACACTGGGAGTGAGACCCTCAGGTTTATAACACAGACAGTGAGACCCTCAGGTTTATAACACTGGGAGTGAGACCCTCATGTTTATAACACAGACAGTGAGACCCTCAGGTTTATAACACTGGGAGTGAGACCCTCATGTTTATAACACAGACAGTGAGACCCTTAGGTTTATAATACTGGGAGTGAGACCCTCAGGTTTATAACACTGGGAGTGAGACCTTCAGGTTGATCACACAGACAGTGAGACCCTCAGGTATATAATACTGGGAGTGAGACCTTCAGGTTTATAACACTGGGCGTGAGACCCTCAGGTTTATAACACTGGGAGTGAGACCCTCATGTTTATAACACTGGGAGTGAGACCCTCAGGTTTATAACACTGGGAGTGAGACCTTCAGGTTTATAAGACTGGGAGTGAGACCTTCAGGTTTATAACACTGGGAGTGAGACCCTCAGGTATATAATATTGGGAGAGAGACCTTCAGGTTTATAAGACTGTGTGTGAGACCCTCATGTTTATAACACTGGGAGTGAGACCCTCAGGTTTATAACACTGGGCGTGAGACCCTCATGTTTATAACACTGGGAGTGAGACCCTCAGGTTTATAACACTGGGAGTGCGACCTTCAGATTTATAATACTGGGAGTGAGACCTTCAGGTTTATAACACTGGGCGTGAGACCCTCATGTTTATAACACTGGGAGTGAGACCCTCAGGTTTATAACACTGGGAGTGCGACCTTCAGATTTATAAGACTGGGAGTGAGACCTTCAGGTTTATAACACTGGGAGTGAGACCCTCAGGTATATAATATTGGGAGTGAGACCCTCAGGTTTATAACACTGGGAGTGCGACCTTCAGATTTATAAGACTGGGAGTGAGACCCTCAGGTATATAATATTGGGAGAGAGACCTTCAGGTTTATAAGACTGGGAGTGAGACCCTCATGTTTATAACACTGGGAGTGAGACCCTCAGGTTTATAACACTGGGAGTGAGACCCTCAGGTATATAATATTGGGAGAGAGACCTTCAGGTTTATAACACTGGGAGTGAGACCCTCAGGTATATAATATTGGGAGAGAGACCTTCAGGTTTATAAGACTGGGAGTGAGACCCTCATGTTTATAACACTGGGAGTGAGACCCTCAGGTTTATAACACTGGGAGTGAGACCCTCAGGTATATAATATTGGGAGAGAGACCTTCAGGTTTGTAAGACTGGGAGTGAGACCCTCATGTTTATAACACTGGGAGTGAGACCTTCAGGTTCATAAGACTGGGAGTGAGACCCTCAGGTTTTTAACACAGACATTGAGACCCTCAGGTTTATAACACTGGCTGTGAGACCCTCAGGTATATAATACTGGGAGTGAGACCTTCAGGTTTATAACACTGGGAGTGAGACCCTCATGTTTATAACACTGGGAGTGAGACCCGCATGTTTATAACACTGGGAGTGAGACCCTCAGGTTTGTAACACTGGCTGTGAGACCCTCAGGTATATCATACTGGGAGTGAGACCCTCATGTTTATAACACTGGGAGTGAGACCCTCAGGTATATAATACTGGGAGTGAGACCTTCAGATTTATAACACTGGGAGTGAGACCCTCAGGTATATAATATTGGGAGTGAGACCTTCAGGTTTATAACACTGGGAGTGAGACCCTCAGGTTCATAACACTGGGAGTGAGACCTTCAGGTTTATAAAACAGAGAGTGAGACCCTCAGGTTTATAACACTGGGAGTGAGACCCACAGGTTTATCACACTGGGAGAGAAACCCTCAGGTTTATAAGACTGGGAGTGAGACCCACAGGTTTATAACACTGGGAGTGAGACCCACTGGTTTATAACACTGGAGTGTGACCGTCTGGTTTATAACACTGGGTGTGAGTCCCTCAGGTTTATGACACTGGGAGTGAGTCCCACAGGTTTTTAACACTGGGAGTGAGACCCACTGGTTTATAACACTGGAGTGTGACCCTCTGGTTTATAACACTGGGAGTGAGACCCTCTGGTTTATAACACTGGGAGTGAGACCCACTGGTTTATAACACTGGAGTGTGACCCTCTGGTTTATAACACTGGGTGTGAGACCCTCAGGTTTATGACACTGGGAGTGAGTCCCACAGGTTTTTAACACTGGGTGTGAGACCCACAGGTTTATAACACTGGGAGTGAGACCCTCTTGTTTATAACACGGGGAGTGAGACCCACAGGTTTATAACACTGGGAGTGAGACCCACAGATCTATATCAGTGGGTGTGAGACCCTCTGGTTTATAACACTGGGAGTGAGACCCACAGATCTATATCAGTGGGAGTGAGACCCTCTGGTTTATAACACTGGGAGTGAGACCCACAGGTTTTTAACACTGGGAGTGAGAGCCACAGGTCTGTAACACTGGGAGTGAGAGCCACCGGTCTGTAACACTGGGAGTGAGATCCTCAACTCCGTAACACTGCCAGTGAGAACCTCAGGATAATAATACTGGGAGTGTGACCCTCATGTCTAACACTGGGAGTGAGACCCTGAGGTCTGTAAACACTGGGAGTGAGACCCTCAGGTTTATAACACTGGGAGTGAGACCGTCAGATTTGGAACACTGGGAGTGAGACCCTCAGGTTTATAACACTGGGAGTGAGACCCTGAGGTCTGTAACACTGGGAGTGAGACCCTCAGGTTGAGAACACTAGGAGTGAGACCCACAGGTTTATAACACAGAGAGTGAGACCCTGAGGTCTGTAACACTGGGAGTGAGACCCACAGGTTTATAACACTGGGAGTGGGACGCTCAGGTTTATAACACTGGGAGTGAGACCCTCAGGTTGAGAACACTAGGAATGAGACCCACAGGTTTATAACACAGAGAGTGAGACCCTGAGGTCTGCAACACTGGGAGTGAGACCCACAGGTTTATAACACTGGGAGTGGGACGCTCAGGTTTATAACACTGGGAGTGAGACCCTCAGGTTTATGACAGTGGGTGTGAGACCCTCAGGTTTATCACACTGGGTGTGAGACCCACAGGTTTATAACACTGGGAGTGAGACCCTCAGGTTTATCACACTGGGAGTGAGACCCTCCGGTTTATAACACTGGGAGTGAGACCTTCAGATCTGTAATACTGGGAGTGAGACCCTAACTTCTGTTACACTGGGAGTGAGACCCTCAGGTTTATAATACTGGGAGTGAGACACACAAGTTTATCACACTGGGAGTGAGTCCTTCAGATCTGTAAGACTGGGAGTGAGACCCTAACTTCTGTTACACTGCCAGTGAGACCCTCAGGATTATAATACTGGGAGTGAGACCCTCATGTCTGTAACACTGGGAGTGAAACCTTCAGGTTTGTAACAGTGGGAGTGAGACCAACAGGTTTATAATACTGGAAGGGAGGCCCTCAAGTTTATAGTACTTGGAGTGAGACCCTCATGTTTGTAACATTGGGAGTGAGATCCTCAGGTTTATAACACTGAGAGTGAGACCCTCAGGTTTATGACACTGGGAGCGAGACCCACAGCTTTATAACACTGGGTGTTAGACCCTGAGGTCTGTAACACTGGGAGTGAGACCCTCAGGTTTATAACACTAGGAGTGAGACCCACAGGTTTATAACACTGGGAGTGAGACCCTCATGTTTATAACACTGGGTGTGAGACCCTGAGGTCTGTAACAATGGGAGTAAGACCCTCAGGTTTCACACAGAGAGAGAGACCCTCAGGTTGAGAACACTGTGACTGAGACCCTCAGGTTTATAACATTGGGAGTGAGACCCACAGGTTTATAACACTGGGAGAGAGAGCCACAGGTCTGTAACACTGGGAGTGAGACCCTCAGGATAATAATACTGGGAGTGTGACCCTCATGTTTGTAACACTGGGAGTGAAACCCACAGTTTTATAACACTGGGAGTGAGACCCTCAGGATAATAATACTGGGAGTGTGACCCTCATGTCTGTCACACTGGGAGTGAAACCCACAGTTTTATAACACTAGGAGTGAGACCCTGAGGTCTGTAACACTGGGAGTGAGACCCACAGGTTTATAACACTGGGAGTGAAACCCACAGTTTTATAACACTGGGAGTGAGACCCTCAGGTTTATAACACTGGGAGTGGGACGCTCAGGTTTATAACACTGGGAGTGAGACCCACAGGATTATAACACTGGGAGTGAGACCGACAGGTTTATCACACTGGGAGTGAGACCGACAGGATTATAACACTGGGAGTGAGACCGACAGGTTTATAATACTGGGAGTGAGACCCTCAGTTTTATAACACTGGGATTGAGACCCTCATGTCTGTAAAACTGTTAGTGAGACCCTCATGTCTGTAAAACTGTGAGTGAACCCCTCAGGTTTATAACACTGGGAGTGAGACCCTCAGCTTTGTAACAGTGGGAGTGAGATCAACAGGTTTATAAAGCTGTGAGTGAGACCCTCATGTCTGTGACATTGGGAGTGAGACCCTCAGGTTTATAACACTGGGTGTGAGACCCACAAGGTTACAACACTAGGAGTGAGACCCTCAGGCTTATAACACTGGGTTTGAGACCCTGAGGTCTGTAACACTGAGAGTGAGACCCTCAGGTTGAGAACACTAATAGTGAGACCCACAGGTTTATAACACTGGGATTGAGACCCTCAGGATAACAATACTGGGAGTGAGACCCTCAGGTCTGTAGCACTGGGAGTGAGACCCTCAGGTTTATATTACTGGGAGTGAGACCCTCAGGTCTGTAACACTGGGAGTGAGAACCACAGGTTTAGTACTCTGGGAGTGAGAGCCACAGGTCTGTAACACTGGGAGTGAGACCCTCAGGTTGAGAACACTAATAGTGAGACCCACAGGTTTGTTATACTGGATGTGAGACCCTCAGGTTTATACCACTGGGAGAGAGACCCTCAGGTATATCTGACTAAGAGTGAGACCCTCAGGTCTGTAACACTAGGAGTGAGAGCCTCAGGTTTATAACACTGGGAGTGAGACCCTCAGGTATCTCACACTGGGTGTGAGACCCTCAGGTTTGTAACACTGGGAGTGCGACCCACAGGTTTATAACACTGGGAGTGAGACCTTCAGGTTTATCACACTGGGAGTGAGACCCACAGGTTTATAACACTGGGAGTGAGACCCTCAGGTATATAATATTGGGAGTGAGACCTTCAGGTTTATCACACTGGGAGTGAGACCCACAGGTTTATAACACTGGGAGTGAGACCCACGGGTTTGTTTCACTGGATGTGAGACCCTCAGGTTTATACCACTGGGATGGAGACCCTTAGGTATCTCACACTGGGTGTGAGACCCTCAGGTTTGTAATACTGGGAGTGAGACCCACAGGTTTATAACACTGGGAGTGAGACCCTCAGGTATCTCACACTGGGTGTGAGACCCTCAGGTTTGTAATACTGGGAGTGAGACCCACAGGTTTATAACACTGGGAGTGAGACCTCCAGGTTTTTCACACTGGGAGTGAGACCCCCAGGTTTATAACACTGGGAGTGAGACCCTCAGGTTTATAACACAGACAGTGAGACCCTCCGATTTATAACACTGGGAGTGAGACCTTCAGGTTAATAACACTGGGAATGAGACCCACAGGTTTATGACACAGACAGTGAGACCCTCAGGTTTATAACACTGGGAGTGAGACCATCAGGTTTATAACACTGGGCGTGAGACCTTCAGGTACATAATACTGGGAGTGAGACCCTCAGGTTTATAACACTGGGAGTGAGACCTTCAGGTTTATAACACTGGGAATGAGACCCACAGGTTTATGACACAGACAGTGAGACCCTCAGGTTTATAACACTGGGAGTGAGACCATCAGGTTTATAACACTGGGCGTGAGACCATCAGGTTTATAACACTTGGCGTGAGACCTTCAGGTACATAATACTGGGCTTGAGACCCACAGGTTTATAACACTGGGAGTGAGACCCTCAGGTTAATATCACTGAGAGTGAGACCCTCAGGTCTGTAACACTGGGTGTGAGACCCTCAGCTTTATCACACTGGGAGTGAGACCCTCAGGTTTATAACACTGGGAGTGAGACCCTAACTTCTGTTACACTGGGAGTGAGACCCTCAGGTTTATAATACTGGGAGTGAGACACACAGGTTTATCACACTGGGAGTGAGACCCTCATGTCTGTAACACTGGGAGTCAGACCGTCAAGTTTATAACACTGGGAGTGAGACCCTCAGGTTTAGAACTCTGGGAGTGAGAGCCACAGGTCTACAACACTGTGAGTGAGACCCTCAGGTTGAGAACACTAGGAGTGAGGCCCACAGGTTTATAACACAGAGAGTGAGACCCTGAGGTCTGTAACACTGGGAGTGAGACCCACAGGTTTATAACACTGGGAGTGGGACGCTCAGGTTTATAACACTGGGAGTGAGACCCTCAGGTTTATGTCACTGGGAGTGAGACCCTCAGGTTTAACACTGGGTGTGAGACCCACAGGTTTATAACACTGTGAGTGAGACCCTCAGGTTAATATTACTGAGAGTGAGACCCTCAGGTCTGTAACACTGGGTGTGAGACCCTCAGGTTTATCACACTGGGAGTGAGACCCTCAGGTTTATGACACTGGGAGTGAGACCTTCAGATCTGTAATACTGGTAGTGAGACCCTAGCTTCTGTTACACTTGGAGTGAGACCCTCAGGGTAATAATACTGGGAGTGTGACCCTCATGTCTGTCACACTGGGAGTGAAACCCACAGTTTTATAACACTAGGAGTGAGACCCTGAGGTCTGTAACACTGGGAGTGAGACCCACAGGTTGAGAACACTGGGTGTGAGATCCACAAGGTTACAACACTAGGAGTGAGACCCTCAGGCTTATAACACTGGGTTTGAGACCCTGAGGTCTGTAACACTGAGAATGAGACCCTCAGGTTGAGAACACTAATAGTGAGACCCACAGGTTTATAACACTGGGATTGAGACCCTCAGGATAACAATACTGGGAGTGAGACCCTCAGGTTTATATTACTGGGAGTGAGACCCTCAGGTTTATATTACTGGGAGTGAGACCCTCAGGTCTGTAACACTGGGAGTGAGAACCACAGGTTTAGTACTCTGGGAGTGAGAGCCACAGGTCTGTAACACTGGGAGTGAGACCCTCAGGTTGAGAACACTAATAGTGAGACCCACAGGTTTGTTATACTGGATGTGAGACCCTCAGGTTTATACCACTGGGAGAGAGACCCTCAGGTATATCTGACTAAGAGTGAGACCCTCAGGTCTGTAACACGAGGAGTGAGAGCCTCAGGTTTATAACACTGGGAGTGAGACCCTCAGGTATCTCACACTGGGTGTGAGACCCTCAGGTTTGTAACACTGGGAGTGCGACCCACAGGTTTATAACACTGGGAGTGAGACCTTCAGGTTTATCACACTGGGAGTGAGACCCACAGGTTTATAACACTGGGAGTGAGACCCTCAGGTATATAATATTGGGAGTGAGACCTTCAGGTTTATCACACTGGGAGTGAGACCCACAGGTTTATACCACTGGGATGGAGACCCTTAGGTATCTCACACTGGGTGTGAGACCCTCAGGTTTGTAATACTGGGAGTGAGACCCACAGGTTTATAACACTGGGAGTGAGACCCTCAGGTATCTCACACTGGGTGTGAGACCCTCAGGTTTGTAATACTGGGAGTGAGACCCACAGGTTTATAACACTGGGAGTGAGACCTCCAGGTTTTTCACACTGGGAGTGAGACCCCCAGGTTTATAACACTGGGAGTGAGACCCTCAGGTTTATAACACAGACAGTGAGACCCTCCGATTTATAACACTGGGAGTGAGACCTTCAGGTTTATCACACTGGGAGTGAGACCCTCATGTCTGTAACACTGGGAGTCAGACCATCAAGTTTATAACACTGGGAGTGAGACCCTCAGGTTTAGAACTCTGGGAGTGAGAGCCACAGGTCTACAACACTGTGAGTGAGACCCTCAGGTTGAGAACACTGGGAGTGAGGCCCACAGGTTTATAACACAGAGAGTGAGACCCTGAGGTCTGTAACACTGGGAGTGAGACCCACAGGTTTATAACACTGGGAGTGGGACGCTCAGGTTTATAACACTGGGAGTGAGACCCTCAGGTTTATGTCACTGGGAGTGAGACCCTCAGGTTAAACACTGGGTGTGAGACCCACAGGTTTATAACACTGTGAGTGAGACCCTCAGGTTAATATTACTGAGAGTGAGACCCTCAGGTCTGTAACACTGGGTGTGAGACCCTCAGCTTTATCACACTGGGAGTGAGACCCTCAGGTTTATGACACTGGGAGTGAGACCTTCAGATCTGTAATACTGGGAGTGAGACCCTAGCTTCTGTTACACTGGGAGTGAGACCCTCAGGGTAATAATACTGGGAGTGTGACCCTCATGTCTGTCACACTGGGAGTGAAACCCACAGTTTTATAACACCAGGAGTGAGACCCTGAGGTCTGTAACACTGGGAGTGAGACCCACAGGTTGAGAACACTGGGTGTGAGACCCACAAGGTTACAACACTAGGAGTGAGACCCTCAGGCTTATAACACTGGGTTTGAGACCCTGAGGTCTGTAACACTGAGAGTGAGACCCTCAGGTTGAGAACACTAATAGTGAGACCCACAGGTTTATAACACTGGGATTGAGACCCTCAGGATAACAATACTGGGAGTGAGACCCTCAGGTCTGTAGCACTGGGAGTGAGACCCTCAGGTTTATATTACTGGGAGTGAGACCCTCAGGTCTGTAACACTGGGAGTGAGAACCACAGGTTTAGTACTCTGGGAGTGAGAGCCACAGGTCTGTAACACTGGGAGTGAGACCCTCAGGTTGAGAACACTAATAGTGAGACCCACAGGTTTGTTATACTGGATGTGAGACCCTCAGGTTTATACCACTGGGAGAGAGACCCTCAGGTATATCTGACTAAGAGTGAGACCCTCAGGTCTGTAACACTAGGAGTGAGAGCCTCAGGTTTATAACACTGGGAGTGAGACCCTCAGGTATCTCACACTGGGTGTGAGACCCTCAGGTTTGTAACACTGGGAGTGCGACCCACAGGTTTATAACACTGGGAGTGAGACCTTCAGGTTTATCACACTGGGAGTGAGACCCACAGGTTTATAACACTGGGAGTGAGACCCTCAGGTATATAATATTGGGAGTGAGACCTTCAGGTTTATCACACTGGGAGTGAGACCCACAGGTTTATAACACTGGGAGTGAGACCCACGGGTTTGTTTTACTGGATGTGAGACCCTCAGGTTTATACCACTGGGATGGAGACCCTTAGGTATCTCACACTGGGTGTGAGACCCTCAGGTTTGTAATACTGGGAGTGAGACCCACAGGTTTATAACACTGGGAGTGAGACCCTCAGGTATCTCACACTGGGTGTGAGACCCTCAGGTTTGTAATACTGGGAGTGAGACCCACAGGTTTATAACACTGGGAGTGAGACCTCCAGGTTTTTCACACTGGGAGTGAGACCCCCAGGTTTATAACACTGGGAGTGAGACCCTCAGGTTTATAACACAGACAGTGAGACCCTCCGATTTATAACACTGGGAGTGAGACCTTCAGGTTTATAACACTGGGAATGAGACCCACAGGTTTATGACACAGACAGTGAGACCCTCAGGTTTATAACACTGGGAGTGAGACCATCAGGTTTATAACACTGGGCGTGAGACCTTCAGGTACATAATACTGGGAGTGAGACCCACAGGTTTATAACACTGGGAGTGAGACCCTCAGGTTAATATCACTGAGAGTGAGACCCTAACTTCTGTTACACTGGGAGTGAGACCCTCAGGTTTATAATACTGGGAGTGAGACACACAGGTTTATCACACTGGGAGTGAGACCCTCATGTCTGTAACACTGGGAGTCAGACCGTCAAGTTTATAACACTGGGAGTGAGACCCTCAGGTTTAGAACTCTGGGAGTGAGAGCCACAGGTCTACAACACTGTGAGTGAGACCCTCAGGTTGAGAACACTAGGAGTGAGGCCCACAGGTTTATAACACAGAGAGTGAGACCCTGAGGTCTGTAACACTGGGAGTGAGACCCACAGGTTTATAACACTGGGAGTGGGACGCTCAGGTTTATAACACTGGGAGTGAGACCCTCAGGTTTATGTCACTGGGAGTGAGACCCTCAGGTTTAACACTGGGTGTGAGACCCACAGGTTTATAACACTGTGACTGAGACCCTCAGGTTAGTATTACTGAGAGTGAGACCCTCAGGTCTGTAACACTGGGTGTGAGACCCTCAGCTTTATCACACTGGGAGTGAGACCCTCAGGTTTATGACACTGGGAGTGAGACCTTCAGATCTGTAATACTGGGAGTGAGACCCTAGCTTCTGTTACACTGGGAGTGAGACCCTCAGGGTAATAATACTGGGAGTGTGACCCTCATGTCTGTCACACTGGGAGTGAAACCCACAGTTTTATAACACTAGGAGTGAGACCCTGAGGTCTGTAACACTGGGAGTGAGACCCACAGGTTGAGAACACTGGGAGTGGGACGCTCAGGTTTATAACACTGGGAGTGAGACCCACTGGTTTATAACACTGGGAATGGGACGCTCAGGTTTATAACACTGGGAGTGAGACCCTCAGGTTTAGAACTCTGGGAGTGAGAGCCACAGGTCTACAACACTGTGAGTGAGACCCTCAGGTTGAGAACACTAGGAGTGAGGCCCACAGGTTTATAACACAGAGAGTGAGACCCTGAGGTCTGTAACACTGGGAGTGAGACCCACAGGTTTATAACACTGGGAGTGGGACGCTCAGGTTTATAACACTGGGAGTGAGACCCTCAGGTGTATGTCACTGGGAGTGAGACCCTCAGGTTTATCACTGGGTGTGAGACCCACAGGTTTATAACACTGTGAGTGAGACCCTCAGGTTAATATTACTGAGAGTGAGACCCTCAGGTCTGTAACACTGGGTGTGAGACCCTCAGCTTTATCACACTGGGAGTGAGACCCTCAGGTTTATGACACTGGGAGTGAGACCTTCAGATCTGTAATACTCGGAGTGAGACCCTAACTTCTGTTACACTGGGAGTGAGACCCTCAGGGTAATAATACTGGGAGTGTGACCCTCATGTCTGTCACACTGGGAGTGAAACCCACAGTTTTATAACACTAGGAGTGAGACCCTGAGGTTGAGAACACTGGGAGTGGGACGCTCAGGTTTATAACACTGGGAGTGAGACCCACAGGTTTATAACACTGGGAATGGGACGCTCAGGTTTATAACACTGGGAGTGAGACCCTCAAGTTTATAACACTGGGAGTGAGACCCTCAAGTTTATAACACTGGGAGTGAGACCCTGAGGTCTGTAATACTGGGAGTGAGACCCTGAGGTCTGTAACACTGGGAGTGAGACCCTCAAGTTTATAACACTGGGAGTGAGACCCTGAGGTCTGTAATACTGAGAGTGAGACCCTGAGGTCTGTAACACTGGGAGTGCGACCCTCAAGTTTATAACACTGGGAGTGAGACCCTGAGGTCTGTAACACTGGGAGTGAGAACCACAGGTTTAAAGCACTGGGAGTGAGACCCTCTTGTCTGGAACACTGGGAGTGAGATCCGTTCTGTAATGCTGGGAGTGAGACCCTAAGTTCTGTTACACTGGGAGTGAGACCCTCAGGTCTGCAATACTGGGAGTGAGACCCACAGGTTTATAACACTGGGAGTGAGACCCTAAGGTTTATAACACTGGGAGTGAGACCCTCATGTCTGTAACACTGGGAGTGAAACCCTCTGGTTTATAATACTGGGAGTGCGACCCTCATGTCTGTAACATTGCGAGTGAGACCCTCAGGTTTATCACACAGGGAGTGAGACCCTCAGGATTAGACCACGGAGAGCGAGACACACAGGTTTATAACACTGGGAGTGAGACCCTCAGGTCTGTAACATTGGGAGTGAGACCCTCAGGTTTATAACACCGTGAGTGAGACCCTCATGCCTGTAACACTGGGAGTGAAACCGCAGGTTTATAACACTGGGAGTGAGACCCTCCATTCTGTAATACTGGGAGTGAGACTCTCAGTTCTGTAACACTGGGAGTCAGACCGTCAAGTTTATAACACTGGGAGTGAGACCCTAAGTTCTGTTACACTGGGAGTCAGACCCTCAGGTCTGCAATACTGGGAGTGAGACCCTCAGGTTTATGACAGTGGGAGTGAGACCCTCAGGTTTATCACACTGGGTGTGAGACCCACAGGTTTATAACACTGGGAGTGAGACCCTCAGGTTAATATCACTGAGAGTGAGACCCTCAGGTCTGTAACACTGGGTGTGAGACCCTCAGCTTTATCACACTGGGAGTGAGACCCTCAGGTTTATAACACTGGGAGTGAGACCTTCAGATCTGTAACACTGGGAGTGAGACCCTAACTTCTGTTACACTGGGAGTGAGACCCTCAGGTTTATAATACTGGGAGTGAGACACACAGGTTTATCACACTGGGAGTGAGACCCTCATGTCTGTAACACTGGGAGTCAGACCGTCAAGTTTATAACACTGGGAGTGAGACCCTCAGGTTTAGAACTCTGGGAGTGAGAGCCACAGGTCTACTACACTGTGAGTGAGACCCTCAGGTTGAGAACACTAGGAGTGAGGCCCACAGGTTTATAACACAGAGAGTGAGACCCTGAGGTCTGTAACACTGGGAGTGAGACCCACAGGTTTATAACACTGGGAGTGGGACGCTCAGGTTTATAACACTGGGAGTGAGACCCTCAGGTTTATGTCACTGGGAGTGAGACCCTCAGGTTTATCACTGGGTGTGAGACCCACAGGTTTATAACACTGTGAGTGAGACCCTCAGGTTAATATTACTGAGAGTGAGACCCTCAGGTCTGTAACACTGGGTGTGAGACCCTCAGCTTTATCACACTGGGAGTGAGACCCTCAGGTTTATGACACTGGGAGTGAGACCTTCAGATCTGTAATACTGGGAGTGAGACCCTAACTTCTGTTACACTGGGAGTGAGACCCTCAGGGTAATAATACTGAGAGTGTGACCCTCATGTCTGTCACACTGAGAGTGAAACCGACAGTTTTATAACACTAGGAGTGAGACCCTGAGGTCTGTAACACTGTGAGTGAGACCCACAGGTTGAGAACACTGGGAGTGGGACGCTCAGGTTTATAACACTGGGAGTGAGACCCACAGGTTTATAACACTGGGAATGGGACGCTCAGGTTTATAACACTGGGAGTGAGACCTTCAGATCTGTAATACTGGGAGTGAGACCCTCAGGTTTATGACACTGGGTGTGAGACCCTCAGCTTTATCACACTGGGAGTGAGACCCTCAGGTTTATAACACTGGGAGTGAGACCTTCAGATCTGTAATACTGGGACTGAGATCCTAACTTCTGTTACACTGAGAGTGAGACCCTCAGGGTAATAATACTGGGATTGTGACCCTCATGTCTGTCACACTGGGAGTGAAACCCACAGTTTTATAACACTAGGAGTGAGACCCTAACTTCTGTTACACTGGGAGTGAGACCCTCAGGTTTAGAACACTGGGAGTGAGACCGTCAGGTTTATAACACTGGGTTTGAGACCCTGAGGTCTGTAACACTGGGAGTGAGACCCTCAGGTTGAGAACACTAGGAGTGAGAAACACAGGTTTATAACACAGAGAGTGAGACCCTGAGGTCTGTAACACTGGGAGTGAGACCCACAGGTTTATAACACTGGGAGTGGGACGCTCAGGTTTATAACACTGGGAGTGAGACCCTCAGCTTTCTGACAGTGGGAGTGAGACCCTCAGGTTTATCACACTGGGTGTGAGACCCACAGGTTTATAACACTGGGAGTGAGACCCTCAGGTTTATAACACTGGGAGTGAGACCTTCAGATCTGTAATACTGGGAGTGAGACCCTAACTTCTGTTACACTGGGAGTGAGACCCTCAGGATAATAATACTGGGAGTGTGACCCTCATGTCTGTCACACTGGGAGTGAAACCCACAGTTTTATAACACTAGGAGTGAGACCCTAACTTCTGTTACACTGGGAGTGAGACCCTCAGGTTTAGAACACTGGGAGTGAGACCGTCAGGTTTATAACACTGGGAGTGGGACGCTCAGGTTTATAACACTGGGAGTGAGACCTTCAGATCTGTAATACTGGGAGTGAGACCCTCAGGTTTATGACACTGGGTGTGAGACCCTCAGCTTTATCACACTGGGAGTGAGACCCTCAGGTTTATAACACTGGGAGTGAGACCTTCAGATCTGTAATACTGGGAGTGAGACCCTAACTTCTGTTTCACTGGGGGCGAGACCCACAGGTTTAAAACACTGGGAGAGAGAGCCACGGGTCTGCAACACTGGGAGTGAGACCCTCAGGATAATAATACTGGGAGTGTGACCCTCATGTCTGTCACACTGGGAGTGAAACCCACAGTTTTATAACACTAGGAGTGAGACCCTAACTTCTGTTACACTGGGAGTGAGACCCTCAGGTTTATAACACTGGGAGTGAGACCTTCAGGTTTATAAAACAGAGAGTGAGACCCTCAGGTTTATAACACTGGGAGTGAGACACTCAGGTTTATAACACTGGGAGTGAGACCCTCAGGTTTATAACACTGGGAGTGAGACCCTCATGTTAAGAACACTAGGAGTGAGACCTTCAGGTTTATAAAACAGAGAGTGAGACCCTCAGGTTTATAACAGTGGGAGTGAGACCCTCAGGTTTATAACAGTGGGAGTGAGACACTCAGGTTTATAACACTGGGAGTGAGACCCTCAGGTTTATAATACTGGGACTGAGACACACAGGTTTATCTCACTGGGAGTGAGACCCTCATGTCTGGAACACTGGGAGTGAAACCCTCAGGCTTATAACACTAGGAGTGAGACCTTCAGGTTTATAACACTGGGAGTGAGACCCTCATGTTTATAACACTGGGAGTGAGACCCTCAGGTTTATAACACTGGGAGTGAGACCCTCAGGATTATAATACTGGGAGTGAGACCCTCATGTCTGTAACACTGGGAGTGAAACCCTCAGATTTGTAACAGCAGGAGTGAGACCAACAGGTTTATCATACTGGAAGGGAGACCCTGAGGTTTATAGTACTTGGAGTGAGATCCTCATGTCTGTAACATTGGGAGTGAGACCCTCAGGATTAGACCACGGAGAGCGAGACACACAGGTTTATAACACTGGGAGTGAGACCCTCAGGTCTGTAACATTGGGAGTGAGACCCTCAGGTTTATAACACCGTGAGTGAGACCCTCATGCCTGTAACACTGGGAGTGAAACCGCAGGTTTATAACACTGGGAGTGAGACCCTCCATTCTGTAATACTGGGAGTGAGACTCTCAGTTCTGTAACACTGGGAGTCAGACCGTCAAGTTTATAACACTGGGAGTGAGACCCTAAGTTCTGTTACACTGGGAGTCAGACCCTCAGGTCTGCAATACTGGGAGTGAGACCCTCAGGTTTATGACAGTGGGAGTGAGACCCTCAGGTTTATCACACTGGGTGTGAGACCCACAGGTTTATAACACTGGGAGTGAGACCCTCAGGTTAATATCACTGAGAGTGAGACCCTCAGGTCTGTAACACTGGGTGTGAGACCCTCAGCTTTATCACACTGGGAGTGAGACCCTCAGGTTTATAACACTGGGAGTGAGACCTTCAGATCTGTAACACTGGGAGTGAGACCCTAACTTCTGTTACACTGGGAGTGAGACCCTCAGGTTTATAATACTGGGAGTGAGACACACAGGTTTATCACACTGGGAGTGAGACCCTCATGTCTGTAACACTGGGAGTCAGACCGTCAAGTTTATAACACTGGGAGTGAGACCCTCAGGTTTAGAACTCTGGGAGTGAGAGCCACAGGTCTACTACACTGTGAGTGAGACCCTCAGGTTGAGAACACTAGGAGTGAGGCCCACAGGTTTATAACACAGAGAGTGAGACCCTGAGGTCTGTAACACTGGGAGTGAGACCCACAGGTTTATAACACTGGGAGTGGGACGCTCAGGTTTATAACACTGGGAGTGAGACCCTCAGGTTTATGTCACTGGGAGTGAGACCCTCAGGTTTATCACTGGGTGTGAGACCCACAGGTTTATAACACTGTGAGTGAGACCCTCAGGTTAATATTACTGAGAGTGAGACCCTCAGGTCTGTAACACTGGGTGTGAGACCCTCAGCTTTATCACACTGGGAGTGAGACCCTCAGGTTTATGACACTGGGAGTGAGACCTTCAGATCTGTAATACTGGGAGTGAGACCCTAACTTCTGTTACACTGGGAGTGAGACCCTCAGGGTAATAATACTGAGAGTGTGACCCTCATGTCTGTCACACTGGGAGTGAAACCCACAGTTTTATAACACTAGGAGTGAGACCCTGAGGTCTGTAACACTGTGAGTGAGACCCACAGGTTGAGAACACTGGGAGTGGGACGCTCAGGTTTATAACACTGGGAGTGAGACCCACAGGTTTATAACACTGGGAATGGGACGCTCAGGTTTATAACACTGGGAGTGAGACCTTCAGATCTGTAATACTGGGAGTGAGACCCTCAGGTTTATGACACTGGGTGTGAGACCCTCAGCTTTATCACACTGGGAGTGAGACCCTCAGGTTTATGACACTGGGTGTGAGACCCTCAGCTTTATCACACTGGGAGTGAGACCCTCATGTCTGTAACACTGGGAGTGAAACCCACAGTTTTATAAAACTGGGAGTGAGACCCACAGGTTGATAACACTGGGAGCGAGACCCACATGTTTATAACACTGGTAGAGAGAGCCACAGCTCTGTAACACTGTGAGTGAGACCCTCAGGATAATAATACTGGGAGTGTGACCCTCATGTCTGTCACACTGGGAGTGAAACCCACAGTTTTATAACACTAGGAGTGAGACCCTGAGGTCTGTAACACTGGGAGTGAGACCCACAGGTTTATAACACAGGGAGTGAAACCCACGGTTTTATAACACAGGGAGTGAGACCCACAGGTTTATAACACTGCGAGTGAAACCCACAGTTTTATAACACTGGGAGTGAGACCCTCAGGTTTATAACACTGGGAGTGGGACCCTCAGGTTTATAACACTGGGAGTGAGACCCTCAGGTTTATAACACTGGGAGTGAGACCCACAGGATTATAACACAGAGAGTGAGACCCTTAGGTTTATAACACTGGGAGTGAGACCCTCCGTTCTGTAATACTGGGATTGAGACCCTAAGTTCCATTTCACTGGGAGTGAGACCCTCAGCTTTATAATACTGGGAGTGCGACCCACATGTCTGTAACACTGGGAGTGAGATCCTCAGGTCTGTAACACTGCGAGTGAGACCCTCATGTTTATAATACTGGGAGTGAGACACACAGGTTTATTACACTGGGAGTGAGACCCTCAGGATTATAATACTGGGAGTGAGACCCTCATGTCTGTAACACTGGGAGTGAAACCCTCAGGTTTGTAACAGCAGGAGTGAGACCAACAGGTTTATCATACTGGAAGTGAGACCCTCAGGTTTATCACACAGTGAGTGAGATCCTCAGGTTGATAACACTGGGAGTGAGACCCTCAGGTCCGTAACACTGGGAGCGAGACCCACAGGTTTATAACATTGGGAGTGAGACCCACAGGTTCAGAACTCTGGGAGAGGGAGCCACAGGTCTGTAACACTGGGAGTGAGACCCTCAGCTCTGTAACACTGCCAGTGAGACCCTCAGGATAATAATACTGGGAGTGTGACCCTCATGTCTGTAACACTGGGAGTGAAACCCACAGTTTTATAACACTGGGAGTGGGACGCTCAGGTTTATAACACTGGGAGTGAGACCTTCAGATCTGTAATACTGGGAGTGAGACCCTCAGGTTTATGACACTGGGTGTGAGACCCTCAGCTTTATCACACTGGGAGTGAGACCCTCAGGTTTATAACACTGGGAGTGAGACCTTCAGATCTGTAATACTGGGACTGAGATCCTAACTTCTGTTACACTGAGAGTGAGACCCTCAGGGTAATAATACTGGGATTGTGACCCTCATGTCTGTCACACTGGGAGTGAAACCCACAGTTTTATAACACTAGGAGTGAGACCCTAACTTCTGTTACACTGGGAGTGAGACCCTCAGGTTTAGAACACTGGGAGTGAGACCGTCAGGTTTATAACACTGGGTTTGAGACCCTGAGGTCTGTAACACTGGGAGTGAGACCCTCAGGTTGAGAACACTAGGAGTGAGAAACACAGGTTTATAACACAGAGAGTGAGACCCTGAGGTCTGTAACACTGGGAGTGAGACCCACAGGTTTATAACACTGGGAGTGGGACGCTCAGGTTTATAACACTGGGAGTGAGACCCTCAGCTTTCTGACAGTGGGAGTGAGACCCTCAGGTTTATCACACTGGGTGTGAGACCCACAGGTTTATAACACTGGGAGTGAGACCCTCAGGTTTATAACACTGGGAGTGAGACCTTCAGATCTGTAATACTGGGAGTGAGACCCTAACTTCTGTTACACTGGGAGTGAGACCCTCAGGATAATAATACTGGGAGTGTGACCCTCATGTCTGTCACACTGGGAGTGAAACCCACAGTTTTATAACACTAGGAGTGAGACCCTAACTTCTGTTACACTGGGAGTGAGACCCTCAGGTTTAGAACACTGGGAGTGAGACCGTCAGGTTTATAACACTGGGAGTGGGACGCTCAGGTTTATAACACTGGGAGTGAGACCTTCAGATCTGTAATACTGGGAGTGAGACCCTCAGGTTTATGACACTGGGTGTGAGACCCTCAGCTTTATCACACTGGGAGTGAGACCCTCAGGTTTATAACACTGGGAGTGAGACCTTCAGATCTGTAATACTGGGAGTGAGACCCTAACTTCTGTTTCACTGGGGGCGAGACCCACAGGTTTAAAACACTGGGAGAGAGAGCCACGGGTCTGCAACACTGGGAGTGAGACCCTCAGGATAATAATACTGGGAGTGTGACCCTCATGTCTGTCACACTGGGAGTGAAACCCACAGTTTTATAACACTAGGAGTGAGACCCTAACTTCTGTTACACTGGGAGTGAGACCCTCAGGTTTATAACACTGGGAGTGAGACCTTCAGGTTTATAAAACAGAGAGTGAGACCCTCAGGTTTATAACACTGGGAGTGAGACACTCAGGTTTATAACACTGGGAGTGAGACCCTCAGGTTTATAACACTGGGAGTGAGACCCTCATGTTAAGAACACTAGGAGTGAGACCTTCAGGTTTATAAAACAGAGAGTGAGACCCTCAGGTTTATAACAGTGGGAGTGAGACCCTCAGGTTTATAACAGTGGGAGTGAGACACTCAGGTTTATAACACTGGGAGTGAGACCCTCAGGTTTATAATACTGGGACTGAGACACACAGGTTTATCTCACTGGGAGTGAGACCCTCATGTCTGGAACACTGGGAGTGAAACCCTCAGGCTTATAACACTAGGAGTGAGACCTTCAGGTTTATAACACTGGGAGTGAGACCCTCATGTTTATAACACTGGGAGTGAGACCCTCAGGTTTATAACACTGGGAGTGAGACCCTCAGGATTATAATACTGGGAGTGAGACCCTCATGTCTGTAACACTGGGAGTGAAACCCTCAGATTTGTAACAGCAGGAGTGAGACCAACAGGTTTATCATACTGGAAGGGAGACCCTGAGGTTTATAGTACTTGGAGTGAGATCCTCATGTCTGTAACATTGGGAGTGAGACCCTCAGGATTAGACCACGGAGAGCGAGACACACAGGTTTATAACACTGGGAGTGAGACCCTCAGGTCTGTAACATTGGGAGTGAGACCCTCAGGTTTATAACACCGTGAGTGAGACCCTCATGCCTGTAACACTGGGAGTGAAACCGCAGGTTTATAACACTGGGAGTGAGACCCTCCATTCTGTAATACTGGGAGTGAGACTCTCAGTTCTGTAACACTGGGAGTCAGACCGTCAAGTTTATAACACTGGGAGTGAGACCCTAAGTTCTGTTACACTGGGAGTCAGACCCTCAGGTCTGCAATACTGGGAGTGAGACCCTCAGGTTTATGACAGTGGGAGTGAGACCCTCAGGTTTATCACACTGGGTGTGAGACCCACAGGTTTATAACACTGGGAGTGAGACCCTCAGGTTAATATCACTGAGAGTGAGACCCTCAGGTCTGTAACACTGGGTGTGAGACCCTCAGCTTTATCACACTGGGAGTGAGACCCTCAGGTTTATAACACTGGGAGTGAGACCTTCAGATCTGTAACACTGGGAGTGAGACCCTAACTTCTGTTACACTGGGAGTGAGACCCTCAGGTTTATAATACTGGGAGTGAGACACACAGGTTTATCACACTGGGAGTGAGACCCTCATGTCTGTAACACTGGGAGTCAGACCGTCAAGTTTATAACACTGGGAGTGAGACCCTCAGGTTTAGAACTCTGGGAGTGAGAGCCACAGGTCTACTACACTGTGAGTGAGACCCTCAGGTTGAGAACACTAGGAGTGAGGCCCACAGGTTTATAACACAGAGAGTGAGACCCTGAGGTCTGTAACACTGGGAGTGAGACCCACAGGTTTATAACACTGGGAGTGGGACGCTCAGGTTTATAACACTGGGAGTGAGACCCTCAGGTTTATGTCACTGGGAGTGAGACCCTCAGGTTTATCACTGGGTGTGAGACCCACAGGTTTATAACACTGTGAGTGAGACCCTCAGGTTAATATTACTGAGAGTGAGACCCTCAGGTCTGTAACACTGGGTGTGAGACCCTCAGCTTTATCACACTGGGAGTGAGACCCTCAGGTTTATGACACTGGGAGTGAGACCTTCAGATCTGTAATACTGGGAGTGAGACCCTAACTTCTGTTACACTGGGAGTGAGACCCTCAGGGTAATAATACTGAGAGTGTGACCCTCATGTCTGTCACACTGGGAGTGAAACCCACAGTTTTATAACACTAGGAGTGAGACCCTGAGGTCTGTAACACTGTGAGTGAGACCCACAGGTTGAGAACACTGGGAGTGGGACGCTCAGGTTTATAACACTGGGAGTGAGACCCACAGGTTTATAACACTGGGAATGGGACGCTCAGGTTTATAACACTGGGAGTGAGACCTTCAGATCTGTAATACTGGGAGTGAGACCCTCAGGTTTATGACACTGGGTGTGAGACCCTCAGCTTTATCACACTGGGAGTGAGACCCTCAGGTTTATGACACTGGGTGTGAGACCCTCAGCTTTATCACACTGGGAGTGAGACCCTCATGTCTGTAACACTGGGAGTGAAACCCACAGTTTTATAAAACTGGGAGTGAGACCCACAGGTTGATAACACTGGGAGCGAGACCCACATGTTTATAACACTGGTAGAGAGAGCCACAGCTCTGTAACACTGTGAGTGAGACCCTCAGGATAATAATACTGGGAGTGTGACCCTCATGTCTGTCACACTGGGAGTGAAACCCACAGTTTTATAACACTAGGAGTGAGACCCTGAGGTCTGTAACACTGGGAGTGAGACCCACAGGTTTATAACACAGGGAGTGAAACCCACGGTTTTATAACACAGGGAGTGAGACCCACAGGTTTATAACACTGCGAGTGAAACCCACAGTTTTATAACACTGGGAGTGAGACCCTCAGGTTTATAACACTGGGAGTGGGACCCTCAGGTTTATAACACTGGGAGTGAGACCCTCAGGTTTATAACACTGGGAGTGAGACCCACAGGATTATAACACAGAGAGTGAGACCCTTAGGTTTATAACACTGGGAGTGAGACCCTCCGTTCTGTAATACTGGGATTGAGACCCTAAGTTCCATTTCACTGGGAGTGAGACCCTCAGCTTTATAATACTGGGAGTGCGACCCACATGTCTGTAACACTGGGAGTGAGATCCTCAGGTCTGTAACACTGCGAGTGAGACCCTCATGTTTATAATACTGGGAGTGAGACACACAGGTTTATTACACTGGGAGTGAGACCCTCAGGATTATAATACTGGGAGTGAGACCCTCATGTCTGTAACACTGGGAGTGAAACCCTCAGGTTTGTAACAGCAGGAGTGAGACCAACAGGTTTATCATACTGGAAGTGAGACCCTCAGGTTTATCACACAGTGAGTGAGATCCTCAGGTTGATAACACTGGGAGTGAGACCCTCAGGTCCGTAACACTGGGAGCGAGACCCACAGGTTTATAACATTGGGAGTGAGACCCACAGGTTCAGAACTCTGGGAGAGGGAGCCACAGGTCTGTAACACTGGGAGTGAGACCCTCAGCTCTGTAACACTGCCAGTGAGACCCTCAGGATAATAATACTGGGAGTGTGACCCTCATGTCTGTAACACTGGGAGTGAAACCCACAGTTTTATAACACTGGGAGTGAGACCCACAGGTTTATAACACTGGGAGCGAGACCCAAATGTTTATAACACTGGGAGAGAGAGCCACAGTTCTGTTACACTGGGAGTGAGACCCTCAGGATAATAATACTGGGAGTGTGACCCTCATGTCTGTCACACTGGGAGTGAAACCCACAGTTTTATAACACTAGGAGTGAGACCCTGAGGTCTGTAACACTGGGAGTGAGACCCACAGGTTGATAACACAGGGAGTGAAACCCACGGTTTTATAACACTGGGAGTGAGACCCACAGGTTTATAACACTGCGAGTGAAACCCACAGTTTTATAACACTGGGAGTGAGACCCTCAGGTTTATAACACTGGGAGTGGGACGCTCAGGTTTATAACACTGGGAGTGAGACCCTCAGGTTTATAACACAGATAGTGAGACCCTCAGGTTTATAACACTGGGAGTGAGACCCTCAGGTTTATAACACAGATAGTGAGACCCTCAGGTTTATAACACTGGGAGTGAGACCCACAGGATTATAACACAGAGAGTGAGACCCTTAGGTTTATAACACTGGGAGTGAGACCCTCCGTTCTGTAATACTGGGATTGAGACCCTAAGTTCCGTTTCACTGGGAGTGAGACCCTCAGCTTTATAATACTGGGAGTGCGACCCACATGTCTGTAACACTGGGAGTGAGATCCTCAGGTCTGTAATACTGCGAGTGAGACCCTCAAGTTTATAATACTGGGAGTGAGACACACAGGTTTATTACACTGGGAGTGAGACCCTCAGGATTATAATACTGGGAGTGAGACCCTCATGTCTGTAACACTGGGAGTGAAACCCTCAGGTTTGTAACAGCAGGAGTGAGACCAACTGGTTTATCATACTGGAAGGGAGACCCTGAGGTTTATAGTACTGAGAGTGAGACCCTCATGTCTGAAACACTGGGAGTGAGACCCTCAGGTCTGTAACACTGGGAGCGAGACCCACAGGTTTATAACATTGGGAGTGAGACCCACAGGTTCAGAACTCTGGGAGAGAGAGCCACAGGTCTGTAACACTGGGTGTGAGACCCTCAGGATAATAATACTGGGAGTGTGACCCTCATGTTTGTAACACTGGGAGTGAAACCCACAGTTTTATAACACTGGGAGTGAGACCCTCAGGATAATAATACTGGGAGTGTGACCCTCATGTCTGTCACACTGGGAGTGAAACCCACAGTTTTATAACACTAGGAGTGAGACCCTGAGATCTGTAACACTGGGAGTGAGACCCACAGGTTTATAACACTGGGCGTGAAACCCACAGTTTTATAACACTGGGAGTGAGACCCACAGGTTTATAACACTGGGAGTGAAACCCACAGTTTTATAACACTGGGAGTGAGACCCTGAGGTTTATAACACTGGTAGTGGGACGCTCAGGTTTATAACACTGGGAGTGAGACCCTCAGGTTGAGAACACAGATAGTGAGACCCTCAGGTTTATAACACTGGGAGTGAGACCCACAGGATTATAACACAGAGAGTGAGACCCTAAGGTTTATAACACTGGGAGTGAGACCCACAGGTTTATAACACTGGGAGTGAGACCCTCAGGTCTGTAACACTGGGTGTGAGACCCTCAGCTTTATCACACTGGGAGTGAGACCCTCAGGTTTATAACACTGGGAGTGAGAGCCACAGGATTATAACACTGGGAATGAGACCCTCCGTTCTGTAATCCTGGGATTGAGACCCTAAGTTCCGTTTCACTGGGAGTGAGACCCTCAGCTTTATAATACTGGGAGTGCGACCCACAGGTTTATCTCACTGGGAGTGAGACCTTCAGGATTATAACACTGGGAGTGAGACCAACAGGTTTATCACACTGGGAGTGAGACCGACAGGATTATAACACTGGGAGTGAGACCGACAGGTTTATAATACTGGGAGTGAGACCCTCAGGTTTATAACACTGGGACTGAGACCCTCATGTCTGTAAAACTGTGAGTGAACCCCTCAGGTTTATAATACTGGGAGTGAGACCCTCAGCTTTGTAACAGTGGGAGTGAGATCAACAGGTTTATAAAACTGTGAGTGAGACCCTCATGTCTGTGACATTGGGAGTGAGACCCTCAGGTTTATAACACTGGGTGTGAGACCCACAAGGTTATAACACTAGGAGTGAGACCCTCAGGCTTATAACACTGGGTTTGAGACCCTGAGGTCTGAAACACTGAGAGTGAGACCCTCAGGTTGAGAACACTAATAGTGAGACCCACAGGTTTATAACACTGGGATTGAGACCCTCAGGATAATAATACTGGGAGTGAGACCCTCAGGTCTGTAGCACTGGGAGTGAGACCCTCAGGTTTATATTACTGGGAGTGAGACCCTCAGGTCTGTAACACTGGGAGTGAGACCCACAGGTTTAGAACTCTGGGAGTGAGAGCCACAGGTCTGTAACACTGGGAGTGAGAGCCACCGGTCTGTAACACTGGGAGTGAGATCCTCAACTCCGTAACACTGCCAGTGAGAACCTCAGGATAATAATACTGGGAGTGTGACCCTCATGTCTAACACTGGGAGTGAGACCCTGAGGTCTGTAAACACTGGGAGTGAGACCCTCAGGTTTATAACACTGGGAGTGAGACCGTCAGATTTGGAACACTGGGAGTGAGACCCTCAGGTTTATAACACTGGGTTTGAGACCCTGAGGTCTGTAACACTGGGAGTGAGACCCTCAGGTTGAGAACACTAGGAGTGAGACCCACAGGTTTATAACACAGAGAGTGAGACCCTGAGGTCTGTAACACTGGGAGTGAGACCCACAGGTTTATAACACTGGGAGTGGGACGCTCAGGTTTATAACACTGGGAGTGAGACCCTCAGGTTGAGAACACTAGGAATGAGACCCACAGGTTTATAACATAGAGAGTGAGACCCTGAGGTCTGCAACACTGGGAGTGAGACCCACAGGTTTATAACACTGGGAGTGGGACGCTCAGGTTTATAACACTGGGAGTGAGACCCTCAGGTTTATGACAGTGGGTGTGAGACCCTCAGGTTTATCACACTGGGTGTGAGACCCACAGGTTTATAACACTGGGAGTGAGACCCTCAGGTCAATATTACTGAGTGTGAGACCCTCAGGTCTGTAACACTGGGTGTGAGACCCTCAGCTTTATCACACTGGGAGTGAGACCCTCAGGTTTATAACACTGGGAGTGAGACCTTCAGATCTGTAATACTGGGAGTGAGACCCTAACTTCTGTTACACTGGGAGTGAGACCCTCAGGTTTATAATACTGGGAGTGAGACACACAGGTTTATAACACTGGGAGTGAGACCTTCAGATCTGTAATACTGGGAGTGAGACCCTAACTTCTGTTACACTGCCAGTGAGACCCTCAGGATTATAATACTGGGAGTGAGACCCTCATGTCTGTAACACTGGGAGTGAAACCTTCAGGTTTGTAACAGTGGGAGTGAGACCAACAGGTTTATAATACTGGAAGGGAGGCCCTCAAGTTTATAGTACTTGGAGTGAGACCCTCATGTTTGTAACATTGGGAGTGAGATCCTCAGGTTTATAACACTGAGAGTGAGACCCTCAGGTTTATGACACTGGGAGCGAGACCCACAGCTTTATAACACTGGGTGTTAGACCCTGAGGTCTGTAACACTGGGAGTGAGACCCTCAGGTTTATAACACTAGGAGTGAGACCCACAGGTTTATAACACTGGGAGTGAGACCCTCATGTTTATAACACTGGGTGTGAGACCCTGAGGTCTGTAACAATGGGAGTAAGACCCTCAGGTTTCACACAGAGAGAGAGACCCTCAGGTTGAGAACAATGTGACTGAGACCCTCAGGTTTATAACACTGGGAGCGAGACCCACAGGTTTATAACACTGGGCGTGAAACCCACAGTTTTATAACACTGGGAGTGAGACCCTCAGGTTTATAACACTGGGAGTGGGACGCTCAGGTTTATAACACTGGGAGTGAGACCCACAGGTTTATAACACTGGGAGTGAGACCCTCAGGTTAATATTACTGAGAGTGAGACCCTCAGGTCTGTAACACTGGGTGTGAGACCCTCAGCTTTATCACACTGGGAGTGAGACCCTCAGGTTTATAACACTGGGAGTGAGAGCCACAGGATTATAACACTGGGAATGAGACCCTCCGTTCTGTAATACTGGGATTGAGACCCTAAGTTCCGTTTCACTGGGAGTGAGACCCTCAGCTTTATAATACTGGGAGTGCGACCCACAGGTTTATCTCACTGGGAGTGAGACCTTCAGGATTATAACACTGGGAGTGAGACCGACAGGTTTATCACACTGGGAGTGAGACCGACAGGATTATAACACTGGGAGTGAGACCGACAGGTTTATAATACTGGGAGTGAGACCCTCAGGTTTATAACACTGGGACTGAGACCCTCATGTCTGTAAAACTGTGAGTGAACCCCTCAGGTTTATAACACTGGGAGTGAGACCCTCAGCTTTCTAACAGTGGGAGTGAGATCAACAGGTTTATAAAACTGTGAGTGAGACCCTCATGTCTGTGACATTGGGAGTGAGACCCTCAGGTTTATAACACTGGGTGTGAGACCCACAAGGTTATAACACTAGGAGTGAGACCCTCAGGCTTATAACACTGGGTTTGAGACCCTGAGGTCTGAAACACTGAGAGTGAGACCCTCAGGTTGAGAACACTAATAGTGAGACCCACAGGTTTATAACACTGGGATTGAGACCCTCAGGATAATAATACTGGGAGTGAGACCCTCAGGTCTGTAGCACTGGGAGTGAGACCCTCAGGTTTATATTACTGGGAGTGAGACCCTCAGGTCTGTAACACTGGGAGTGAGACCCACAGGTTTAGAACTCTGGGAGTGAGAGCCACAGGTCTGTAACACTGGGAGTGAGAGCCACCGGTCTGTAACACTGGGAGTGAGATCCTCAACTCCGTAACACTGCCAGTGAGAACCTCAGGATAATAATACTGGGAGTGTGACCCTCATGTCTAACACTGGGAGTGAGACCCTGAGGTCTGTAAACACTGGGAGTGAGACCCTCAGATTTATAACACTGGGAGTGAGACCGTCAGATTTGGAACACTGGGAGTGAGACCCTCAGGTTTATAACACTGGGTTTGAGACCCTGAGGTCTGTAACACTGGGAGTGAGACCCTCAGGTTGAGAACACTAGGAGTGAGACCCACAGGTTTATAACATAGAGAGTGAGACCCTGAGGTCTGTAACACTGGGAGTGAGACCCACAGGTTTATAACACTGGGAGTGGGACGCTCAGGTTTATAACACTGGGAGTGAGACCCTCAGGTCAATATTACTGAGTGTGAGACCCTCAGGTCTGTAACACTGGGTGTGAGACCCTCAGCTTTATCACACTGGGAGTGAGACCCTCAGGTTTATAACACTGGGAGTGAGACCTTCAGATCTGTAATACTGGGAGTGAGACCCTAACTTCTGTTACACTGGGAGTGAGACCCTCAGGTTTATAATACTGGGAGTGAGACACACAGGTTTATAACACTGGGAGTGAGACCTTCAGATCTGTAATACTGGGAGTGAGACCCTAACTTCTGTTACACTGCCAGTGAGACCCTCAGGATTATAATACTGGGAGTGAGACCCTCATGTCTGTAACACTGGGAGTGAAACCTTCAGGTTTGTAACAGTGGGAGTGAGACCAACAGGTTTATAATACTGGAAGGGAGGCCCTCAAGTTTATAGTACTTGGAGTGAGACCCTCATGTTTGTAACATTGGGAGTAAGATCCTCAGGTTTATAACACTGAGAGTGAGACCCTCAGGTTTATGACACTGGGAGCGAGACCCACAGCTTTATAACACTGGGTGTTAGACCCTGAGGTCTGTAACACTGGGAGTGAGACCCTCAGGTTTATAACACGAGGAGTGAGACCCACAGGTTTATAACACTGGGAGTGAGACCCTCATGTTTATAACACTGGGTGTGAGACCCTGAGGTCTGTAACAATGGGAGTAAGACCCTCAGGTTTCACACAGAGAGAGAGACCCTCAGGTTGAGAACACTGTGACTGAGACCCTCAGGTTTATAACACTGGGAGCGAGACCCACAGGTTTATAACACTGGGAGAGAGAGCCACAGGTCTGTAACACTGGGAGTGAGACCCTCAGGATAATAATACTGGGAGTGTGACCCTCATGTCTGTAACACTCGGTATGAAACCCACAGTTTTATAACACTGGGAGTGAGACCCTCAGGATAATAATACTGGGAGTGATACCCTCATGTCTGTCACACTGGGAGTGAAACCCACAGTTTTATAACACTCGGAGTGAGACCCTGAGGTCTGTAACACTGGGAGTGAGACCCACAGGTTTATAACACAGGGAGTGAAACCCACAGTTTTATAACACTGGGAGTGAGACCCACAGGTTTATAACACTGGGAGTGAAACCCACAGTTTTATAACACTGGGAGTGAGACCCTCAGGTTTATAACACTGGTAGTGGGACGCTCAGGTTTATAACACTGGGAGTGAAACCCACAGGATTATAACACAGAGAGTGAGACCCTAAGGTTTATAACACTGGGAGTGAGACCCTCCGTTCTGTAATACTGGGATTGAGACCCTAAGTTCCGTTTAACTGGGAGTGAGACCCTCAGCTTTATAATACTGGGAGTGTGACCCACAGGTCTGTAACACTGGGAGTGAGACCCTCAGGTCTGTAACACTGGGAGTGAGACCCTCAGGTTTATAATACTGGGAGTGAGACCCTCAGGTTTATTACACTGGGAGTGAGACCCTCAGGATTATAATACTGGGAGTGAGACCCTCATGTCTGTAACACTGGGAGTGAAACCCTCAGGTTTGTAACAGCAGGAGTGAGACCAACTGGTTTATCATACTGGAAGGGAGACCCTGAGGTTTATAGTACTTAGAGTGAGACCCTCATGTCTGAAACACTGGGAGTGAGACCCTCAGGTCTGTAACACTGGGAGCGAGACCCACAGGTTTATAACATTGGGAGTGAGACCCACAGGTTCAGAACTCTGGGAGAGAGAGCCACAGGTCTGTAACACTGGGTGTGAGGCCCTCAGGATAATAATACTGGGAGTGTGACCCTCATGTTTGTAACACTGGGAGTGAAACCCACAGTTTTATAACACTGGGAGTGAGACCCTCAGGATAATAATACTGGGAGTGTGACCCTCATGTCTGTCACACTGGGAGTGAAACCCACAGTTTTATAACACTAGGAGTGAGACCCTGAGGTCTGTAACACTGGGAGTGAGACCCACAGGTTTATAACACTGGGAGTGAAACCCACAGTTTTATAACACTGGGAGTGAGACCCTCAGGTTTATAACACTGGGAGTGGGACGCTCAGGTTTATAACACTGGGAGTGAGACCCACAGGATTATAACACTGGGAGTGAGACCGACAGGTTTATCACACTGGGAGTGAGACCGACAGGATTATAACACTGGGAGTGAGACCGACAGGTTTATAATACTGGGAGTGAGACCCTCAGGTTTATAACACTGGGATTGAGACCCTCATGTCTGTAAAACTGTGAGTGAGACCCTCATGTCTGTAAAACTGTGAGTGAACCCCTCAGGTTTATAACACTGGGAGTGAGACCCTCAGCTTTGTAACAGTGGGAGTGAGATCAACAGGTTTATAAAGCTGTGAGTGAGACCCTCATGTCTGTGACATTGGGAGTGAGACCCTCAGGCTTATAACACTGGGTTTGAGACCCTGAGGTCTGTAACACTGAGAGTGAGACCCTCAGGTTGAGAACACTAATAGTGAGACCCACAGGTTTATAACACTGGGATTGAGACCCTCAGGATAACAATACTGGGAGTGAGACCCTCAGGTCTGTAGCAATGGGAGTGAGACCCTCAGGTTTATATTACTGGGAGTGAGACCCTCAGGTCTGTAACACTGGGAGTGAGAACCACAGGTTTAGTACTCTGGGAGTGAGAGCCACAGGTCTGTAACACTGGGAGTGAGACCCTCAGGTTGAGAACACTAATAGTGAGACCCACAGGTTTGTTATACTGGATGTGAGACCCTCAGGTTTATACCACTGGGAGAGAGACCCTTAGGTATCTCACACTGGGTGTGAGACCCTCAGGTTTGTAATACTGGGAGTGAGACCCACAGGTTTATAACACTGGGAGTGAGACCCTCAGGTATCTCACAAAGGGTGTGAGACCCTCAGGTTTGTAATACTGGGAGTGAGACCCACAGGTTTATAACACTGGGAGAGAGACCCTCAGGTATATCTGACTAAGAGTGAGACCCTCAGGTCTGTAACACTAGGAGTGAGAGCCTCAGGTTTATAACACTGGGAGTGAGACCCTCAGGTATCTCACACTGGGTGTGAGACCCTCAGGTTTGTAACACTGGGAGTGCGACCCACAGGTTTATAACACTGGGAGTGAGACCTTCAGGTTTATCACACTGGGAGTGAGACCCACAGGTTTATAACACTGGGAGTGAGACCCTCAGGTATATAATATTGGGAGTGATACCTTCAGGTTTATCACACTGGGAGTGAGACCCACAGGTTTATAACACTGGGAGTGAGACCTTCAGGTTTATCACACTGGGAGTGAGACCCACAGGTTTATAACACTGGGAGTGAGACCCTCAGGTATATAATATTGGGAGTGATACCTTCAGGTTTATCACACTGGGAGTGAGACCCACAGGTTTATAACACTGGGAGTGAGACCCACGGGTTTGTTTTACTGGATGTGAGACCCTCAGGTTTATACCACTGGGATGGAGACCCTTAGGTATCTCACACTGGGTGTGAGACCCTCAGGTTTGTAATACTGGGAGTGAGACCCACAGGTTTATAACACTGGGAGTGAGACCCTCAGGTATCTCACACTGGGTGTGAGACCCTCAGGTTTGTAATACTGGGAGTGAGACCCACAGGTTTATAACACTGGGAGTGAGACCTCCAGGTTTTTCACACTGGGAGTGAGACCCCCAGGTTTATAACACTGGGAGTGAGACCCTCAGGTTTATAACACAGACAGTGAGACCCTCCGATTTATAACACTGGGAGTGAGACCTTCAGGTTTATAACACTGGGAATGAGACCCACAGGTTTATGACACAGACAGTGAGACCCTCAGGTTTATAACACTGGGAGTGAGACCATCAGGTTTATAACACTGGGCGTGAGACCTTCAGGTACATAATACTGGGAGTGAGACCCTCAGGTTTATAACACTGGGAGTGAGACCCTCAGGTTTATAACACAGACAGTGAGACCCTCAGGTTTATAACACTGGGAGTGAGACCCTCAGGTTTATAACACAGACAGTGAGACCCTCAGGTTGATAACACTGGGAGTGAGACCCTCATGTTTATAACACAGACAGTGAGACCCTTAGGTTTATAACACTGGGAGTGAGACCCTCAGGTTTATAACACAGACAGTGAGACCCTTAGGTTTATAATACTGGGAGTGAGCCCCTCAGGTTTATAACACTGGGAGTGAGACCTTCAGGTTGATAACACAGACAGTGAGACCCTCAGGTATATAATACTGGGAGTGAGACCTTCAGGTTTATAACACTGGGCGTGAGACCCTCAGGTTTATAACACTGGGAGTGAGACCCTCATGTTTATAACACTGGGAGTGAGACCTTCAGGTTGATAACACAGACAGTGAGACCCTCAGGTATATAATACTGGGAGTGAGACCTTCAGGTTTATAACACTGGGCGTGAGACCCTCAGGTTTATAACACTGGGAGTGAGACCCTCAGGTTTATAACACTGGGAGTGAGACCTTCAGGTTGATAACACAGACAGTGAGACCCTCAGGTATATAATACTGGGAGTGAGACCTTCAGGTTTATAACACTGGGCGTGAGACCCTCAGGTTTATAACACTGGGAGTGAGACCCTCATGTTTATAACACTGGGAGTGAGACCCTCAGGTTTATAACACTGGGAGTGAGACCCTCAGGTTTATAACACTGGGCGTGAGACCCTCATGTTTATAACACTGGGCGTGAGACCCTCAGGTTTATAACACTGGGAGTGAGACCCTCAGGTTTATAACACTGGGAGTGAGACCCTCAGGTTTATAACACTGGGCGTGAGACCCTCATGTTTATAACACTGGGAGTGAGACCCTCAGGTCTGTAGCACTGGGAGTGAGACCCTCAGGTTTATATTACTGGGAGTGAGACCCTCAGGTCTGTAACACTGGGAGTGAGAACCACAGGTTTAGTACTCTGGGAGTGAGAGCCACAGGTCTGTAACACTGGGAGTGAGACCCTCAGGTTGAGAACACTAATAGTGAGACCCACAGGTTTGTTATCCTGGATGTGAGACCCTCAGGTTTATACCACTGGGAGAGAGACCCTCAGGTATATCTGACTAAGAGTGAGACCCTCAGGTCTGTAACACTAGGAGTGAGAGCCTCAGGTTTATAACACTGGGAGTGAGACCCTCAGGTATCTCACACTGGGTGTGAGACCCTCAGGTTTGTAACACTGGGAGTGCGACCCACAGGTTTATAACACTGGGAGTGAGACCTTCAGGTTTATCACACTGGGAGTGAGACCCACAGGTTTATAACACTGGGAGTGAGACCCTCAGGTATATAATATTGGGAGTGAGACCTTCAGGTTTATCACACTGGGAGTGAGACCCACAGGTTTATAACACTGGGAGTGAGACCCACGGGTTTGTTTTACTGGATGTGAGACCCTCAGGTTTATACCACTGGGATGGAGACCCTTAGGTATCTCACACTGGGTGTGAGACCCTCAGGTTTGTAATACTGGGAGTGAGACCCACAGGTTTATAACACTGGGAGTGAGACCCTCAGGTATCTCACACTGGGTGTGAGACCCTCAGGTTTGTAATACTGGGAGTGAGACCCACAGGTTTATAACACTGGGAGTGAGACCTCCAGGTTTTTCACACTGGGAGTGAGACCCCCAGGTTTATAACACTGGGAGTGAGACCCTCAGGTTTATAACACAGACAGTGAGACCCTCCGATTTATAACACTGGGAGTGAGACCTTCAGGTTTATAACACTGGGAATGAGACCCACAGGTTTATGACACAGACAGTGAGACCCTCAGGTTTATAACACTGGGAGTGAGACCATCAGGTTTATAACACTGGGCGTGAGACCTTCAGGTACATAATACTGGGAGTGAGACCCTCAGGTTTATAACACTGGGAGTGAGACCCTCAGGTTTATAACACAGACAGTGAGACCCTCAGGTTTATAACACTGGGAGTGAGACCCTCAGGTTTATAACACAGACAGTGAGACCCTCAGGTTTATAACACTGGGAGTGAGACCCTCATGTTTATAACACAGACAGTGAGACCCTTAGGTTTATAACACTGGGAGTGAGACCCTCAGGTTTATAACACAGACAGTGAGACCCTTAGGTTTATAATACTGGGAGTGAGACCCTCAGGTTTATAACACTGGGAGTGAGACCTTCAGGTTGATAACACAGACAGTGAGACCCTCAGGTATATAATACTGGGAGTGAGACCTTCAGGTTTATAACACTGGGCGTGAGACCCTCAGGTTTATAACACTGGGAGTGAGACCCTCAGGTTTATAACACTGGGAGTGAGACCTTCAGGTTGATAACACAGACAGTGAGACCCTCAGGTATATAATACTGGGAGTGAGACCTTCAGGTTTATAACACTGGGCGTGAGACCCTCAGGTTTATAACACTGGGAGTGAGACCCTCATGTTTATAACACTGGGAGTGAGACCCTCAGGTTTATAACACTGGGAGTGAGACCTTCAGGTTTATAAGACTGGGAGTGAGACCTTCAGGTTTATAACAGTGGGAGTGAGACCCTCAGGTATATAATATTGGGAGAGAGACCTTCAGGTTTATAAGACTGGGTGTGAGACCCTCATGTTTATAACACTGGGAGTGAGACCCTCAGGTTTATAACACTGGGCGTGAGACCCTCATGTTTATAACACTGGGAGTGAGACCCTCAGGTTTATAACACTGGGCGTGAGACCCTCATGTTTATAACACTGGGAGTGAGACCCTCAGGTTTATAACACTGGGAGTGCGACCTTCAGATTTATAATACTGGGAGTGAGACCTTCAGGTTTATAACACTGGGCGTGAGACCCTCATGTTTATTACACTGGGAGTGAGACCCTCAGGTTTATAACACTGGGAGTGCGACCTTCAGATTTATAAGACTGGGAGTGAGACCCTCAGGTATATAATATTGGGAGAGAGACCTTCAGGTTTATAAGACTGGGAGTGAGACCCTCATGTTTATAACACAGGGAGTGAGACCCTCAGGTTTATAACACTGGGAGTGAGACCCTCAGGTATATAATATTGGGAGAGAGACCTTCAGGTTTATAAGACTGGGAGTGAGACCCTCAGGTATATAATATTGGGAGAGAGACCTTCAGGTTTATAAGACTGGGAGTGAGACCCTCATGTTTATAACACTGGGAGTGAGACCCTCAGGTTTATAACACTGGGAGTGAGACCCTCAGGTATATAATATTGGGAGAGAGACCTTCAGGTTTATAAGACTGGGAGTGAGACCCTCAGGTATATAATATTGGGAGAGAGACCTTCAGGTTTATAACACTGGGAGTGAGACCTTCAGGTTCATAAGACTGGGAGTGAGACCCTCAGGTTTATAACACAGACATTGAGACCCTCAGGTTTATAACACTGGCTGTGAGACCCTCAGGTATATAATACTGGGAGTGAGACCTTCAGGTTTATAACACTGGGAGTGAGACCCTCATGTTTATAACACTGGGAGTGAGACCCGCATGTTTATAACACTGGGAGTGAGACACTCAGGTTTATAACACTGGGAGTGAGACCCTCAGGTTTATAACACTGGCTGTGAGACCCTCAGGTATATCATACTGGGAGTGAGACCCTCATGTTTATAACACTGGGAGTGAGACCCTCAGGTATATAATACTGGGAGTGAGACCTTCAGATTTATAACACTGGGAGTGAGACCCTCAGGTATATAATATTGGGAGTGAGACCTTCAGGTTTATAACACTGGGAGTGAGACCCTCAGGTTCATAACACTGGGAGTGAGACCTTCAGGTTTATAAAACAGAGAGTGAGACCCTCAGGTTTATAACACTGGGAGTGAGACCCAGAGGTTTATCACACTGGGAGAGAAACCCTCAGGTTTATAAGACTGGGAGTGAGACCCACAGGTTTATAACACTGGGAGTGAGACCCTCTTGTTTATAATACTGGGACTGAGACCCTCTGGTTTATAACACTGGGAGTGAGACCCACTGGTTTATAACACTGGAGTGTGACCCTCTGGTTTATAACACTGGGTGTGAGACCCTCAGGTTTATGACACTGGGAGTGAGTCCCACAGGTTTTTAACACTGGGTGTGAGACCCACAGGTTTATAACACTGGGAGTGAGACCCTCTTGTTTATAACACTGGGAGTGAGACCCACAGGTTTATAACACTGGGAGTGAGACCCACAGATCTATATCAGTGGGAGTGAGACCCTCTGGTTTATAACACTGGGAGTGAGACCCACAGGTTTTTAACACTGGGTGTGCGACCCTCAGGTTTATGACACTGGGAGTGAGACCCACAGGTTTTTAACACTGGGTGTGAGACCCACAGGTTTATAACACTGGGAGTGAGACCCTCTTGTTTATAACACTGGGAGTGAGACCCACAGGTTTATAACACTGGGAGTGAGACCCACAGATCTATATCAGTGGGAGTGAGACCCTCTGGTTTATAACACTGGGAGTGAGACCCACAGGTTTTTAACACTGGGTGTGCGACCCTCAGGTTTATGACACTGGGAGTGAGACCCACAGGTTTTTAACACTGGGTGTGAGACCCACAGGTTTATAACACTGGGAGTGAGACCCTCTGGTTTATAACACTGGGAGTGAGACCCACAGATCTATATCAGTGGGAGTGAGACCCTCTGGTTTATAACACTGGGAGTGAGACCCACACGTTTTTAACACTGGGTGTGAGACCCTCAGGTTTATGACACTGGGAGTGAGACCCACAGGTTTTTAACACTGGGTGTGAGACCCACAGGTTTATAACACTGGAGTGTGACCCTCTGGTTTATAACACTGGGAGTGAGACCCACAGATCTATAACAGTGGCAGTGAGACCCTCAGGTTTATAACACTGGGTGTGAGACCCTCAGGTTTAGAACACTGGGATTGAGACCGACAGGTTTCTAACACTGGGAGTGTGACCCTCTGGTTTATAACTCTGGGTATGAGACCCTCAGGTTTAGAACACTGGGAGTGAGACCGACTGGTTTCTAACACTGGGAGTGATACCCACAGGTTTCTAACACTGGGAGTGAGACCCTCTGGTTTATAACACTGGGAGTGAGACCCTCAGGTTTAGAACACTGGGATTGAGACCGACAGGTTTCTAACACTGGGAGTGTGACCCTCTGGTTTAGAACACTGGGAGTGAGACCCTCTGGTTTATGACACTGGGAGTGAGTCCCACAGGTTTTTAACACTGGGTGTGAGACCCACAGGTTTATAACACTGGGAGTGAGACCCTCTTGTTTATAACACTGGGAGTGAGACCCACAGGTTTATAACACTGGGAGTGAGACCCACAGATCTATATCAGTGGGAGTGAGACCCTCTGGTTTATAACACTGGGAGTGAGACCCACAGGTTTTTAACACTGGGTGTGCGACCCTCAGGTTTATGACACTGGGAGTGAGACCCACAGGTTTTTAACACTGGGAGTGAGACCCACAGGTTTATAACACTGGGAGTGAGAGCCTCTGGTTTATAACACTGGGAGTGAGACCCACAGATCTATATCAGTGGGAGTGAGACCCTCTGGTTTATAACACTGGGAGTGAGACCCACACGTTTTTAACACTGGGTGTGAGACCCTCAGGTTTATGACACTGGGAGTGAGACCCACAGGTTTTTAACACTGGGTGTGAGACCCACACGTTTTTAACACTGGGTGTGAGACCCTCAGGTTTATGACACTGGGAGTGAGACCCACAGGTTTTTAACACTGGGTGTGAGACCCTCAGGTTTATGACACTGGGAGTGAGACCCACAGGTTTTTAACACTGGGTGTGAGACCCACAGGTTTATAACACTGGAGTGTGACCCTCTGGTTTATAACACTGGGAGTGAGACCCACAGATCTATGACAGTGGCAGTGAGACCCTCAGGTTTATTACACTGGGTGTGAGACCCTCAGGTTTAGAACACTGGGATTGAGACCGACAGGTTTCTAACACTGGGAGTGTGACCCTCTGGTTTATAACTCTGGGTATGAGACCCTCAGGTTTAGAACACTGGGAGTGATACCCACAGGTTTCTAACACTGGGAGTGAGACCCTCTGGTTTATAACACTGGGAGTGAGACCCTCAGGTTTAGAACACTGGGATTGAGACCGACAGGTTTCTAACACTGGGAGTGTGACCCTCTGGTTTAGAACACTGGGAGTGAGACCCTCTGGTTTCTAACACTGGGAGTGAGACCCTCTGGTTTATAACACTGGGAGTGAGCGTTACAAATTTTGACTGATCGAAGGCATAAATGAGGGGTTCAGCAGCCGATGAGCTGAGACAGGGGCGGAGTCGTGTGATGTCACGGAGTTGGGAATAGGCGGACTTAGTAATGGCACGCATATGTGCTTGTAACTCACCTCAGGGTGAAATGGGACAGCAAGGTTGCAAACAGTCTGCGTTAATCTCAGACTGTCGCCAGGGTCAGGGATGGAGTCGGTGACTCGGGAACGGAGTTTGAATTGAGGACCGAAAACATTGGCTTCAGTCTCTCCGATATTTAACTGGAGGGGATTTGTGCTGATCCGGAGCTGGATGTGGGATACGCATTCTTTTAGTTTAACAACAGTGGAGGAGTGGAGCGAGGTGGTGGTGTGGTCGAGCTGGGTGTTTTCAGTGTACATGTAAAAACTGACACTGCGCTTTCAGATGATGTCGCCGAGGGGCAGCACGTAGATGAGAAACAGGAGGGGAGCCAAGGATAGATACTCAGGGACACCAGAGGTAACAGTGCGGGGGCAGGAAGAGATGTCATTGCAAGTGATTCTCTGTCTACGATTAGATAGATAAGAAAGGAACTGGGTGAGAGAAGTCCCGCCCAGCTGGATGACAGTGGAGAGGCATTGGAGGAGGAGCGTTGCAGAGACTCATGATGTTTTGAGAGTAAAAAAAATTCTCTTCCTCTCTGTCTTAAATGGGCGACCCCTTATTTTTAAACTGGGCCCCCTGGTTTTTGTCTGTCCCAGAAGAGGAAACATCCTTTCCGCATCCACCCTGTCAAGACCCCTCAGGATCTTATATGTTTCAGTAAGATCGCCTGTCATCCTTCTAAACTCCAATGAATATAGCCACAACCTGTCCAACATTTCCTCATAAGATAACCCTCTCATCCCAGGTGTCAGTCGAGTGAACCTTCTCTGAACTGCTCCCAATGCAATTACATCCTTTCTTAAGTAAGGAGACCAGATCTGTACACAATACTCTACACGTGATCTCACCAATGCCCCGTGCAACTGTAGCATAAAACTGTAACGTAAAAATAAAAATAGCAAAACATCTCGACTTTTATATTCCGTTCCCCTTGCAATAAAAGACACCATTGCATTTCCCGCCGTAATCATTTGCTGTACCTGCAGACTAACCTTTTGTGTTTTGTGCACGAGGACACCCAGATCCCTCAGCATCTCAGAGCTCTGCAATCTCTCACCATTTGGATAAAATGCTGCTTTTCTATTTTTCCGGCCAAAATGGACAAGTTCACACTTTCCCATACTGCACTCCATCCGCCAGATCTTTGCCCACTCACTTAACCTATCTATATCCCTTTGTAGCCTCCTTATGTCTTCTTCACAACTTAGTCTCCCACCTCTCTTTGTGTCTCAGCAACTTTAGCAATCATACCTTCGGTCCCTTCATCCAAATCATTGATATCGATCATGTAGACAGGGCCAAAGACGGGATGCTGCACTCCTGCCGATAGCTTCACATTCCTCACATCATCCCCGGTCAGGGAGTGGGATTGCTGGGCTATGGCACGGGTGGGGGAGGGGTGAAAGGGGCAATCGGAGACTCTCACACCTCTTAAGGTTCAACTTCGCGCTCGCATCGTAGAGAGTGGTAGAGAGTAAGAGGAAGGCGGGGGGAGGGGACAAAGCAAAACGAAACTGTGTTACTCTCGCGCCTGTCACGGGACCCGGGCGCCCTGCATCGATTCTCCGCTGGCGAAGCAGGCTCTGAAGTGCACCCGCTGCTGGAACGCTGCAGGCCTGCTTGCGCACAGGGATAAATATTGGGTCCCTCGACAGCAGGCAGAACTCTTCACCCCGACACCTTTCTTCCAAATTGCAGCCATAGGGGTGATTACACCCATCAAGGGGACTCTTGGGGCCTTGGTTTGATGTCTCATCCGAAAGACGACACCTCCGACAGTGCAGCACTCCCTCAGTGGAAATCACCCCCACCCCATCTCTGTAAACTCCTGCAGCCCCTACAATTCTCATCCTTCTGTTCAAATCCCTCCATGGCCCCTCGCTACTTCTTGATCTCTGTAATCTCCACCGGTCCCTACAACCCTTCAACATCTCTGCACTCCCAGGGGGTTCAGGGGGTGGGTTAACAGTGAGAGGGTATTCAGGGGGTGGGTTAACAGTGAGAGGGTATTCAGGGGGTGGGTTAACAGTGAGAGGGTATTCAGGGGGTGGGTTAACAGTGAGAGGGTATTCGGGGGGTTGGTTAATAGTGAGAGGGTATTCAGGGGGTGGGTTAACAATGAGAGGGTACTCGGTGGGTGGGTTAACAGTGAGAGGGTATTCAGGGGGTGGGTTAACAGTGAGAGGGTATTCAGGGGGTGGGTTAACAGTGAGAGTGTATTCAGGAGGTGGGTTAACAGTGAGAAGGTATTCGGGGGGTGGGTTAACAGTGAGAGGGTATTCAGGGGGTGGGTTAACAGTGAGAAGGTATTCGGGGGTGGGTTAACAGTGAGAAGGTATTCGGGGGGTGGGTTAACAGTGAGAAGGTATTCGGGGGGTGGGTTAACAGTGAGAGGGTATTCAGGGGGTGGGTTAACAGTGAAAGGGTATTCAGGGGGTGGATTAACAGTGAGAGGGCATTCAGGGGGTGGGTTAAAAGTGAGAGGGTATTCGGGGGTGGGTTAACAGTGAGAGGAGATTTGGGGAGTGGGTTAACAGTGAGAGGGTATTTGGGGGGTGGATTAACAGAGAGAGGGTATTCAGGGGGTGGGTTAACATTGAGAGGTTATTCAACAGGTGGGTTAACAGTGAGAGGGTATTCAGGGGGTGGGTTAACAGTGAGAGGTTATTCCGGGCGTGGGTTAACAGTGAGAGGGTATTCAGGGGGTGGGTTAACAGTGAGAGGGTATTCAGGGGGTGGGTTAACAGTGAGAGGATATTCAGGGGGTGGGTTAACAGTGAGGGTATTCGGGGGGTGGGTGAACAGTGAGAAGTTATTCAGGGGGTGGGTGAACAGTGAGATGGTATTCGGGGGGTGGTTTCACAGTGAGAGGGTATTCAGAGGGTGGGTTAACGGTGAGAGGGTATTCAGGGGGTGGGTTAACAGTGAGATGTTATTCAGGGGGTGAGTCAACAGTGAGAGGGTATTCAGGGGGTGGGTTAACAGTGAGAGGGTATTTAGGGGGTGGGTTAACAGTGAGAGGGAATTCAGGGGGTGGGTTAACAGTGAGAGGGTATTCAGGGTGTGGGTTAACAGTGAGAGGGTATTCAGGGGGTGGGTTAACAGTGAGAGGGGATTCAGGGGGTGGGTTAACAGTGAGAGGGTATTCGGGGGTGGGTTAACAGTGAGAGGGTATTCGGGGGGTGGGTTAACAGTGAGAGGGTATTCGGGGCGTGGGTTAACAGTGAAAGGGTATCCGGGGCGTGGGTTAACAGTGAGAGGGTATTCGGGGCGTGGGGTAACAGTGAGAGGGTATCCGGGGAGTGGGTTAACAGTGAGAGGGTATCCGGGGGGTGGGTTAACAGTGAGAGGGTATTCAGGGGGTGGGTTAACAGTGAGAGGGTATTCAGGGGGTGGGTTAACAGTGAGAGGGAATTCGGTGGGTGGGTTAACAGTGAGAGGGTATTCGGGGGGTGGGTTAACAGTGAGAGGGTATTCTCGGGGTGGGTTAACAGTGAGAGGGTATTCAGGGGGTGGGTTAACAGTGAGAGGGTATTCAGGGGGTGGGTTAACAGTAAGAGGTTATTCAGGGTGTGGGTTAACAGTGAGAGGTTATTCAGGGGGTGGGTTAAGAGTGAGAGGTTATTCAGGGTGTGGGTCAACAGTGAGAGGGTATTCAGAGGGTGGGTTAACAGTGAGAAGGTATTCGAGGGGTGGGTTAACAGTAAGAGGGTATTCAGGGGGTGGGTTAACAGTGAGAGGGTATTCATGGGGTGGGTTAACAGTGAGAGGGTATTCAGGAGCTGAGTTAACAGTGAGAGGTTATTCAGGGGTTGGGTTAACAGTGAGAGGTTATTCAGGGTGTGGGTTAACAGTGAGAGGGTATTCACGGTGTGGGTTAACAGTGAGAGGGTATTCAGGGGGTGGGTTAACAGTGAGAGGTTATTCAGGGGGTGGGTTAACAGTGAGAGGTTATTCAGGGTGTGGGTTAACAGTGAGAGGTTATTCAGGGGGTGGGTTAAGAGTGAGAGGTTATTCAGGGTGTGGGTTAACAGTGAGAGGTTATTCAGGGTGTGGGTCAACAGTGAGAGGGTATTCAGAGGGTGGGTTAACAGTGAGAAGGTATTCAGGGTGTGGGTTAACAGTGAGAGGTTATTCAGGGGGTGGGTTAAGAGTGAGAGGTTATTCAGGGTGTGGGTTAACAGTGAGAGGTTATTCAGGGTGTGGGTTAACAGTGAGAGGTTATTCAGGGGGTGGGTTAAGAGTGAGAGGTTATTCAGGGTGTGGGTTAACAGTGAGAGGTTATTCAGGGTGTGGGTCAACAGTGAGAGGGTATTCGAGGGGTGGGTTAACAGTAAGAGGGTATTCAGGGGGTGGGTAAACAGTGAGAGGGTATTCATGGGGTGGGTTAACAGTGAGAGGGTATTCAGGAGCTGAGTTAACAGTGAGAGGTTATTCAGGGGTTGGGTTAACAGTGAGAGGTTATTCAGGGTGTGGGTTAACAGTGAGCGGGTATTCAGGGGGTGGGTTAACAATGAGAGGTTATGCAGGGTGTGGGTTAACAGTGAGAGGGTATTCATGGGGTGGATTAACAGTGAGAGGGTATTCGGGGGTGGTTTAACAGTGAGATGGTATTCAGGGGGTGGGTTAACAGTGAAAGGGTATTCGGGGGGTTGGTTAACAGTGAGAGGGTATTCGGGGGGTGGGTTAACAGTGAGAGTTTATTCGGGGGTGGGTTAACAGTGAGAGGTTATTCGGGGGTGGGTTAACAGTGAGAGGGTATTCAGGCGGTGTGTTAACATTGAGAGGGTATTCAGGGGGTGGGTTAACAGTGAAAGGGTATTCGGGGGGTGGGTTAACAGTGAGAGGGTATTCAGAGGGTGGGTTAACAGTGAGAGGTTATTCAGGGTGTGGGTTAACAATGAGAGGGTATTCAGGGGGTGGGTTAACAGTGAGAGGGTATTCGGAGGTGGCTTAATAGTGAGAGGGTATTCGGGGGGTGGGTTAACAGTGAGAGGTTATTCAGGGGGTGGGTTAACAGTGAGAGGTTATTCAGGGTGTGGTTTAACAGTGAGAGGGTATTCAGGGGGTGGGTTAACAGTGAGAGGGTATTCGTGGGGTGGGTTAACAGTGACAGGGTATTCGGGGGGTGGGTTCACAGTGAGAGGGTATTTGGGGGTGGGTTAACAGTGAGGGGTTATTCGGGGGGTGGGTTAACAGTGAGAGGGTATTCAGGGGGTGTGTTAACAGTGAGAGGGTATTCGGGGGTGGGTTAACAGTGAGAGGGTATTCGGGGGTGGTTTAACAGTGAGACGGTATTCAGGGGGTGGGTTAACAGTGAAAGGGTATTCGGCGGGTGGGTTAACAGTGAGAGGGTATTCGGGGGGTGGGTTAACAGTGAGAGGGTATTCGGGGGGATGGTTAACAGTGAGAGGGTATTCAGGGTGTGGGTTAACAGTGAGAGGTTATTCAGGGTGTGGGTGAACAGTGAGAGGGTATTCAGTGGGTGGGTTAACAGTGAGAAAGTATTCGGGGGGTGGGTTAACAGTGAGAGGGTATTCATGGGGTGGGTTAACAGTGAGAGGGTATTCAGGAGGTGGGTTAACAGTGAGAGGTTATTCAGGCTGTGGGTTAACAGTGAGAGGTTATTCAGGCTGTGGGTTAACAGTGAGAGGTTATTCAGGCTGTGGGTTAACAGTGAGAGGTTATTCAGGGTGTGGGTTAACAGTGAAAGGGTATTCGGGGGGTGGGTTAACAGTGAGAGGAGATTTGGGGGGTGGGTTAACAGTGAGAGGGTATTTGGGGGGTGGGTTAACAGAGAGAGGGTATTCAGGGGGTGGGTTAACATTGAGAGGTTATTAAAGGGGTGGGTTAACAGGGAGAGGGTATTCAGGGGGTGGGTTAACAGTGAGAGGTTATTCAGGGCGTGGGTTAACAGTGAGAGGGTATTCAGGGGGTGGGTTAACAGTGAGAGGGTATTCAGGGGGTGTGTTAACAGTGAGAGGATATTCAGAGGGTGGGTTAACGGTGAGAGGGTATTCAGGGTGTGGGTTAACAGTGAGAGGATATTCAGAGGGTGGGTTAACAGTGAGAGGGTATTCAGGAGCTGAGTTAACAGTGAGAGGTTATTCAGGGTGTGGGTTAACAGTGAGAGGGTATTCAGGGTGTGGGTTAACAGTGAGCGGGTATTCAGGGGTTGGGTTAACGATGAGAGGGTATTCAGGGGGTGGGTTAACAGTGAGCGGGTATTCATGGGGTGGGTTAACAGTGAGAGGGTATTCGGGGGTGGTTTAACAGTGAGATGGTATTCAGGGGGTGGGTTCACAGTGAAAGCGTATTCTGGGGGTGAGTTAACAGTGAGAGGGTATTCAGGGGGTGGGTTAACAGTGAGAGATTATTCGGGGGTGGGTTAACAGTGAGAGGTTATTCGGGGGTGGGTTAACAGTGAGAGGATATTCGGGGGTGGGTTAACAGTGAGAGGGTATTCAGGGGGTGTGTTAACAGTGAGAGGGTATTCGGGGGGTGGGTTAACAGTGAGAGATTATTCGGGGGTGGGTTAACAGTGAGAGGTTATTCGGTGTTGGGTTAACAGTGAGAGGGTATTCAGGGGGTGTGTTAACAGTGAGAGGGTATTCGGAGGTGGCTTAATAGTGAGAGGGTATTCGGGCGGTGGGTTAACAGTGAGAGGGTATTCAGGGGGTGGGTTAACACTGAGAGGTTATTCAGGGGGTGGGTTAACAGTGAGAGGTTATTCAGGGTGTGGGTTAACAGTGAGAGGGTATTCAGGGGGTGGGTTCACAGTGAGAGGGTATTTGGGGGTGGGTTAACAGTGAGGGGTTATTCGGGGGGTGGGTTAACAGTGAGAGGGTATTCAGGGGGTGTGTTAACAGTGAGAGGGTATTCGGGGGTGGGTTAACAGTGAAAGGGTATTCGGCGGGTGGGTTAACAGTGAGAGGGTATTCGGGGGGTGGGTTAACAGTGAGAGGGTATTCGGGGGGATGGTTAACAGAGAGAGGGTATTCAGGGTGTGGGTTAACAGTGAGAGGTTATTCAGGGTGTGGGTGAACAGTGAGAAGATATTCAGTGGGTGGGTTAACAGTGAGAAGGTATTCGGGGGGTGGGTTAACAGTGAGAGGGTATTCATGGGGTGGGTTAACAGTGAGAGGGTATTCAGGAGGTGGGTTAACAGTGAGAGGTTATTCAGGGCTGGGTTAACAGTGAGAGGTTATTCAGGCTGTGGGTTAACAGTGAGAGGTTATTCAGGGTGTGGGTTAACAGTGAAAAGGTATTCGGGGGGTGGGTTAACAGTGAGAGGAGATTTGGGGGGTGGGTTAACAGTGAGAGGGTATTTGGGGGGTGGGTTAACAGAGAGAGGGTATTCAGGGGGTGGGTTAACAGTGAGAGGTTATTCAGGGCGTGGGTTAACAGTGAGAGGGTATTCAGGGGGTGGATTAACAGTGAGAGGGTATTCAGGGGGTGGGTGAACAGTGAGAGGATATTCAGAGGGTGGGTTAACGGTGAGAGGGTATTCAGGGGGTGGGTTAACAATGAGATGTTATTCAGGGGGTGGGTCAACAGTGAGAGGGTATTCAGGGGGTGGTTTAACAGTGAGAGGATATTCAGAGGGTGGGTTAACGGTGAGAGGGTATTCAGGGGGTGGGTTAGCAGTGAGATGTTATTCAGGGGGTGGGTCAACAGTGAGAGGGTATTCAGGGGTTGGGTTAACAGTGAGAGGGTATTCAGGGGGTGGGTTAACAGTGAGAGGGTATTCAGGGGGTGGGTTAACAGTGAGAGTTTATTCAGGCGGTGGGTTGACAGTGAGAGGGTATTCAGGGTGTGGGTTAACAGTGAGAGGGTATTCAGGGGGTGGGTTAACAGTGAGAGGGTATTCAGGGGGTGGGTTAACAGTGAGAGGGTATTCGGGGGGTGGGATAACAGTGAAAGGGTATCCGGGGGGTGGGTTAACAGTGAGAGGGTATTCAGGGGGTGGGTTAACAGTGAGAGGGAATTCGGGGGGTGGGTTAACAGTGAGAGGGTATTCGGGGGGTGGGTTAACAGTGAGAGGGTATTCAGGGGGTGGGTTAACAGTGAGAGGTTATTCTGGGGGTGGGTTGACAGTGAGAGGGTATTCAGGGTGTGGGTTAACAGTGAGAGCGTATTCAGGGGGTGGGTTAACAGTGAGAGGGTATTCAGGGGGTGGGTTAACAGTCAGAGGGTATTCAGGAGGTGGGTTAACAGTGAGAAGGTATTCGGGGGGTGGGTTAACAGTGAGAGGGTATTCAGGGGGTGGGTTAACAGTGATAGGGTATTCAGGGGGTGGGTTAACAGTCAGAGGGTATTCAGGAGGTGGGTTAACAGTGAGAAGGTATTCAGGGGGTGGGTTAACAGTGAGAAGGTATTCGGGGGTGGGTTAACAGTGAAAGGGTATTCAGGGGGTGGTTTAACAGTGAGACGGTATTCAGGGGTGGGTTAACAGTGAAAGGGTATTCGGGGGGTGGATTAACAGTGAGAGGAGATTTGGGGAGTGGGTTAACAGTGAGAGGGTATTTGGGGGGTGGATTAACAGAGAGAGGGTATTCAGGGGGTGGGTTAACATTGAGAGGTTATTCAAGGGGTGGGTTAACAGTGAGAGGGTATTCAGGGGGTGGGTTAACAGTGAGAGGTTATTCAAGGTGTGGGTAAACAGTGAGAGGGTATTCAGGGGGTGGGTTAACAGTGAGAGGATATTCAGGGGGTGGGTGAACAGTAAGGTGGTATTCGGGGGGTGGTTTAACAGTGAGAGGGTATTCAGAGGATGGGTTAACGGTGAGAGGGTATTCAGGGGGTGGGTTAACAGTGAGATGTTATTCAGGGGGTGTGTCAACAGTGAGAGGGAATTCAGGGGGTGGGTTAACAGTGAGAGGGTATTCGGGGGGATGGTTAACAGTGAGAGGGTATTCAGGGTGTGGGTTAACAGTGAGAGGTTATTCAGGGTGTGGGTGAACAGTGAGAGGGTATTCAGTGGGTGGGTTAACAGTGAGAAGGTATTCGGGGGGTGGGTTAACAGTGAGAGGGTATTCGGGGGGTGGGTTAACAGTGAGAGGTTATTCAGGCTGTGGGTTAACAGTGAGAGGTTATTCAGGATGTGGGTTAACAGTGAAAGGGTATTCGGGGGGTGGGTTAACAGTGAGAGGAGATTTGGGGGGTGGGTTAACAGTGAGAGGGTATTTGGGGGGTGGGTTAACAGAGAGAGGGTATTCATGGGGTGGGTTAAAATTGAGAGGTTATTAAAGGGGTGGGTTAACAGGGAGAGGGTATTCAGGGGGTGGGTTAACAGTGAGAGGTTATTCAGGGCGTGGGTTAACAGTGAGAGGGTATTCAGGGGGTGGGTTAACAGTGAGAGGGTATTCAGGGGGTGGGTTAACAGTGAGAGGGTATTCAGGGGGTGGGTTAACAGTGAGAGGATATTCAGAGGGTGGGTTAACGGTGAGAGGGTATTCAGGGGGTGGGTTAACAGTGAGAGGGTATTCAGGAGCTGAGTTAACAGTGAGAGGTTATTCAGGGGTTGGGTTAACAGTGAGAGGTTATTCAGGGTGTGGGTTAACAGTGAGAGGGTATTCAGGGTGTGGGTTAACAGTGAGCGGGTATTCAGGGGGTTGGTTAACAATGAGAGGTTATGCAGGGTGTGGGTTAACAGTGAGAGGGTATTCATGGGGTGGGTTAACAGTGAGAGGGTATTCGGGGGTGGTTTAACAGTGAGATGGTATTCAGGGGGTGGTTTAACAGTGAAAGGGTATTCGGGGGGTGGGTTGACAGTGAGAGGGTATTCGGGGGGTGGGTTAACAGTGAGAGTTTATTCGGGGGTGGGTTAACAGTGAGAGGTTATTCGTGGGTGGGTTAACAGTGAGAGGGTATTCAGGGGGTGTGTTAACAGTGAGAGGGTATTCAGGGGGTGGGTTAACAGTGAAAGGGTATTCGTGGTGTGGGTTTACAGTGAGAGGGTATTCAGATGGTGGGTTAACAGTGAGAGGTTATTCAGGGTGTGGGTTAACAGTGAGAGGGTATTCAGGGGGTGGGTGAACAGTGAGAGGGTATTCGGAGGTGGCTTAATAGTGAGAGGGTATTCGGGGGGTGGGTTAACAGTGAGAGGGTATTCTGGGGGTGGGTTAACAGTGAGAGGTTATTCGGGGGCGGGTTAACAGTGAGAGGGTATTCGGGGGGTGGGTTAACAGTGAAAGGGTATTCGGGGGTGGTTTAACAGTGAGACGGTATTCAGGGGGTGGGTTAACAGTGAAAGGGTATTCGGCGGGTGGGTTCACAGTGAGAGGGTATTCGGAGGGTGGGTTAACAGTGAGAGGGTATTCGGGGGGATGGTTAACAGTGAGAGGGTATTCAGGGTGTGGGTTAACAGTGAGAGGTTATTCAGGGTGTGGGTGAACAGTGAGAGGGTATTCAGGGTGTGGGTTAACAGTGAGAGGTTATTCAGGGTGTGGGTGAACAGTGAGAGGGTATTCAGTGGGTGGGTTAACAGTGAGAAGGTATTCGGGGGGTGGGTTAACAGTGAGAGGGTATTGATGGGGTGGGTTAACAGTGAGAGGGTATTCAGGAGGTGGGTTAACAGTGAGAGATTATTCAGGGGTTGGGTTAACAGTGAGAGGTTATTCAGGCTGTGGGTTAACTGTGAGAGGTTATTCAGGATGTGGGTTAACAGTGAAGGGTATTCGGGGGGTGGGTTAACAGTGAGAGGAGATTTGGGGGGTGGGTTAACAGTGAGAGGGTATTTAGGGAGTGGGTTAACAGAGAGAGGGTATTCAGGGGGTGGGTTAAAATTGAGAGGTTATTGAAGGGGTGGGTGAACAGGGAGAGGGTATTCAGGGGGTGGGTTAACAGTGAGAGGTTATTCAGGGCGTGGGTTAACAGTGAAAGGGTATTCAGGGGGTGGGTTAACAGTGAGAGGGTATTCAGGGGGTGGGTTAACAGTGAGAGGATATTCAGAGGGTGGGTTAACGGTGAGAGGGTATTCAGGGGGTGGGTTAACAGTGAGATGTTATTCAGGGGGTGGGTCAACAGTGAGAGGGTATTCAGGGGGTGGGTTAACAGTGAGAGGGTATTCAGGGGATGGGTTAACAGTGAGAGGGTATTCAGGGGGTGGGTTAACAGTGATAGGTTATTCAGGGGGTGGGTTGACAGTGAGAGGGTATTCAGGGTGTGGGTTAACAGTGAGAGGGTATTCAGGGGGTGGGTTAACAGTCAAAGGGTATTCGGGGGTGGTTTAACAGTGAGACGGTATTCAGGGGGTGGGTTAACAGTGAAAGGGTATTCGGGGGTGGGTTAACAGTGAAAGGGTATTCGGGGGTGGGTTAACAGTGAGAGGGTATTCAGGGTGTGGGTTAACAGTGAGAGGGTATTCAGGGGGTGGGTTAACAGTGAAAGGGTATTCGGGGGTGGGTTAACAGTGAAAGGGTATTCGGCGGGTGGGTTCACAGTGAGAGGGTATTCGGAGGGTGGGTTAACAGTGAGAGGGTATTCGGGGGGATGGTTAACAGTGAGAGGGTATTCAGGGTGTGGGTTAACAGTGAGAGGTTATTCAGGGTGTGGGTGAACAGTGAGAGGGTATTCAGGGTGTGGGTTAACAGTGAGAGGTTATTCAGGGTGTGGGTGAACAGTGAGAGGGTATTCAGTGGGTGGGTTAACAGTGAGAAGGTATTCGGGGGGTGGGTTAACAGTGAGAGGGTATTCATGGGGTGGGTTAACAGTGAGAGGGTATTCAGGAGGTGGGTTAACAGTGAGAGGTTATTCAGGGGTTGGGTTAACAGTGAGAGGTTATTCAGGCTGTGGGTTAACAGTGAGAGGTTATTCAGGATGTGGGTTAACAGTGAAAGGGTATTCGGGGGGTGGGTTAACAGTGAGAGGAGATTTGGGGGGTGGGTTAACAGTGAGAGGGTATTTGGGGAGTGGGTTAACAGAGAGAGGGTATTCAGGGGGTGGGTTAAAATTGAGAGGTTATTAAAGGGGTGGGTGAACTGGGAGAGGGTATTCAGGGGGTGGGTTAACAGTGAGAGGTTATTCAGGGCGTGGGTTAACAGTGAGAGGGTATTCAGGGGGTGGGTTAACAGTGAGAGGGTATTCAGGGGGTGGGTTAACAGTGAGAGGATATTCAGAGGGTGGGTTAACGGTGAGAGGGTATTCAGGGGGTGGGTTAACAGTGAGATGTTATTCAGGGGGTGGGTCAACAGTGAGAGGATATTCAGAGGGTGGGTTAACGGTGAGAGGGTATTCAGGGGGTGGGTTAGCAGTGAGATGTTATTCAGGGGGTGGGTCAACAGTGAGAGGGTATTCAGGGGTTGGGTTAACAGTGAGAGGGTATTCAGGGGGTGGGTTAACAGTGAGAGGGTATTCAGGGGGTGGGTTTACAGTGAGAGGTTATTCAGGGGGTGGGTTGACAGTGAGAGGGTATTCAGCGTGTGGGTTAACAGGTAGAGCGTATTCAGGGGGTGGGTTAACAGTGAGAGGGGATTCAGGGGGTGGGTTAACAGTGAGAGGGTATTCGGGGGGTGGGTTAACAGTGAGAGGGTATTCGGGGCTTGGGCTAACAGTGAGAGGGTATCCGGGGTGTGGGTTAACAGTGAGAGGGTACTCAGGGGGTGGGTTAACAGTGAGAGGGTATTCGGGGGGTGGGTTAACAGTGAGAGGATATTCAGGGGGTGGGTTAACAGTGAGGGTATTCAGGGGGTGGGTTAACAGTGAGAGGGTATTCAGGGGGTGGGTGAACAGTGAGAAGTTATTCAGTGGGTGGGTTAACAGTGAGATGGTATTCGGGGGGTGGTTTAACAGTGAGAGGGTATTCAGAGGGTGGGTTAACGGTGAGAGGGTATTCAGGCGGTGGGTTAACAGTGAGATGTTATTCAGGGGGTGAGTCAACAGTGAGAGGGTATTCAGGTGGTTGGTTAACAGTGAGAGGGTATTTAGGGGGTGGGTTAACAGTGAGAGGGAATTCAGGGGGTGGGTTAACAGTGAGAGGTTATTCAGGGGGTGGGTTGACAGTGAGAGGGTATTCAGGGTGTGGGTTAACAGTGAGAGGGTATTCAGGGGGTTGGTTAACAGTGATAGGGGATTCAGGGGGTGGGTTAACAGTGAGAGGGTATTCGGGGGGTGGGTTAACAGTGAGAGGGTATTCAGAGGGTGGGTTAACAGTGAGAGGTTATTCAGGGTGTGGGTTAACAGTGAGAGGGTATTCAGGGGGTGGGTGAACAGTGAGAGGGTATTCGGAGGTGGCTTAATAGTGAGAGTGTATTCGGGGGGTGGGTTAACAGTGAGAGGGTATTCAGGGGGTGGGTTAACAGTGAGAGGTTATTCAGGGGGTGGGTTAACAGTGAGAGGTTATTCAGGGTGTGGGTTAACAGTGAGAGGGTATTCAGGGGGTGGGTTAACAGTGAGAGGGTATTCGTGGGGTGGGTTAACATTGACAGGGTATTCGGGGGGTGGGTTCACAGTGAGAGGGTATTTGGGGGTGGGTTAACAGTGAGGGGTTATTCGGGGAGTGGGTTAACAGTGAGAGGGTATTCAGGGGGTGTGTTAACAGTGAGAGGGTATTCGGGGGTGGGTTAACAGTGAGAGGGTATTCGGGGGTGGTTTAACAGTGAGACGGTATTCAGGGGGTGGGTTAACAGTGAGAGAGTATTCGGGGGGATGGTTAACAGTGAGAGGGTATTCAGGGTGTGGGTTAACAGTGAGAGGTTATTCAGGGTGTGGGTGAACAGTGAGAGGGTATTCAGTGGGTGGGTTAACAGTGAGAAGGTATTCGGGGGGTGGGTTAACAGTGAGAGGGTATTCAGGAGGTGGGTTAACAGTGAGAGGGTATTCAGGAGGTGGGTTAACAGTGAGAGGTTATTCAGGGGTTGGGTTAACAGTGAGAGGGTATTCAGGCTGTGGGTTAACAGTGAGAGGTTATTCAGGATGTGGGTTAACAGTGAAAGGGTATTCGGGGGGTGGGTTAACAGTGAGAGGAGATTTGGGGGGTGGGTTAACAGTGAGAGGGTATTTGGGGGGTGGGTTAACAGAGAGAGGGTATTCAGGGGGTGGGTTAAAATTGAGAGGTTATTAAAGGGGTGGGTTAACAGGGAGAGGGTATTCAGGGGGTGGATTAACAGTGAGACGTTATTCAGGGCGTGGGTTAACAGTGAGAGGGTATTCTGGGGGTGGCTTAACAGTGAGAGGGTATTCAGGGGGTGGGTTAACAGTGAGATGTTATTCAGGGGGTGGGTCAACAGTGAGAGGGTATTCAGGGGTTGGGTTAACAGTGAGATGGTATTCAGGGGGTGGGTTAACAGTGAGAGGGTATTCAGGGGGTGGGTTAACAGTGATTGTTTATTCAGGGGGTGGGTTGACAGTGAGAGGGTATTCAGGGTGTGGGTTAACAGTGAGAGGGTATTCAGGGGGTGGGTTAACAGTGAGAGGGTATTCAGGGGGTGGGTTAACAGTGAGAGGGTATTCGGGGGGTGGGTTGACAGTGAGAGGGTATTCGGGGGGTGGGTTAACAGTGAGAGGGTATCCGGGGGGTGGGTTAACAGTGAGAGGGTATTCAGGTGGTGGGTTAACAGTGAGAGGGAATTCGGGGGGTGGGTTAACAGTGAGAGGGTATTCGGGGGGTGGGTTAACAGTGAGAGGGTATTCAGGGGGTGGGTTAACAGTGAGAGGTTATTCAGGGGGTGGGTTGACAGTGAGAGGGTATTCAGGGTGTGGGTTAACAGCGAGAGGGTATTCAGGAGGTGGGTTAACAGTGAGAAGGTATTCGGGGGGTGGGTTAACAGTGAGAGGGTATTCAGGGGGTGGGTTAACAGTGAGAAGGTATTCGGGGGTGGGTTAACAGTGAAGGGGTATTCGGGGGGTGGGTTAACAGTGAGAGGAGATTTGGGGAGTGGGTTAACAGTGAGAGGGTATTTGGGGGGTGGATTAACAGTGAGAGGTTATTCAGGGCGTGGGTTAACAGTGAGAGGGTATTCAGGGGGTGGGTTAACAGTGAGAGGTTATTCAGGGCGTGGGTTAACAGTGAGAGGGTATTCAGAGGGTGGGTTAACAGTGAGAGGGTATTCAGGGGGTGGGTTAACAGTGGGAGGATATTCAGGGGGTGGGTTAACAGTGAGGGTATTCAGGGGGTGGGTTAACAGTGAGAGGGTATTCAGGGGGTGGGTGAACAGTGAGAAGTTATTCAGGGGGTGGGTTAACAGTGAGATGGTATTCGGGGGGTGGTTTGACAGTGAGAGGGTATTCAGGGGGTGTGTTAACAGTGAGAGGGGATTCAGGGGGTGGGTTAACAGTGAGAGGGTATTCAGGGGGTGGGTTCACAGTGAGATGTTATTCAGTGGGGGAGTCAACAGTGAGAGGTTATTCAGGGGGTGGGTTAACAGTGAGAGGGTATTCAGGGGGTGGGTTAACAGTGAGAGGTTATTCAGGGGGTGGGTTGACAGTGAGAGGGTATTCAGGGTGTGGGTTAACAGTGAGAGCGTATTCAGGGGGTGGGTTAACAGTGAGAGGGGATTCAGGGGGTGGGTTAACAGTGAGAGGGTATTCGGGGGGTGGGTTAACAGTGAGAGGTATTCGGGGCTTGGGCTAACAGTGAGAGGGTATCCGGGGTGTGGGTTAACTGTGAGAGGGTACTCAGGGTGTGGGTTAACAGTGAGAGGGTATTCAGGGGGTGGGTTAACAGTGAGAGGGAATTCGGGGGGTGGGTTAACAGTGAGAGGGTATTCGGGGGGTGGGTTAACAGTGAGAGGATATTCAGGGGGTGGGTTAACAGTGAGGGTATTCAGGGGGTGGGTTAACAGTGAGAGGGTATTCAGGGGGTGGGTGAACAGTGAGAAGTTATTCAGTGGGTGGGTTAACAGTGAGATGGTATTCAGGGGGTGGGTCAACAGTGAGAGGATATTCAGAGGGTGGGTTAACGGTGAGAGGGTATTCAGGGGGTGGGTTAGCAGTGAGATGTTATTCAGGGGGTGGGTCAACAGTGAGAGGATATTCAGAGGGTGGGTTAACGGTGAGAGGGTATTCAGGGGGTGGGTTAGCAGTGAGATGTTATTCAGGGGGTGGGTCAACAGTGAGAGGGTATTCATGGGTTGGGTTAACAGTGAGAGGGTATTCAGGGGGTGGGTTAACAGTGAGAGGGTATTCAGGGGGTGGGTTTACAGTGAGAGGTTATTCAGGGGGTGGGTTGACAGTGAGAGGGTATTCAGCGTGTGGGTTAACAGTGAGAGCGTATTCAGGGGGTGGGTTAACAGTGAGAGGGGATTCAGGGGGTGGGTTAACAGTGAGAGGGTATTCGGGGGATGGGTTAACAGTGAGAGGGTATTCGGGGCTTGGGCGAACAGTGAGAGGGTATCCGGGCTGTGGGTTAACAGTGAGAGGGTACTCAGGGGGTGGGTTAACAGTGAGAGGGTATTCGGGGGGTGGGTTAACAGTGAGAGGATATTCAGGGGGTGGGTTAACAGTGAGGGTATTCAGGGGGTGGGTTAACAGTGAGAGGGTATTCAGGGGGTGGGTGAACAGTGAGAAGTTATTCAGTGGGTGGGTTAACAGTGAGATGGTATTCGGGGGGTGGTTTAACAGTGAGAGGGTATTCAGAGGGTGGGTTAACGGTGAGAGGGTATTCAGGCGGTGGGTTAACAGTGAGATGTTATTCAGGGGGTGAGTCAACAGTGAGAGGGTATTCAGGTGGTTGGTTAACAGTGAGAGGGTATTTAGGGGGTGGGTTAACAGTGAGAGGGAATTCAGGGGGTGGGTTAACAGTGAGAGGTTATTCAGGGGGTGGGTTGACAGTGAGAGGGTATTCAGGGTGTGGGTTAACAGTGAGAGGGTATTCAGGGGGTTGGTTAACAGTGAGAGGGGATTCAGGGGTGGGTTAACAGTGAGAGGGTATTCGGGGGGTGGGTTAACAGTGAGAGGGTATTCAGAGTGTGGGTTAACAGTGAGAGGTTATTCAGGGTGTGGGTTAACAGTGAGAGGGTATTCAGGGGGTGGGTGAACAGTGAGAGGGTATTCGGAGGTGGCTTAATAGTGAGAGTGTATTCGGGGGGTGGGTTAACAGTGAGAGGGTATTCAGGGGGTGGGTTAACAGTGAGAGGTTATTCAGGGGGTGGGTTAACAGTGAGAGGTTATTCAGGGTGTGGGTTAACAGTGAGAGGGTATTCAGGGGGTGGGTTAACAGTGAGAGGGTATTCGTGGGGTGGGTTAACATTGACAGGGTATTCGGGGGGTGGGTTCACAGTGAGAGGGTATTTGGGGGTGGGTTAACAGTGAGGGGTTATTCGGGGGGTGGGTTAACAGTGAGAGGGTATTCAGGGGGTGTGTTAACAGTGAGAGGGTATTCGGGGGTGGGTTAACAGTGAGAGGGTATTCGGGGGTGGTTTAACAGTGAGACGGTATTCAGGGGGTGGGTTAACAGTGAGAGAGTATTCGGGGGGATGGTTAACAGTGAGAGGGTATTCAGGGTGTGGGTTAACAGTGAGAGGTTATTCAGGGTGTGGGTGAACAGTGAGAGGGTATTCAGTGGGTGGGTTAACAGTGAGAAGGTATTCGGGGGGTGGGTTAACAGTGAGAGGGTATTCAGGAGGTGGGTTAACAGTGAGAGGGTATTCAGGAGGTGGGTTAACAGTGAGAGGTTATTCAGGGGTTGGGTTAACAGTGAGAGGGTATTCAGGCTGTGGGTTAACAGTGAGAGGTTATTCAGGATGTGGGTTAACAGTGAAAGGGTATTCGGGGGGTGGGTTAACAGTGAGAGGAGATTTGGGGGGTGGGTTAACAGTGAGAGGGTATTTGGGGGGTGGGTTAACAGAGAGAGGGTATTCAGGGGGTGGGTTAAAATTGAGAGGTTATTAAAGGGGTGGGTTAACAGGGAGAGGGTATTCAGGGGGTGGATTAACAGTGAGACGTTATTCAGGGCGTGGGTTAACAGTGAGAGGGTATTCTGGGGGTGGCTTAACAGTGAGAGGGTATTCAGGGGGTGGGTTAACAGTGAGAGGATATTCAGAGGGTGGGTTAACGGTGAGAGGGTATTCAGGGGGTGGGTTAACAGTGAGATGTTATTCAGGGGGTGGGTCAACAGTGAGAGGGTATTCAGGGGTTGGGTTAACAGTGAGATGCTATTCAGGGGGTGGGTTAACAGTGAGAGGGTATTCAGGGGGTGGGTTAACAGTGATTGTTTATTCAGGGGGTGGGTTGACAGTGAGAGGGTATTCAGGGTGTGGGTTAACAGTGAGAGGGTATTCAGGGGGTGGGTTAACAGTGAGAGGGTATTCAGGGGGTGGGTTAACAGTGAGAGGGTATTCGGGGGGTGGGTTGACAGTGAGAGGGTATTCGGGGGGTGGGTTAACAGTGAGAGGGTATCCGGGGGGTGGGTTAACAGTGAGAGGGTATTCAGGTGGTGGGTTAACAGTGAGAGGGAATTCGGGGGGTGGGTTAACAGTGAGAGGGTATTCGGGGGGTGGGTTAACAGTGAGAGGGTATTCAGGGGGTGGGTTAACAGTGAGAGGTTATTCAGGGGGTGGGTTGACAGTGAGAGGGTATTCAGGGTGTGGGTTAACAGCGAGAGGGTATTCAGGAGGTGGGTTAACAGTGAGAAGGTATTCGGGGGGTGGGTTAACAGTGAGAGGGTATTCAGGGGGTGGGTTAACAGTGAGAAGGTATTCGGGGGTGGGTTAACAGTGAAGGGGTATTCGGGGGGTGGGTTAACAGTGAGAGGAGATTTGGGGAGTGGGTTAACAGTGAGAGGGTATTTGGGGGGTGGATTAACAGTGAGAGGTTATTCAGGGCGTGGGTTAACAGTGAGAGGGTATTCAGGGGGTGGGTTAACAGTGAGAGGTTATTCAGGGCGTGGGTTAACAGTGAGAGGGTATTCAGAGGGTGGGTTAACAGTGAGAGGGTATTCAGGGGGTGGGTTAACAGTGGGAGGATATTCAGGGGGTGGGTTAACAGTGAGGGTATTCAGGGGGTGGGTTAACAGTGAGAGGGTATTCAGGGGGTGGGTGAACAGTGAGAAGTTATTCAGGGGGTGGGTTAACAGTGAGATGGTATTCGGGGGGTGGTTTGACAGTGAGAGGGTATTCAGGGGGTGGGTTAACAGTGAGAGGGGATTCAGGGGGTGGGTTAACAGTGAGAGGGTATTCAGGGGGTGGGTTCACAGTGAGATGTTATTCAGGGGGGGAGTCAACAGTGAGAGGTTATTCAGGGGGTGGGTTAACAGTGAGAGGGTATTCAGGGAGTGGGTTAACAGTGAGAGGTTATTCAGGGGGTGGGTTGACAGTGAGAGGGTATTCAGGGTGTGGGTTAACAGTGAGAGCGTATTCAGGGGGTGGGTTAACAGTGAGAGGGCATTCAGGGGGTGGGTTAACAGTGAGAGGGTATTCGGGGGGTGGGTTAACAGTGAGAGGGTATTCGGGGCTTGGGCTAACAGTGAGAGGGTATCCGGGGTGTGGGTTAACAGTGAGAGGGTACTCAGGGGGTGGGTTAACAGTGAGAGGGTATTCAGGGGGTGGGTTAACAGTGAGAGGGAATTCGGGGGGTGGGTTAACAGTGAGAGGGTATTCGGGGGGTGGGTTAACAGTGAGAGGATATTCAGGGGGTGGGTTAACAGTGAGGGTATTCAGGGGGTGGGTTAACAGTGAGAGGGTATTCAGGGGGTGGGTGAACAGTGAGAAGTTATTCAGTGGGTGGGTTAACAGTGAGATGGTATTCGGGGGGTGGTTTAACAGTGAGAGGGTATTCAGAGGGTGGGTTAACGGTGAGAGGGTATTCAGGCGGTGGGTTAACAGTGAGATGTTATTCAGGGGGTGAGTCAACAGTGAGAGGGTATTCAGGTGGTTGGTTAACAGTGAGAGGGTATTTAGGGGGTGGGTTAACAGTGAGAGGGAATTCAGGGGGTGGGTTAACAGTGAGAGGTTATTCAGGGGGTGGGTTGACAGTGAGAGGGTATTCAGGGTGTGGGTTAACAGTGAGAGGGTATTCAGGGGGTTGGTTAACAGTGAGAGGGGATTCAGGGGGTGGGTTAACAGTGAGAGGGTATTCGGGGGGTGGGTTAACAGTGAGAGGGTATTCGGGGCGTGGGTTAACAGTGAGAGGGTATCCGGGGGGTGGGTTAACAGTGAGAGGGTATCCGGCGGGTGGGTTAACAGTGAGAGGGTACTCAGGGTGTGGGTTAACAGTGAGAGGGTATTCAGGGGGTGGGTTGACAGTGAGAGGGAATTCGATGGGTGGGTTAACAGTGAGAGGGTATTCGGGGGCTGGGTTAACAGTGAGATGGTATTCTCCGGGTGGGTTAACAGTGAGAGGGTATTCAGGTGGTGGGTTAACAGTGAGAGGGTATTCAGGGGTGGGTTAACAGTGAGAGGTTATTCAGTGTTTGGGTTAACAGTGAGAGGTTATTCAGGGTGTGGGTTAACAGTGAGAGGGTATTCAGGGGGTGGGTTAACAGTGGGAGGTTATTCAGGGTGTGGGTTAACAGTGAGAGTGTATTCAGGGGGTGGGTTAAGAGTGAGAGGTTATTCAGGGGGTGGGTTCACAGTGAGATGTTATTCAGGGGGGGAGTCAACAGTGAGAGGTTATTCAGGGGGTGGGTTAACAGTGAGAGGGTATTCAGGGGGTGGGTTAACAGTGAGAGGTTATTCAGGGGGTGGGTTGACAGTGAGAGCGTATTCAGGGGGTGGGTTAACAGTGAGAGCGTATTCAGGGGGTGGGTTAACAGTGAGAGGGGATTCAGGGGGTGGGTTAACAGTGAGAGGGTATTCGGGGGGTGGGTTAACAGTGAGAGGGTATTCGGGGCTTGGGCTAACAGTGAGAGGGTATCCGGGGTGTGGGTTAACAGTGAGAGGGTACTCAGGGGGTGGGTTAACAGTGAGAGGGTATTCAGGGGGTGGGTTAACAGTGAGAGGGAATTCGGGGGGTGGGTTAACAGTGAGAGGGTATTCGGGGGGTGGGTTAACAGTGAGAGGATATTCAGGGGGTGGGTTAACAGTGAGGGTATTCAGGGGGTGGGTTAACAGTGAGAGGGTATTCAGGGGGTGGGTGAACAGTGAGAAGTTATTCAGTGGGTGGGTTAACAGTGAGATGGTATTCGGGGGGTGGTTTAACAGTGAGAGGGTATTCAGAGGGTGGGTTAACGGTGAGAGGGTATTCAGGCGGTGGGTTAACAGTGAGATGTTATTCAGGGGGTGAGTCAACAGTGAGAGGGTATTCAGGTGGTTGGTTAACAGTGAGAGGGTATTTAGGGGGTGGGTTAACAGTGAGAGGGAATTCAGGGGGTGGGTTAACAGTGAGAGGTTATTCAGGGGGTGGGTTGACAGTGAGAGGGTATTCAGGGTGTGGGTTAACAGTGAGAGGGTATTCAGGGGGTTGGTTAACAGTGAGAGGGGATTCAGGGGGTGGGTTAACAGTGAGAGGGTATTCGGGGGGTGGGTTAACAGTGAGAGGGTATTCGGGGCGTGGGTTAACAGTGAGAGGGTATCCGGGGGGTGGGTTAACAGTGAGAGGGTATCCGGCGGGTGGGTTAACAGTGAGAGGGTACTCAGGGTGTGGGTTAACAGTGAGATGGTATTCAGGGGGTGGGTTGACAGTGAGAGGGAATTCGATGGGTGGGTTAACAGTGAGAGGGTATTCGGGGGCTGGGTTAACAGTGAGATGGTATTCTCCGGGTGGGTTAACAGTGAGAGGGTATTCAGGTGGTGGGTTAACAGTGAGAGGGTATTCAGGGGGTGGGTTAACAGTGAGAGGTTATTCAGTGTTTGGGTTAACAGTGAGAGGTTATTCAGGGTGTGGGTTAACAGTGAGAGGGTATTCAGGGGGTGGGTTAACAGTGGGAGGTTATTCAGGGTGTGGGTTAACAGTGAGAGTGTATTCAGGGGGTGGGTTAAGAGTGAGAGGTTATTCAGGGTGTGGGTTAGCAGTGAGAGGTTATTCAGGGTGTGGGTCAACAGTGAGAGGGTATTCAGAGGGTGGGTTAACAGTGAGAAGGTATTCGGGGGGTGGGTTAACAGTAAGAGGGTATTCAGGGGGTGGGTTAACAGTGAGAGGGTATTCATGGGGTGGGTTAACAGTGAGAGGGTATTCAGGAGGTGGGTTTACAGTGAGAGGTTATTCAGGGGTTGGGTTGACAGTGAGAGGGTATTCAGGGTGTGGGTTAACAGTGAGCGGGTATTCAGGTGGTGGGTTAACAGTGAGAGGGTATTCAGGGGGTGGGTTAACAATGAGAGGTTATGCAGGGTGTGGGTTAACAGTGAGAGGGTATTCATGGGGTGGGTTAACAGTGAGAGGGTATTCGGGGGTGGTTTAACAGTGAGATGGTATTCAGGGGGTGGGTTAACAGTGAAAGGGTATTCGGGGGGTGGGTGAACAGTGAGAGTTTATTCGGGGGTGGGTTAACAGTGAGAGGTTATTCGGGGGTGGGTTAACAGTGAGAGGGTATTCAGGGGGTGTGTTAACGGTGAGAGGCTATTCAGGGGGTGGGTTAGCAGTGAAAGGTATTCGGGGGGTGGGTTAACAGTGAGAGGGTATTCATGGGTGGGTTAACAGTGAGAGGTTATTCAGGGTGTGGGTCAACAGTGAGAGGGTATTCAGGGGGTGGGTTAACAGTGAGAGGGTATTCGGGGGTGGGTTAACAGTGAGAGGGTATTCGGGGGTGGGTTAACAGTGAGAGGGTATTCGGGGGTGTTTTAACAGTGAGAGGTTATTCGGGGGGTGGGTTAACAGTGAGAGGGTATTCAGGGTGTGGGTTAACAGTGAGAGGTTATTCAGGGTGTGGGTGAACATTGAGAGGGTATTCAGAGGGTGGGTTAACAGTGAGAAGGTATTCGGGGGGTGGGTTAACAGTGAGAGGGTATTCATGGGGTGGGTTAACAGTGAGAGGGTATTCAGGAGGTGGGTTAACAGTGAGAGGTTATTCAGGGGTTGGGTTAACAGTGAGAGGTTGTTCAGGCTGTGGGTTAACAGTGAGAGGTTATTCAAGGTGTGGGTTAACAGTGAAAGGGTATTCGGGGGGTGGGTTAACAGTGAAAGGGTTTTCGGGGGGTGGGTTAACAGTGAGAGGAGATTTGGGGGGTGGGTTAACAGTGAGAGGGAATTCAGGGGGTGGGTTAACATTGAGAGATTATTAAAGGGGTGGGTTAACAGGGAGAGGGTATTCAGGGGGTGGGTTAACAGTGAGAGGTTATTCAGGGCGTGGGTTAACAGTGAGAGGGAATTCAGTGGGTGGGTTAACAGTGAGAGGGTATTCAGGGGGTTGGTTAACAGTGAGAGGGTATTCAGGGGGTGGGTTAACAGTGAGAGGGTATTCGGGGGGTGGGTTAACAGTGAGAGGGTATTCGGGGGTGGGTTAACAGTGAGAGGGTATCCGGGGGGTGGGTTAACAGTGAGAGGGTATTCGGGGGGTGGGTTAACAGTGAGAGGGTATTCGGGGGTGGGTTAACAGTGAGAGGGTATTCGGGGGGTGGGTTAACAGTGAGAGGGTATTCGGGGGTGGGTTAACAGTGAGAGGGAATTCGATGGGTGGGTTAACAGTGAGAGGGTATTCGGGGGCTGGGTTAACAGTGAGATGGTATTCTCCGGGTGGGTTAACAGTGAGAGGGTATTCAGGTGGTGGGTTAACAGTGAGAGGGTATTCAGGGGGTGGGTTAACAGTGAGAGGTTATTCAGTGTTTGGGTTAACAGTGAGAGGTTATTCAGGGTGTGGGTTAACAGTGAGAGGGTATTCAGGGGGTGGGTTAACAGTGGGAGGTTATTCAGGGTGTGGGTTAACAGTGAGAGTGTATTCAGGGGGTGGGTTAAGAGTGAGAGGTTATTCAGGGGGTGGGTTCACAGTGAGATGTTATTCAGGGGGGGAGTCAACAGTGAGAGGTTATTCAGGGGGTGGGTTAACAGTGAGAGGGTATTCAGGGGGTGGGTTAACAGTGAGAGGTTATTCAGGGGGTGGGTTGACAGTGAGAGCGTATTCAGGGGGTGGGTTAACAGTGAGAGCGTATTCAGGGGGTGGGTTAACAGTGAGAGGGGATTCAGGGGGTGGGTTAACAGTGAGAGGGTATTCGGGGGGTGGGTTAACAGTGAGAGGGTATTCGGGGCTTGGGCTAACAGTGAGAGGGTATCCGGGGTGTGGGTTAACAGTGAGAGGGTACTCAGGGGGTGGGTTAACAGTGAGAGGGTATTCAGGGGGTGGGTTAACAGTGAGAGGGAATTCGGGGGGTGGGTTAACAGTGAGAGGGTATTCGGGGGGTGGGTTAACAGTGAGAGGATATTCAGGGGGTGGGTTAACAGTGAGGGTATTCAGGGGGTGGGTTAACAGTGAGAGGGTATTCAGGGGGTGGGTGAACAGTGAGAAGTTATTCAGTGGGTGGGTTAACAGTGAGATGGTATTCGGGGGGTGGTTTAACAGTGAGAGGGTATTCAGAGGGTGGGTTAACGGTGAGAGGGTATTCAGGCGGTGGGTTAACAGTGAGATGTTATTCAGGGGGTGAGTCAACAGTGAGAGGGTATTCAGGTGGTTGGTTAACAGTGAGAGGGTATTTAGGGGGTGGGTTAACAGTGAGAGGGAATTCAGGGGGTGGGTTAACAGTGAGAGGTTATTCAGGGGGTGGGTTGACAGTGAGAGGGTATTCAGGGTGTGGGTTAACAGTGAGAGGGTATTCAGGGGGTTGGTTAACAGTGAGAGGGGATTCAGGGGGTGGGTTAACAGTGAGAGGGTATTCGGGGGGTGGGTTAACAGTGAGAGGGTATTCGGGGCGTGGGTTAACAGTGAGAGGGTATCCGGGGGGTGGGTTAACAGTGAGAGGGTATCCGGCGGGTGGGTTAACAGTGAGAGGGTACTCAGGGTGTGGGTTAACAGTGAGAGGGTATTCAGGGGGTGGGTTGACAGTGAGAGGGAATTCGATGGGTGGGTTAACAGTGAGAGGGTATTCGGGGGCTGGGTTAACAGTGAGATGGTATTCTCCGGGTGGGTTAACAGTGAGAGGGTATTCAGGTGGTGGGTTAACAGTGAGAGGGTATTCAGGGGGTGGGTTAACAGTGAGAGGTTATTCAGTGTTTGGGTTAACAGTGAGAGGTTATTCAAGGTGTGGGTTAACAGTGAGAGGGTATTCAGGGGGTGGGTTAACAGTGGGAGGTTATTCAGGGTGTGGGTTAACAGTGAGAGTGTATTCAGGGGGTGGGTTAAGAGTGAGAGGTTATTCAGGGTGTGGGTTAGCAGTGAGAGGTTATTCAGGGTGTGGGTCAACAGTGAGAGGGTATTCAGAGGGTGGGTTAACAGTGAGAAGGTATTCGGGGGGTGGGTTAACAGTAAGAGGGTATTCAGGGGGTGGGTTAACAGTGAGAGGGTATTCATGGGGTGGGTTAACAGTGAGAGGGTATTCAGGAGGTGGGTTTACAGTGAGAGGTTATTCAGGGGTTGGGCTGACAGTGAGAGGGTATTCAGGGTGTGGGTTAACAGTGAGCGGGTATTCAGGTGGTGGGTTAACAGTGAGAGGGTATTCAGGGGGTGGGTTAACAATGAGAGGTTATGCAGGGTGTGGGTTAACAGTGAGAGGGTATTCATGGGGTGGGTTAACAGTGAGAGGGTATTCGGGGGTGGTTTAACAGTGAGATGGTATTCAGGGGGTGGGTTAACAGTGAAAGGGTATTCGGGGGGTGGGTGAACAGTGAGAGTTTATTCGGGGGTGGGTTAACAGTGAGAGGTTATTCGGGGGTGGGTTAACAGTGAGAGGGTATTCAGGGGGTGTGTTAACGGTGAGAGGCTATTCAGGGGGTGGGTTAGCAGTGAAAGGTATTCGGGGGGTGGGTTAACAGTGAGAGGGTATTCAGAGGGTGGGTTAACAGTGAGAGGTTATTCAGGGTGTGGGTCAACAGTGAGAGGGTATTCAGGGGGTGGGTTAACAGTGAGAGGGTATTCGGGGGTGGGTTAACAGTGAGAGGGTATTCGGGGGTGGGTTAACAGTGAGAGGGTATTCGGGGGTGTTTTAACAGTGAGAGGTTATTCGGGGGGTGGGTTAACAGTGAGAGGGTATTCAGGGTGTGGGTTAACAGTGAGAGGTTATTCAGGGTGTGGGTGAACATTGAGAGGGTATTCAGAGGGTGGGTTAACAGTGAGAAGGTATTCGGGGGGTGGGTTAACAGTGAGAGGGTATTCATGGGGTGGGTTAACAGTGAGAGGGTATTCAGGAGGTGGGTTAACAGTGAGAGGTTATTCAGGGGTTGGGTTAACAGTGAGAGGTTGTTCAGGCTGTGGGTTAACAGTGAGAGGTTATTCAAGGTGTGGGTTAACAGTGAAAGGGTATTCGGGGGGTGGGTTAACAGTGAAAGGGTATTCGGGGGGTGGGTTAACAGTGAGAGGAGATTTGGGGGGTGGGTTAACAGTGAGAGGGTATTCAGGGGGTGGGTTAACATTGAGAGATTATTAAAGGGGTGGGTTAACAGGGAGAGGGTATTCAGGGGGTGGGTTAACAGTGAGAGGTTATTTAGTGCGTGGGTTAACAGTGAGAGGGAATTCAGTGGGTGGGTTAACAGTGAGAGGGTATTCAGGGGGTTGGTTAACAGTGAGAGGGTATTCAGGGGGTGGGTTAACAGTGAGAGGGTATTCGGGGGGTGGGTTAACAGTGAGAGGGTATTCGGGGGTGGGTTAACAGTGAGAGGGTATCCTGGGGGTGGGTTAACAGTGAGAGGGTATTCGGGGGGTGGGTTAACAGTGAGAGGGTATTCGGGGGTGGGTTAACAGTGAGAGGGTATTCGGGGGGTGGGTTAACAGTGAGAGGGTATTCGGGGGTGGGTTAACAGTGAGAGGGTATCCGGGGGGTGGGTTAACAGTGAGAAGGTATTCGGGGGGTGGGTTAACAGTGAGAGGGTATTCAGGGGGTGGGTTAACAGTGAGAAGGTATTCGGGGGTGGGTTCACAGTGAAAGGGTATTCGGGGGGTGGGTTAACAGTGAGAGGGTATTCAGGGGGTGGTTTAACAGTGAGACGGTATTCAGGGGTGGGTTAACAGTGAAAGGGTATTCGGGGGGTGGGTTAACAGTGAGAGGAGATTTGGGGAGTGGGTTAACAGTGAGAGGGTATTTGGGGGGTGGATTAACAGAGAGAGGGTATTCAGGGGTTGGGTTAACATTGAGAGGTTATTCAAGGGGTGGGTTAACAGTGAGAGGGCATTCAGGGGGTGGGTTAACAGTGAGAGGTTATTCAGGGCGTGGGTTAACAGTGAGAGGGTATTCAGAGGGTGGGTTAACAGTGAGAGGGTATTCAGGGGGTGGGTTAACAGTGAGAGGATATTCAGGGGGTGGGTTAACAGTGAGGGTATTCAGGGGGTGGGTTAACAGTGAGAGGGTATTCAAGGGGTGGGTGAACAGTGAGAAGTTATTCAGGGGGTGGGTTAACAGTGAGAAGGTATTCGGGGGGTGTTTTAACAGTGAGAGGGTATTCAGAGGTTGGGTTAACGGTGAGAGGGTATTCAGGGGGTGGGTTAACAGTGAGAGGTTATTCAGGGCGTGGGTTAACAGTGAGAGGGTATTCAGAGGGTGGGTTAACGGTGAGAGGGTATTCAGGGGGTGGGTTCACAGTGAGATGTTATTCAGGGGGGGAGTCAACAGTGAGAGGGTATTCAGTGGGTGGGTTAACAGTGAGAGGGTATTCAGGGGGTGGGTTAACAGTGAGAGGGTATTCAGGGGGTGGGTTAACAGTGAGAGGTTATTCAGGGGGTGGGTTGACAGTGAGAGGGTATTCAGGGTGTGGCTTAACAGTGAGAGGGTATTCAGGGGGTGGGTTAACAGTGAGAGGGGATTCAGGGGGTGGGTTAACAGTGAGAGGGTATTCGGGGGGTGGGTTAACAGTGAGAGGGTATTCGGGGCGTGGGCTAACAGTGAGAGGGTATCCGTGGGGTGGGTTAACAGTGAGAGGGTATTCGGGGGTGTGTTAACAGTGAGAGGTTATTCGGGGGGTGGGTTAACAGTGAGAGGGTATTCAGTGTGTGGGTTAACAGTGAGAGGTTATTCAGGGGGTCGGTCAACAGTGAGAGGGTATTCAGGGGGTCTCTTAACAGTGAGAGGGTATTCAGGGGCTGGGTTAACAGTGAGAGGGTATTCAGGGGGTGGGTTAACAGTGAGAGGGTATTCAGGGGTTGGGTTAACAGTGAGAGGCTATTCACGGGGTGGGTTGACAGTGAGAGGGTATTCAGGGTGTGGGTTAACAGTGAGACGGTATTCAGGGGGTGGGTTAACAGTGAGAGGGTATTCAGGGGGTGGGTTAACAGTGAGAGGGTATTCGGGGAGTGGGTTAACAGTGAGAGGGTATTCGGGGGGTGGGTGAACAGTGAGAGGGTATCCGGGGGGTGGGTAAACAGTGAGAGGGTATTCAGGGGGTGGGTTAACAGTGAGAGGGAATTCGGGGGGTGGGTTAACAGTGAGAGGGTCTTCGGGGGGTGGTTTAACAGTGAGAGGGTATTCTCGGGGTGGGTTAACAGTGAGAGGGTATTCAGGGGGTGGATTAACAGTGAGAGGATATTCAGGGGGTGGGTTAACAGTGAGAGGTTATTCAGGGTGTGGGTTAACAGTGAGAGGTTATTCAGGGTGTGGGTTAACAGTGAGAGGGTATTCAGGGGGTGGGTTAACAGTGAGAGGTTATTCAGGGTGTGGGTTAACAGTGAGAGGGTATTCAGGGGGTGGGTTAAGAGTGAGAGGTTATTCAGGGTGTGGGTTAACAGTGAGAGGTTATTCAGGGTGTGGGTCAACAGTGAGAGGGTATTCAGAGGGTGGGTTAATAGTGAGAAGGTATTCTGGGGGTGGGTTAACAGTAAGAGGTTATTCAGGGGGTGGGTTAACAGTGAGAGGGTATTCAATTGGTGGGTTAACAGTGAGAGGGAATTCGGGGGGTGGGTTCACAGTGAGAGGGTATTCGGGGGGTGGGTTAACAGTGAGAGGGTATTCAGGGGGTGGGTTAACAGTGAGAGGTTATTCAGGGGGTGGGTTGACAGTGAGAGGGTATTCAGGGTGTGGGTTAAAATTGAGAGGTTATTAAAGGGGTGGGTTAACAGTGAGAAGGTATTCGGGGGGTGGGTTAACAGTAAGAGGTTATTCAGGGGGTGGGTTAACAGTGAGAAGGTATTCGGGGGGTGGGTTAACAGTAAGAGGTTATTCAGGGGGTGGGTTAACAGTGAGAGGGTATTCAATGGGTGGGTTCACAGTGAGAGGGTATTCAGGGGGTGGGTTAACAGGGAGAGGGTATTCAGGGGGTGGATTAACAGTGAGACGTTATTCAGGGGGTGGGTTAACAGTGAGAGGATATTCAGAGGGTGGGTTAACGGTGAGAGGGTATTCAGGGGGTGGGTTAACAGTGAGAAGTTATTCAGGGGGTGGGTCAACAGTGAGAGGGTATTCAGGGGTTGGGTTAACAGTGAGATGGTATTCAGGGGGTGGGTTAACAGTGAGAGGGTATTCAGGGGGTGGGTTAACAGTGATTGTTTATTCAGGGGGTGGGTTGACAGTGAGAGGGTATTCAGGGTGTGGGTTAACAGTGAGAGGGTGTTCAGGGGTTGGGTTAACAGTGAGAGGGTATTCAGGGGGTGGGTTAACAGTGAGAGGGTATTCGGGGGGTGGGTTGACAGTGAGAGGGTATTCGGGGGGTGGGTTAACAGTGAGAGGGTATTCAGGGTGTGGGTTAACAGTGAGAGGTTATTCAGGGGGTCGGTCAACAGTGAGAGGGTATTCAGGGGGTCTCTTAACAGTGAGAGGGTATTCGGGGGGTGGGTTGACAGTGAGAGGGTATTCAGGGTGTGGGTTAACAGTGAGAGGGTATTCAGAGGGTGGGTTAACAGTGAGAGGTTATTCAGGGTGTGGGTCAACAGTGAGAGGGTATTCAGGGGGTGGGTTAACAGTGAGAGGGTATTCGGGGGTGGGTTAACAGTGAGAGGGTATTCGGGGGTGGGTTAGCAGTGAGAGGGTATTCGGGGTGTGGGTTAACAGTGAGAGGTTATTCAGGGTGTGGGTGATCATTGAGAGGGTATTCAGAGGGTGGGTTAACAGTGAGAAGGTATTCGGGGGGTGGGTTAACAGTGAGAGGGTATTCATGGGGTGGGTTAACAGTGAGAGGGTATTCAGGAGGTGGGTTAACAGTGAGAGGTTATTCAGGGGTTGGGTTAACAGTGAGAGGTTGTTCAGGCTGTGGGTTAACAGTGAGAGTTTATTCAAGGTGTGGGTTAACAGTGAAAGGGTATTCGGGGGGTGGGTTAACAGTGAAAGGGTATTCAGGGTGTGGGTTAACAGTGAGAGGTTATTCAGGGTGTGGGTGAACATTGAGAGGGTATTCAGAGGGTGGGTTAACAGTGAGAAGGTATTCGGGGGGTGGGTTAACAGTGAGAGGGTATTCATGGGGTGGGTTAACAGTGAGAGGGTATTCAGGAGGTGGGTTAACAGTGAGAGGTTATTCAGGGGTTGGGTTAACAGTGAGAGGTTGTTCAGGCTGTGGGTTAACAGTGAGAGGTTATTCAAGGTGTGGGTTAACAGTGAAAGGGTATTCGGGGGGTGGGTTAACAGTGAAAGGGTATTCGGGGGGTGGGTTAACAGTGAGAGGAGATTTGGGGGGTGGGTTAACAGTGAGAGGGTATTCAGGGCGTGGGTTAACAGTGAGAGGGAATTCAGTGGGTGGGTTAACAGTGAGAGGGTATTCAGGGGGTTGGTTAACAGGGAGAGGGTATTCAGGGGGTGGGTTAACAGTGAGAGGGTATTCGGGGGTGGGTTAACAGTGAGAGGGTATTCGGGGGGTGGGTTAACAGTGAGAGGGTATTCAGGGTGTGGGTTAACAGTGAGAGGTTATTCAGGGTGTGGGTTAACAGTGAGAGGTTATTCAGGGGGTCGGTCAACAGTGAGAGGGTATTCAGGGGGTCTCTTAACAGTGAGAGGGTATTCGGGGGGTGGGTTGACAGTGAGAGGGTATTCAGGGTGTGGGTTAACAGTGAGAGGGTATTCAGAGGGTGGGTTAACAGTGAGAGGTTATTCAGGGTGTGGGTCAACAGTGAGAGGGTATTCAGGGGGTGGGTTAACAGTGAGAGGGTATTCGGGGGTGGGTTAACAGTGAGAGGGTATTCGGGGGTGGGTTAACAGTGAGAGGGTATTCGGGGGTGTTTTAACAGTGAGAGGTTATTCGGGGGGTGGGTTAACAGTGAGAGGGTATTCAGGGTGTGGGTTAACAGTGAGAGGTTATTCAGGGGGTGGGTTAACAGTGAGAGGGAATTCGGGGGGTGGGTTAACAGTGAGAGGGTATTCGGGGGGTGGGTTAACAGTGAGAGGGTATTCAGGGGGTGGGTTAACAGTGAGAGGTTATTCAGGGGGTGGGTTGACAGTGAGAGGGTATTCAGGGTGTGGGTTAACAGCGAGAGGGTATTCAGGAGGTGGGTTAACAGTGAGAAGGTATTCGGGGGGTGGGTTAACAGTGAGAGGGTATTCAGGGGGTGGGTTAACAGTGAGAAGGTATTCGGGGGTGGGTTAACAGTGAAAGGGTATTCGGGGGGTGGGATAACAGTGAGAGGGTATTCAGGGGGTCGGTTAACATTGAGAGGTTATTCAAGGGGTGGGTTAACAGTGAGAGGGTATTCAGGGGGTGGGTTAACAGTGAGAGGTTATTCAGGGGGTGGGTGAACAGTGAGAAGTTATTCAGGGGGTGGGTTAACAGTGAGATGGTATTCGGGGGGTGGTTTGACAGTGAGAGGGTATTCAGGGGGTGGGTTAACAGTGAGAGGGGATTCAGGGGGTGGGTTAACAGTGAGAGGGTATTCAGGGGGTGGGTTCACAGTGAGATGTTATTCAGGGGGGGAGTCAACAGTGAGAGGTTATTCAGGGGGTGGGTTAACAGTGAGAGGGTATTCAGGGGGTGGGTTAACAGTGAGGGGGTATTCAGGGGGTGGGTTAACAGTGAGAGGTTATTCAGGGGGTGGGTTGACAGTGAGAGGGTATCCGGGGGGTGGGTTAACAGTGAGAGGGGATTCAGGGGGTGGGTTAACAGTGAGAGGGTATTCAGGGGGGGAGTCAACAGTGAGAGGTTATTCAGGGGGTGGGTTAACAGTGAGAGGGTATTCGGGGGGTGGGTTAACAGTGAGAGGATATTCAGGGGGTGGGTTAACAGTGAGGGTATTCAGGGGGTGGGTTAACAGTGAGAGGGTATTCAGGGGTGGGTGAACAGTGAGAAGTTATTCAGTGGGTGGGTTAACAGTGAGATGGTATTCGGGGGGTGGTTTAATAGTGAGAGGGTATTCAGAGGGTGGGTTAACGGTGAGAGGGTATTCAGGCGGTGGGTTAACAGTGAGATGTTATTCAGGGGGTGAGTCAACAGTGAGAGGGTATTCAGGTGGTTGGTTAACAGTGAGAGGGTATTTAGGGGGTGGGTTAACAGTGAGAGGGAATTCAGGGGGTGGGTTAACAGTGAGAGGTTATTCAGGGGGTGGGTTGACAGTGAGAGGGTATTCAGGGTGTGGGTTAACAGTGAGAGGTTATTCAGGGTGTGGGTCAACAGTGAGAGGGTATTCAGAGGGTGGGTTAACAGTGAGAAGGTATTCGGGGGGTGGGTTAACAGTAAGAGGGTATTCAGGGGGTGGGTTAACAGTGAGAGGGTATTCAGGAGGTGGGTTTACAGTGAGAGGTTATTCAGGGGTTGGGTTGACAGTGAGACGTTATTCAGGGTGTGGGATAACAGTGAGAGTGTATTCGGGGGGTGGGTTAACAGTGAGCGGGTATTCAGGTGGTGGGTTAACAGTGAGAGGGTATTCAGGGGGTGGGTTAACAATGAGAGGTTATGCAGGATGTGGGTTAACAGTGAGAGGGTATTCATGGGGTGGGTTAACAGTGAGAGGGTATTCGGGGGTGGTTTAACAGTGAGATGGTATTCAGGGGGTGGGTTAACAGTGAAAGGGTATTCGGGGGGTGGGTGAACAGTGAGAGTTTATTCGGGGGTGGGTTAACAGTGAGAGGTTATTCGGGGGTGGGTTAACAGTGAGAGGGTATTCAGGGGGTGTGTTAACAGTGAGAGGGTATTCAGGGGGTGGGTTAGCAGTGAAAGGTATTCGGGGGGTGGGTTAACAGTGAGAGGGTATTCAGAGGGTGGGTTAACAGTGAGAGGTTATTCAGGGTGTGGGTTAACAGTGAGAGGGTATTCAGGGGGTGGGTTAACAGTGAGAGGGTATTCGGGGGTGGGTTAACAGTGAGAGGGTATTCGGGGTGTGGGTTAACAGTGAGAGGGTATTCGGGGGTGTTTTAACAGTGAGAGGTTATTCGGGGGGTGGGTTAACAGTGAGAAGGTATTCGGGGGGTGGGTTAACAGTGAGAGGGTATTCATGGGGTGGGTTAACAGTGAGGGTATTCAGGAGGTGGGTTAACAGTGAGAGGTTATTCAGGGGTTGGGTTAACAGTGAGAGGTTGTTCAGGCTGTGGGATAACAGTGAGAGGGTATTCAGGGTGTGGGTTAACAGTGAGCGGGTATTCAGGTGGTGGGTTAACAGTGAGAGGGTATTCAGGGGGTGGGTTAACAATGAGAGGTTATGCAGGATGTGGGTTAACAGTGAGAGGGTATTCATGGGGTGGGTTAACAGTGAGAGGGTATTCGGGGGTGGTTTAACAGTGAGATGGTATTCAGGGGGTGGGTTAACAGTGAAAGGGTATTCGGGGGGTGGGTGAACAGTGAGAGTTTATTCGGGGGTGGGTTAACAGTGAGAGGTTATTCGGGGGTGGGTTAACAGTGAGAGGGTATTCAGGGGGTGTGTTAACAGTGAGAGGGTATTCAGGGGGTGGGTTAGCAGTGAAAGGTATTCGGGGGGTGGGTTAACAGTGAGAGGGTATTCAGAGGGTGGGTTAACAGTGAGAGGTTATTCAGGGTGTGGGTTAACAGTGAGAGGGTATTCAGGGGGTGGGTTAACAGTGAGAGGGTATTCGGGGGTGGGTTAACAGTGAGAGGGTATTCGGGGGTGGGTTAACAGTGAGAGGGTATTCGGGGGTGTTTTAACAGTGAGAGGTTATTCGGGGGGTGGGTTAACAGTGAGAAGGTATTCGGGGGGTGGGTTAACAGTGAGAGGGTATTCATGGGGTGGGTTAACAGTGAGGGTATTCAGGAGGTGGGTTAACAGTGAGAGGTTATTCAGGGGTTGGGTTAACAGTGAGAGGTTGTTCAGGCTGTGGGTTAACAGTGAGAGGTTATTCAAGGTGTGGGTTAACAGTGAAAGGGTATTCGGGGGGTGGGTTAACAGTGAGAGGAGATTTGGGGGGTGGGTTAACAGTGAGAGGGTATTTGGTGGGTGGGTTAACAGAGAGAGGGTATTCAGGGGGTGGGTTAACATTGAGAGATTATTAAAGGGGTGGGTTAACAGGGAGAGGGTATTCAGGGGGTGGGTTAACAGTGAGAGGTTATTCAGGGCGTGGGTTAACAGTGAGAGGGTATTCAGTGGGTGGGTTAACAGTGAGAGGGTATTCAGGGGGTTGGTTAACAGTGAGAGGGTATTCAGGGGGTGGGTTAACAGTGAGAGGGTATTCGGGGGGTGGGTTAACAGTGAGAGGGTATTCGGGGGTGGGTGAACAGTGAGAGGGTATCCGGGGGGTGGGTTAACAGTGAGAAGGTATTCGGGGGGTGGGTTAACAGTGAAAGGGTATTCAGGGGTGGGTTCACAGTGAAAGGGTATTCGGGGGGTGGGTTAACAGTGAGAGGGTATTCAGGGGGTGGGTTAACAGTGAGAAGGTATTCGGGGGTGGGTTCACAGTGAAAGGGTATTCGGGGGGTGGGTTAACAGTGAGAGGGTATTCAGGGGGTGGTTTAACAGTGAGACGGTATTCAGGGGTGGGTTAACAGTGAAAGGGTATTCGGGGGGTGGGTTAACAGTGAGAGGAGATTTGGGGAGTGGGTTAACAGTGAGAGGGTATTTGGGGGGTGGATTAACAGAGAGAGGGTATTCAGGGGTTGGGTTAACATTGAGAGGTTATTCAAGGGGTGGGTTAACAGTGAGAGGGCATTCAGGGGGTGGGTTAACAGTGAGAGGTTATTCAGGGCGTGGGTTAACAGTGAGAGGGTATTCAGAGGGTGGGTTAACAGTGAGAGGGTATTCAGGGGGTGGGTTAACAGTGAGAGGATATTCAGGGGGTGGGTTAACAGTGAGGGTATTCAGGGGGTGGGTTAACAGTGAGAGGGTATTCAAGGGGTGGGTGAACAGTGAGAAGTTATTCAGGGGGTGGGTTAACAGTGAGATGGTATTCGGGGGGTGTTTTAACAGTGAGAGGGTATTCAGAGGTTGGGTTAACGGTGAGAGGGTATTCAGGGGGTGGGTTCACAGTGAGATGTTATTCAGGGGGGGAGTCAACAGTGAGAGGGTATTCAGGGGGTGGGTTAACAGTGAGAGGGTATTCAGGGGGTGGGTTAACAGTGAGAGGGTATTCAGGGGGTGGGTTAACAGTGAGAGGTTATTCAAGGGGTGGGTTGACAGTGAGAGGGTATTCAGGGTGTGGGTTAACAGTGAGAGGGTATTCAGGGGGTGGGTTCACAGTGAGAGGGGATTCAGGGGGTGGGTTAACAGTGAGAGGGTAATAGGGGGGTGGGTTAACAGTGAGAGGGTATTCGGGGCGTGGGCTAACGGTGAGAGGGTATCCGTGGGGTGGGTTAACAGTGAGAGGGTATTCGGGGGTGTGTTAACAGTGAGAGGTTATTCGGGGGGTGGGTTAACAGTGAGAGGGTATTCAGGGTGTGGGTTAACAGTGAGAGGTTTTTCAGGGGGTCGGTCAACAGTGAGAGGGTATTCAGGGGGTCTCTTAACAGTGAGAGGGTATTCAGGGGCTGGGTTAACAGTGAGAGGGTATTCAGGGGGTGGGTTAACAGTGAGAGGGTATTCAGGGGTTGGGTTAACAGTGAGAGGCTATTCACGGGGTGGTTTGACAGTGAGAGGGTATTCAGGGTGTGGGTTAACAGTGAGACGGTATTCAGGGGGTGGGTTAACAGTGAGAGGGTATTCAGGGGGTGGGTTAACAGTGAGAGGGTATTCGGGGAGTGGGTTAACAGTGAGAGGGTATTCGGGGGGTGGGTGAACAGTGAGAGGGTATCCGGGGGGTGGGTAAACAGTGAGAGGGTATTCAGGGGGTGGGTTAACAGTGAGAGGGAATTCGGGGGGTGGGTTAACAGTGAGAGGGTATTCGGGGGGTGGTTTAACAGTGAGAGGGTATTCTCGGGGTGGGTTAACAGTGAGAGGGTATTCAGGGGGTGGATTAACAGTGAGAGGATATTCAGGGGGTGGGTTAACAGTGAGAGGTTATTCAGGGTGTGGGTTAACAGTGAGAGGTTATTCAGGGTGTGGGTTAACAGTGAGAGGGTATTCAGGGGGTAGGTTAACAGTGAGAGGTTATTCAGGGTGTGGGTTAACAGTGAGAGGGTATTCAGGGGGTGGGTTAAGAGTGAGAGGTTATTCAGGGTGTGGGTTAACAGTGAGAGGTTATTCAGGGTGTGGGTCAACAGTGAGAGGGTATTCAGAGGGTGGGTTAACAGTGAGAAGGGATTCGGGGGGTGGGTTAACAGTAAGAGGTTATTCAGGGGGTGGGTTAACAGTGAGAGGGTATTCAATGGGTGGGTTAACAGTGAGAGGGAATTCGGGGGGTGGGTTCACAGTGAGAGGGTATTCGGGGGGTGGGTTAACAGTGAGAGGGTATTCAGGCGGTGGGTTAACAGTGAGAGGTTATTCAGGGGGTGGGTTGACAGTGAGAGGGTATTCAGGGTGTGGGTTAACAGTGAGAGGGTATTCAGGGGGTGGGTTAACAGTGAGAGGGTATTCGGGGGGTGGGTTAACAGTGAGAGGGTATTCGGGGGGTGGGTTAACAGTGAAAGGGTATTCAGGGGGTGGTTTAACAGTGAGACGGTATTCAGGGGGTGGGTTAACAGTGAAAGGGTATTCGGGGGGTGGGTTAACAGAGAGAGGAGATTTGGGGAGTGGGTTAACAGTGAGAGGGTATCTGGGGGGTGGATTAACAGAGAGAGGGTATTCAGGGGGTGGGTTAACAGTGAAAGGGTATTCGGGGGGTGGGTTAACAGAGAGAGGAGATTTGGGGAGTGGGTTAACAGTGAGATGGTATCTGGGGGTGGGTTAACTTTGAGAGGTTATTCAAGGGGTGGGTTAACAGTGAGAGGGTATTCAGGGGGTGGGTTAACAGTGAGAGGTTATTCAGGGCGTGGGTTAACAGTGAGAGGGTATTCAGAGGGTGGGTTAACAGTGAGAGGGTATTCGGGGGTGGGTTAACAGTGAGAGGATATTCAGGGGGTGGGTTAACAGTGAGGGTATTCAGGGGGTGGGTTAACAGTGAGAGGGTATTCAGGGGGTGGGTGAACAGTGAGAAGTTATTCAGGGGGTGGGTTAACAGTGAGAGGGTATTCAGGGGGTGGTTTAACAGTGAGAGGGTATTCAGAGGGTGGGTTAACGGTGAGAGGGTATTAAGGGGGTGGGTTAACAGTGAGAGGTTATTCAGGGGGTGGGTTGACAGTGAGAGGGTATTCAGGGTGTGGGTTAACAGTGAGAGGGTATTCAGGGGGTGGGTTAACAGTGAGAGGGTATTCAGGGGGTGGGTTAACAGTGAGAGGGTATTCGGGGGGTGCGTTAACAGTGAGAGGGTATTCGGGGCGTGGGTTAACAGTGAGAGGGTATCCAGGGGGTGGGTTAACAGTGAAATGGTACTCAGGGGGTGGGTTAACAGTGAGAGGGTATTCAGGGGGTGGGTTAACAGTGAGAGGGTATTCTCGGGGTGGGTTAACAGTGAGAGGGTATTCAGGGGGTGGGTTAACAGTGAGAGGGTATTCAGGGGGTGGGTTAACAGTGAGAGGTTATTCAGGGTGTGGGTTAACAGTGAGAGGTTATTCAGGGTGTGGGTTAACAGTGAGAGGGTATTCAGGGGGTGGGTTAACAGTGAGAGGTTATTCAGGGTGTGGGTTAACAGTGAGAGGTTATTCAGGGTGTGGGTTAACAGTGAGAGGGTATTCAGGGGGTGGGTTAAGAGTGAGAGGTTATTCAAGGTGTGGGTGAACAGTGAGAGGTTATTCAGGGTGTGGGTCAACAGTGAGAGGGTATTCAGAGGGTGGGTTAACAGTGAGAAGGTATTCGGGGGGTGGGTTAACAGTAAGAGGGTATTCAGGGGGTGGGTTAACAGTGAGAGGTTATTCAGGGGTTGGGTTAACAGTGAGAGGGTATTCAGGTGGTGTGTTAACAGTGAGAGGGTATTAAGGGGGTGGGTTAACAGTGACAGGGTATTCGGGGGGTGGGTTAACAGTGAGAGGGTATTCGGTGGGTGGGTTAACAGTGAGAGGGTATTCGGGGGGTGGGTTAACAGTGAGAGGGTATTCGGGGGAGGGTTAACAGTGAGAGGTTATTCGGGGGGTGGGTTAACAGTGAGAGGTTATTCAGGGTGTGGGTTAACAGTGAGAGGCTATTCAGGGGGTGGGTTAACAGTGAGAGGGTATTCGGAGCTGGCTTAATAGTGAGAGGGTATTCGGGGGGTGGGTTAACAGTGAGAGGGTATTCAGGGGGTGGTTTAACAGTGAGAGGTTATTCAGGGTGTGGGTTAACAGTGAGAGGGTATTCGTGGGGTGGGTTAACAGTGAGAGGGTATTCCGGGGGTGGGTTAACAGTGAGAGGGTATTCGGGGGTGTGTTAACAGTGAGAGGGTATTCGTGGGGTGGGTTAACAGTGAGAGGGTATTCGGGGGGTGGGTTAAGAGTGAGAGGTTATTCAGGGTGTGGGTGAACAGTGAGAGGTTATTCAGGGTGTGGGTCAACAGTGAGAGGGTATTCAGAGGGTGGGTTAACAGTGAGAAGGTATTCGGGGGGTGGGTTAACAGTAAGAGGGTATTCAGGGGGTGGGTTAACAGTGAGAGGTTATTCAGGGGTTGGGTTAACAGTGAGAGGGTATTCAGGTGGTGTGTTAACAGTGAGAGGGTATTCAGGGCGTGGGTTAACAGTGAGAGGGTATTCAGAGGGTGGGTTAACAGTGAGAGGGTATTCAGGGGGTGGGTTAACAGTGAGAGGATATTCAGGGGGTGGGTTAACAGTGAGGGTATTCAGGGGGTGGGTTAACAGTGAGAGGGTATTCAAGGGGTGGGTGAACAGTGAGAAGTTATTCAGGGGGTGGGTTAACAGTGAGATGGTATTCAGAGGTTGGGTTAACGGTGAGAGGGTATTCAGGGGGTGGGTTCACAGTGAGATGTTATTCAGGGGGGGAGTCAACAGTGAGAGGGTATTCAGTTGGTGGGTTAACAGTGAGAGGGTATTCAGGGGGTGGGTTAACAGTGAGAGGGTATTCAGGGGGTGGGTTAACAGTGAGAGGTTATTCAGGGGGTGGGTTGACAGTGAGAGGGTATTCAGGGTGTGGGTTAACAGTGAGAGGGTATTCAGGGGGTGGGTTCACAGTGAGAGGGGATTCAGGGGGTGGGTTAACAGTGAGAGGGTATTCGGGGGGTGGGTTAACAGTGAGAGGGTATTCGGGGCGTGGGCTAACAGTGAGAGGGTATCCGTGGGGTGGGTTAACAGTGAGAGGGTATTCGGGGGTGTGTTAACAGTGAGAGGTTATTCGGGGGGTGGGTTAACAGTGAGAGGGTATTCAGGGTGTGGGTTAACAGTGAGAGGTTTTTCAGGGGGTCGGTCAACAGTGAGAGGGTATTCAGGGGGTCTCTTAACAGTGAGAGGGTATTCAGGGGCTGGGTTAACAGTGAGAGGGTATTCAGGGGGTGGGTTAACAGTGAGAGGGTATTCAGGGGTTGGGTTAACAGTGAGAGGCTATTCACGGGGTGGGTTGACAGTGAGAGGGTATTCAGGGTGTGGGTTAACAGTGAGACGGTATTCAGGGGGTGGGTTAACAGTGAGAGGGTATTCAGGTGGTGGGTTAACAGTGAGAGGGTATTCGGGGAGTGGGTTAACAGTGAGAGGGTATTCGGGGGGTGGGTGAACAGTGAGAGGGTATCCGGGGGGTGGGTAAACAGTGAGAGGGTATTCAGGGGGTGGGTTAACAGTGAGAGGGAATTCGGGGGGTGGGTTAACAGTGAGAGGGTATTCAGGGGGTGGATTAACAGTGAGAGGATATTCAGGGGGTGGGTTAACAGTGAGAGGTTATTCAGGGTGTGGGTTAACAGTGAGAGGTTATTCAGGGTGTGGGTTAACAGTGAGAGGGTATTCAGGGGGTGGGTTAACAGTGAGAGGTTATTCAGGGTGTGGGTTAACAGTGAGAGGGTATTCAGGGGGTGGGTTAAGAGTGAGAGGTTATTCAGGGTGTGGGTTAACAGTGAGAGGTTATTCAGGGTGTGGGTCAACAGTGAGAGGGTATTCAGAGGGTGGGTTAACAGTGAGAAGGTATTCGGGGGGTGGGTTAACAGTAAGAGGTTATTCAGGGGGTGGGTTAACAGTGAGAGGGTATTCAATGGGTGGGTTAACAGTGAGAGGGAATTCGGGGGGTGGGTTCACAGTGAGAGGGTATTCGGGGGGTGGGTTAACAGTGAGAGGGTATTCAGGGGGTGGGTTAACAGTGAGAGGTTATTCAGGGGGTGGGTTGACAGTGAGAGGGTATTCAGGGTGTGGGTTAACAGTGAGAGGGTATTCAGGGGGTGGGTTAACAGTGAGAGGGTATTCGGGGGGTGGGTTAACAGTGAGAGGGTATTCGGGGGGTGGGTTAACAGTGAAAGGGTATTCAGGGGGTGGTTTAACAGTGAGACGGTATTCAGGGGGTGGGTTAACAGTGAAAGGGTATTCGGGGGGTGGGTTAACAGAGAGAGGAGATTTGGGGAGTGGGTTAACAGTGAGAGGGTATCTGGGGGGTGGATTAACAGAGAGAGGGTATTCAGGGGGTGGGTTAACAGTGAAAGGGTATTCGGGGGGTGGGTTAACAGAGAGAGGAGATTTGGGGAGTGGGTTAACAGTGAGAGGGTATCTGGGGGTGGGTTAACATTGAGAGGTTATTCAAGGGGTGGGTTAACAGTGAGAGTGTATTCAGGGGGTGGGTTAACAGTGAGAGGTTATTCAGGGCGTGGGTTAACAGTGAGAGGGTATTCAGAGGGTGGGTTAACAGTGAGAGGGTATTCAGGGGGTGGGTTAACAGTGAGAGGATATTCAGGGGGTGGGTTAACAGTGAGGGTATTCAGGGGGTGGGTTAACAGTGAGAGGGTATTCAGGGGGTGGGTGAACAGTGAGAAGTTATTCAGGGGGTGGGTTAACAGTGAGAGGGTATTCAGGGGGTGGTTTAACAGTGAGAGGGTATTCAGAGGGTGGGTTAACGGTGAGAGGGTATTAAGGGGGTGGGTTAACAGTGAGAGGTTATTCAGGGGGTGGGTTGACAGTGAGAGGGTATTCAGAGGGTGGGTTAACGGTGAGAGGGTATTAAGGGGGTGGGTTAACAGTGAGAGGGTATTCAGGGGGTGGGTTAACAGTGAGAGGGTATTCAGGGGGTGGGTTAACAGTGAGAGGGTATTCGGGGCGTGGGTTAACAGTGAGAGGGTATCCAGGGGGTGGGTTAACAGTGAAATGGTACTCAGGGGGTGGGTTAACAGTGAGAGGGTATTCAGGGGGTGGGTTGACAGTGAGAGGGTATTCTCGCGGTGGGTTAACAGTGAGAGGGTATTCAGGGGGTGGGTTAACAGTGAGAGGGTATTCAGGGGGTGGGTTAACAGTGAGAGGTTATTCAGGGTGTGGGTTAACAGTGAGAGGTTATTCAGGGTGTGGGTTAACAGTGAGAGGGTATTCAGGGTGTGGGTTAACAGTGAGAGGTTATTCAGGGTGTGGGTTAACAGTGAGAGGGTATTCAGGGGGTGGGTTAAGAGTGAGAGGTTATTCAGGGTGTGGGTGAACAGTGAGAGGTTATTCAGGGTGTGGGTCAACAGTGAGAGGGTATTCAGAGGGTGGGTTAACAGTGAGAAGGTATTCGGGGGGTGGGTTAACAGTAAGAGGGTATTCAGGGGGTGGGTTAACAGTGAGAGGTTATTCAGGGGTTGGGTTAACAGTGAGAGGGTATTCGGGGGGTGGGTTAACAGTGAGAGGGTATTCGGGGGTGGGTTAACAGTGAGAGGTTATTCGGGGGGTGGGTTAACAGTGAGAGGTTATTCAGGGTGTGGGTTAACAGTGAGAGGCTATTCAGGGGGTGGGTTAACAGTGAGAGGGTATTCGGAGCTGGCTTAATAGTGAGAGGGTATTCGGGGGGTGGGTTAACAGTGAGAGGGTATTCAGGGGGTGGTTTAACAGTGAGAGGTTATTCAGGGTGTGGGTTAACAGTGAGAGGGTATTCAGGGGGTGGGTTAACAGTGAGAGGGTATTCGTGGGGTGGGTTAACAGTGAGAGGGTATTCCGGGGGTGGGTTAACAGTGAGAGGGTATTCGGGGGTGTGTTAACAGTGAGAGGGTATTCGTGGGGTGGGTTAACAGTGAGAGGGTATTCGGGGGGTGGGTTAACAGTGAGAGGGTATTCGGGGGTGTGTTAACAGTGAGAGGTTATTCGGGGGTTGGGTTAACAGTGAGAGGGTATTCAGGGTGTGGGTTAATAGTGAGAGGTTATTCAGGGGGTCGGTCAACAGTGAGAGGGTATTCAGGGGGTCGGTTAACAGTGAGAGGGTATTCAGGGGTTGGGATAACAGTGAGAGGGTATTCAGGGGGTGGGTTAACAGTGAGAGGGTATTCAGGGGGTGGGTTAACAGTGAGAGGCTATTCAGGGGGTGGGATGACAGTGAGAGGGTATTTGGGGGTGGGTGAACAGTGAGAGGGTATCCGGGGGGTGGGTAAACAGTGAGAGGGTATTCAGTGGGTGGGTTAACAGTGAGAGGGAATTCGGGGGGTGGGTTAACAGTGAGAGGGTATTCGGCGGGTGGGTTAACAGTCAGAGGGTATTCTCGGGGTGGGTTAACAGTGAGAGGGTATTCAGGGGGTGGATTAACAGTGAGAGGATATTCAGGGGGTGGGTTAACTTTGAGAGGTTATTCAGGGTGTGGGTTAACAGTGAGCGGTTATTCAGGGTGTGGGTTAACAGTGAGAGGGTATTCAGGGGGTGGGTTAACAGTGAGAGGGTATTCAGGGGGTGGGTGAACAGTGAGAAGTTATTCAGGGGGTGGGTTAACAGTGAGAGGGTATTCAGGGGGTGGTTTAACAGTGAGAGGGTATTCAGAGGGTGGGTTAACGGTGAGAGGGTATTAAGGGGGTGGGTTAACAGTGAGAGGTTATTCAGGGGGTGGGTTGACAGTGAGAGGGTATTCAGAGGGTGGGTTAACGGTGAGAGGGTATTAAGGGGGTGGGTTAACAGTGAGAGGGTATTCAGGGGGTGGGTTAACAGTGAGAGGGTATTCAGGGGGTGGGTTAACAGTGAGAGGGTATTCAGGGGGTGGGTTAACAGTGAGAGGGTATTCGGGGCGTGGGTTAACAGTGAGAGGGTATCCAGGGGGTGGGTTAACAGTGAAATGGTACTCAGGGGGTGGGTTAACAGTGAGAGGGTATTCAGGGGGTGGGTTGACAGTGAGAGGGTATTCTCGCGGTGGGTTAACAGTGAGAGGGTATTCAGGGGGTGGGTTAACAGTGAGAGGGTATTCAGGGGGTGGGTTAACAGTGAGAGGTTATTCAGGGTGTGGGTTAACAGTGAGAGGTTATTCAGGGTGTGGGTTAACAGTGAGAGGGTATTCAGGGTGTGGGTTAACAGTGAGAGGTTATTCAGGGTGTGGGTTAACAGTGAGAGGGTATTCAGGGGGTGGGTTAAGAGTGAGAGGTTATTCAGGGTGTGGGTGATCAGTGAGAGGTTATTCAGGGTGTGGGTCAACAGTGAGAGGGTATTCAGAGGGTGGGTTAACAGTGAGAAGGTATTCGGGGGGTGGGTTAACAGTAAGAGGGTATTCAGGGGGTGGGTTAACAGTGAGAGGTTATTCAGGGGTTGGGTTAACAGTGAGAGGGTATTCAGGTGGTGTGTTAACAGTGAGAGGGTATTAAGGGGGTGGGTTAACAGTGACAGGGTATTCGGGGGGTGGGTTAACAGTGAGAGGGTATTCGGTGGGTGGGTTAACAGTGAGAGGGTATTCGGGGGGTGGGTTAACAGTGAGAGGGTATTCGGGGGTGGGTTAACAGTGAGAGGTTATTCGGGGGGTGGGTTAACAGTGAGAGGTTATTCAGGGTGTGGGTTAACAGTGAGAGGCTATTCAGGGGGTGGGTTAACAGTGAGAGGGTATTCGGAGCTGGCTTAATAGTGAGAGGGTATTCGGGGGGTGGGTTAACAGTGAGAGGGTATTCAGGGGGTGGTTTAACAGTGAGAGGTTATTCAGGGTGTGGGTTAACAGTGAGAGGGTATTCAGGGGGTGGGTTAACAGTGAGAGGGTATTCGTGGGGTGGGTTAACAGTGAGAGGGTATTCCGGGGGTGGGTTAACAGTGAGAGGGTATTCGGGGGTGTGTTAACAGTGAGAGGGTATTCGTGGGGTGGGTTAACAGTGAGAGGGTATTCGGGGGGTGGGTTAACAGTGAGAGGGTATTCGGGGGTGTGTTAACAGTGAGAGGTTATTCGGGGGTTGGGTTAACAGTGAGAGGGTATTCAGGGTGTGGGTTAATAGTGAGAGGTTATTCAGGGGGTCGGTCAACTGTGAGAGGGTATTCAGGGGGTCGGTTAACAGTGAGAGGGTATTCAGGGGTTGGGTTAACAGTGAGAGGGTATTCAGGGGGTGGGTTAACAGTGAGAGGGTATTCAGGGGGTGGGTTAACAGTGAGAGGCTATTCAGGGGGTGGGATGACAGTGAGAGGGTATTTGGGGGTGGGTGAACAGTGAGAGGGTATCCGGGGGGTGGGTAAACAGTGAGAGGGTATTCAGTGGGTGGGTTAACAGTGAGAGGGAATTCGGGGGGTGGGTTAACAGTGAGAGGGTATTCGGCGGGTGGGTTAACAGTGAGAGGGTATTCTCGGGGTGGGTTAACAGTGAGAGGGTATTCAGGGGGTGGATTAACAGTGAGAGGATATTCAGGGGGTGGGTTAACTTTGAGAGGTTATTCTGGGTGTGGGTTAACAGTGAGAGGTTATTCAGGGTGTGGGTTAACAGTGAGAGGGTATTCAGGGGGTGGGTTAACAGTGAGAGGTTATTCAGGGTGTGGGTTAACAGTGAGAGGGTATTCAGGGGGTGGGTTAAGAGTGAGAGGTTATTCAGGGTGTGGGTTAACAGTGAGAGGTTATTCAGGGTGTGGGTCAACAGTGAGAGGGTTTTCAGAGGGTGGGTTAACAGTGAGAAGGTATTCGGGGGGTGGGTTAACAGTAAGAGGTTATTCAGGGGGTGGGTTAACAGTGAGAGGGTATTCAGGGGTTGGGTTAACAGTGAGAGGTTATTCAGGGTGTGGGTTAACAGTGAGAGGGTATTCAGGGTGTGGGTTAACAGTGAGAGGGTATTCAGGGTGTGGGTTAACAGTGAGAGGGTATTCAGGGGTTGGGTTAGCAGTGAGAGGTTATTCAGGGTGTGGGTTAACAGTGAGAGGGTATTCAGGGTGTGGGTTAGCAGTGAGCGGGTATTCGGAGGTGGCTTAATAGTGAGAGGGTATTCGGGGGGTGGGTTAACAGTGAGAGGGTGTTCAGGTGGTGGGTTAACAGTGAGAGGGTATTCAGGGGGTGGGTTAACAATGAGAGGTTTTGCAGGATGTGGGTTAACAGTGAGAGGGTATTCGGGGGGTGGGTTAACAGTGAGAGGGTATTCGGGGGGTGGGTTAACAGTGAAAGGGTATTCGGGGGGTGGGTTAACAGTGAGAGGGTATTCGGGGGGTGGGTTAACAGTGAGAGGGTATTCGGGGGTGGGTTAACAGTGAGAGGTTATTCGATGGGTGGGTTAACAGTGAGAGGGTATTCAGGGGGTGTGTTAACAGTGAGAGGGTATTCAGGGGGTGGGTTAACAGTGACAGGGTATTCGGGGGTTGGGTTAACAGTGAGTGGGTATTCCGGGGGTGGGTTAACAGTGAGGGGTTATTCGGGGTGTGGGTTAACAGTGAGAGGGTATTCGGGGGTGGTTTAACAGTGGGACGGTATTCAGGGGGTGGGTTAACAGTGAAAGGGTATTCGGGGGTTGGTTAACAGTGAGAGGTCATTCAGGGGGTGTGTTAACAGTGAGAGGGTATTCAGGGGGTGGGTTAACAGTGACAGGGTATTCGGGGGGTGGGTTAAGAGTGAGAGGGTATTCGGGGGTGGGTTAACAGTGAGGGGTTATTCGGGGGGTGGGTTAACAGTGAGAGGGTATTCGGGGGTGGGTTAACTGTGGGACGGTATTCAGGGGGTGGGTTAACAGTGAAAGGGTATTCGGGGGGTGGGTTAACAGTGAGAGGGTATTCGGGGGGTGGGTTAACAGTGAGAGGGTATTCGGGGGTGTGTTAACAGTGAGAGGTTATTCGGGGGGTAGGTTAACAGTGAGAGGGTATTCAGGGTGTGGGTTAACAGTGAGAGGTTTTTCAGGGTGTGGGTGAACAGTGAGAGGGTATTCAGAGGGTGGGTTAACAGTGAGAGGGTATTCATGGGGTGGGTTAACAGTGAGAGGGTATTCAGGAGGTGGGTTAACAGTGAGAGGTTATTCAGGGGTTGGGTTAACAGTGAGAGGTTATTCAGGCTGTGGGTTAACAGTGAGAGGTTATTCAGGCTGTGGGTTAACAGTGAGAGTTTATTCAGGGTGTGGGTTAACAGTGAGAGGGTATTCGGTGGTGGCTTAATAGTGAGAGGGTATTCGGGGAGGTGGGTTAACAGTGGGAGGGTATTCAGGTGGTGGGTTAACAGTGAGAGGGTATTCAGGGGGTGGGTTAACAATGAGAGGTTATGCGGGGTGTGGGTTAACAGTGAGAGGGTATTCATGGGGTGGGTTAACAGTGAGAGGGTATTCGGGGGTGGTTTAACAGTGAGATGGTATTCGGGGGGTGGGTTAACAGTGAGAGGGAATTCGGGGGTGGGTTAACAGTGAGAGGTTATTGGGGGGGTGGGTTAACAGTGAGAGGGTATTCAGGGGGTGTGTTAACAGTGAGAGGGTATTCAGGGGGTGGGTTAACAGTGAGAGGGTATTCTTGGGGTGGGTTAACAGTGACAGGGTATTCGGGGGGTGGGTTCACAGTGAGAGGGTATTTGGGTGTGGGTTAACAGTGAGGGGTTATTCCGGGGGTGGGTAAACAGTGAGAGGGTATTCAGGGGGTGTGTTAACAGTGAGAGGGTATTCGGGGGTGGGTTAACAGTGAGAGGGTATTCGGGGGTGGTTTAACAGTGAGACGGTATTCAGGGTGTGGGTTAACAGTGAGAGGGTATTCAGGGTGTGGGTTAACAGTGAGAGGGTTTTCAGAGGGTGGGTTAACAGTGAGAAGGTATTCGGGGGGTGGGTTAACAGTGAAAGGGTATTCGGGGGGTGGGTTAACAGTGAGAGGGTATTCGGGGGGTGGGTTAACAGTGAGAGGGTATTCGGGGGTGGGTTAACAGTGAGAGGTTATTCGATGGGTGGGTTAACAGTGAGAGGGTATTCAGGGGGTGTGTTAACAGTGAGAGGGTATTCAGGGGGTGGGTTAACAGTGACAGGGTATTCGGGGGTTGGGTTAACAGTGAGAGGGTATTCCGGGGGTGGGTTAACAGTGAGGGGTTATTCGGGGTGTGGGTTAACAGTGAGAGGGTATTCGGGGGTGGTTTAACAGTGGGACGGTATTCAGGGGGTGGGTTAACAGTGAAAGGGTATTCGGGGGTTGGTTAACAGTGAGAGGTTATTCAGGGGGTGTGTTAACAGTGAGAGGGTATTCAGGGGGTGGGTTAACAGTGACAGGGTATTCGGGGGGTGGGTTAACAGTGAGAGGGTATTCGGGGGTGTGTTAACAGTGAGAGGTTATTCGGGGGGTGGGTTAACAGTGAGAGGGTATTCAGGGTGTGGGTTAACAGTGAGAGGTTATTCAGGCTGTGGGTTAACAGTGAGAGTTTATTCAGGGTGTGGGTTAACAGTGAGAGGGTATTCGGTGGTGGCTTAATAGTGAGAGGGTATTCGGGGGGGGTGGGTTAACAGTAAGAGGGTATTCAGGAGGTGGGTTAAGAGTGAGAGGGTATTCAGGAGGTGGGTTAACAGTGAGAGGTTATTCAGTGGTTGGGTTAACATTGAGAGGAGATTCAGGGTGTGGGTTAACAGTGAGAGGGTATTCAGGGTGTGGGTTAACAGTGAGCGGGTATTCGGTGGTGGCTTAATAGTGAGAGGGTATTCGGGGGGTGGGTTAACAGTGAGAGGGTATTCAGGTGGTGGGTTAACAGTGAGAGGGTATTCAGGGGGTGGGTTAACAATGAGAGGTTATGCGGGGTGTGGGTTAACAGTGAGAGGGTATTCATGGGGTGGGTTAACAGTGAGAGGGTATTCGGGGGTGGTTTAACAGTGAGATGGTATTCGGGGGGTGGGTTAACAGTGAGAGGGTATTCGGGGGTGGGTTAACAGTGAGAGGTTATTGGGGGGGTGGGTTAACAGTGAGAGGGTATTCAGGGGGTGTGTTAACAGTGAGAGGGTATTCAGGGGGTGGGTTAACAGTGAGAGGGTATTCGTGGGGTGGGTTCTCAGTGAGAGGGTATTTGGGGGTGGGTTAACAGTGAGGGGTTATTCCGGGGGTGGGTAAACAGTGAGAGGGTATTCAGGGGGTGTGTTAACAGTGAGAGGGTATTCGGGGGGTGGGTTAACAGTGAGAGGGTATTCGGGGGTGGTTTAACAGTGAGACGGTATTCAGGGGGTGGGTTAACAGTGAAAGGGTATTCGGGGGATGGGTTAACAGTGAGAGGGTATTCGGGGGGTGGGTTAACAGTGAGAGGGTATTCGGGGGTGTGTTAACAGTGAGAGGTTATTCGGGGGGTGGGTTAACAGTGAGAAGGTATTCGGGGGGTGGGTTAACAGTGAGAGGGTATTCAGGGTGTGGGTTAACAGTGAGAGGTTATTCAGGGTGTGGGTGACCAGTGAGAGGGTATTCAGAGGGTGGGTTAACAGTGAGAAGGTATTCGGGGGGTGGGTTAACAGTGAGAGGGTATTCAGGGGTTGGGTTAACAGTGAGAGGTTATTCAGGGGTTGGGTTAACAGTGAGAGGTTATTCAGGCTGTGGGTTAACAGTGAGAGGTTATTCAGGGTGTGGGTTAACAGTGAAAGGGTATTCAGGGGGTGGGTTAACATTGAGAGGTTATTAAAGGAGTGGGTTAACAGGGAGAGGGTATTCAGGGGGTGGGTTAACAGTGAGAGGGTATTCAGGGGGTGGGTTAACAGTGAGATGGTATTCGGGGCTGGTTTAACAGTGAGATGGTATTCAGGGGGTGGGTTAAAAGTGAAAGGGTATTCGGGGGGTGGGTTAACAGGGAGAGGGTATTCAGGGGGTGGGTTAACAGTGAGAGGGTATTCAGTGGGTGGGTTAACAGTGAGAGGGTATTCGGGGGGTGGGTTAACAGTGAGATGGTATTCGGGGGGTGGTTTAACAGTGAGAGGATATTCAGAGGGTGGGTTAACGGTGAGAGGGTATTCGGGGCTGGTTTAACAGTGAGATGGTATTCAGGGGGTGGGTTAAAAGTGAAAGGGTATTCGGGGGGTGGGTTAACAGGGAGAGGGTATTCAGGGGGTGGGTTAACAGTGAGGGTATTCAAGGGGTGGGTTAACAGGGAGAGGGTATTCAGGGGGTGGGTTAACAGTGAGGGTATTCAGGGGGTGGGTTAACAGTGAGAGGGTATTCAGGGGGTGGGTTAACAGTGAGATGCTATTCGGGGGGTGGTTTAACAGTGAGAGGATATTCAGAGGGTGGGTTAACGGTGAGAGGGTATTCAGCGGATGGGTTAACAGTGAGATGTTATTCAGGGGGTGGATCAACAGTGAGGGGGTATTCAGGGGGTGGGTTAACAGTGAGCGGGTATTCAGGGGTTGGGTTAACAGTGAGAGGGTATTCAGGGGGTGGGTTAACAGTGAGAAGGGTATTCAGGGGGTGGGTTGACAGTGAGAGGGTATTCAGGGTGTGGGTTAACCTTGAGAGGGTATTCAGCGGGTGGGTTAACAGTGAGAGTGTATTCAGGGGGTGGGTTAACAGTGAGAGGGTATTCGGGGGGTGGGTTAACAGTGAGAAGGTATTCGGGGGGTGGGTTAACAGTGAGAGGCTATCCGGGGGTTGCGTTAACAGTGAGAGGGAATTCGGGGGGTGGGTTAACAGTGAGAGGGTATTCGGGGGGTGGGTTAACAGTGAGAGGGTATTCAGGGGGTGGGTTAACAGTGAGAGGGTTTTGGGGGGGGTGGGTTAACAGTGAGAGATTATTCAGGGTGTGGGTTAACAGTGAGATGGTATTCAGGGGGTGGGTTAACAGTGAGAGGTTATTCAGGGTGTGGGTTAACAGTGAGAGGGTATTCAGGGGGTGGGTTAACAGTGAGAGGTTATTCAGGGTGTGGGTTAACAGTGAGAGGGTATTCAGGGGGTGGGTTAAGAGTGAGAGGTTATTCAGGGTGTGGGTTAACAGTGAGAGGTTATTCAGGGTGTGGGTTAACAGTGAAAGCGTATTCGGGGGGTGGGTTAACAGAGAGAGGGTATTCAGGGGGTGGGTTAACATTGAGAGGTTATTAAAGGAGTGGGTTAACAGGGAGAGGGTATTCAGAGGGTGGGTTAACATTGAGAGGTTATTAAAGGAGTGGGTTAACAGTGAGAGGATATTCAGGGGGTGGGTTAACAGGGAGAGGTTATTCAGGGGGTGGGTTAACAGTGAGGGTATTCAGGGGGTGGGTGAACAGTGAGAGGGTATTCAGGGGGTGGGTTAACAGTGAGATGGTATTCGGGGGGTTGTTTAACAGTGAGAGGATATTCTGAGGCTGGGTTAACGGTGAGAGGGTATTCAGGGGATGGGTTAACAGTGAGATGTTATTCAGGGGGTGGACCAACAGTGAGGGGGTATTCAGGGGGTGGGTTAACAGTGAGCGGGTATTCAGGGGATGGGTTAACAGTGAGAGGGTATTCAGGGGGTGGGTTAACAGTGAGAGGGTATTCAGGGGGTGGGTTGACAGTGAGAGGGTATTCAGGGTGTGGGTTAACTTGAGAGGGTATTCAGCGGGTGGGTTAACAGTGAGAGTGTATTCAGTGGGTGGGTTAACAGTGAGAGGGTATTCGGGGGGTGGGTTAACAGTGAGAAGGTATTCGGGGGGTGGGTTAACAGTGAGAGGGTATTCGCGGGGTGGGTTAACAGTGAGAGGGTATTCAGGGGGTGGGTTAACAGTGAGAGGGTATTCAGGGGGTGGGTTAACAGTGAGAGGGTATCCGGGGGGTGGGTTAACAGTGAGAGGGTATTCAGGGGGTGGATTAACAGTGAGAGGGAATTCGGGGGGTGGGTTAACAGTGAGAGGGTATTCGGGGGGTGGGTTAACAGTGAGAGGGTATTCTCGGGGTGGGTTAACAGTGAGAGGGTATTCAGGGGGTGGGTTAACAGTGAGAGGGTATTCAGGGGGTGGGTTAACAGTGAGAGGGTATTGGGGGGGGGGGTGGGTTAACAGTGAGAGGTTATTCAGGGTGTGGGTTAACAGTGAGAGGGTATTCAGGGGGTGGGTTAACAGTGAGAGGTTATTCAGGGTGTGGGTCAACAGTGAGAGGGTATTCAGAGGGTGGGTTAACAGTGAGAAGGTATTCGGGGGGTTGGTTAACAGTAAGAGGGTATTCAGGGGGTGGGTTAACAGTGAGAGGGTATTCATGGGGTGGGTTAACAGTGAGAGGTTATTCAGGGGTTGGGTGAACAGTGAGAAGTTATTCAGGGGGTGGGTTAACAGTGAGAGGGTATTCAGGGTGTGGGTTTACAGTGAGCGGGTATTCGGAGGTGGCTTAATAGTGAGAGGGTATTCTGGGGGTGGGTCAACAGTGAGAGGGTATTCAGGGGGTGTGTTAACAATGAGAGGTTATGCAGGGTGTGGGTGAACAGTGAGAAGTTATTCATGGGGTGGGTTAACAGTGAGAGGGTATTCAGGGGGTGGGTTAACAGTGAGAGGGTATTCAGGGGGTGGGTTAACAGTGAGATGGTATTCGGGGGGTGGTTTAACAGTGAGAGGATATTCAGAGGGTGGGTTAACGGTGAGAGGGTATTCAGGGGGTGGGTTAACAGTGAGATGTTATTTGGGGGGTGGGTCAACAGTGAGAGGGTATTCAGGGGGTGGGTTAACAGTGAGAGGGTATTCAGGGGTTGGGTTAACAGTGAGAGGGTATTCAGGGGGTGGGATAACAGTGAGAGGGTATTCAGGGGGTGGGTTAACAGTGAGAGGTTATTCAGGGGGTTGGTTGACATTGAGAGGGTATTCAGGGTGTGGGTTAACAGTGAGAGGGTATTCAGGGGGTGGGTTAACAGTGAGAGGGTATTCAGGGGATGGGTTAACAGTGAGAGGGTATTCGGGGGGTGGGTTAACAGTGAGAGGGTATCCCGGGGGTGGGTTAACAGTGAGAGGGTATTCAGGGGGTGGGTTAACAGTGAGAGGGAATTCGGGGGGTGGGTTAACAGTGAGAGGGTATTCGGGGGGTGGGTTAACAGTGAGAGGGTATGCTCGGGGTGGGTTAACAGTGAGAGGGTATTCAGGGGGTGGGTTAACAGTGAGAGCGTATTCAGGGTGTGGGTTAACAGTGAGAGGTTATTCAGGGTGTGGGTTAACAGTGAGAGGGTATTCAGGGGGTGGGTTAACAGTGAGAGGTTATTCAGGGTGTGGGTTAACAGTGAGAGGGTATTCAGGGGGTGGGTTAAGAGTGAGAGGTTATTCAGGGTGTGGGTTAACAGTGAGAGGTTATTCAGGCTGTGGGTCAACAGTGAGAGGGTATTCAGAGGGTGGGTTAACAGTGAGAAGGTATTCGGGGGGTGGGTTAACAGTAAGAGGGTATTCAGGGGGTGGGCTAAAAGTGAGAGGGTATTCGGGGTGTGGGTTAACAGTGAGAGGGTATTCGGGGGGTGGGTTAACAGTGAGAGGGTATCCGGGGGGTGGGTTAACAGTGAGAGGGTATTCGGGGCAGGTTTAACAGTGAGATGGTATTCAGGGGGTGGGTTAAAAGTGAAAGGGTATTCAGGGGGTGGGTTAACAGTGAGAGGGTATTCAGGGGGTGGGTTAACAGGGACATGTTATTCAGGGGGTGGGTTAACAGTGAGGGTATTCAGGGGGTGGGTTAACAGTGAGAGGGTATTCACGGGGTGGGTTAACAGTGAGATGGTATTCGGGGGGTGGTTTAACAGTGAGAGGATATTCAGAGGGTGGGTTAACGGTGAGAGGGTATTCAGGGGGTGGGTTAACAGTGAGCGGGTATTCAGGGGGTGGGTTAACAGTGAGCGGGTATTCAGGGGGTGGGTTAACAGTGAGAGGGTATTCAGGGGGTTGGTTGACAGTGAGCGGGTATTCAGGGGGTGGGTTAACAGTGAGCGGGTATTCAGGGGGTGGGTTAACAGTGAGAGGGTATTCAGGGGATGGGTTAACAGTGAGATGTTATTCAGGGGGTGGATCAACAGTGAGGGGGTATTCAGGGGGTGGGTTAACAGTGAGAAGGTATTCGGGGGGTGGGTTAACAGTGAGAGGCTATCCGGGGGTTGCGTTAACAGTGAGAGGGAATTCGGGGGGTGGGTTAACAGTGAGAGGGTATTCGGGGGGTGGGTTAACAGTGAGAGGGTATTCAGGGTGTGGGTTAACAGTGAGAGGGTTTTGGGGGGGGTGGGTTAACAGTGAGAGGTTATTCAGGGTGTGGGTTAACAGTGAGATGGTATTCAGGGGGTGGGTTAACAGTGAGAGGTTATTCAGGGTGTGGGTTAACAGTGAGAGGGTATTCAGGGGGTGGGTTAACAGTGAGAGGTTATTCAGGGTGTGGGTTAACAGTGAGAGGGTATTCAGGGGGTGGGTTAAGAGTGAGAGGTTATTCAGGGTGTGGGTTAACAGTGAGAGGTTATTCAGGGTGTGGGTTAACAGTGAAAGGGTATTCGGGGGGTGGGTTAACAGAGAGAGGGTATTCAGGGGGTGGGTTAACATTGAGAGGTTATTAAAGGAGTGGGTTAACAGGGAGAGGGTATTCAGAGGGTGGGTTAACATTGAGAGGTTATTAAAGGAGTGGGTTAACAGTGAGAGGATATTCAGGGGGTGGGTTAACAGGGAGAGGTTATTCAGGGGGTGGGTTAACAGTGAGGGTATTCAGGGGGTGGGTGAACAGTGAGAGGGTATTCAGGGGGTGGGTTAACAGTGAGATGGTATTCGGGGTTTGTTTAACAGTGAGAGAATATTCTGAGGCTGGGTTAACGGTGAGAGGGTATTCAGGGGATGGGTTAACAGTGAGATGTTATTCAGGGGGTGGACCAACAGTGAGGGGGTATTCAGGGGGTGGGTTAACAGTGAGCGGGTATTCAGGGGATGGGTTAACAGTGAGAGGGTATTCAGGGGGTGGGTTAACAGTGAGAGGGTATTCAGGGGGTGGGTTGACAGTGAGAGGGTATTCAGGGTGTGGGTTAACTTGAGAGGGTATTCAGCGGGTGGGTTAACAGTGAGAGTGTATTCAGTGGGTGGGTTAACAGTGAGAGGGTATTCGGGGGGTGGGTTAACAGTGAGAAGGTATTCGGGGAGTGGGTTAACAGTGAGAGGGTATTCGCGGGGTGGGTTAACAGTGAGAGGGTATTCAGGGGGTGGGTTAACAGTGAGAGGGTATTCAGGGGGTGGGTTAACAGTGAGAGGGTATCCGGGGGGTGGGTTAACAGTGAGAGGGTATTCAGGGGGTAGATTAACAGTGAGAGGGAATTCGGGGGGTGGGTTAACAGTGAGAGGGTATTCGGGGGGTGGGTTAACAGTGAGAGGGTATTCTCGGGGTGGGTTAACAGTGAGAGGGTATTCGGGGGGTGGGTTAACAGTGAGAGGGTATTCAGGGGGTGGGTTAACAGTGAGAGGGTATTGGGGGGGGGTGGGTTAACAGTGAGAGGTTATTCAGGGTGTGGGTTAACAGTGAGAGGGTATTCAGGGGGTGGGTTAACAGTGAGAGGTTATTCAGGGTGTGGGTCAACAGTGAGAGGGTATTCAGAGGGTGGGTTAACAGTGAGAAGGTATTCGGGGGGTTGGTTAACAGTAAGAGGGTATTCAGGGGGTGGGTTAACAGTGAGAGGGTATTCATGGGGTGCGTTAACAGTGAGAGGTTATTCAGGGGTTGGGTGAACAGTGAGAAGTTATTCAGGGGGTGGGTTAACAGTGAGAGGGTATTCAGGGTGTGGGTTTACAGTGAGCGGGTATTCGGAGGTGGCTTAATAGTGAGAGGGTATTCTGGGGGTGGGTCAACAGTGAGAGGGTATTCAGGGGGTGTGTTAACAATGAGAGGTTATGCAGGGTGTGGGTGAACAGTGAGAAGTTATTCATGGGGTGGGTTAACAGTGAGAGGGTATTCAGGGGGTGGGTTAACAGTGAGAGGGTATTCAGGGGGTGGGTTAACAGTGAGATGGTATTCGGGGGGTGGTTTAACAGTGAGAGGATATTCAGAGGGTGGGTTAACGGTGAGAGGGTATTCAGGGGGTGGGTTAACAGTGAGATGTTATTTGGGGGGTGGGTCAACAGTGAGAGGGTATTCAGGGGGTGGGTTAACAGTGAGAGGGTATTCAGGGGTTGGGTTAACAGTGAGAGGGTATTCAGGGGGTGGGATAACAGTGAGAGGGTATTCAGGGGGTGGGTTAACAGTGAGAGGTTATTCAGGGGGTTGGTTGACATTGAGAGGGTATTCAGGGTGTGGGTTAACAGTGAGAGGGTATTCAGGGGGTGGGTTAACAGTGAGAGGGTATTCAGGGGGTGGGTTAACAGTGAGAGGGTATTCGGGGGGTGGGTTAACAGTGAGAGGGTATCCCGGGGGTGGGTTAACAGTGAGAGGGTATTCAGGGGGTGGGTTAACAGTGAGAGGGAATTCGGGGGGTGGGTTAACAGTGAGAGGGTATTCGGGGGGTGGGTTAACAGTGAGAGGGTATGCTCGGGGTGGGTTAACAGTGAGAGGGTATTCAGGGGGTGGGTTAACAGTGAGAGCGTATTCAGGGTGTGGGTTAACAGTGAGAGGTTATTCAGGGTGTGGGTTAACAGTGAGAGGGTATTCAGGGGGTGGGTTAACAGTGAGAGGTTATTCAGGGTGTGGGTTAACAGTGAGAGGGTATTCAGGGGGTGGGTTAAGAGTGAGAGGTTATTCAGGGTGTGGGTTAACAGTGAGAGGTTATTCAGGCTGTGGGTCAACAGTGAGAGAGTATTCAGAGGGTGGGTTAACAGTGAGAAGGTATTCGGGGGGTGGGTTAACAGTAAGAGGGTATTCAGGGGGTGGGCTAACAGTGAGAGGGTATTCGGGGTGTGGGTTAACAGTGAGAGGGTATTCGGCGGGTGGGTTAACAGTGAGAGGGTATCCGGGGGGTGGGTTAACAGTGAGAGGGTATTCGGGGCAGGTTTAATAGTGAGATGGTATTCAGGGGGTGGGTTAAAAGTGAAAGGGTATTCAGGGGGTGGGTTAACAGTGAGAGGGTATTCAGGGGGTGGGTTAACAGGGACAGGTTATTCAGGGGGTGGGTTAACAGTGAGGGTATTCAGGGGGTGGGTTAACAGTGAGAGGGTATTCACGGGGTGGGTTAACAGTGAGATGGTATTCGGGGGGTGGTTTAACAGTGAGAGGATATTCAGAGGGTGGGTTAACGGTGAGAGGGTATTCAGGGGGTGGGTTAACAGTGAGCGGGTATTCAGGGGGTGGGTTAACAGTGAGCGGGTATTCAGGGGGTGGGTTAACAGTGAGAGGGTATTCAGGGGGTTGGTTGACAGTGAGCGGGTATTCAGGGGGTGGGTTAACAGTGAGCGGGTATTCAGGGGGTGGGTTAACAGTGAGAGGGTATTCAGGGGATGGGTTAACAGTGAGATGTTATTCAGGGGGTGGATCAACAGTGAGGGGGTATTCAGGGGGTGGGTTAACAGTGAGCGGGTATTCAGGGGGTGGGTTAACAGTGAGAGGGTATTCAGGGGGTTGGTTGACAGTGAGAGGGTATTCAGGGTGTGGGTTAACCTTGAGACGGTATTCAGCGGGTGGGTTAACAGTGAGAGTGTATTCAGGGGGTGGGTTAACAGTGAGAGGGTATTCGGGGGGTGGGTTAAAAGTGAGAAGGTATTTGGGGGGTGGGTTAACAGTGAGAGGGTATTCGGGGGGTGGGTTAACAGTGAGAGGGTATTCAGGGGGTGGGTTAACAGTGAGAGGGTATCCGGGGGGTGGGTTAACAGTGAGAGGGTATTCAGGGGGTGGATTAACAGTGAGAGGGAATTCGGGGGGTGGGTTAACAGTGAGAGGGTATTCGGGGGGTGGGTTTACAGTGAGAGGGTATTCTCGGGGTGGGTTAACAGTGAGAGAGTATTCGGGGGGTGGGTTAACAGTGAGAGGGTATTCGGGGGGTGGGTTAACAGTGAGAGGGTATTGGGGGGGGTGGGTTAACAGTGAGAGGTTATTCAGGGTGTGGGTTAACAGTGAGAGGGTATTCAGGGGGTGGGTTAACAGTGAGAGGTTATTCAGGGTGTGGGTCAACAGTGAGAGGGTATTCAGAGGGTGGGTTAACAGTGAGTAGGTATTCGGGGGGTGGGTTAACAGTAAGAGGGTATTCAGGGGGTGGGTTAACAGTGAGAGGGTATTCATGGGGTGGATTAACAGTGAGAGGGTATTCAGGAGGTGGGTTAACAGTGAGAGGTTATTCAGGGGTTGGGTGAACAGTGAGAGGTTATTCAGGGGGTGGGTTAACAGTGAGAGGGTATTCAGGGTGTGGGTTAACAGTGAGCGGGTATTCGGAGGTGGCTTAATAGTGAGAGGGTATTCAGGGTGTGGGTTAACAGTGAGAGGGTATTCAGGGGGTGGGTTAACAATGAGAGGGTATTCAGGGGGTGGGTTAACAGTGAGAGGGTATTCAGGGGGTGGGTTAACAGTGAGGGTATTCAGGGGGTGGATTGACAGTGAGAGGGTATTCAGGGGGTGGGTTAACAGTGAGGGTATTCAGGGGGTGGGTTGACAGTGAGAGGGTATTCCGGGGGTGGGTTAACAGTGAGATGGTATTCGGGGGGTGGTTTAACAGTGAGAGGATATTCAGGGGGTGGGTTAATGGTGAGAGGGTATTCAGGGGGTGGGTTAACAGTGAGATGTTATTCGGGGGGTGGGTCAACAGTGAGAGGGTATTCAGGGGGTGGGTTAACAGTGAGAGGGTATTCAGGGGTTGGGTTAACAGTGAGAGGGTATTCAGGGGGTGGGATAACAGTGAGAGGGTATTCAGGGGGTGGGTAAACATTGAGAGGTTATTCAGGGGGTTGGTTGACAGTGAGAGGGTATTCAGGGTGTGGGTTAAGAGTGAGAGGGTATTCAGGGGGTGGGTTAACAGTGAGAGGGTATTCAGGGGGTGGGTTAACAGTGAGAGGGTATTCGGGGGGTGGGTTAACAGTGAGAGGGTATCCCGGGGGTGTGTTAACAGTGAGAGGGTATTCAGGGGGTGGGTTAACAGTGAGAGGGAATTCGGGGGGTGGGTTAACAGTGAGAGGGTATTCGGGGGGTGGGTTAACAGTGAGAGGGTATGCTCGGGGTGGGTTAACAGTGAGAGGATATTCAGGGGGTGGGTTAACAGTGAGAGGTTATTCAGGGTGTGGGTTAACAGTGAGAGGGTATTCAGGGGGTGGGTTAACAGTGAGAGGGTATTCAGGGGGTGGGTTAACAGTGAGAGGTTATTCAGGCTGTGGGTCAACAGTGAGAGGGTATTCAGAGGGTGGGTTAACAGTGAGAAGGTATTTGGGGGGTGGGTTAACAGTAAGAGGGTATTCAGGGGGTGGGTTAACAGTGAGAGGGGATTCATTCGGTGGGTTAACAGTGAGAGGGTATTCAGCAGGTGGGTTAACAGTGAGAGGTTATTCAGGGGTTGGGTTAACAGTGAGAGGTTATTCAGGGTGTGGGTTAACAGTGAGAGGGTATTCAGGGGTTGGGTTAACAGTGAGAGGGTATTCAGGGTGTGGGTTAACAGTGAGAGGGTATTCAGGGTGTGGGTTAACAGTGAGCGGATATTCGGGGGGTGGGTTAACAGTGAGAGGGTATTCAGGGTGTGGGTTAACAGTGAGCGGGTATACAGGGATTGGGTTAACAGTGAGAGGTTGTTCAGGGTGTGGGTTAACCTTGAGACGGTATTCAGCGGGTGGGTTAACAGTGAGAGTGTATTCAGGGGGTGGGTTAACAGTGAGAGGGTATTCGGGGGGTGGGTTAAAAGTGAGAAGGTATTCGGGGGGTGGGTTAACAGTGAGAGGGTATTCGGGGGGTGGGTTAACAGTGAGAGGGTATTCAGGGGGTGGGTTAACAGTGAGAGGGTATCCGGGGGGTGGGTTAACAGTGAGAGGGTATTCAGGGGGTGGATTAACAGTGAGAGGGAATTCGGGGGGTGGGTTAACAGTGAGAGGGTATTCGGGGGGTGGGTTTACAGTGAGAGGGTATTCTCGGGGTGGGTTAACAGTGAGAGGGTATTCGGGGGGTGGGTTAACAGTGAGAGGGTATTCAGGGGGTGGGTTAACAGTGAGAGGGTATTGGGGGGGGTGGGTTAACAGTGAGAGGTTATTCAGGGTGTGGGTTAACAGTGAGAGGGTATTCAGGGGGTGGGTTAACAGTGAGAGGTTATTCAGGGTGTGGGTCAACAGTGAGAGGGTATTCAGAGGGTGGGTTAACAGTGAGTAGGTATTCGGGGGGTGGGTTAACAGTAAGAGGGTATTCAGGGGGTGGGTTAACAGTGAGAGGGTATTCATGGGGTGGATTAACAGTGAGAGGGTATTCAGGAGGTGGGTTAACAGTGAGAGGTTATTCAGGGGTTGGGTGAACAGTGAGAGGTTATTCAGGGGGTGGGTTAACAGTGAGAGGGTATTCAGGGTGTGGGTTAACAGTGAGCGGGTATTCGGAGGTGGCTTAATAGTGAGAGGGTATTCAGGGTGTGGGTTAACAGTGAGAGGGTATTCAGGGGGTGGGTTAACAATGAGAGGGTATTCAGGGGGTGGGTTAACAGTGAGAGGGTATTCAGGGGGTGGGTTAACAGTGAGGGTATTCAGGGGGTGGATTGACAGTGAGAGGGTATTCAGGGGGTGGGTTAACAGTGAGGGTATTCAGGGGGTGGGATGACAGTGAGAGGGTATTCCGGGGGTGGGTTAACAGTGAGATGGTATTCGGGGGGTGGTTTAACAGTGAGAGGATATTCAGGGGGTGGGTTAATGGTGAGAGGGTATTCAGGGGGTGGGTTAACAGTGAGATGTTATTCGGGGGGTGGGTCAACAGTGAGAGGGTATTCAGGGGGTGGGTTAACAGTGAGAGGGTATTCAGGGGTTGGGTTAACAGTGAGAGGGTATTCAGGGGGTGGGATAACAGTGAGAGGGTATTCAGGGGGTGGGTAAACATTGAGAGGTTATTCAGGGGGTTGGTTGACAGTGAGAGGGTATTCAGGGTGTGGGTTAAGAGTGAGAGGGTATTCAGGGGGTGGGTTAACAGTGAGAGGGTATTCAGGGGGTGGGTTAACAGTGAGAGGGTATTCGGGGGGTGGGTTAACAGTGAGAGGGTATCCCGGGGGTGTGTTAACAGTGAGAGGGTATTCAGGGGGTGGGTTAACAGTGAGAGGGAATTCGGGGGGTGGGATAACAGTGAGAGGGTATTCGGGGGGTGGGTTAACAGTGAGAGGGTATGCTCGGGGTGGGTTAACAGTGAGAGGATATTCAGGGGGTGGGTTAACAGTGAGAGGTTATTCAAGGTGTGGGTTAACAGTGAGAGGGTATTCAGGGGGTGGGTTAACAGTGAGAGGTTATTCAGGGTGTGGGTTAACAGTGAGAGGGTATTCAGGGGGTGGGTTAACAGTGAGAGGTTATTCAGGCTGTGGGTCAACAGTGAGAGGGTATTCAGAGGGTGGGTTAACAGTGAGAAGGTATTTGGGGGGTGGGTTAACAGTAAGAGGGTATTCAGGGGGTGGGTTAACAGTGAGAGGGGATTCATTCGGTGGGTTAACAGTGAGAGGGTATTCAGCAGGTGGGTTAACAGTGAGAGGTTATTCAGGGGTTGGGTTAACAGTGAGAGGTTATTCAGGGTGTGGGTTAACAGTGAGAGGGTATTCAGGGGTTGGGTTAACAGTGAGTGGTTATTCAGGGTGTGGGTTAACAGTGAGAGGGTATTCAGGGTGTGGGTTAACAGTGAGAGGGTATTCAGGGTGTGGGTTAACAGTGAGAGGGTATTCAGGGTGTGGGTTAACAGTGAGCGGATATTCGGGGGGTGGGTTAACAGTGAGAGGGTATTCAGGGTGTGGGTTAACAGTGAGCGGGTATACAGGGATTGGGTTAACAGTGAGAGGTTGTTCAGGGTGTGGGTTAACAGTGAAAGGGTATTCAGGGTGTGGGTTAACAGTGAGAGGTTATTCAGGGGGTGGGTTAACAGTGAGAGGGTATTCAGGGTGTGGGTTAACAGTGAGTGGGTATTCGGAGGTGGCTGAATAGTCAGAGGGTATTCGGGGGGTGGTTTAACAGTGAGAGGGTATTCAGGTGGTGTGTTAACGGTGAGAGGGTATTCAGGGGGTGGGTTAACAGTGAGCGGGTATTCAGGGGTTGGGTTAACAGTGAGTGGTTATTCAGGGTGTGGGTTAACAGTGAGAGGATATTCAGGGTGTGGGTTAACAATGAGAGGTTATGCAGGGTGTGGGTTAAAAGTGAGAGGGTATTCATGGGGTGGGTTAACAGTGAGAGGGTATTCGGGGGTGGTTTAACAGTAAGATGGTATTCAGGGGGTGGGTTAACAGTGAAAGGGTATTCGGGGGGTGGGTTAACAGTGAGAGGGTATTCAGGGTGTGGGTTAACAGTGAGATGGTATTCGGTGGGTGATTTAACAGTGAGAGGATATTCAGAGGGTGGGTTAACGGTGAGAGGTTATTCAGGGGGTGGGTTAACAGTGAGAGGGTATTCGGGGTGTGGGTTAACAGTGAGAGGGTATTCGGGGGGTGGGTTAACAGTGAGAGGGTATCCGGGGGGTGGGTTAACAGTGAGAAGGTATTCGGGGCTGGTTTAACAGTGAGATGGTATTCAGGGGGTGGGTTAAAAGTGAAAGGGTATTCAGGGGGTGGGTTAACAGTGAGAGGGTATTCAGGGGGTGGGTTAACAGGGAGAGGTTATTCAGGGGGTGGGTTAACAGTGAGGGTATTCAGGGGGTGGGTTAACAGTGAGAGGGTATTCAGGGGGTGGGTTTACAGTGAGATGGTATTCGGGGGGTGGTTTAACAGTGAGAGGATATTCAGAGGGTGGGTTAACGGTGAGAGGGTATTCAGGGGATGGGTTAACAGTGAGATGTTATTCAGGGGGTGGATCAACAGTGAGGGGGTATTCAGGGGGTGGGTTAACAGTGAGCGGGTATTCGGGGGTTGGGTTAACAGTGAGAGGGTATTCAGGGGGTGGGTTAACAGTGAGAGGGTATTCAGGGGGTGGGTTGACAGTGAGAGGGTATTCAGGGTGTGGGTTAACCTTGAGAGGGTATTCAGCGGGTGGGTTAATAGTGAGAGTGTATTCAGGGGGTGGGTTAACAGTGAGAGGGTATTCGGGGTTGGGTTAACAGTGAGAAGGTATTCGGGGGGTGGGTTAACAGTGAGAGGGTATTCGGGGGGTGGGTTAACAGTGAGAGGGTATTCAGGGGGTGGGTTAACAGTGAGAGGGTATCCGGGGTGTGGGTTAACAGTGAGAGGGTATTCAGGGGTGGATTAACAGTGAGAGGGAATTCGGGGGGTGGGTTAACAGTGAGAGGGTATTTGGGGGGTGGGTTAACAGTGAGAGGGTATTCTCGGGGTGGGTTAACAGTGAGAGGGTATTCGGGGGGTGGGTTAACAGTGAGAGGGTATTCAGGGGGTGGGTTAACAGTGAGAGGGTATTGGGGGGGGTGGGTTAACAGTGAGAGGTTACTCAGGGTGTGGGTTAACAGTGAGAGGGTATTCAGGGGGTGGGTTATCAGTGAGAGGTTATTCAGGGTGTGGGTCAACAGTGAGAGGGTATTCAGAGGGTGGGTTAACAGTGAGAAGGTATTCGGGGGGTGGGTTAACAGTAAGAGGGTATTCAGGGGGTGGGTTAACAGTGAGAGGGTATTCATGGGGTGGGTTAACAGTGAGAGGGTATTCAGGAGGTGGGTTAACAGTGAGAGGTTATTCAGGGGTTGGGTGAACGGTGAGAGGTTATTCAGGGGGTGGGTTAACAGTGAGAGGGTATTCAGGGTGTGGGTTAACAGTGAGCGGGTATTCGGAGGTGGCTTAATAGTGAGAGGGTATTCGGGGGGTGGGTTAACAGTGAGAGGGTATTCAGGTGGTGGGTTAACAGTGAGAGGGTATTCAGGGGGTGGGTTAACAATGAGAGGTTATGCAGGGTGTGGGTTAACAGTGAGAAGTTATTCATGGGGTGGGTTAACAGTGAGAGGGTATTCGGGGGTGGTTTAACAGTGAGATGGTATTCAGGGGGTGGGTTAAACGTGAAAGGGTATTCGGGGGGTGGGTTAACAGTGAGAGGTTATTCGGGGGGTGGGTTAACAGTGAGAGGGTATTCGGGGGTGGGTTAACAGTGAGAGGTTATTCAGGGTGTGGGTTAACTGTGAGAGGGTATTCAGGGGGTGGGTTAACAGTGAGAGGGTATTCAGGGGGTGGGTTAACAGTGAGAGGGTATTCAGGGGGTGGGTTAACAGTGAGGGTATTCAGGGGGTGGGTTGACAGTGAGAGGGTATTCAGGGGGTGGGTTAACAGTGAGATGGTATTCGGGGGGTGGTTTAACAGTGAGAGGATATTCAGAGGGTGGGTTAACGGTGAGAGGGTATTTTGGGGGTGGGTTAACAGTGAGATGTTATTCGGGGGGTGGGTCAACAGTGAGAGGTTATTCAGGGGGTGGGTTAACAGTGAGAGGGTATTCAGGGGTTGGGTTAACAGTGAGAGGGTATTCAGGGGGTGGGATAACAGTGAGAGGGTATTCAGGGGGTGGGTTATCAGTGAGAGGTTATTCAGGGGGTTGGTTGACAGTGAGAGGGTATTCAGGGTGTGGGTTAACAGTGAGAGGGTATTCAGGGGGTGGGTTAACAGTGAGAGGGTATTCAGGGGGTGGGTTAACAGTGAGAGGGTATTCGGGGGGTGGGTTAACAGTGAGAGGGTATCCCGGGGGTGGGTTAACAGTGAGAGGGTATTCAGGGGGTGGGTTAACAGTGAGAGGGAATTCGGGGGGTGGGTTAACAGTGAGAGGGTATTCGGGGGGTGGGTTAACAGTGAGAGGGTATGCTCGGGGTGGGTTAACAGTGAGAGGGTATTCAGGGGGTGGGTTAACAGTGAGAGCGTATTCAGGGTGTGGGTTAACAGTGAGAGGGTATTCAGGGGGTGGGTTAAGAGTGAGAGTTTATTCAGGGTGTGGGTTAACAGTGAGAGGTTATTCAGGCTGTGGGTCAACAGTGAGAGGGTATTCAGAGGGTGGGTTAACAGTGAGAAGGTATTCGGGGGGTGGGTTAACAGTAAGAGGGTATTCAGGGGGTGGGTTAACAGTGAGAGGGGATTCATTGAGTGGGTTAACAGTGAGAGGGTATTCAGGAGGTGAGTTAACAGTGAGAGGTTATTCAGGGGTTGGGTTAACAGTGAGAGGTTATTCAGGGTGTGGGTTAACAGTGAGAGGGTATTCAGGGTGTGGGTTAACAGTGAGCGGGTATTCGGAGGTGGCTTAATAGTGAGAGGGTATTCGGGGGGTGGGTTAACAGTGAGAGGGTATTCAGGTGGTGTGTTAACGGTGAGAGGGTATTCGGGGGGTGGGTTAACAGTGAGAGGGTATTCAGGGTGTGGGTTAACAGTGAGATGGTATTCAGGGGGTGGTTTAACAGTGAGAGGATATTCAGAGGGTGGGTTAACGGTGAGAGGGTATTCAGGGGGTGGGTTAACAGTGAGATGTTATTCAGCGGGTGGGTCAACAGTGAGAGGGTATTCAGGGTGTGGGTTAACAGTGAGAGGGTATTCAGGGGTTGGGTTAACAGTGAGAGGGTATTCAGGGGGTGGGTTAACAGTGAGAGGGTATTCAGGGGGTGGGCTAACAGTGAGAGGTTATTCAGGGTGTGGGTTAACAGTGGGAGGTTATTCAGGGTGTGGGTTAACAGTGAGAGGTTATTCAGGGTGTGGGTTAACAGTGAGAGGGTATTCAGGGGGTGGGTTAACAGTGAGTGGGTATTCATGGGGTGGGTTAACAGTGAGAAGGTATTCGGGGGTGGTTTAACAGTAAGATGGTATTCAGGGGGTGGGTTAACAGTGAAAGGGTATTCGGGGGGTGGGTTAACAGTAAGATGGTATTCAGGGGGTGGGTTAACAGTGAAAGGGTATTCGGGGGGTGGGTTAACAGTGAGAGGGTATTCAGGGGGTGGGTTAACAGTGAGATGGTATTCGGGGGGTGGTTTAACAGTGAGAGGATATTCAGAGGGTGGGTTAACGGTGAGAGCGTATTCAGGGGGTGGGTTAACAGTGAGAAGGTATTCGGGGGGTGGGTTAACAATAAGAGGGTATTCAGGGGGTGGGTTAACAGTGAGAGGGTATTCATTGGGTGGGTTAACAGTGAGAGGGTATTCAGGAGGTGGGTTAACAGTGAGAGGTTATTCAGGGGTTGGGTTAACAGTGAGAGGCTATTCAGGGTGTGGCTTAACAGTGAGAGGGTATTCAGGGTGTGGGTTAACAGTGAGCGGGTATTCGGAGGTGGCTTAATAGTGAGAGGGTATTCGGGGGGTGGGTTAACAGTGAGAGGGTATTCAGGTGGTGTGTTAACGGTGAGAGGGTATTCAGGGGGTGGGTTAACAATGAGAGGTTATGCAGGGTGTGGGTTAACAGTGAGAGGGTATTCATGGGGTGGGTTAACAGTGAGAGGGTATTCGGGGGTGGTTTAACAGTAAGATGGTATTCAGGGGGTGGGTTAACAGTGAAAGAGTATTCGGGGGGTGGGTTAACAGTGAGAGGGTATTCAGGGGGTGGGTTAACAGTGAGATGGTATTCGGGGGGTGGTTTAACAGTGAGAGGATATTCAGTGGGTGGGTTAACGGTGAGATGTTATTCAGCGGGTGCGTCAACAGTGAGAGGGTATTCAGGGGGTGGGTTAACGGTGAGAGGTTATTCAGGGGGTGGGTTGACAGTGAGAGGGTATTCAGGGTGTGGGTTAACAGTGAGAGGGTATTCAGGGGGTGGGTTAACAGTGAGAGGGTATTCAGGGGGTGGGTTAACAGTGAGAGGGTATTCGGGTGGTGGGTTAACAGTGAGAGGGTATTCGGGGGGTGGGTTAACAGTGTGAGGGTATCCCGGCGGTGGGTTAACAGTGAGAGGGTATTCAGGGGGTGGGTTAACAGTGAGAGGGAATTCGGGGGGTGGGTTAACAGTGAGAGGGTATTCGGGGGGTGGGTTAACAGTGAGAGGGTATTCAGGGGGTGGGTTAACAGTGAGAGGTTATTCAGGGTGTGGGTTAACAGTGAGAGGTTATTCAGGGTGTGGGTTAACAGTGAGAGGGTATTCAGGGGGTGGGTTAACAGTGAGAGGTTATTCAGGGTGTGGGTTAACAGTGAGAGGGTATTCAGGGGGTGGGTTAAGAGTGAGAGGTTATTCAGGGTGTGGGTTAACAGTGAGAGGTTTTTCAGGGTGTGGGTCAACAGTGAGAGGGTATTCAGAGGGTGGGTGAACAGTGAGAAGGTATTCGGAGGGTGGGTTAACAGTAAGAGGGTATTCAGGGGGTGGGTTAACAGTGAGAGGGTATTCATGGGGTGGGTTAACAGTGAGAGGGTATTCAGGAGGTGGGTTAACTGTGAGAGGTTATTCAGGGGTTGGGTTAACAGTGAGAGGGTATTCAGGGTGTGGGTTAACAGTGTGCGGGTATTCGGAGGTGGCTTAATAGTGAGAGGGTATTCGGGGGGTGGGTTAACAGTGAGAGGGTATTCAGGTGGTGGGTTAACAGTGAGAGGGTATTCATGGGGTGGTTTAACAGTGAGATGGTATCCAGGGGGTGGGTTAACAGTGAAAGGGTATTCGGGGGTGGTTTAACAGTGAGATGGTATCCAGGGGGTGGGTTAACAGTGAAAGGGTATTCGGGGGGTGGGTTAACAGTGAGAGGGTATTCTGGGGGTGGGTTAACAGTGAGTGGGTATTCGGGGGTGGGTTAACAGTGAGAGGTTATTCAGGGGGTGGTTTAACAGTGAGAGGGTATTCAGGGGGTGGGTTAACAGTGAGAGGGTATTCAGGGGGTGGGTTATCAGTGAGAGGGTATTTAGGGGGTGGGTTAACAGTGAGATGGTATTCGGGGGGTGGTTTAACAGTGAGAGGTTATTCAGAGGGTGGGTTAACGGTGAGAGGGTATTCAGGGGGTGGGTTAACAGTGAGATGTTATTCAGGGGGTGGGTTAACAGTGAGAGGGTATTCAGGGGTTGGGTTAACAGTGAGATGGTATTCAGGGGGTGGGTTAACAGTGAGAGGGTTTTCAGGGGGTGGGTTAACAGTGAGAGGTTATTCAGGGGGTGGGTTGACAGTGAGAGGGCATTCAGGGTGTGGGTTAACAGTGAGAGGGTATTCAGGGGGTGGGTTAACAGTGAGAGGGTATTCAGGGGGTGGGTTAACAGTGAGAGGGTATTCGGGGGGTGGGTTAACAGTGAGAGGGTATTCGGGGGGTGGGTTAACAGTGAGAGGGTATCCCGGGGGTGGGTTAACAGTGAGAGGGTATTCGGGGGGTGGGTTAACAGTGAGAGGGAATTCGGGGGGTGGGTTAACAGTGAGAGGGTATTCGGGGGGTGGGTTAACAGTGAGAGGATATTCTCGGGGTGGGTTAACAGTGAGAGGGTATTCAGGGGGTGGGTTAACAGTGAGAGGGTATTCAGGCGGTGGGTTAACTGTGAGAGGTTATTCAGGGTTTGGGTTAACAGTGAGAGGTTATTCAGGGTGTGGGTTAACAGTGAGAGGGTATTCAGGGTGTGGGTTAACAGTGTGCGGGTATTCGGAGGTGGCTTAATAGTGAGCGGGTATTCGGGGGGTGGGTTAACAGTGAGTGGGTATTCAGGGGTTGGGTTAACAATGAGAGGTTTTGCAGGGTGTGGGTTAACAGTGAGAGGGTATTCATGGGGTGGGTTAACAGTGAGAGGGTATTCGGGGTGGTTTAACAGTGAGATGGTATTCAGGGGGTGGGTTAACATTTAAAGGGTATTCGGGGGGTGGGTTAACAGTGAGAGGGTATTCTGGGGGTGGGTTAACAGTGAGTGGGTATTCGGGGGTGGGTTAACAGTGAGAGGGTATTCAGGGGGTGGGTTAACAGTGAGAGGGTATTCGGGGGGTGGGTTAACAGTGAGAGGGTATTCGGTTGGTGGGTTAACAGTGAGAGGGTATCCCGGGGGTGGGTTAACAGTGAGAGGGTATTCAGGGGGTGGGTTAACAGTGAGAGGGAATTCGGGGGGTGGGTGAACAGTGAGAGGGTATTCGGGGGGTGGGTTAACAGTGAGAGGGTATTCTCGGGGTGGGTTAACAGTGAGAGGGTATTCAGGGGGTGGGTTAACAGTGAGAGGGTATTCAGGGGGTGGGTTAACAGTGAGAGGTTATTCAGGGTGTGGGTTAACAGTGAGAGGTTATTCAGGGTGTGGGTCAACAGTGAGAGGGTATTCAGAGGGTGGGTTAACAGTGAGAAGGTATTCGGGGGGTGGGTTAACAGTCAGAGGGTATTCAGGTGGTGGGTTAACAGTGAGAGGTTATTCATGGGGTGGGTTAACAGTGAGAGGGTATTCAGGAGGTGGGTTAACAGTGAGAGGTTATTCAGGGTGTGGGTTAACAGTGAGAGGGTATTCAGGGTGTGGGTTAACAGTGAGCGGGTATTCGGAGGTGGCTTAATAGTGAGAGGGTATTCGGGGGGTGGGTTAACAGTGACAGGGTATTCAGGTGGTGGGTTAACAGTGAGAGGGTATTCAGGGGGTGGGTTAACAATGAGAGGTTATGCAGGGTGTGGGTTAACTGTGAGAGGGTATTCATGGGGTGGGTTAACAGTGAGAGGGTATTCGGGGGTGGTTTAACAGTGTGATGGTATTCAGGGGGTGGGTTAACAGTGAAAGGGTATTCGGGGGTGGGTTAACAGTGAGAGGGTATTCAGGTGGTGGGTTAACAGTGAGAGTGTATTCAGGGGGTGGGTTAACAATGAGAGGTTATGCAGGGTGTGGGTTAACTGTGAGAGGGTATTCATGGGGTGGGTTAACAGTGAGAGGGTATTCGGGGGTGGTTTAACAGTGTGATGGTATTCAGGGGGTGGGTTAACAGTGAGAGGGTATTCATTGGGTGGGTTAACAGTGAGAGGGTATTCGGGGGGTGGGTTAACAGTGAGAGGGTATTCGGGGGGTTGGTTAACAGTGAGAGGGTATTCGGGGGTGTGTTAACAGTGAGAGGTTATTCGGGGGGTGGGTTAACAGTGAGAGGGTATTCAGGGTGTGGGTTAACAGTGAGACGTTTTTCAGGGTGTGGGTGAACAGTGAGAGGGTATTCAGAGGGTGGGTTAACAGTGAGAATGTATTCATGGGGTGGGTTAACAGTGAGAGTGTATTCAGGAGGTGTGTTAACAGTGAGAGGTTATTCAGGGGTTGGGTTAACAGTGAGAGGTTATTCAGGGGGTGGGTTAACAGTGAGAGGGTATTCGGGGGGTGGGTTAACAGTGAGAGGGTATTCAGGGGGTGGGTTAACAGTGAGAGGGTATTCGGGGGGTGGGTTAACAGTGAGAGGGTATTCGGGGGGTGGGTTAACAGTGAGAGGGTATTCGGGGGGTGGGTTAACAGTGAGAGGGTATTCAGGGGGTGGGTTAACAGTGAGAGGTTATTCGGGGGGTGGGTTAACAGTGAGAGGATATTCAGGGGGTGGGTTAACAGTGAGAGGGTATTCGGGGAGTGGGTTAACAGTGAGAGTGTATTCGGGGGGTGGGTTAACAGTGAGAGGGTATTCAGGGGGTGGGTTAACAGTGAGAGGTTATTCGGGGGGTGGGTTAACAGTGAGAGGGTATTCAGGGGGTGGGTTAACAGTGAGAGGGTATTCGGGGAGTGGGTTAACAGTGATAGTGTATTCGGGGGGTGGGTTAACAGTGAGAGGGTATTCGGGGAGTGGGTTAACAGTGAGAGTGTATTCGGGGGGTGGGTTAAAAGTGAGAGGGTATTCAGGTGGTGGGTTAACAGTGAGAGGGTATTCGGGGGGTGGGTTAACAGTGAGAAGGTATTCGGGGGGGTTGGTTAACAGTGAGAGGGTATTCCGGGGGTGGGTTAATATTGTGAGGGTATTCAGGGGGTGGGTAAACAGTGCGAGGCTATTCAAGGGGTGGGCAAATAGTGAGAGGGTATTCAGGGTTGGGTTAACAGTGAGAGGGTATTCAGGGATTGGGTTAACAGTGAGAGAGTATTCAGGGGGTGGGTTAACAGTGAGAGGTTATTCAGGGGGTGGGTTGACTGTGAGAGGGTATTCAGGGGGTGGGTTAACAGTGAGAAGGTATTCAGGGGGTGGGTTAACAGTGAGAGGGTATTCAGGGTGTGGGTTAACAGTGAAAGGGTATTCGGGGGTGGGTTAACAGTGAGAGGGTATTCGAGGCGTGGGTTAACAGTGAGAGGGTATTGGGTGGGGTGGGTTCACAGTGAGAGGGTATTGGGGGGGGTGGGTTAACAGTGAGAGGGTATTCGGGGGGTGGGTTAACAGTGAGAGGGTATTCGAGGGGTGGGTTAACAGTGAGAGGGTATTCGGGGGGGGGGTTAACATTGAGAGGGTATTGGGGGGGTGGGTTAACAGTGAGAGGGTATTCGCCGGGTGAGTTAACAGTGAGAGGGTATTCAGGGGGTGGGTTAACAGTGAGAGGGTATTCAGGGGGTGGGTTAACAGTGAGAGGGTATTCGGGGCGTGGTTTAACAGTGAGAGGGTATTCGGGGAGTGGGTTAACAGTGAGAGGGTATTGGGGGGTGGGTTAACAGTGAGAGGGTATTCGGGGAGTGGGTGAACAGTGAGAGGGTATTGGGGGGGTGGGTTAACAGTGAGAGGGTATTCGGGGCGTGGGTTAACAGTGAGAGGGTATCTGGGGCGTGGGTTAGCAGTGAGAGGGTATTCGGGGGGTGGGTTAACAGTGAGAGGGTATTCGGGGGTGTGTTAACAGTGAGAGGTTATTCGGGGGGTGGGTTAACAGTGAGAGGGTATTCGGTGGGTAGGTTAACAGTGAGAGGGTATTCGGGCGGTGGGTTAACAGTGAGAGGGTATTCAGGGGGTGGGTTAACAATGAGAGGTTATGCAGGGTGTGGGTTAACTGTGAGAGGGTATTCATGGGGTGGGTTAACAGTGAGAGGGTATTCGGGGGTGGTTTAACAGTGTGATGGTATTCAGGGGGTGGGTTAACAGTGAAAGGGTATTCGGGGGTGGGTTAACAGTGAGAGGGTATTCAGGTGGTGGGTTAACAGTGAGAGGGTATTCAGGGGGTGGGTTAACAATGAGAGGTTATGCAGGGTGTGGGTTAACAGTGTGATGGTATTCATGGGGTGGGTTAACAGTGAGAGGGTATTCGGGGGTGGTTTAACAGTGTGATGGTATTCAGGGGGTGGGTTAACAGTGAAAGGGTATTCGGGGGGTGGGTTAACAGAGAGAGGAGATTCGGGGGTGGGTTAACAGTGAGAGGGTATTCGGGGGGTGGGTTAACAGTGAGAGGGTATTCGGGGGTGGGTTAACAGTGAGCGGTTATTCGGGGGGTGGGTTAACAGTGAGAGGGTATTCAGGGGGTGTGTTAACAGTGAGAGGGTATTCAGGGGGTGGGCTAACAGTGACAGGGTATTCGGGGGGTGGGTTAACAGTGAGAGGGTATTCGGGGGTGGGTTAACAGTGAGGGGTTATTCGGGGGGTGGGTTAACAGTGAGAGGGTATTCGGGGGTGGTTTAACAGTGAGACGGTATTCAGGGGGTGGGTTTACAGTGAAAGGGTATTCGGGGGGAGGGTTAACAGTGAGAGGGTATTCGGGGGGTGGGTTAACAGTGAGAGGGTATTCGGGGGTGTGTTAACAGTGAGAGGTTATTCGGGGGGTGGGTTAACAGTGAGAGGGTATTCAGAGTGTGGGTTAACAGTGAGACGTTTTTCAGGGTGTGGGTGAACAGTGAGAGGGTATTCAGAGGGTGGGTTAACAGTGAGAAGGTATTCATGGGGTGGGTTAACAGTGAGAGGGTATTCAGGAGGTGTGTTAACAGTGAGAGGTTATTCAGGGGTTGGGTTAACAGTGAGAGGTTATTCAGGGGGTGGGTTAACAGTGAGAGGGTATTCGGGGGGTGGGTTAACAGTGAGAGGGTATTCAGGGGGTGGGTTAACAGTGAGAGGTTATTCAGGCTGTGGGTTAACAGTGAGAGGTTATTCAGGGTGTGGGTTAACAGTGAGAGGGTATTCTGGGGTGGGTTAACAGTGAGAGGGTATTCAGGGGGTGGGTTCCCAGTGAGAGGGTATTGGGGGGGGTGGGTTAACAGTGAGAGGGTATTTGGGGGGTGGGTTAACAGTGAGATGGTATTCGGGGGGTGGGTTAACAGTGAAAGGGTATTCGGGGGGTGGTTTAACAGTGAGAGGGTATTCGGGGGTGGGTTAACAGTGAGAGGGTATTCGGGGCGTGGCTTAACAGTGACAGGGTATTCGGGGAGTGGGTGAACAGTGAGAGGGTATTCGGGGGTGTGTTAACAGTGAGAGGTTATTCGGGGGGTGGGTTAACAGTGAGAGGGTATTCAGGGTGTGGGTTAACAGTGAGACGTTTTTCAGGGTGTGGGTGAACAGTGAGAGGGTATTCAGAGGGTGGGTTAACAGTGAGAAGGTATTCATGGGGTGGGTTAACAGTGAGAGGGTATTCAGGAGGTGTGTTAACAGTGAGAGGTTATTCAGGGGTTGGGTTAACAGTGAGAGGTTATTCAGGCTGTGGGTTAACAGTGAGAGGTTATTCAGGGTGTGGGTTAACAGTGAGAGGGTATTCGGTGGTGGCTTAATAGTGAGAGGGTATTCGGGGAGGTGGGTTAACAGTGAGAGGGTATTCGGGGGGTGGGTTAACAGTGAGAGGGTATTCGGGGGGTGGGTTAACAGTGAGAGGGTATTCAGGGGGTTGGTTAACAGTGAGAGGGTATTCAGGGGGTGGGTTAACAGTGAGAGGTTATTCGGGGGGTGGGTTAACAGTGAGAGGGTATTCAGGGGGTGGGTTAACAGTGAGAGGGTATTCGGGCGGTGGGTTAACAGTGAGAGGGTATTCAGGGGGTGGGTTAACAGTGAGAGGGTATTCAGGGGGTGGGTTAACAGTGAGAGGTTATTCGGGGGGTGGGTTAACATTGAGAGGGTATTCAGGGTGTGGGTTAACAGTGAGAGTGTATTCGGGGGGTGGGTTAACAGTGAGAGGGTATTCAGGGTGTGGGTTAACAATGAGAGTGTATTCAGGTGGTGGGTTAACAGTGAGAGGGTATTCGGGGGGTGGGTTAACAGTGACAGGGTATTCAGGGGGTGGGTTAACAGTGAGAGGGTATTCGGGGGGTGGGTTAACAGTGAGAAGGTATTCGGGGGGGTTGGTTAACAGTGAGAGGGTATTCCGGGGGTGGGTTAATATTGTGAGGGTATTCAGGGGGTGGGTAAACAGTGCGAGGCTATTCAGGGGGTGGGCAAATAGTGAGAGGGTATTCAGGGTTGGGTTAACAGTGAGAGGGTATTCAGGGGGTGGGTTAACAGTGAGAGGGTATTCGGGGGGTGGGTTAACAGTGAGAGGGTATTCAGGGATTGGGTTAACAGTGAGAGAGTATTCAGGGGGTGGGTTAACAGTGAGAGGTTATTCAGGGGGTGGGTTGACTGTGAGAGGGTATTCAGGGGGTGGGTTAACAGTGAGAAGGTATTCAGGGGGTGGGTTAACAGTGAGAGGGTATTCAGGGTGTGGGTTAACAGTGAAAGGGTATTCGGGGGTGGGTTAACAGTGAGAGGGTATTCGAGGCGTGGGTTAACAGTGAGAGGGTATTGGGGGGGGTGGGTTCACAGTGAGAGGGTATTGGGGGGGGTGGGTTAACAGTGAGAGGGTATTCGGGGGGTGGGTTAACAGTGAGAGGGTATTCGAGGGGTGGGTTAACAGTGAGAGGGTATTCGGGGGGGGGTTAACATTGAGAGGGTATTGGGGGGGTGGGTTAACAGTGAGAGGGTATTCGCTGGGTGAGTTAACAGTGTGAGGATATTCAGGGGGTGGGTTAACAGTGAGAGGGTATTCAGGGGGTGGGTTAACAGTGAGAGGGTATTCGGGGAGTGGGTTAACAGTGAGAGGGTATTGGGGGGTGGGTTAACAGTGAGAGGGTATTCGGGGAGTGGGTGAACAGTGAGAGGGTATTGGGGGGGTGGGTTAACAGTGAGAGGGTATTCGGGGGTTGGGTTAACGGTGAGAGGGTATTCGGGGCGTGGGTTAACAGTGAGAGGGTATCCGGGGCGTGGGTTAGCAGTGAGAGGGTATTCGGGGGGTGGGTTAACAGTGAGAGGGTATTCGGGGGTGTGTTAACAGTGAGAGGTTATTCGGGGGGTGGGTTAACAGTGAGAGGGTATTCGGTGGGTAGGTTAACAGTGAGAGGGTATTCGGGCGGTGGGTTCACAGTGAGAGGGTATTCAGGGTGTGGGTTAACAGTGAGAGGGTATTCAGGGGGTGGTTTAACTGTGAGAGGTTATTCAGGGTGTGGGTTAACATTGAGTGGGTATTCAGGGGTGGGTTAACAGTGAGAGGGTATTCAGGGGGTGGGTTCCCAGTGAGAGGGAATTGGGGGGGGTGGGTTAACAGTGAGAGGGTATTTGGGGGGTGGGTTAACAGTGAGATGGTATTCGGGGGGTGGGTTCACAGTGAAAGGGTATTCGGGGGTTGGTTTAACAGTGAGAGTGTATTCAGGGGGTGGGTTAACAGTGAGAGGGTATTCGGGGCGTGGCTTAACAGTGAGAGGGTATTCGGGGAGTGGGTGAACACTGAGAGGGTATTGGGGGGGTGGGTTAACAGTGAGAGGGTATTCGGGGGGTGGGTTAACAGTGAGAGTGTTTGCCCTCTATCGTGCTCCCCGGGTAGGGTGATGTTCCTCCTGAATTGACGACTTCCCCCACTTCTCCCTCCGTCATTCTCTCTCTCAGTTGCAGTTCCTGCTGGGGCCCTTCTGAATTTTGCCTGACTGACAGAGGACAGGTGCCACTCGCTGTGGGCCTCACTTCCATGTCCGCTCGCTGCAGCCTCTTTTAGAACTGTGCAGTCATCGTTCCCGGATCTCCGTCCCTCCCTCCCGTCCCCTCCGTCTCCCCTTCCCCGCCTCCACCCGTCATTCCCAGCTCTCACTGACCCTCTCCAGTGTTCTGATCTCCCTCCCTCTCTCGCCAGTCTTCCCTCCTGCTTTCTGAGGGCTGGATCTGTTCTCCTCTCTGCTGTCGCCTGTTGCAAAGTCTGCTCTTCTGTCGGAATAACCTCTATTTTTATGGCCTTCTCTCTGTGTGTCTCTCTCTTCCTCTTCCTTGCACATTCTGCCTTTTAATTCTCCTTGGGATCCCTCTTCCCTCTTTCCTTGAGCTCTCGCTCTCTCTCCCGCACTCCCCCTTTCTCTCGCCTTCCGCCTGCCTTCTTCTCTGTCTCGTTCCCCCACTCTCCCCCTTTTCCCCGGCTTTTCTCCACCTGTCTCGCTCTCTCTCCCTCTCTCTCTCTCCTTGCCCTCTCTCTCTCCCTGTCCGGTCACCCGGACGCCCGCCTCCTCACCGGGCGACTATGTGCCATGCTCTCCTCGCCACCTATGATTCTGCACCCATACAGCTTGCCAGTGTACCCGCAGGCGGCCCCGTGTTTTTCCGGAGTTGTGCAGGTAAGGAGATCGAACACAAGCTGATGTCGCGAACTCGGTTCAGAAAGTTTCGATGTCTATTTCTGTCTGGGTGTAAATAGTTTCGGAAAATGAGATGGTGAGGGGGAAGGGCGAGGGGGAGATTGGAAATGTGACAGTGTCGACAGCTGACAAGCTGGCTCCTGGGATCGCGTTACAGTAACATTCCGAATATTAATACAGCTCCCTCACAGTGTCACTCAGTAACCCCTCTCCCCCCAGCACTCTGTGTTACTGACTGTATCTCTACTGATGTTAATCCTGCTCCCTCACATTGTCACTCAGTAACCCCTCTCCCCCCAGCGCCCTGTGTTACTGACTGTATCTCTACTGATGTTAATACAGCAAACTCACTCTGTCACTCAGTGACCCCTGTCCCCCCAGCACACTGTGTTACTGTCTGTATCTCTACTGATGTTAATCCAGCTCCCTCACACTGTCACTCAGTAACCCCTCTCCCCCCAGCACACTGTGTTACTGACTGTATCTCTACTGATGTTAATCCAGCTACCTCACGCTGTCACTCTGTAACCCCTCTCCCCCCAGCACACTGTGTTACTGACTGTATCTCTACTGATGTTAATCCAGCTCACTCACACTGTCACTCAGTAACCCCTCTTCCCCAGCACCCTGTGTTACTGACTGTATCTCTACTGATATTAATCCAGCTCCCTCACACTGTCACTCAGTAACCCGTCTCCCCCCAGCACACTGTGTTACTGACTGTATCTCTACTGATGTTAATCCAGCACCCTCACACTGTCACTCAGTAACCCCTCTCCCCCCAGCACCCTGTGTTACTGACTGTATCTCCCCTGATGTTAATCCAGCTCCCTCACACTGTCACTCAGTAACCCCTCTCCCCCCAGTACGCTGTGTTACTGACTGTATCTCTACTGATATTAATCCTGCTCCCTCACACTGTCACTCAGTAACCCCTCTCCCCCCAGCACACTGTGTTACTGACTGTATCTCTACTGATGTTAATCCAGCTCACTCACACTGTCACTCAGTAACCCCTCTTCCCCAGCACCCTGTGTTACTGACTGTATCTCTACTGATATTAATCCAGCTCCCTCACACTGTCACTCAGTAACCCGTCTCCCCCCAGCACACTGTGTTACTGACTGTATCTCTACTGATGTTAATCCAGCACCCTCACACTGTCACTCAGTAACCCCTCTCCCCCCAGCACCCTGTGTTACTGACTGTATCTCCCCTGATGTTAATCCAGCTCCCTCACACTGTCACTCAGTAACCCCTCTCCCCCCAGTACGCTGTGTTACTGACTGTATCTCTACTGATATTAATCCAGCTCCCTCACACTGTCACTCAGTAACCCCTCTCCCCCCAGCACCCTGTGTTACTGACTGTATCTCTACTGATATTAATCCTGCTCCCTCACATTGTCACTCAGTAACCCCTCTCCCCCCAGTACGCTGTGTTACTGACTGTATCTCTACTGATATTAATCCAGCTCCCTCACACTGTCACTCAGTAACCCCTCTCCCCCCAGCACCCTGTGTTACTGACTGTATCTCTACTGATATTAATCCTGCTCCCTCACATTGTCACTCAGTAACCCCTCTCCCCCCAGTACGCTGTGTTACTGACTGTATCTCTACTGATGTTAATCCAGCTCCCTCACACTGTCACTCAGTAACCCCTCTCCCCCCAGCACCCTGTGTTACTGACTGTATCTCTACTGATGTTAATACAGCAAACTCACTCTGTCACTCAGTAACCCCTGTCCCCCCAGCACACTGTGTTCCTGTCTGTATCTCTACTGATGTTAATCCAGCTACCTCACGCTGTCACTCAGTAACCCCTGTCCCCCCAGCACACTGTGTTACTGACTGTATCTCTACTGATGTTAATCCAGCTCCCTCACACTGTCACTCAGTAACCCCTCTCCCCCCAGCGCCCTGTGTTACTGACTGTATCTCTACTGATGTTAATACAGCAAACTCACTCTGTCACTCAGTAACCCCTGTCCCCCCAGCACACTGTGTTCCTGTCTGTATCTCTACTGATGTTAATCCAGCTCCCTCACACTGTCACTCAGTAACCCCTCTCCCCCCAGCACACTGTGTTACTGACTGTATCTCTACTGATGTTAATCCAGCTACCTCACGCTGTCACTCTGTAACCCCTCTCCCCCCAGCACAATGTGTTACTGACTGTATCTCTACTGATGTTAATCCAGCTCACTCACACTGTCACTCAGTAACCCCTTTCCCCCAGCACCCTGTGTTACTGACTGTATCTCTACTGATATTAATCCTGCTCCCTCACATTGTCACTCAGTAACCCCTCTCCCCCCTGCACTCTGTGTTACTGACTGTATCTCTACTGATATTAATCCTGCTCCCTCACATTGTCACTCAGTAACCCCGCTCCCCCCAGCGCCCTGTGTTACTGACTGTATCTCTGCTGATGTTAATACAGCAAACTCACTCTGTCACTCAGTAACCCCTGTCCCCCCTGCACTCTGTGTTACTGTCTTTATCTCTACTGATGTTAATCCAGCTCCCTCACACTGTCACTCAGTAACCCCTCTCCCCCAGCACACTGTGTTACTGACTGTATCTCCACTGATGTTACTCCAGCTACCTCACGCTGTCACTCTGTAACCCCTCTCCCCCCAGCACACTGTGTTACTGACTGTATCTCTACTGATGTTAATCCAGCTCCCTCACATTGTCACTCAGTAACCCCTCTCCCCCCTGCACTCTGTGTTACTGTCTTTATCTCTACTGATGTTAATCCAGCTCCCTCACACTGTCACTCAGTAACCCCTCTCCCCCAGCACACTGTGTTACTGACTGTATCTCCACTGATGTTACTCCAGCTACCTCACGCTGTCACTCTGTAACCCCTCTCCCCCCAGCACACTGTGTTACTGACTGTATCTCTACTGATGTTAATCCAGCTCCCTCACACTGTCACTCAGTAACCCCTCTCCCCCCCAGCGCCCTGTGTTACTGACTTTCTCGACTGATGTTAGTCCAGCTCTCTCACACTGTCACTCTGTAACCCCTCTCCCCCCAGCACCCTCTGTTACTGACTGTATCTCTACTGATGTTAATCCAGCTCCCTCACACTGTCACTCAGTTACCCCTCTCCCCCCAGCACCCTGTGTTACTGACTGTATCTCTACTGATATTAATCCAGCTCCCTCACACTGTCACTCAGTAACCCCTCTCCCCCCAGCACCCTGTGTTACTGACTGTATCTCTGCTGATGTTAATCCAGCTCCCTCACACTGTCACTCAGTAACCCCTCTCCCCCCAGTGCCCTTTGTTACTGAATGTATCTCTACTGATGTTAATCCAGCTCTCTCACACTGTCACTCAGTGACCCCTCTCCCCCCAGCACTCTGTGTTACTGACTGTATCTCTACTGATGTTAATCCAGCTCCCTCACACTGTCACTCAGTAACCCCTCTCCCCCCAGCACCCTGTGTTACTGACTCTATCTCTACTGATGTTAATCCAGCTCCCTCACACTGTCACTCAGTAACCCCTCTCCCCCAAGCGCCCTGTGTTACTGACTGTATTTCTACTGATGTTAATACAACTCCCTCACACGGTCACTCAGTAACCCCTCTTCACCCAGCACCTTGTGTTACTGACTGTATCACTACTGATGTTAATCCAGCTGCCTCACACTGTCACTCAGTAACCCCTCTCCATCCAGCACCCTGTGTTACTGACTGTATCTCTACTGATGTTAATCCAGCTCCCTCACACTGTCACACAGTAACCCCTCTCCCCCCAGCACCCTGTGTTACTGACTGTATCTCTACTGATGTTAATCCTGCTCCCTCACACTGTCACACAGTAACCCCTCTCCCCCCAGCACCCTGTGTTACTGACTGTATCTCTACTGATATTAATCCTGCTCCCTCACATTGTCACTCAGTCACCCCTCTCCCCCCAGTACGCTGTGTTACTGACTGTATCTCTACTGATGTTAATCCAGCTTCCTCACACTGTCACTCAGTAACCCCGCTCCCCCCTGCGCCTTGTGTTACTGACTGTATCTCTGCTGATGTTAATACAGCAAACTCACTCTGTCACTCAGTAACCCCTGTCCCCCCAGCACACTGTGTTACTGTCTGTATCTCTACTGATGTTAATCCAGCTCCCTCACACTGTCACTCAGTAACCCCTCTCCCCCCTGCACACTGTGTTACTGACTGTATCTCTACTGATGTTAATCCAGCTACCTCACGCTGTCACTCAGTAACCCCTCTCCCCCCCAGCGCCCTGTGTTACTGACTATCTCTACTGATGTTAATCCAGCTCACTCACACTGTCACTCAGTAACCCCTCTCCCCCCCCAGCACCCTGTGTTACTGACTGTATCTCTACTGATATTAATCCAGCTACCTCACGCTGTCACTCAGTAACCCCTCTCCCCCCAGTACGCTGTGTTACTGACTGTATCTCTACTGATGTTAATCCAGCTACCTCACGCTGTCACTCAGTAACCCCTCTCCCCCCTGCACACTGTGTTACTGACTGTATCTCTACTGATGTTAATCCAGCTACCTCACGCTGTCACTCAGTAACCCCTCTCCCCCCAGTACGCTGTGTTACTGACTGTATCTCCACTGATGTTAATCCAGCTCCCTCACACTGTCACTCAGTAACCCCTCTCCCCCCAGTGCCCTTTGTTACTGAATGTATCTCTGCTGATGTTAATACAGCAAACTCACACTGTCACTCAGTAACCCCTCTCCCCCCAGCACACTGTGTTACTGACTGTATCTCTACTGATGTTAATCCAGCTACCTCACGCTGTCACTCTGTAACCCCTCTCCCCCCAGCTCAATGTGTTACTGACTGTATCTCTACTGATGTTAATCCAGCTCCCTCACGCTGTCACTCAGTAACCCCTCTCCCCCAGCACCCTGTGTTACTGACAGTATCTCCACTGATGTTAATCAAGCTCCCTCACACTGTCACTCAGTAACCCCTCTCCCCCCAGCACCCTGTGTTACTGACTGTATCTCTACTGATGTTAATCCAGATCCCTCACACTGTCACTCAGTAACCCCTCTCCCCCAAGCGCCCTGTGTTACTGACTGTATTTCTACTGATGTTAATACAACTCCCTCACACGGTCACTCAGTAACCCCTCTTCACCCAGCACCTTGTGTTACTGACTGTATCACTAATGATGTTAATACAGCTCCCTCACACTGTCACTCAGTAACCCCTCTCCCCCCAGCACCCTGTGTTACTGACTGTATCTCTGCTGATATTAATCCTGCTCCCTCACATTGTCACTCAGTAACCCCGCTCCCCCCAGCGCCCTGTGTTACTGACTGTATCTATGCTGATGTTAATACAGGAAAATCACTCTGTCACTCAGTAACCCCTGTCCCCCCAGCACACTGTGTTACTGACTGTATCTCTACTGATGTTAATCCAGCTACCTCACGCTGTCACTCTGTAACCCCTCTCCCCCCAGCACAATGTGTTACTGACTGTATCTCTACTGATGTTAATCCAGCTCACTCACACTGTCACTCAGTAACCCCTCTCCCCCAGCACCCTGTGTTACTGACTGTATCTCTACTGATATTAATCCTGCTCCCTCACATTGTCACTCAGTAACCCCTCTCCCCCCTGCACTCTGTGTTACTGACTGTATCTCTACTGATATTAATCCAGCTCCCTCACACTGTCACTCAGTAACCCCTCTCCCCCCAGCACCCTGTGTTACTGACTGTATCTCTGCTGATGTTAATCCAGCTCCCTCACACTGTCACTCAGTAACCCCTCTCCCCCCAGTGCCCTTTGTTACTGAATGTATCTCTACTGATGTTAATCCAGCTCTCTCACACTGTCACTCAGTGACCCCTCTCCCCCCAGCACTCTGTGTTACTGACTGTATCTCTACTGATGTTAATCCAGCTCCCTCACACTGTCACTCAGTAACCCCTCTCCCCCCAGCACCCTGTGTTCCTGACTGTATTTCTACTGATGTTAATACAACTCCCTCACACGGTCACTCAGTAACCCCTCTTCACCCAGCACCTTGTGTTACTGACTGTATCACTACTGATGTTAATCCAGCTGCCTCACACTGTCACTCAGTAACCCCTCTCCATCCAGCACCCTGTGTTACTGACTGTATCTCTACTGATGTTAATCCAGCTCCCTCACACTGTCACACAGTAACCCCTCTCCCCCCAGCACCCTGTGTTACTGACTGTATCTCTACTGATGTTAATACAGCACCCTCACACTGTCACACAGTAACCCCTCTCCCCCCAGCACCCTGTGTTACTGACTGTATCTCTACTGATATTAATCCTGCTCCCTCACATTGTCACTCAGTCACCCCTCTCCCCCCAGTACGCTGTGTTACTGACTGTATCTCTACTGATGTTAATCCAGCTCCCTCACACTGTCACTCAGTAACCCCTCTCCCCCCAGCACCCTGTGTTACTGACTGTATCTCTACTGATGTTAATCCAGCTCCCTCACACTGTCACTCAGAAACCCCTCTCCCCCCAGCACACTGTGTTACTGACTGTATCTCTACTGATGTTAATCCAGCTCCCTCACACTGTCACTCAGTAACCCCTCTCCCCCCAGCGCCCTGTGTTACTGACTATCTCTACTGATGTTAATCCAGCTCCCTCACACTGTCACTCAGTAACCCCTCTCCCCCCAGTGCCCTTTGTTACTGAATGTATCTCTGCTGATGTTAATACAGCAAACTCACTCTGTCACTCAGTAACCCCTCTCCCCCCAGCACACTATGTTACTGACTGTATCTCTACTGATGTTAATCCAGCTACCTCACGCTGTCACTCTGTAACCCCTCTCCCCCCAGCACAATGTGTTACTGACTGTATCTCTACTGATGTTAATCCAGCTCACTCACACTGTCACTCAGTAACCCCTCTCCCCCAGCACCCTGTGTTACTGACAGTATCTCCACTGATGTTAATCAAGCTCCCTCACACTGTCACTCAGTAACCCCTCTCCCCCCAGCACCCTGTGTTACTGACTGTATCTCTACTGATGTTAATCCAGCTCCCTCACACTGTCACTCAGTAACCCCTCTCCCCCAAGCGCCCTGTGTTACTGACTGTATTTCTACTGATGTTAATACAACTCCCTCACACGGTCACTCAGTAACCCCTCTTCACCCAGCACCTTGTGTTACTGACTGTATCACTACTGATGTTAATCCAGCTGCCTCACACTGTCACTCAGTAACCCCTCTCCATCCAGCACCCTGTGTTACTGACTGTATCTCTACTGATGTTAATACAGCACCCTCACACTGTCACACAGTAACCCCTCTCCCCCCAGCACCCTGTGTTACTGACTGTATCTCTGCTGATATTAATCCTGCTCCCTCACATTGTCACTCAGTAACCCCGCTCCCCCCAGCGCCCTGTGTTACTGACTGTATCTATGCTGATGTTAATACAGCAAACTCACTCTGTCACTCAGTAACCCCTGTCCCCCCAGCACACTGTGTTACTGTCTTTATCTCTACTGATGTTAATCCAGCTCCCTCACACTGTCACTCAGTAACCCCTCTCCCCCCAGCACACTGTGTTACTGACTGTATCTCCACTGATGTTAATCCAGCTACCTCACGCTGTCACTCTGTAACCCCTCTCCCCCCAGCACACTGTGTTACTGACTGTATCTCTACTGATGTTAATCCAGCTCCCTCACACTGTCACTCAGTAACCCCTCTCCCCCCCAGCGCCCTGTGTTACTGACTTTCTCTACTGATGTTAGTCCAGCTCTCTCACACTGTCACTCTGTAACCCCTCTCCCCCCAGCACCCTGTGTTACTGACTGTATCTCTACTGATGTTAATCCAGCTCCCTCACACTGTCACTCAGTTACCCCTCTCCCCCAAGCGCCCTGTGTTACTGACTGTATTTATACTGATGTTAATACAACTCCCTCACACTGTCACACAGTAACCCCTCTCCCCCCAGCACCCTGTGTTACTGACTGTATCTCGACTGATATTAATCCTGCTCCCTCACACTGTCACTCAGTTACCCCTCTCCCCCAAGCGCCCTGTGTTACTGACTGTATCTCTACTGATGTTAATCCAGCACCCTCACACTGTCACTCAGTAACCCCGCTCCCCCCAGCGCCCTGTGTTACTGACTGTATCTCTGCTGATGTTAATAAAGCAAACTCACTCTGTCACTCGATATCCCCTGTCCCCCCAGCACACTGTGTTACTGTCTGTATCTCTACTGATGTTAATCCAGCTCCCTCACACTGTCACTCAGTAACCCCTCTCCCCCCTGCACACTGTGTTACTGACTGTATCTCTACTGATGTTAATCCAGCTACCTCACGCTGTCACTCAGTAACCCCTCTCCCCCCCAGCGCCCTGTGTTACTGACTATCTCTACTGATGTTAATCCAGCTCCCTCACACTGTCACTCAGTAACCCCTCTCCCCCCAGTGCCCTTTGTTACTGAATGTATCTCGACTGATGTTAATCCAACTCTCTCACACTGTCACTCAGTGACCCCTCTCCCCCCAGCACTCTGTGTTACTGACTGTATCTCTACTGATGTTAATCCAGCTCCCTCACACTGTCTTTCAGTACCCCCTCTCCCCCCAGCACCCTGTGTTACTGACTGTATCTCTACTGATGTTAATACAGCACCCTCACACTGTCACTCAGTAACCCCTCTCCCCCAAGCGCCCTGTGTTACTGACTGTATCTCTACTGATGTTAATCCAGCTCCCTCACACTGTCACTCAGTAACCCCTCTCCCCCCAGCACCCTTTGTTACTGAATGTATCTCTACTGATGTTAATCCAGCTCTCTCACACTGTCACTCAGTGACCCCTCTCCCCCCAGCACCCTGTGTTACTGACTGTATCTCTACTGATGTTAATACAGCTCCCTCACACTGTCACTCAGTAACCCCTCTCCCCCCAGCACCCTGTGTTACTGACTGTATCTCTGCTGATGTTAATCCAGCTCCCTCACACTGTCACTCAGTAACCCCTCTCCCCCCAGTGCCCTTTGTTACTGAATGTATCTCTGCTGATGTTAATCCAGCTCTCTCACACTGTCACTCAGTGACCCCTCTCCCCCCAGCACTCTGTGTTACTGACTGTATCTCTACTGATGTTAATCCAGCTCCCTCACACTGTCACTCAGTAACCCCTCTCCCCCCAGCACCTTGTGTTACTGACTGTATCTCTACTGATGTTTGTCCAGCTCTCTCACACTGTCACTCTGTAACCCCTCTCCCCCCAGCACCCTGTGTTACTGACTGTATCTCTACTGATGTTAATCCAGCTCCCTCACACTGTCACTCAGTAACCCCTCTCCCCCCAGCACCTTGTGTTACTGACTGTATCTCTACTGATGTTTGTCCAGCTCTCTCACACTGTCACTCTGTAACCCCTCTCCCCCCCAGCACCCTGTGTTACTGACTGTATCTCTACTGATGTTAATACAGCTCCCTCACACTGTCACTCAGTAACCCCTCTCCCCCCAGCACCCTGTGTTACTGACTGTATTTCTGCTGATGTTAATCCAGCTCCCTCACACTGTCACTCAGTAACCCCTCTCCCCCCAGTGCCCTTTGTTACTGAATGTATCTCTGCTGATGTTAATCCAGCTCTCTCACACTGTCACTCAGTGACCCCTCTCCCCCCAGCACTCTGTGTTACTGACTGTATCTCTACTGATGTTAATCCAGCTCCCTCACACTGTCACTCAGTAACCCCTCTCCCCCCAGCACCTTGTGTTACTGACTGTATCTCTACTTATGTTTGTCCAGCTCTCTCACACTGTCACTCAGTAACCCCTCTCCCCCCAGTGCCCTTTGTTACTGAATGTATCTCTACTGATGTTAATCCAGCTCCCTCACACTGTCACTCAGTGACCCCTCTCCCCGCAGCACCTTGTGTTACTGACTGTATCTCTACTGATGTTTGTCCAGCTCTCTCACACTGTCACTCTGTAACCCCTCTCCCCCCAGCACCCTGTGTTACTGACTGTATCTCTACTGATGTTAATCCAGCTCCCTCACACTGTCACTCAGTAACCCCTCTCCCCCCAGCACCTTGTGTTACTGACTGTATCTCTACTGATGTTTGTCCAGCTCTCTCACACTGTCACTCTGTAACCCCTCTCCCCCCAGCACCCTGTGTTACTGACTGTATCTCTACTGATGTTAATACAGCTCCCTCACACTGTCACTCAGTAACCCCTCTCCCCCCAGCACCCTGTGTTACTGACTGCATCTCTGCTGATGTTAATCCAGCTCCCTCACACTGTCATTCAGTAACCCCTCTCCCCCCAGCACCCTGTGTTACTGACTGTATCTCTGCTGATATTAATCCAGCTCCCTCACACTGTCACTCAGTAACCCCTCTCCCCCCAGCACCCTGTGTTACTGACTGCATCTCTGCTGATGTTAATACAGCTCCCTCACACTGTCACTCAGTAACCATCCACTCGTGGCCCACCCTATTCCTGTCAGCTCGTCCGGCCCCTACAACCCTCCGAGGTCTCTGCGCTCCTCCAATTCTGGCCATTGAGCACCCCTGCCGATTCCCTTCTTCCCTCCATCGGCGTCTGTGCTGTCAGCTGCCCCGGGGACCCTCTACTGTTTCTCCCCCTCTCCCTCTGCCTTTTGGACGCTCTTTCGAACCTCCCTTTTGGATCCCCTGCTTTTGTTCCCTTGCCTCGTTCTCCCTTTATCTCATCATGACCACGCTGCTGTGTGTGGGATCTTTTTGTGCACTGTCTGACCGCTGCGTTTCCTGCGGTGCAACAGTGACTGCACTCGGGAGTCCCAAGTCCTTCCTCGGTTGTGAAGCACCAGGAAAGGTCGTGCGGTCAGGAGCGGGCCCTGAGTATCCGACTTTGTAAGCCACTGGTTGGGCCTTTGGAGCAGTAATTTGGTCAGGTCTGGGCCCAGCGCTTGAGGAAAGATGTAAAGGCCTTAGGAAGATGGGGAGGCGGTTGACCAGGATGGTACCAGTAATGAGGGAGTCCGCTTATCAGGAGCGATTGAGGACGGACAAGTGAGAGGCTGAGGGGGACGCAGTATGAGTGTCGGCCGAAGCCCGGCCTACCGGCACCGGTTCTCCATTGGCCTCTACTCTGCTGAATGATGGTACCATTGCACAATAGTCCTGTTCAGGACCTGTCGGGGCCCCCTCACTCTCACTGTCTGAGCCTGATCTCCACCAGCACTCTCTGCCTTATCGTATCGCTTCTCCTCAAGTGTGCTGCGTCTGGGCCGGGCCTAGCCGTGGTCAGAAGCCTGCTATATTTGGTCGTCGTCACTCGGTGTGCGAGTCAGGGATTCTTTGATAATCAACTGCAGGCAGAAAGAGGCACCTTTTAAGGAAAGGGTCTATTTTTAACACCTCAGCTGCTATGTCCTTGGCGACAAGCGAGGGTCCCGGGGGGGGGGGGGTTGTGGGCGTGGGGGGCCCTGGAAATCAAAGGGTTATTAGGCTTCTCCCACAGGCCCTCGAGGAAGAGCGGGGGCAGGGCGGAGAATTGAGCTGACTACTCGGTGACTGTCTCTCTCTCTCTCTCTGTCACTGTCTCCTTCTCTGAGAGTTTCGGCCTGGATTATGAAGCTCAAGTCCTAGAGTATATACATCTCCCTCCGACAGTGCAGCACTCCCTCAGTACTGGCACCAGGGAGTGTCAGCCTGGATTATGGAGCTCATGTCCTAGAGTATATACATCTCCCTCCGACAGTGCAGCACTCCCTCAGTACTGACACTGGGGAGAGTCGGCCTGGATTATGGAGCTCATGTCCTAGAGTATATACATCTCCCTCAGACAGTGCAGCACTCCCTCAGTACTGACACTGGGGAGAGTCAGCCTGGATTATGGAGCTCATGTCCTAGAGTATATACATCTCCCTCCGACAGTGCAGCACTCCCTCAGTACTGGCACCGGGGAGTGTCAGCCTGGATTATGGAGCTCAAATCCTAGAGTATATACATCTCCCTCCAACAGTGCAGCACTCCCTCGGTACTGGCACCGGGAAGTGTCAACCTGTGTCTGTGTCAGTTAAAGGGACACACAGTGTCTGTGTCAGTTAAAAGGACACACAGTGTCTGTGTCGATTAAAGGGACACACAGTGTCGCTGTCGGTTAAAGGGACAGACAGTGTCTGTGTCGGTTAAAGGGACACAGAGTGTGTATCGGTTAAAGGGACACACAGTGTCGCTATCGGTTAAAGGGACACACAGTGACAGTGTCTATTAAAGGGACACACAGAGTCAGTGTCGGTTAAAGGGACACACAGTGTCTGTATTGGTTAAAGGGACACACAGTGTCTGTATCGGTTTAAGGGACGCACACTGTCTGTGTCTGTTAAAGGCACACACAGTGTCTGTCGGTTAAAGAGACACAGTGTTTGTGTCGTTAAAGGGACACACAGCGTCTGTGTTGGTTAAAGGGACACACAGTGTCTATCGGCTAAAGGGACACAGTGTCTATGTCAGTTAAAGGGACACACATTGTCTGTGTCTGTTAAAGGGACACACAGTGTCTTTCGGTTAAAGGGACACACACACTCTGTGTTGGTTGAAGGGGAATGCAGCGTGGGTGTGCGCGTTGAGCCTGAGCTGTGACCTCTAAGTGTCAGCCTGCTGAGTCTCTGCATCCCTGCGGTGAGGGAGAGATTGTTCTCCGCACTGTTGTGCTGATAAGAACAGTTGTGTAAATACCTCAGTTCAGGTCTGGCAGTTGCTGGCTGAGACTGAACAGGTGGCATGAGTGGTGGGGGTCGGGTCCTGATGGAAGAAGGGTTTGCCCATATATGGCCATGCCTGTCGTTGGTGGATGACCCACCATCTAGGCCAGCCCTCAGTCCGCCCCCAACTATCCCCTTTGCTCTCCACCTCCCCCAGGAGATTTCATTGGCCCAACTCCCAATTAAAGAGACCTGGAACCGGCCTCCGGGTTTAGTCTGGGACACTCCGATGTGGGCTGGCCGGATCTCCCGATGTTCCAGGACCGCCGTTACCTGGTTCAGTGCGGGGCAGCGCCCTCGTCACCCCGGAGGCTCTGCGTGACGTGAACTGTGTCAGTAAGAAGCTGCGGGTTACGGGGAGGGAGGGAGGTGTCTGAGTGAACAGGAACTCAGAGTACTGGCTGTCTTTGCTGAGGGAGTGTTGCGCTGTCGGAGGGAGATGTATATACTCTAGGACTTGAGCTCCATAATCCAGGCCCACACTCCCCCGGTGTCAGTACTGAGGGAGTGCTGCACTGTTTGAGGGAGATGTATATACTCTAGGACTTGAGCTCCATAATCCAGGCCGACACTCCCCCGGTGCCAGTACTGAAGGAGTGCTGCACTGTCGGAGGGAGATGTATATACTCTAGGACTTGAGCTCCATAATCCAGGCCGACACTCCCCGGTGCCAGTACTGAAGGAGTGCTGCACTGTCGGAGGGAGATGTATATACTCTAGGACTTGATCTCCATAATCCAGGCCGACACTCCCCGGTGCCAGTACTGAGGGAGTGCTGCACTGTCAGAGTGAGATGTATATACTCTAGGACTTGAGCTCCATAATCCAGGCCGACACTCCCCGGTGCCAGTACTGAAGGAGTGCTGCACTGTCGGAGGGAGATGTATATACTCTAGGACTTGAGCTCCATAATCCAGGCCAACACTCCCCGGTGCCAGTACTGAGGGAGTGCTGCAGTGTCGGAGGGAGATGTATATACTCTCGGACTTGAGCTCTATAATCCAGGCCGACACTGCCCCGGTGCCGATACTGAGGGAGTGCTGCACTGTCGGAGGGATTTTGACACTGACTATCCCTTACCAGTTTTCACCCTCCCTGATAAGCCTCGACATGGACAGACCATTCCCTATCACGCTTGGCCACCCCTGACTAAATCTAATAGGTCCTGGCAGATTGACCAATCCCGACTCACTCTGACCGTCCCTATGTTGTCCAGAACAGTCCTGACTAGTGCAATGATTGGGACTGAGGCCCTTGACTGACTGTATATTGGGACTGAGGCCTCTGTCTGACTGTATATTGGCACTGATGTCTCTGTCAGACTGTATATTGACACTGAGGCCACTGTCTGACTGTATATTGGGACTGAGGCCCCTGTCAGACTGTATATTGGGACTGAGGCCCCTGTCTGACTGTATATTGGGACTGAGGCCCCTGACAGACTGTATATTGGCACTGATGTCTCTGTCAGACTGTATATTGACACTGAGGCCACTGTCAGACTGTATATTGGGACTGAAGTCTCTGTCAGACTGTATATTGGGACTGAGATCTCTGTCAGACTGTATATTGACACTGAGGCCACTGTCAGACTGTATATTGGGACTGGGGCCACTGTCAGACTGTACATTGGGACTGAGGTCTCTGTCAGACTGTATATTGGGACTGAGGCCACTGTCAAACTGTATATTGGGACTGAGACCACTGTCAGACTGTATATTGGGACTGAGGTCTCTCTCAGTCTGTTTCTCTCCCTCTCCTGTCTGCTTCACTCTCTTTCTCTCAGTCTCATTGCCTGTCTCAATTTCCCCAATCTTTTCTCCTGTCTCTTTTTCTCCTGATCTTTTTCTCCCCCTGTGTCTCTGTCTGTCTCACTCAGTGTCTTTCTGTCTCTCCCTCGCTCTCTCTCCCTCTGTCTCTCTTTGTCTCTCTCTCTCTGTCTGCTTCAGGCTTTCTCTCTGTTTCTCTGTCTCTCTCTGTCTTTCTCTCTGTCTCTCTCTGTCTCTCTCTTCCACTGTGTGTCTCTCTCTCCCTATGTCTCTGTCTCTCTCTCTCTATATATATATATATCACTCACTCTCTCGCTCTGTCTCTATCACTCTCTATCTCTCTGTCTCTCTATCACTCTTTCTCTCTCTATCACCATCTCTCTCTCTGCCTCTCTATCACTCTCTCTCTCTCTGTCTCTCTCTCGATCACTCTCTCTCTGTCTCTGTCTCTCTGTCTCAATCTCTCTGTCTCTATCACTCTCTCTCTCGCTCTGTGTCTCTCTATCACACACTCTCTCTCCGCCTCTCTATCACTCTCTCCCTCTCTCTGTCTCCGTCTCTCTGTCTCTATCACTCTCTCTCTCTCTGTCTCTCTATCACTCTCTCTCTCTATCACTCTCTCTCTCTCTGTCTCTATCACACTCTCTCTCTCTCTGCCTCTCTATCAATCTCTCTGTGTCTCTCTGTCTCTCTCTATTTACAGACTGTTTCTATATTCCTAGGGTGCTCAGGATGCAACCAGCTCTGCCGAAGCCTTATCTCAGGGGTACCCAGCCCAGTACCCCCCTCCCCCCCCACAGACCCGCCTTCCTGCTGAGTATCCCCCTCCTCTTGCTCACCCAGGACAGGAATTCCCAGGACAGCCCATAACAGAGACTGGACTCCGGCTCTACACCCCAGCACAGGCCCTGATCAAACAGGCTGCCACCGTGGAAGGAACCATGACGGGAATCCCTCCTCCACCCTCCGTAAGTGGCGAGTGACTTTGCACCATGTGTCCGTCCAATCACAGTGTGTGTACACTCTGTCCAATCACAGTGTGTGTACACACTGTCCAATCACAGTCTGTGTGCACTCTGTCCAATCACAGTGCTTGTCCATTCTGACCAATCAAAGTGTGTGTGCACTCTGTCCAATCGCAGTGTGTGTCCAGTCTGTCCAATCACAGTGTGTGTACACACTGTCCAATCACCGTGTGTGTCCAGTGTGTCCAATCACAGTGTGTGTCCAGTCTGTCCAATCACAGTGTGTGTACACACTGTCCAATCACCGTGTGTGTTTAGTGTGTCCAATCACAGTGTGTGTGCAGTCTGTTAATCACAGTGTGTGTGCCATCTGTCCAATTGCAGTGTGTGTGCCTTCTGTCCAATCGCAGTGTGTGTGTGCAGTCTGTCCAATCACAGTGTGTGTATACTCTGTCTAATCACCGTGTGTGTCCAGTCTGTCCAATCACAGTGTGTGTGCTGTCTGTCCAATCGCAGTGTGTGTGCCTTCTGTCCAATCGCAGTGTGTGTGTGCAGTCTGTCCAATCACAGTGTGTGTACACTCTGTCTAATCACCGTGTGTGTCCAGTTTGTCCAATCACAGTGTGTGTGCTGTCTGTCCAATCGCAGTGTGTGTGCCTTCTGTCCAATCGCAGTGTGTGTGTGCAGTCTGTCCAATTGCAGTGTGTGTACACTCTGTCCAATCACCGTGTGTGTCCAGTGTGTCCAATCACAGTGTGTGTGCAGTCTGTTAATCACAGTGTGTGTGCCTTCTGTCCAATCGCAGTGTGTGTGTGCAGTCTGTCCAATCACAGTGTCTGTGCAGTCCGTCCAATCATGGTGTGTGTGCATTCTGACCAATTGCAGTGTGTGTGCAGTCTGTCCAATCATGGTGTGTGTCCATTCTGACCAATCACAGTGTGTGCAGTCTGTCCAATCACAATGCGCGTGCAGTCCATCCAATCACCGTGTGCGTATATTCTGTCCAATCACAGTGTGTGTGCACTCTGTCCAATCAGAGTGTGTGTATACTCTGTCCAATCGCAGTGTGTGTGCCGTCTGTCCAATCGCAGTGTGTGTTCGCTCCGTCCAATCACAGTGTGTGTGCCGTCTGTGCAATCACAGTATGCGTTCACTCTGTCCAATCACAGTGTGTGTGCAGTCCGTCCAATCACAGTGTGTATAATCTGTCCAATCACAATGTGCATCCACTCTGTCCAATCACAGTGTGTACAATCTGTTCAATCACAGTGTGCATCAATTCTGTCCAATCACAGTGTGTATAATCCGTTCAATCACAGTGTGTGTGCAGTCTGTCCAATCACAGTGTGTACAAAACCATCCAATCACAGTTTGCCTCCAGTCGTCCAATCACAGTTTGTGTCGAGACTGTCCAATCACAGCGTGTGTACAATGGAATACTGGATTCTTTGCCCCCCCATCCCCCCTCCCCCACCGGAACAAATTGCTCTCTGTGGGATCTTGCTGTGTACAAAACCAGCTGCCTTGCTGGGTAACTGGAACACCTTTTCAGAGTTGCTGATTGGATGTGAAGGAGCTGGGGTGGAGGGAGGGTCCTAAGGTTGTGGGGGGATGGTGTTGGGGTTAATGGGAGGTTCTGGGGAAGGTCCTCAAGTGGTGGTGGGGGGGGGGGTGCTGGTTAGCAGGAGGGTCCTTGGGGAGGGTCCTGAGCTGGGATGTGGGGGCGGTGAACAGGAGGGTCCTGTTTCTGCCTCGGTCTGTCTAACTCAGGGTCTGACTATCAGACCTGCTAGCAGTTGAAATGTGACCTTCCCTGTTTCTCAGTCCTGCTCTCCGCCCTGTGGCCTCCAGCTGCTGCTGCCTGTTAAGAGCCACATCAGACGCGCTGTCTGCTCCTCTTCACCTCCCCTGCCCTATAAAGGCATCCAGCTCAGGCAGCCTGTCTGAAAACAGCATCGCAGCAGGTGCACCTCTCCTGCTCTCTGCCCGTCCTGTGGCTGACTGGCTCCAGTCAACAGATGGAGTTACCCTTCCGAAATGCAGGGAATGCTTCTGCATCGGCTCAGTCTGGTGAACATTGACGCCGTAGCGGCAACATCGCTGGTCGCTCCCCATTCAAACGCACCGGCCACCTGCAGAGTGGGGAAGGTCTGTGAGGGGGGATGGAGGCTGCATTGGGTATCCAGAGGCTGGTTTATAACGGGCACACAGAGGTGCACCGTTATCTGCATCACAGCCCTATCCATGTAATGATCCTACCCTCTCTCTGCCTTATAGATTCCCCCTTCTCTCAGTGTTACAGAGCTCCCCTCTCTCTGCCTTATAGATCCACCTTCTCTCAGTGTTACAGACCTCCCCTCTCACTGTCTTATAGATTCCCCTTCTCTCAGTGTTCCCGAGCTCCCCTCTCTCTGCCTTATAGATTCCCCCTTCTCTCAGTGTTACAGAGCTCCCCTCTCTCTGCCTTATAGATCCACCTTCTCTCAGTGTTACAGACCTCCCCTCTCACTGTCTTATAGATTCCCCTTCTCTCAGTGTTCCCGAGCTCCCCTCTCTCTGCCTTATAGATTCCCCCTTCTCTCAGTGTTACAGAGCTCCCCTCGCTCACTGTCTTATAGATCCACCTTCTCTCAGTGTTACAGAGCTCCCCTCTCTCACTGTCTTATCGATCAACCTTCTCTCAGTGTTAGAGAGCTCCCCTCTCTCACTGTCTTATAGATTCCCCTTCTGTCAGTGTTACAGAGCTCCTCTCTCACTGTCTTATAGATCCCCCTTCTCTCAGTGTTGCAGAGCTCCCGTCTCTCACTGTCTTATAGATCCCCCTTCACTCAGTATTACAGAGCTCCCCTGTCTCACTGTCTTATCGATCCCCCTTCTCTCAGTGTTACAGAGCTCCCCTCTCTCACTGTCTTAAAGATCCACCTTCTCTCAGTGTTACAGAGCTCCCCTCTCTCACTGTCTTATCGATCCACCTTCTCTCAGTATTACAGAGCTCCCCTCTCTCACTGTCTTATCGATCTCGCTTCTCAGAGTGTTACAGAGCTCCCCTCTCTCACTGTCTTATAGATCCACCTTCTCTCTGTTACAGAGCGCCCCTCTCTCACTGCCTTATAGATTCCCCTGTCTTATAGATTCCCCTTCTGTCAGTATTACAGAGCGCCCCTCTCTCACTGTCTTATAGATTCCCCTGTCTTATAGATTCCCCTTCTGTCAGTGTTACAGTGCTCCCCTCTCTCACTGTCTTATCGATCCACCTTCTCTCAGTGTTACAGAGCTCCCCTCGCTCTGTCTTATCGATCCACCTTCATTCAGTGTTACAGAGCTCCCCTCTCTCACCGACTGATAGATCCTCCCTGACACAGTGTTACAGAGCTCCCCTCTCAATGCGTCTTGTAATTCCCCCTCCTCTCAGTGTTGCAGACCTCCCCTCTCTCACTGTGCTATACATCCCCCTTCTCTCAGTGTTATATATGTGCCCTCTCTCACTGTCTTATAGATCCACCTTCTCTCAGTGTTACAGAGCTCCCCTCGCTCTGTCTTATCGATCCACCTTCATTCAGTGTTACAGAGCTCCCCTCTCTCACCGACTGATAGATCCTCCCTGACACATTGTTACAGAGCTCCCCTCTCACTGCGTCTTGTAGCTCCTCCTCCTCTCAGTGTTGCAGACCTCCCCTGTCTCACTGTGTTATACATCCCCCTTCTCTCAGTGTTACAGAGCTCCCCTCTCTCTCTGTCTTATAGATCCCCCTTCTCTCAGTGTTATATATGTGCCCACTCTCACTGTCTTATAGATCCACCTTCTCTCAGTGTGACAGAGCTCCCCTCTCACTGTCTTATAGATCCCCCTTCTCTCAGTATTACAGAGCTCCCCTCTTCACTGTCTTATAGATCCCCCTTCTCTCAGTGTTACAGAGCTCCCCTCTCTCACTGTCTTATAGATCCACCTTCTCTCAGTATTACAGAGCTCCCCTCTCTCACTGTCTTATAGATCCCCCTTCTCTCAGTATTACAGAGCTCCCCTCTCTTACTGTCTTATAGATTCCCCTTCTGTCAGTATTACAGAGCTCCCCTCTCTCACTGTCTTATAGATCCCCCTTCTCTCAGTGTTACAGAGCTCCCCTCTCTCACTGTCTTATAGATCCATTTTCATTCAGTATTACAGATTTCCCCTCTCTCACTGTCTTATAGATCCCCCTTCTCTCACTGTTACAGAGCTCCCCTCTCTCACTGTCTTATAGATCCCCCTTCTCTCAGTGTTACAGAGCTCCCCACTCTCACAGTCTTATAGATCCACCTTCATTCAGTGTTACAGAGCTCCCCTCTCTCACTGTCTTATAGATCCCCCTTCTCTCAGTGTTACAGAGCTCCGCTCTCTAACTGTTTGATAGATCCTCCCTGACACAGTGTTACAGAGCTCCCCTCTCACTGCGTCCTGTAGATCCCCCTCCTCTCAGTGTTGCAGACCACCCCTCTCTCACTGTGTTATACATGCCACTTCTCTATGTGTTATATATGTGCCCTCTCTCACTGTCTTATAGATTCCCCTTCTGTCAGTATTACAGAGCTCCCCTCTCTCACCGTCTTAAAGATCCAACTTCTCTCAGTGTTACAGAGCTCCCCTCTCTCACTGTCTTATAGATCCCCCTTCTCTCAGTGTTACAGAGCTCCCCTCTCTCACTGTCTTATAGATCCCCCTTCTCTCAGTGTTACAGAGCTCCCCTCTCTCACTGTCTTATAGATCCCCCTTCTCTCAGTGTTGCAGACCACCCCTCTCTCACTGTGTTATACATGCCCCTTCTCTATGTGTTATATATGTGCCCTCTCTCACTGTCTTATAGATTCCCCTTCTGTCAGTGTTACAGAGCTCCCCTCTCTCACTGTCTTATAGATCCACCTTCTCTCAGTGTTACAGAGCTCCCCTCTCTCACTGTCTTATCGATCCACCTTCTCTCCGTGTTACAGAGCTCCCATCTCTCACTGTCTTATCGATCCCCCTTCTCTCAGTGTTACAGAGCTCCCCTCTCTCACTGTCTTATAGATCCACCTTCTCTCAGTATTACAGAGCTCCCCTCTCTCACTGTCTTAGAGATCCACCTTGTCTCAGTATTACAGAGCTCCCCTCTCTCACTGTCTTATCGATCCACCTTCTCTCAGTGTTACAGAGCTCCCCTCTCTCACTGTCTTATAGATTCCCCTGTCTTATAGATTCCCCTTCTGTCAGTATTACAGAGCTCCCCTCTCTCACTGTCTTATAGATCCACCTTCTCTCAGTGTTACAGAGCTCCGCTCTCTCACTGTCTTATCAATCCACCTTCTCTCAGTGTTACAGAGCTCCCTTCGCTCTGTCTTATCAATCCACCTTCATTCAGTGTTACAGAGCTCCCCTCTCTCACCGACTGATAATTCCTCCCTGACACAGTGTTACAGAGCTCCCCTCTCACTGCGTCTTGTAGCTCCTCCTCCTCTCAGTGTTGCAGACCTGCCCTCTCTCACTGTGTTATACATCCCCCTTCTCTCAGTGTTTTATATGTTCCCACTCTCACTGTCTTATAGATCCACCTTCTCTCAGTGTTACAGAGCTCCCCTCTCTCACTGTCTTATAGATCCACCTTCTCTCAGTGTTACAGAGCTCCCCTCTCTCACTGTCTTATAGATTCCCCTTCTGTCAGTGTTACAGAGCTCCCCTCTCACTGTCTTATAGATCCCCCTTCTCTCAGTATTACAGAGCTCCCCTCTCTCACTGTCTTATAGATCCCCCTTCTCTCAGTATTACAGAGCACCCCTCTCTCACTGTCTTATAGATCCCCCTTCTCTCAGTGTTACAGGGCTCCCCTCTCTCACTGTCTTATACATCCAAATCTCTCAGTATTACAGAGCTCCCCTCTCTCGCTGTCTTAAAGATCCCCCTTCTCTCAGTATTATAGACCTCCCCTCTCTCACTGTCATATAGAACCCCCTTCTCTCAGTGTTACAGAGGTCCCCTCTCTCACTGTCTTATAGATCCACCTTCATTCAGTATTACAGGGCTCCCCTCTCTCACTGTCTTATAGATCCCCCTTCTCTCACTGTTACAGAGCGCCCCTCTCTCACTGTCTAATAGATCCCCCTTCTCTCAGTGTTACAGAGCTCCCCTCTCTCACTGTCTTATAGATCCACCTTCTCTCAGTGTTACAGAGCGCCCCTCTCTCACTGTCTAATAGATCCCCCTTCTCTCAGTGTTACAGAGCTTCCCTCTCTCACTGTCTTATCGATCCCCCTTCTCTCAGTGTTACAGAGCTCCCCTCTCTCACTGTCTATTCGATCCCCCTTCTCTCAGTGTTACAGAGCTCCCCTCTCTCACTGTCTTATAGATCCACCTTCTCTCAGTGTTACAGAGCTCCCCTCTCTCACTGTCTTATCGATCCCCCTTCTCTCAGTGTTTGAGAGCTCCCCTCTCACTGTCTTGACAGATCCCCCTTCTCTCAGTGTTACAGAACTCCCCTCTCTCACTGTCTTACAGATCCACCTTCATTCAGTGTTACAGAACTCCGCTCTCTAACTGTCTGATAGATCCTCCCTGACACAGTGTTACAGAGCTCCCCTCTCACTGCGTCTTGTAGATCCCCCTCCTCTCAGTGTTGCAGACCTCCCCTCTATCAGTGTGTTAAACATCCCCCTTCTCTCATTGTTACAGAGCTCCCCTCTCACACTGTCTTTTAGTCCCCCTTCTCTCAGTGTTACAGAGCTCCCCTCTCTCACTGTCTTATAGATCCCCCTTCTCTCAGTGTTACAGAGCACGCCTCTCTCACTGTCTTATCAAACCACTTTCTCTCAGTGTTACAGAACTCCCCTCTCTCACTGTCTTATAGATCCCCCTTCTCTCAGTGTTACAGAGCACGCCTCTCTCACTGTCTTATCGATCCACCTTCTCTCAGTGTTACAGAGCTCCCCTCTCTCACTGTCTTATCGATTCCCCTGTCTTATAGATTCCCCTTCTCTCAGTATTACAGAGCTCCCCTCTCTTACTGTCTTATAGATTCCCCTTCTGTCAGTATTACAGAGCTCCCCTCTCTCACTGTCTTATAGATCCCCCTTCTCTCAGTGTTACAGAGCTCCCCTCTCTCACTGTCTTATAGATCCATTTTCATTCAGTATTACAGATTTCCCCTCTCTCACTGTCTTATAGATCCCCCTTCTCTCACTGTTACAGAGCTCCCCTCTCTCACTGTCTTATAGATCCCCCTTCTCTCAGTGTTACAGAGCTCCCCACTCTCACAGTCTTATAGATCCACCTTCATTCAGTGTTACAGAGCTCCCCTCTCTCACTGTCTTATAGATCCCCCTTCTCTCAGTGTTACAGAGCTCCGCTCTCTAACTGTCTGATAGATCCTCCCTGACACAGTGTTACAGAGCTCCCCTCTCACTGCGTCCTGCAGATCCCCCTCCTCTCAGTGTTGCAGACCACCCCTCTCTCACTGTGTTATACATGCCACTTCTCTATGTGTTATATATGTGCCCTCTCTCACTGTCTTATAGATTCCCCTTCTGTCAGTATTACAGAGCTCCCCTCTCTCACCGTCTTAAAGATCCAACTTCTCTCAGTGTTACAGAGCTCCCCTCTCTCACTGTCTTATAGATCCCCCTTCTCTCAGTGTTACAGAGCTCCCCTCTCTCACTGTCTTATAGATCCCCCTTCTCTCAGTGTTACAGAGCTCCCCTCTCTCACTGTCTTATAGATCCCCCTTCTCTCAGTGTTGCAGACCACCCCTCTCTCACTGTGTTATACATGCCCCTTCTCTATGTGTTATATATGTGCCCTCTCTCACTGTCTTATAGATTCCCCTTCTGTCAGTGTTACAGAGCTCCCCTCTCTCACTGTCTTATAGATCCACCTTCTCTCAGTGTTACAGAGCTCCCCTCTCTCACTGTCTTATAGATGCACCTTCTCTCTGTGTTACAGAGCTCCCATCTCTCACTGTCTTATCGATCCCCCTTCTCTCAGTGTTACAGAGCTCCCCTCTCTCACTGTCTTATAGATCCACCTTCTCTCAGTATTACAGAGCTCCCCTCTCTCACTGTCTTAGAGATCCACCTTCTCTCAGTATTACAGAGCTCCCCTCTCTCACTGTCTTATCGATCCACCTTCTCTCAGTGTTACAGAGCTCCCCTCTCTCACTGTCTTATAGATTCCCCTGTCTTATAGATTCCCCTTCTGTCAGTATTACAGAGCTCCCCTCTCTCACTGTCTTATAGATCCACCTTCTCTCAGTGTTACAGAGCTCCGCTCTCTCACTGTCTTATCAATCCACCTTCTCTCAGTGTTACAGAGCTCCCTTCGCTCTGTCTTATCGATCCACCTTCATTCAGTGTTACAGAGCTCCCCTCTCTCACCGACTGATAATTCCTCCCTGACACAGTGTTACAGAGCTCCCCTCTCACTGCGTCTTGTAGCTCCTCCTCCTCTCAGTGTTGCAGACCTGCCCTCTCTCACTGTGTTATACATCCCCCTTCTCTCAGTGTTATATATGTTCCCACTCTCACTGTCTTATAGATCCACCTTCTCTCAGTGTTACAGAGCTCCCCTCTCTCACTGTCTTATAGATCCACCTTCTCTCAGTGTTACAGAGCTCCCCTCTCTCACTGTCTGATAGATTCCCCTTCTGTCAGTGTTACAGAGCTCCCCTCTCACTGTCTTATAGATCCCCCTTCTCTCAGTATTACAGAGCTCCCCTCTCTCACTGTCTTATAGATCCCCCTTCTCTCAGTATTACAGAGCACCCCTCTCTCACTGTCTTATAGATCCCCCTTCTCTCAGTGTTACAGAGCTCCCCTCTCACTGTCTTATAGATCCCCCTTCTCTCAGTATTACAGAGCTCCCCTCTCTCACTGTCTTATAGATCCCCCTTCTCTCAGTATTACAGAGCACCCCTCTCTCACTGTCTTATACATCCAAATCTCTCAGTATTACAGAGCTCCCCTCTCTCACTGTCTTAAAGATCCCCCTTCTCTCAGTATTATAGACCTCCCCTCTCTCACTGTCATATAGAACCCCCTTCTCTCAGTGTTACAGAGGTCCCCTCTCTCACTGTCTTATAGATCCACCATCATTCAGTATTACAGGGCTCCCCTCTCTCACTGTCTTATAGATCCCCCTTCTCTCACTGTTACAGAGCGCCCCTCTCTCACTGTCTAATAGATCCCCCTTCTCTCAGTGTTACAGAGCTCCCCTCTCTCACTGTCTTATAGATCCACCTTCTCTCAGTGTTACAGAGCGCCCCTCTCTCACTGTCTAATAGATCCCCCTTCTCTCAGTGTTACAGAGCTCCCCTCTCTCACTGTCTTATCGATCCCCCTTCTCTCAGTGTTACAGAGCTCCCCTCTCTCACTGTCTATTCGATCCCCCTTCTCTCAGTGTTACAGAGCTCCCCTCTCTCACTGTCTTATAGATCCACCTTCTCTCAGTGTTACAGAGCTCCCCTCTCTCACTGTCTTATCGATCCCCCTTCTCTCAGTGTTGCAGTGCTCCCCTCTCTCACTGTCTTATAGATCCACCTTCTCTCAGTATTACAGAGCTCCCCTCTCTCACTGTCTTAGAGATCCACCTTCTCTCAGTATTACAGAGCTCCCCTCTCTCACTGTCTTATCGATCCACCTTCTCTCAGTGTTGCAGAGCTCCCCTCTCTCACTGTATTCTCGATCCACCTTCATTCAGTGTTACAGAGCTCCCCTCTCTCACTGTCTTATAGATCCCCCTTCTCTCAGTGTTACAGAGCTCCCCTCTCTCACTGTCTTATAGATCCCCCTTCTCTCACTGTTACAGAGCTCCCCTCTCTCACTGTCTTATAGATCCCCCTTCTCTCATTGTTACAGAGCTCCCCTCTCTCACTGTCTTATCGATCCGCCTTCTCTCAGTGTTACAGAGCTCCCCTCTCTCACTGTCTTGTCGATCCCCCTTCTCTTAGTGTTACAGAGCTCCCCTCTCTCACTGTCTTATAGATCCACCTTCTCTCAGTATTACAGAGCTCGCCTCTCTCACTGTCTTAGAGATCCACCTTCTCTCAGTATTACAGAGCTCCCCTCTCTCACTGTCTTATCGATCTACCTTCTCTCAGTGTTACAGAGCTCCCCTCTCTCACTGTCTTTTAGATTCCCCTGTCTTATGGATTCCCCTTCTCTCAGTATTACAGAGCTCCCCTCTCTTACTGTCTTATAGATTCCCCTTCTGTAAGTATTCCAGAGCTCCCCTCTCTCACTGTCTTATAAATCCTCCTTCTCTCAGTTTTACAGCGCTCCCCTCTCTCATTGTCTTATCGATCCACCTTCTCTCAGTATTACAGAGCTCCCCTCTCTCACTGTCTTAGAGATCCAACTTCTCTCAGTATTGCAGAGCTCCCCTCTCTCACTGTCTTATCGATCCACCTTCTCTCAGTGTTACAGAGCTCCCCTCTCTCACCGACAGATAGATGCTCCCTGACAGTGTTACAGAGCTCCACTCTCTCACTGTCTTGAAATTCCCCCTTCTCTCAGTGTTACAGAGCTCCCCTCTCTCACTGTCTTGTAGATCCACCTTCATTCAGTATTACAGGGCTCCCCTCTCTCACTGTCTTACAGATCCCCCTTCTCTCACTGTTACAGAGCGCCCCTCTCTCACTGTCTAATAGATCCCCCTTCTCTCAGTGTTACAGAGCTCCACTCTCTCACTGTCTGATAGATCCCCCTTCTCTCAGTATTACAGAGCTCCCCTCTCTCACTGTCTGATAGATCCCCCTTCTCTCACTGTTACAGAGTGCCCCTCTCTCACTGTCTAATAGATCCCCCTTCTCTCAGTGTTACAGAGCTCCCCCCTCTCACTGTCTAATAGATCCCCCTTCTCTCATTGTTACAGAGCGCCCCTCTCTCACTGTCTAATAGATCCCCCTTCTCTCAGTGTTACAGAGCTCCCCTCTCTCACTGTCTTATCGATCCCCCTTCTCTCAGTGTTACAGAGCTCCCCTCTCTCACTGTCTTATCGATCCCCCTTCTCTCAGTGTTGCAGAGCTCCCCTCTCTCACTGTCTTATAGATCCACCTTCTCTCAGTGTTACAGAGCTCCCCTCTCTCACTGTCTTATCGATCCACCTTCTCTCAGTATTACAGAGCTCCCCTCTCTCACTGTCTTATTGATCCCCCTTCTCTCAGTATTACAGATCTCCCCTCTCTCACTGTCTTCTCGATCCACCTTCTCTCAGTATTACAGAGCTCCCCTCTCTCACTGTCTTATCGATCCACCTTCTCTCAGTGTTACAGAGCTCCCCTCACTCACTGTATTCTCGATCCACCTTCATTCAGTGTTACAGAGCTCCCCTCTCTCACTGTCTTATAGATCCCCCTTCTCTCAGTGTTACAGAGCTCCCCTCTCTCACTGTCTTATCGATCCCCCTTCTCTCAGTGTTACAGAGCTCCCCTCTCTCACTGTCTTAAAGATCCACCTTCTCTCAGTGTTACAGAGCTCCCCTCTCTCACTGTCTTTTAGACCCCCTTCTCTCAGTGTTACAGAGCTCCCCTCTCTCACTGTCTTATCGATCCCCCTTCTCTCAGTGTTGCAGAGCTCCCCTCTCTCACTGTCTTTTAGACCCCCTTCTCTCAGTATTACAGAGCTCCCCTCTCTGACTGTCTTATCGATCCACCTTCTCTCAGTGTTACAGAGCTCCCCTCGCTCTGTCTTATCGATCCACCTTCATTCAGTGTTACAGAGCTCCCCTCTCTCACCGACAGATAGATCCTCCCTGACACAGTGTTACAGAGCTCCCCTTTCACTGCATCTTGTAGTTCCCCCTCCTTTCAGTGTTGCAGACCTCCCCTCTCTCACTGTGTTATACATCCCCCTTCTCTCAGTGTTACAGAGCTCCCCTCTCTCTCTGTCTTATAGATCCACCTTCTCTCAGTGTTACAGAGCTCCCCTCTCTCACTGTCTTATAGATCCCCCTTCTCTCAGTGTTACAGAGCTCCTCTCTCACTGTCTTATAGATCCCCCTTCTCTCAGTATTACAGAGCTCCCGTCTCTCACTGTCTTATAGATCCCCCTTCTCTCAGTGTTACAGAGCCTCCCTGTCTCACTGTCTTATCGATCCCCCTTCTCTCAGTGTTACAGAGCTCCCCTCTCTCACTGTCTTATCGATCCACCTTCTCTCAGTATTACAGAGCTCCCCTCTCTCACTGTCTTATCGATCCCGCTTCTCAGAGTGTTACAGAGCTCCCCTCTCTCACTGTCTTATAGATCCACCTTCTCTCAGTATTACAGAGCTCCCCTCTCTCACTGTCTTAGAGATCCACCTTCTCTCAGTATTACAGAGCTCCCCTCTCTCACTGTCTTATCGATCCACCTTCTCTCAGTGTTACAGAGCTCCCCTCTCTCACTGTCTTATAGATTCCCCTGTCTTATAGATTCCCCTTCTGTCAGTATTACAGAGCTCCCCTCTCTCACTGTCTTATAGATCCTCCTTCTCTCAGTGTTACAGAGCTCCCCTCTCTCACTGTCTTATCGATCCCCCTTCTCTCAGTGTTACAGAGCTCCCCTCTCTCACTGTCTTATCGATCCACCTTCTCTCACTGTTTGAGAGCTCCCCTCTCACTGTCTTACAGATCCCCCTTCTCTCAGTGTTTGAGAGCTCCCCTCTCACTGTCTTATCGATCCCCCTTCTCTCAGTGTTACAGAACTCCGCTCTCTAACTGTCTGATAGATCCTCCCTGACACAGTGTTACAGAGCTCCCCTCTCACTGCGTCTTGTAGATCCCCCTCCTCTCAGTGTTGCAGACCTCCCCTCTATGACTGTGTTATACATCCCCCTTCTCTAAGTGTTATATATGTGCCCACTGTCACTGTCTTATAGATCCACCTTCTCTCATTGTTACAGAGCTCCCCTCTCTCACTGTCTTTTAGTCCCCCTTCTCTCAGTGTTACAGAGCACGCCTCTCTCACTGTCTTATCAAACCACTTTATCTCAGTGTAACAGAGCTCACCTCTCTCACTTTCTTTTAGTCCCCCTTCTCTCAGTGTTACAGAGCACCCCTCTCTCACTGTCTTATCAATCCACTTCCTCTCAGTGTTACAGAGCACCCCTCTCTCACTGTCTTCTAGATCCCCCTTCTCTCAGTGTTACAGAGCGCCCCACTCTCACTGTCATATCAAACCACTTTCTCTCAGTGTTACAGAGCTCCCCTCTCTCACTGTCTTTTGGTCCCCCTTCTCTGAGTGTTACAGAGTTCCCCTCTCTCACTGTATTCTCGATCCACCTTCATTCAGTGTTACAGAGCTCCCCTCTCTCACTGTCTTATAGATCCCCCTTCTCTCAGTGTTACAGAGCTCCCCTCTCTCACTGTCTTATAGATCCCCCTTCTCTCACTGTTACAGAGCTCCCCTCTCTCACTGTCTTATAGATCCCCCTTCTCTCAGTGTTACAGAGCTCCCCTCTCTCACTGTCTTATCGATCCCCCTTCTCTCAGTGTTGCAGAGCTCCCCTCTCACTGTCTTATAGATCCACCTTCTCTCAGTGTTACAGAGCTCCCCTCTCTCACTGTCTTATCGATCCACCTTCTCTCAGTATTACAGAGCTCCCCTCTCTCACTGTCTTATCGATCCACCTTCTGTCAGTATTACAGAGCTCCCCTCTCTCACTGTCTTATCGATCCACCTTCTCTCAGTATTACAGAGCTCCCCTCTCTCACTGTCTTATCGATCCACCTTCTGTCAGTATTACAGAGCTCCCCTCTCTCACTGTCTTATAGATCCACCTTCTCTCAGTGTTACAGAGCTCCCCTCTCTCACTGTCTTATAGATTCCCCTTCTGTCAGTGTTATAGAGCTCCCCTCTCACTGTCTTATAGATCCCCCTTCTCTCAGTATTACAGAGCTCCCCTCTCTCACTGTCTTATAGATCCCCCTTCTCTCAGTATTACAGAGCACCCCTCCTTCACTGTCTTATAGATCCCCCTTCTCTCAGTGTTACAGGGCTCCCCTCTCTCACTGTCTTATAGATGCACCTTCTCTCAGTATTACAGAGCTCCCCTCTCTCACTGTCTTGAAGATCCCCCTTCTCTCAGTATTATAGACCTCCCCTCTCTCACTGTCTTATAGATCCCCCTTCTCTCAGTGTTACAGAGCTCCCCTCTCTCACTGTCTTGTAGATCCACCTTCATTCAGTATTACAGGGCTCCCCTCTCTCACTGTCTTACAGATCCCCCTTCTCTCACTGTTACAGAGCGCCCCTCTCTCACTGTCTAATAGATCCCCCTTCTCTCAGTGTTACAGAGCTCCACTCTCTCACTGTCTGATAGATCCCCCTTCTCTCAGTATTACAGAGCTCCCCTCTCTCACTGTCTTATAGATCCCCCTTCTCTCACTGTTACAGAGTGCCCCTCTCTCACTGTCTAATAGATCCCCCTTCTCTCAGTGTTACAGAGCTCCCCCCTCTCACTGTCTAATAGATCCCCCTTCTCTCATTGTTACAGAGCGCCCCTCTCTCACTGTCTAATAGATCCCCCTTCTCTCAGTGTTACAGAGCTCCCCTCTCTCACTGTCTTATCGATCCCCCTTCTCTCAGTGTTACAGAGCTCCCCTCTCTCACTGTCTTATCGATCCCCCTTCTCTCAGTGTTGCAGAGCTCCCCTCTCTCACTGTCTTATAGATCCACCTTCTCTCAGTGTTACAGAGCTCCCCTCTCTCACTGTCTTATCGATCCACCTTCTCTCAGTATTACAGAGCTCCCCTCTCTCACTGTCTTATTGATCCCCCTTCTCTCAGTATTACAGATCTCCCCTCTCTCACTGTCTTCTCGATCCACCTTCTCTCAGTATTACAGAGCTCCCCTCTCTCACTGTCTTAGAGATCCACCTTCTCTCAGTGTTACAGAGCTCCCCTCTCTCGCTGTCTTATCGATCCACCTTCTCTCAGTGTTACAGAGCTCCCCTCACTCACTTTCTTATAGATCCCCCTTCTCTCAGTGTTACAGAGCGCCCCTCTCTCACTGTCTAATAGATCCCCCTTCTCTCAGTGTTACAGAGCTCCCCTCTCTCACTGTCTTATCGATACCCCTTCTCTCAGTGTTACAGAGCTCCCCTCTCTCACTGTCTTATAGATCCACCTTCTCTCAGTGTTACAGAGCTCCCCTCTCTCACTGTCTTTTAGACCCCCTTCTCTCAGTATTACAGGTGAGCACTTTGGCGATAGTGATCACAATTCGGTTAGGTTTACCTTAGCGATGGGCAGGGACAGGTATATACCGCAGGGCAAGAATTATAGCTGGGGGAAAGGAAATTATGACGCGATTAGGCAAGATTTAGGATGTGTAGGATGGGGAAGGAAACTGCAGGGGATGGGCACAAACGAAATGTGGAGCTTATTCAAGGAGCAGCTAATGCGTGTCCTTGATAATTATGTACCTGTCAGGCAGGGAGGAAGTTGTCGAGCAAGGGAGCCGTGGTTTACTCAAGAAGTTGAAGCGCTTGTCAAGAGGAAGAGGGCGGCTTATGTTAGGATGAGACGTGAAGGCTCAGTTAGGGCGCTTGAGAGTTACAAGCTAGCCAGGAAGGATCTAAAGGGAGGGCTAAGAAGAGCAAGGAGAGGACACGAGAAGTCATTGGCGGATAGGATCAAAGAAAACCCTAAAGCTTTCTATAGGTATATCAGGAATAAACGAATGATAAGAGTTAGAACAGGGCCAATCAAGGATAGTAGTGGGAAGTTGTGTGCGGAATCAGAGGAGATAGGGGAAGCGTTAAATGAATATTTTTCGTCAGTATTTACAGTAGAGAAAGAAAATGTTGCCGAGGAGATTACTGAGATACAGCCTACTAGGCTAGATGGGATTGAGATTCACAAGGAGGAGGTGTTAGCAATTTTGGAAAGAGTGAAAATAGATAAGTCCCCTGGGCCAGATGGGATTTATCCTAGGATTCTCTGGGAAGCCAGGGAGGAGATTGCAGAGCCGTTGTTGTTGATCTTTAAGTCGTCATTGTCGACAGGAGTAGTGCCGGAGGACTGGAGGATAGCAAATGTTGTCCCCTTGTTCAAGAAGGGGAGTAGAGACAGCCCTGGTAATTATAGACCTGTGAGCCTTACTTCGGTTGTGGGTAAAATGTTGGAAAAGGTTATAAGAGACAGGATTTATAATCATCTTGAAAAGAATAAGTTCATTTGCGATAGTCAGCACGGTTTTGTGAAAGGTAGGTCGTGCCTCACAAACCTTATTGAGTTTTTCGAGAAGGTGACCAAACAGGTGGATGAGGGTAAAGCCGTGGATGTGGTGTATATGGATTTCAGTAAGGCGTTTGATAAGGTTCCCCACGGTAGGCTATTGCAGAAAATACGCAAGTATGGGGTTGAAGGTGATTTAGAGCTTTGGATCAGAAATTGGCTAGCTGAAAGAAGACAGAGGGTGGTGGTTGATGGCAAATGTTCATCCTGGAGTTTAGTTACTAGTGGTGTACCGCAAGGTTCTGTTTTGGGGCCACTGCTGTTTGTCATTTTTATAAACGACCTGGATGAGGGTGTAGAAGGGTGGGTTAGTAAATTTGCGGATGACACGAAGGTCGGTGGAGTTGTGGATAGTGTCGAAGGGTGTTGTAGGGTACAGAGGGACATAGATAGGCTGCAGAGCTGGGCTGAGAGATGGCAAATGGAGTTTAATGCGGAGAAGTGTGAGGTGATTCACTTTGGAAGGAGTAACAGCAATGCAGAGTACTGGGCTAATGGGAAGATTCTTGGTAGTGTAGATGAGCAGAGAGATCTTGGTATCCAGGTACATAAATCCCTGAAAGTTGCTACCCAGGTTAATAGGGCTGTTAAGAAGGCATATGGTGTGTTAGCCTTTATTAGTAGGGGGATCGAGTTTCAGAGCCACGGGGTCATGATGCAGCTGTACAAAACTCTGGTGAGGCCGCACCTGGAGTATTGCGTGCAGTTCTGGTCACCGCATTATAGGAAGGATGTCGAAGCTTTGGAAAGGGTGCAGAGGAGATTTACTAGGATGTTGCCTGGTATGGAAGGAAGGTCTTACGAGGAAAGGCTGAGGGACTTGGGGTTGTTTTCGTTAGAGAGAAGGAGGAGGAGAGGTGACTTAATAGAGACATACAAGATAATCAGAGGGTTAGATAGGGTGGATAGTGAGAGTCTTTTTCCTCGGATGAGGATGGCAAACACGAGGGGACATAGCTTTAAGTTGAGGGGTGAAAGATATAGGACAGATGTCAGAGGTAGTTTCTTTACGCAGAGAGTAGTAGGGGCGTGGAACGCCCTGCCTGCAACAGTAGTAGACTCGCCAACTTTAAGGGCATTTAAGTGGTCATTGGATAGACATATGGATGTAAATGGAATAGTGTAGGTCAGATGATCGGCGCAACATCGAGGGCCGAAGGGCCTGTACTGCGCTGTAATATTCTAATTCTAATTCTCTCAGTGTTACAGAGCTCCCCTCTCTCACTGTCTTATCGATCCCCCTTCTCTCAGTGTTGCAGAGCTCCCCTCTCTCACTGTCTTTTAGACCCCCTTCTCTCAGTGTTACAGAGCTCCCCTCTCTGACTGTCTTATCGATCCACCTTCTCTCAGTGTTACAGAGCTCCCCTCGCTCTGTCTTATCGATCCACCTTCATTCAGTGTTACAGAGCTCCCCTCTCTCACCGACAGATAGATCCTCCCTGACACAGTGTTACAGAGCTCCCCTTTCACTGCATCTTGTAGTTCCCCCTCCTTTCAGTGTTGCAGACCTCCCCTCTCTCACTGTGTTATACATCCCCCTTCTCTCAGTGTTACAGAGCTCCCCTCTCTCACTGTCTTATCGATCCCCCTTCTCTCAGTGTTACAGAGCTCCCCTCTCTCACTGTCTTATAGATCCACCTTCTCTCAGTGTTACAGAGCTCCCCTCTCTCACTGTCTTTTAGACCCCCTTCTCTCAGTATTACAGGTGAGCACTTTGGCGATAGTGATCACAATTCGGTTAGGTTTACCTTAGCGATGGGCAGGGACAGGTATATACCGCAGGGCAAGAATTATAGCTGGGGGAAAGGAAATTATGACGCGATTAGGCAAGATTTAGGATGTGTAGGATGGGGAAGGAAACTGCAGGGGATGGGCACAAACGAAATGTGGAGCTTATTCAAGGAGCAGCTAATGCGTGTCCTTGATAATTATGTACCTGTCAGGCAGGGAGGAAGTTGTCGAGCAAGGGAGCCGTGGTTTACTCAAGAAGTTGAAGCGCTTGTCAAGAGGAAGAGGGCGGCTTATGTTAGGATGAGACGTGAAGGCTCAGTTAGGGCGCTTGAGAGTTACAAGCTAGCCAGGAAGGATCTAAAGGGAGGGCTAAGAAGAGCAAGGAGAGGACACGAGAAGTCATTGGCGGATAGGATCAAAGAAAACCCTAAGGCTTTCTATAGGTATATCAGGAATAAACGAATGATAAGAGTTAGAACAGGGCCAATCAAGGATAGTAGTGGGAAGTTGTGTGCGGAATCAGAGGAGATAGGGGAAGCGTTAAATGAATATTTTTCGTCAGTATTTACAGTAGAGAAAGAAAATGTTGCCGAGGAGATTACTGAGATACAGCCTACTAGGCTAGATGGGATTGAGATTCACAAGGAGGAGGTGTTAGCAATTTTGGAAAGAGTGAAAATAGATAAGTCCCCTGGGCCAGATGGGATTTATCCTAGGATTCTCTGGGAAGCCAGGGAGGAGATTGCAGAGCCGTTGTTGTTGATCTTTAAGTCGTCATTGTCGACAGGAGTAGTGCCGGAGGACTGGAGGATAGCAAATGTTGTCCCCTTGTTCAAGAAGGGGAGTAGAGACAGCCCTGGTAATTATAGACCTGTGAGCCTTACTTCGGTTGTGGGTAAAATGTTGGAAAAGGTTATAAGAGACAGGATTTATAATCATCTTGAAAAGAATAAGTTCATTTGCGATAGTCAGCACGGTTTTGTGAAAGGTAGGTCGTGCCTCACAAACCTTATTGAGTTTTTCGAGAAGGTGACCAAACAGGTGGATGAGGGTAAAGCCGTGGATGTGGTGTATATGGATTTCAGTAAGGCGTTTGATAAGGTTCCCCACGGTAGGCTATTGCAGAAAATACGCAAGTATGGGGTTGAAGGTGATTTAGAGCTTTGGATCAGAAATTGGCTAGCTGAAAGAAGACAGAGGGTGGTGGTTGATGGCAAATGTTCATCCTGGAGTTTAGTTACTAGTGGTGTACCGCAAGGTTCTGTTTTGGGGCCACTGCTGTTTGTCATTTTTATAAACGACCTGGATGAGGGTGTAGAAGGGTGGGTTAGTAAATTTGCGGATGACACGAAGGTCGGTGGAGTTGTGGATAGTGTCGAAGGGTGTTGTAGGGTACAGAGGGACATAGATAGGCTGCAGAGCTGGGCTGAGAGATGGCAAATGGAGTTTAATGCGGAGAAGTGTGAGGTGATTCACTTTGGAAGGAGTAACAGCAATGCAGAGTACTGGGCTAATGGGAAGATTCTTGGTAGTGTAGATGAGCAGAGAGATCTTGGTATCCAGGTACATAAATCCCTGAAAGTTGCTACCCAGGTTAATAGGGCTGTTAAGAAGGCATATGGTGTGTTAGCCTTTATTAGTAGGGGGATCGAGTTTCAGAGCCACGGGGTCATGATGCAGCTGTACAAAACTCTGGTGAGGCCGCACCTGGAGTATTGCGTGCAGTTCTGGTCACCGCATTATAGGAAGGATGTCGAAGCTTTGGAAAGGGTGCAGAGGAGATTTACTAGGATGTTGCCTGGTATGGAAGGAAGGTCTTACGAGGAAAGGCTGAGGGACTTGGGGTTGTTTTCGTTAGAGAGAAGGAGGAGGAGAGGTGACTTAATAGAGACATACAAGATAATCAGAGGGTTAGATAGGGTGGATAGTGAGAGTCTTTTTCCTCGGATGAGGATGGCAAACACGAGGGGACATAGCTTTAAGTTGAGGGGTGAAAGATATAGGACAGATGTCAGAGGTAGTTTCTTTACGCAGAGAGTAGTAGGGGCGTGGAACGCCCTGCCTGCAACAGTAGTAGACTCGCCAACTTTAAGGGCATTTAAGTGGTCATTGGATAGACATATGGATGTAAATGGAATAGTGTAGGTCAGATGATCGGCGCAACATCGAGGGCCGAAGGGCCTGTACTGCGCTGTAATATTCTAATTCTAATTCTCTCAGTGTTACAGAGCTCCCCTCTCTCACTGTCTTATCGATCCCCCTTCTCTCAGTGTTGCAGAGCTCCCCTCTCTCACTGTCTTTTAGACCCCCTTCTCTCAGTATTACAGAGCTCCCCTCTCTGACTGTCTTATCGATCCACCTTCTCTCAGTGTTACAGAGCTCCCCTCGCTCTGTCTTATCGATCCACCTTCATTCAGTGTTACAGAGCTCCCCTCTCTCACCGACAGATAGATCCTCCCTGACACAGTGTTACAGAGCTCCCCTTTCACTGCATCTTGTAGTTCCCCCTCCTTTCAGTGTTGCAGACCTCCCCTCTCTCACTGTGTTATACATCCCCCTTCTCTCAGTGTTACAGAGCTCCCCTCTCTCTCTGTCTTATAGATCCACCTTCTCTCAGTATTACAGAGCTCCCGTCTCTCACTGTCTTATAGATCCCCCTTCTCTCAGTGTTACAGAGCCTCTCTGTCTCACTGTCTTATCGATCCCCCTTCTCTCAGTGTTACAGAGCTCCCCTCTCTCACTGTCTTATCGATCCACCTTCTCTCAGTATTACAGAGCTCCCCTCTCTCACTGTCTTATCGATCCCGCTTCTCAGAGTGTTACAGAGCTCCCCTCTCTCACTGTCTTATAGATCCACCTTCTCTCAGTATTACAGAGCTCCCCTCTCTCACTGTCTTAGAGATCCACCTTCTCTCAGTATTACAGAGCTCCCCTCTCTCACTGTCTTATCGATCCACCTTCTCTCAGTGTTACAGAGCTCCCCTCTCTCACTGTCTTATAGATTCCCCTGTCTTATAGATTCCCCTTCTGTCAGTATTACAGAGCTCCCCTCTCTCACTGTCTTATAGATCCTCCTTCTCTCAGTGTTACAGAGCTCCCCTCTCTCACTGTCTTATCGATCCCCCTTCTCTCAGTGTTACAGAGCTCCCCTCTCTCACTGTCTTATCGATCCACCTTCTCTCAGTGTTTGAGAGCTCCCCTCTCACTGTCTTACAGATCCCCCTTCTCTCAGTGTTTGAGAGCTCCCCTCTCACTGTCTTATCGATCCCCCTTCTCTCAGTGTTACAGAACTCCGCTCTCTAACTGTCTGATAGATCCTCCCTGACACAGTGTTACAGAGCTCCCCTCTCACTGCGTCTTGTAGATCCCCCTCCTCTCAGTGTTGCAGACCTCCCCTCTATCACTGTGTTATACATCCCCCTTCTCTAAGTGTTATATATGTGCCCACTGTCACTGTCTTATAGATCCACCTTCTCTCATTGTTACAGAGCTCCCCTCTCTCACTGTCTTATCGATCCCGCTTCTCAGAGTGTTACAGAGCTCCCCTCTCTCACTGTCTTATAGATCCACCTTCTCTCAGTATTACAGAGCTCCCCTCTCTCACTGTCTTAGAGATCCACCTTCTCTCAGTATTACAGAGCTCCCCTCTCTCACTGTCTTATCGATCCACCTTCTCTCAGTGTTACAGAGCTCCCCTCTCTCACTGTCTTATAGATTCCCCTGTCTTATAGATTCCCCTTCTGTCAGTATTACAGAGCTCCCCTCTCTCACTGTCTTATAGATCCTCCTTCTCTCAGTGTTACAGAGCTCCCCTCTCTCACTGTCTTATCGATCCCCCTTCTCTCAGTGTTACAGAGCTCCCCTCTCTCACTGTCTTATCGATCCACCTTCTCTCAGTGTTTGAGAGCTCCCCTCTCACTGTCTTACAGATCCCCCTTCTCTCAGTGTTTGAGAGCTCCCCTCTCACTGTCTTATCGATCCCCCTTCTCTCAGTGTTACAGAACTCCGCTCTCTAACTGTCTGATAGATCCTCCCTGACACAGTGTTACAGAGCTCCCCTCTCACTGCGTCTTGTAGATCCCCCTCCTCTCAGTGTTGCAGACCTCCCCTCTATCACTGTGTTATACATCCCCCTTCTCTAAGTGTTATATATGTGCCCACTGTCACTGTCTTATAGATCCACCTTCTCTCATTGTTACAGAGCTCCCCTCTCTCACTGTCTTTTAGTCCCCCTTCTCTCAGTGTTACAGAGCACGCCTCTCTCACTGTCTTATCAAACCACTTTCTCTCAGTGTTACAGAACTCCCCTCTCTCACTGTCTTATAGATCCCCCTTCTCTCAGTGTTACAGAGCACGCCTCTCTCACTGTCTTATCAAACCACTTTATCTCAGTGTAACAGAGCTCACCTCTCTCACTTTCTTTTAGTCCCCCTTCTCTCAGTGTTACAGAGCACCCCTCTCTCACTGTCTTATCAAACCACTTCCTCTCAGTGTTACAGAGCACCCCTCTCTCACTGTCTTCTAGATCCCCCTTCTCTCAGTGTTACAGAGCGCCCCACTCTCACTGTCATATCAAACCACTTTCTCTCAGTGTTACAGAGCTCCCCTCTCTCACTGTCTTTTAGTCCCCCTTCTCTCAGTGTTACAGAGCTCCCCTCTCTCACTGCCTTTTGGTCCCCCTTCTCTGAGTGTTACAGAGTTCCCCTCTCTCACTGTATTCTCGATCCACCTTCATTCAGTGTTACAGAGCTCCCCTCTCTCACTGTCTTATAGATCCCCCTTCTCTCAGTGTTACAGAGCTCCCCTCTCTCACTGTCTTATAGATCCCCCTTCTCTCACTGTTACAGAGCTCCCCTCTCTCACTGTCTTATAGATCCCCCTTCTCTCAGTGTTACAGAGCTCCCCTCTCTCACTGTCTTATAGATCCACCTTCTCTCAGTGTTACAGAGCTCCCCTCTCTCACTGTCTTATCGATCCACCTTCTCTCAGTATTACAGAGCTCCCCTCTCTCACTGTCTTATCGATCCACCTTCTGTCAGTATTACAGAGCTCCCCTCTCTCACTGTCTTAGAGATCCACCTTCTCTCAGTATTACAGAGCTCCCCTCTCTCACTGTCTTATCGATCCCGCTTCTCAGAGTGTTACAGAGCTCCCCTCTCTCACTGTCTTATAGATCCACCTTCTCTCAGTATTACAGAGCTCCCCTCTCTCACTGTCTTAGAGATCCACCTTCTCTCAGTATTACAGAGCTCCCCTCTCTCACTGTCTTATCGATCCACCTTCTCTCAGTGTTACAGAGCTCCCCTCTCTCACTGTCTTATAGATTCCCCTGTCTTATAGATTCCCCTTCTGTCAGTATTACAGAGCTCCCCTCTCTCACTGTCTTATAGATCCTCCTTCTCTCAGTGTTACAGAGCTCCCCTCTCTCACTGTCTTATCGATCCCCCTTCTCTCAGTGTGACAGAGCTCCCCTCTCTCACTGTCTTATCGATCCCCCTTCTCTCAGTGTTTGAGAGCTCCCCTCTCACTGTCTTACAGATCCCCCTTCTCTCAGTGTTTGAGAGCTACCCTCTCACTGTCTTATCGATCCCCCTTCTCTCAGTGTTACAGAACTCCGCTCTCTAACTGTCTGATAGATCCTCCCTGACACAGTGTTACAGAGCTCCCCTCTCACTGCGTCTTGTAGATCCCCCTCCTCTCAGTGTTACAGAGCTCCCCTCTCTCACTGTCTAATTGAGCCCCATCCTCTCAGTGTTACAGAGCCTCCCTCTCTCACTGTCTTATAGATCCCCCTTCTCTCAGTGTTACAGAGCTCCTCTCTTTCACTGTCTTATAGATCCACCTTCTCTCAGTGTTACAGAGCTCCCCTCTCTCACTGTCTTATAGATCCCCCTTCTCTCAGTGTTACAGAGCTCCCCTCTCTCACTGTCTTATAGATCCCCCTTCTCTCACTGTTACATAGCTCCCCTCTCTCACTGTCTTATAGATCCCCCTTCTCTCAGTGTTACAGAGCTCCCCTCTCTCACTATCTTATCGATCCCCCTTCTCTCAGTGTTGCAGAGCTCCCCTCTCACTGTCTTATAGATCCACCTTCTCTCAGTGTTACAGAGCTCCCCTCTCTCACTGTCTTATCGATCCACCTTCTCTCAGTATTGCAGAGCTCCCCTCTCTCACTGTCTTATCGATCCACCTTCTGTCAGCATTACAGAGCTCCCCTCTCTCACTGTCTTAGAGATCCACCTTCTCTCAGTATTACAGAGCTCCCCTCTCTCACTGTCTTATCGATCCACCTTCTCTCAGTGTTACAGAGCTCCCCTCTCTCACTGTCTTATAGATTCCCCTGTCTTATAGATTCCCCTTCTTTCAGTATTACAGAGCTCCCCTCTCTCACTGTCTTATAGATCCCCCTTCTCTCACTGTTACATAGCTCCCCTCTCTCACTGTCTTATAGATCCCCCTTCTCTCAGTGTTACAGAGCTCCCCTCTCTCACTGTCTTATCGATCCCCCTTCTCTCAGTGTTGCAGAGCTCCCCTCTCACTGTCTTATAGATCCACCTTCTCTCAGAGTTACAGAGCTCCCCTCTCTCACTGTCTTATCGATCCACCTTTTCTCAGTGTTCCAGAGCTCCCCTCTCTCACTGTCTTATCGATCCACCTTCTCTCAGTATTACAGAGCTCCCCTCTCTCACTGTCTTATCGATCCACCTTCTGTCAGCATTACAGAGCTCCCCTCTCTCACTGTCTTAGAGATCCAGCTTCTCTCAGTATTACAGAGCTCCCCTCTCTCACTGTCTTATCGATCCACCTTCTCTCAGTGTTACAGAGCTCCCCTCTCTCAGTGTCTTATAGATTCCCCTGTCTTATAGATTCCCCTTCTCTCAGTATTACAGAGCTCCCCTCTCTCACTGTCTTATAGATCCCCCTTCTCTCAGTGTTCCAGAGCTCCCCTCTCTCACTGTCTTATAGATCCATTTTCATTCAGTATTACAGATTTCCCCTCTCTCACTGTCTTATAGATCCCCCTTCTCTCACTGTTACAGAGCTCCCCGCTCTCACTGTCTTATAGATCCCCCTTCTCTCAGTGTTACAGAGCTCCCCTCTCTCACAGTCTTATAGATCCACCTTCATTCAGTGTTACAGAGCTCCCCTCTCTCACTGTCTTATAGATCCCCCTTCTCTCAGTGTTACAGAGCTCCGCTCTCGAACTGTCTGATAGATCCTCCCTGACACAGTGTTACAGAGCTCCCCTCTCACTGCGTCCTGTAGATCCCCCTCCTCTCAGTGTTGCAGACCACCCCTCTCTCGCTGTGTTATCCATGCCCCTTCTTTCTGTGTTATATATGTGCCCTCTCTCACTGTCTTATAGATTCCCCTTCTGTCAGTGTTACAGAGCGCACCTCTCTCACTATCTTATAGATCAACCTTCTCTTAAAGTTACAGAGCTCCCCTCTCTCACTGTCTTATCGATCCACCTTCTCTCAGTGTTACAGAGCTCCCCTCTCTCACTGTCTTATAGATCCCCCTTCTCTCAGTGTTACAGAGCTCCCCTCTCTCACTGTCTTATAGATCCCCCTTCTCTCAGGGTTACAGAGCTCCCCGCTCTCACTGTCTTATAGATCCCCCTTCTCTCAGTGTTACAGAGCTCCCCTCTCTCACTGTCTTATAGCTCCCCCTTCTCTCAGGGTTACAAAGCTCCCCTCTCTCACGGTCTTATAGATCCCCCTTCTCTCAGTCTTACAGAGCTCCCCTCTCTCACTGTCTTATAGATCCCCCTTCTCTCAGTGTTACAGAGCTCCCCTCTCTCACTGTCTTATCGATCCCCCTTCTCTCAGTGTTACAGAGCTCCCCTCTCTCACTGTCTTATAGATCCACCTTCTCTCAGTATTACAGAGCTCCCCTCTCTCACTGTCTTAGAGATCCACATTCTCTCAGTATTACAGAGCTCCCCTCTCTCACTGTCTTATCGATCCACCTTCTCTCAGTGTTACAGAGCTCCCCTCTCTCACTGTCTTATAGATCCTCCTTCTCTCAGTGTTACAGAGCTCCCCTCTCTCACTGTCTTATCGATCCACCTTCTCTCAGTGTTACAGAGCTCCCCTCGCTCTGTCTTATCGATCCACCTTCATTCAGTGTTACAGAGCTCCCCTCTCTCACCAACTGATAGATGCTCCCTGACACAGTGTTACAGAGCTCCCCTCTCACTGCGTCTTGTAGATCCTCCTCCTCTCAGTGTTGCAGACCTCCCCTCTCTCACTGTGTTATACATCCCCCTTCTCTCAGTGTTATATATGTGCCCACTCTCACTGTCTTATAGATCCACCTTCTCTCAGTGTTACAGAGCTCCCCTCTCTCACTGTCTTATAGATCCACCTTCTCTCAGTGTTACAGAGCTCCCCTCTCTCACTGTCTTATAGATTCCCCTTCTGTCAGTGTTGCAGAGCACGCCTCTCTCACTGTCTTATCAAACCACTTTCTCTCAGTGTTACAGAACTCCCCTCTCTCACTGTCTTATAGATCCCCCTTCTCTCAGTGTTACAGAGCACGCCTCTCTCACTGTCTTATCAAACCACTTTATCTCAGTGTTACAGAGCTCACCTCTCTCACTTTCTTTTAGTCCCCCTTCTCTCAGTGTTACAGAGCACCCCTCTCTCACTGTCTTATCAAACCACTTCCTCTCAGTGTTACAGAGCACCCCTCTCTCACTGTCTTCTAGATCCCCCTTCTCTCAGTGTTACAGAGCGCCCCACTCTCACTGTCATATCAAACCACTTTCTCTCAGTGTTACAGAGCTCCCCTCTCTCACTGTCTTTTAGTCCCCCTTCTCTCAGTGTTACAGAGCTCCCCTCTCTCACTGCCTTTTGGTCCCCCTTGTCTGAGTGTTACAGAGTTCCCCTCTCTCACTGTATTCTCGGTCCACCTTCATTCAGTGTTACAGAGCTCCCCTCTCTCACTGTCTTATAGATCCCCCTTCTCTCAGTGTTACAGAGCTCCCCTCTCTCACTGTCTTATAGATCCCCCTTCTCTCACTGTTACAGAGCTCCCCTCTCTCACTGTCTTATAGATCCCCCTTCTCTCAGTGTTACAGAGCTCCCCTCTCTCACTGTCTTATCGATCCCCCTTCTCTCAGTGTTGCAGAGCTCCCCTCTCACTGTCTTATAGATCCACCTTCTCTCAGTGTTACAGAGCTCCCCTCTCTCACTGTCTTATCGATCCACCTTCTCTCAGTATTACAGAGCTCCCCTCTCTCACTGTCTTATCGATCCACCTTCTGTCAGTATTACAGAGCTCCCCTCTCTCACTGTCTTAGAGATCCACCTTCTCTCAGTATTACAGAGCTCCCCTCTCTCACTGTCTTATCGATCCCGCTTCTCAGAGTGTTACAGAGCTCCCCTCTCTCACTGTCTTACAGATCCACCTTCTCTCAGTATTACAGAGCTCCCCTCTCTCACTGTCTTAGAGATCCACCTTCTCTCAGTATTACAGAGCTCCCCTCTCTCACTGTCTTATCGATCCACCTTCTCTCAGTATTACAGAGCTCCCCTCTCTCACTGTCTTAGAGATCCACCTTCTCTCAGTATTGCAGAGCTCCCCTCTCTCACTGTCTTATCGATCCACCTTCTCTCAGTGTTACAGAGCTCCCCTCTCTCACTGTCTTATAGATCCTCCTTCTCTCAGTGTTACAGAGCTCCCCTCTCTCACTGTCTTATCGATCCACCTTCTCTCAGTGTTACAGAGCTCCCCTCGCTCTGTCTTATCGATCCACCTTCATTCAGTGTTACAGAGCTCCCCTCTCTCACCAACTGATAGATGCTCCCTGACACAGTGTTACAGAGCTCCCCTCTCACTGCGTCTTGTAGATCCTCCTCCTCTCAGTGTTGCAGACCTCCCCTCTCTCACTGTGTTATACATCCCCCTTCTCTCAGTGTTATATATGTGCCCACTCTCACTGTCTTATAGATCCACCTTCTCTCAGTGGTACAAAGCTCCCCTCTCTCACTGTCTTATAGATCCACCTTCTCTCAGTGTTACAGAGCTCCCCTCTCTCACTGTCTTATAGATTCCCCTTCTGTCAGTGTTGCAGAGCACGCCTCTCTCACTGTCTTATCAAACCACTTTCTCTCAGTGTTACAGAACTCCCCTCTCTCACTGTCTTATAGATCCCCCTTCTCTCAGTGTTACAGAGCACGCCTCTCTCACTGTCTTATCAAACCACTTTATCTCAGTGTTACAGAGCTCACCTCTCTCACTTTCTTTTAGTCCCCCTTCTCTCAGTGTTACAGAGCACCCCTCTCTCACTGTCTTATCAAACCACTTCCTCTCAGTGTTACAGAGCACCCCTCTCTCACTGTCTTCTAGATCCCCCTTCTCTCAGTGTTACAGAGCGCCCCACTCTCACTGTCATATCAAACCACTTTCTCTCAGTGTTACAGAGCTCCCCTCTCTCACTGTCTTTTAGTCCCCCTTCTCTCAGTGTTACAGAGCTCCCCTCTCTCACTGTCTTTTAGTCCCCCTTCTCTCAGTGTTACAGAGCTCCCCTCTCTCACTGCCTTTTGGTCCCCCTTGTCTGAGTGTTACAGAGTTCCCCTCTCTCACTGTATTCTCGGTCCACCTTCATTCAGTGTTACAGAGCTCCCCTCTCTCACTGTCTTATAGATCCCCCTTCTCTCAGTGTTACAGAGCTCCCCTCTCTCACTGTCTTATAGATCCCCCTTCTCTCAGTGTTACAGAGCTCCCCTCTCTCACTGTCTTATCGATCCCCCTTCTCTCAGTGTTGCAGAGCTCCCCTCTCACTGTCTTATAGATCCACCTTCTCTCAGTGTTACAGAGCTCCCCTCTCTCACTGTCTTATCGATCCACCTTCTCTCAGTATTACAGAGCTCCCCTCTCTCACTGTCTTATCGATCCACCTTCTGTCAGTATTACAGAGCTCCCCTCTCTCACTGTCTTAGAGATCCACCTTCTCTCAGTATTACAGAGCTCCCCTCTCTCACTGTCTTATCGATCCCGCTTCTCAGAGTGTTACAGAGCTCCCCTCTCTCACTGTCTTACAGATCCACCTTCTCTCAGTATTACAGAGCTCCCCTCTCTCACTGTCTTAGAGATCCACCTTCTCTCAGTATTACAGAGCTCCCCTCTCTCACTGTCTTATCGATCCACCTTCTCTCAGTGTTACAGAGCTCCCCTCTCTCACTGTCTTATAGATTCCCCTGTCTTATAGATTCCCCTTCTGTCAGTATTGCAGAGCTCCCCTCTCTCACTGTCTTATAGATCCTCCTTCTCTCAGTGTTACAGAGCTCCCCTCTCTCACTGTCTTATCGATCCCCCTTCTCTCAGTGTGACAGAGCTCCCCTCTCTCACTGTCTTATCGATCCCCCTTCTCTCAGTGTTTGAGAGCTCCCCTCTCACTGTCTTACAGATCCCCCTTCTCTCAGTGTTTGAGAGCTACCCTCTCACTGTCTTATCGATCCCCCTTCTCTCAGTGTTACAGAACTCCGCTCTCTAACTGTCTGATAGATCCTCCCTGACACAGTGTTACAGAGCTCCCCTCTCACTGCGTCTTGTAGATCCCCCTCCTCTCAGTGTTACAGAGCTCCCCTCTCTCACTGTCTTATTTAGCCCCATCCTCTCAGTGTTACAGAGCCTCCCTCTCTCACTGTCTTATAGATCCCCCTTCTGTCAGTGTTACAGAGCTCCCCTCTTTCACTGTCTTATAGATCCACCTTCTCTCAGTGTTACAGAGCTCCCCTCTCTCACTGTCTTATAGATCCCCCTTCTCTCAGTGTTACAGAGCTCCCCTCTCTCACTGTCTTATAGATCCCCCTTCTCTCACTGTTACATAGCTCCCCTCTCTCACTGTCTTATAGATCCCCCTTCTCTCAGTGTTACAGAGCTCCCCTCTCTCACTGACTTATCGATCCCCCTTCTCTCAGTGTTGCAGAGCTCCCCTCTCACTGTCTTATAGATCCACCTTCTCTCAGTGTTACAGAGCTCCCCTCTCTCACTGTCTTATCGATCCCCCTTCTCTCAGTGTTACAGAGCTCCCCTCGCTCACTGTCTTATGGATCCACCTTCTCTCAGTGTTACAGAGCTCCCCTCTCTCACTGTCTTATCGATCCACCTTCTCTCAGTATTGCAGAGCTCCCCTCTCTCACTGTCTTATCGATCCACCTTCTGTCAGCATTACAGAGCTCCCCTCTCTCACTGTCTTAGAGATCCACCTTCTCTCAGTATTACAGAGCTCCCCTCTCTCACTGTCTTATCCATCCACCTTCTCTCAGTGTTACAGAGCTCCCCTCTCTCACTGTCTTATAGATTCCCCTGTCTTATAGATTCCCCTTCTCTCAGTATTACAGAGCTCCCCTCTCTCACTGTCTTATAGATCCCCCTTCTCTCACTGTTACATAGCTCCCCTCTCTCACTGTCTTATAGATCCCCATTCTCTCAGTGTTACAGAGCTCCCCTCTCTCACTGTCTTATCGATCCCCCTTCTCTCAGTGTTGCAGAGCTCCCCTCTCACTGTCTTATAGATCCACCTTCTCTCAGAGTTACAGAGCTCCCCTCTCTCACTGTCTTATCGATCCACCTTCTCTCAGTGTTACAGAGCTCCCCTCTCTCACTGTCTTATCGATCCACCTTCTCTCAGTATTACAGAGCTCCCCTCTCTCACTGTCTTATCGATCCACCTTCTGTCAGCATTACAGAGCTCCCCTCTCTCACTGTCTTAGAGATCCAGCTTCTCTCAGTATTACAGAGCTCCCCTCTCTCACTGTCTTATCGATCCACCTTCTCTCAGTGTTACAGAGCTCCCCTCTCTCAGTGTCTTATAGATTCCCCTGTCTTATAGATTCCCCTTCTCTCAGTATGACAGAGCTCCCCTCTCTCACTGTCTTATAGATCCCCCTTCTCTCAGTGTTCCAGAGCTCCCCTCTCTCACTGTCTTATAGATCCATTTTCATTCAGTATTACAGATTTCCCCTCTCTCACTGTCTTATAGATCCCCCTTCTCTCACTGTTACAGAGCTCCCCTCTCTCACTGTCTTATAGATCCCCCTTCTCTCAGTGTTACAGAGCTCCCCTCTCTCACAGTCTTATAGATCCACCTTCATTCAGTGTTACAGAGCTCCCCTCTCTCACTGTCTTATAGATCCCCCTTCTCTCAGTGTTACAGAGCTCCGCTCTCTAACTGTCTGATAGATCCTCCCTGACACAGTGTTACAGAGCTCCCCTCTCACTGCGTCCTGTAGATCCCCCTCCTCTCAGTGTTGCAGACCACCCCTCTCTCACTGTGTTATCCATGCCCCTTCTTTATGTGTTATATATGTGCCCTCTCTCACTGTCTTATAGATTCCCCTTCTGTCAGTGTTACAGAGCGCACCTCTCTCACTATCTTATAGATCAACCTTCTCTTAAAGTTACAGAGCTCCCCTCTCTCACTGTCTTATAGATCCCCCTTCTCTCAGTGTTACAGAGCTCCCCTCTCTCACTGTCTTATAGATCCCCCTTCTCTCAGTGTTACAGAGCTCCCCCCTCTCACTGTCTTATCGATCCCCCTTCTCTCAGTGTTACAGAGCTCCCCTCTCTCACTGTCTTATAGATCCACCTTCTCTCAGTATTACAGAGCTCCCCTCTCTCACTGTCTTAGAGATCCACCTTCTCTCAGTATTACAGAGCTCCCCTCTCTCACTGTCTTATCGATCCACCTTCTCTCAGTGTTACAGAGCTCCCCTCTCTCACTGTCTTATAGATCCTCCTTCTCTCAGTGTTACAGAGCTCCCCTCTCTCACTGTCTTATCGATCCACCTTCTCTCAGTGTTACAGAGCTCCCCTCGCTCTGTCTTATCGATCCACCTTCATTTAGTGTTACAGAGCTCCCCTCTCTCACCGACTGATAGATCCTCCCTGACACAGTGTTACAGAGCTCCCCTCTCACTGCGTCTTGTAGATCCTCCTCCTCTCAGTGTTGCAGACCTCCCCTCTCTCACTGTGTTATACATCCCCCTTCTCTCAGTGTTATATATGTGCCCACTCTCACTGTCTTATAGATCCACCTTCTCTCAGTGTTACAGAGCTCCCCTCTCTCACTGTCTTATAGATCCACCTTCTCTCAGTGTTACAGAGCTCCCCTCTCTCACTGTCTTATAGATTCCCCTTCTGTCAGTGTTGCAGAGCACGCCTCTCTCACTGTCTTATCAAACCACTTTCTCAGTGTTACAGAACTCCCCTCTCTCACTGTCTTATAGATCCCCCTTCTCTCAGTGTTACAGAGCACGCCTCTCTCACTGTCTTATCAAACCACTTTATCTCTGTGTTACAGAGCTCACCTCTCTCACTTTCTTTTAGTCCCCCTTCTCTCAGTGTTACAGAGCACCCCTCTCTCACTGTCTTATCAAACCACTTACTCTCAGTGTTACAGAGCACCCCTCTCTCACTGTCTTCTAGATCCCCCTTCTCTCAGTGTTACAGAGCGCCCCACTCTCACTGTCATATCAAACCACTTTCTCTCAGTGTTACAGAGCTCCCCTCTCTCACTGTCTTTTAGTCCCCCTTCTCTCAGTGTTACAGAGCTCCCCTCTCTCACTGCCTTTTGGTCCCCCTTCTCTGAGTGTTACAGAGTTCCCCTCTCTCACTGTATTCTCGATCCACCTTCATTCAGTGTTACAGAGCTCCCCTCTCTCACTGTCTTATAGATCCCCCTTCTCTCAGTGTTACAGAGCTCCCCTCTCTCACTGTCTTATAGATCCCCCTTCTCTCAGTGTTACAGAGCTCCCCTCTCTCACTGTCTTATCGATCCCCCTTCTCTCAGTGTTGCAGAGCTCCCCTCTCACTGTCTTATAGATCCACCTTCTCTCAGTGTTACAGAGCTCCCCTCTCTCAATGTCTTAGAGATCCACCTTCTCTCAGTATTCCAGAGCTCCCCTCTCTCACTGTCTTATCGATCCCGCTTCTCAGAGTGTTCCAGAGCTCCCCTCTCTCACTGTCTTATAGATCCACCTTCTCTCAGTATTACAGAGCTCCCCTCTCTCACTGTCTTAGAGATCCACCTTCTCTCAGTATTACAGAGCTCCCCTCTCTCACTGTCTTATCGATCCACCTTCTCTCAGTGTTACAGAGCTCCCCTCTCTCACTGTCTTATAGATTCCCCTGTCTTATAGATTCCCCTTCTGTCAGTATTACAGAGCTCCCCTCTCTCACTGTCTTATAGATCCTCCTTCTCTCAGTGTTACAGAGCTCCCCTCTCTCACTGTCTTATCGATCCCCCTTCTCTCAGTGTGACAGAGCTCCCCTCTCTCACTGTCTTATCGATCCCCCTTCTCTCAGTGTTTGAGAGCTCCCCTCTCACTGTCTTACAGATCCCCCTTCTCTCAGTGTTTGAGAGCTACCCTCTCACTGTCTTATCGATCCCCCTTCTCTCAGTGTTACAGAACTCCGCTCTCTAACTGTCTGATAGATCCTCCCTGACACAGTGTTACAGAGCTCCCCTCTCACTGCGTCTTGTAGATCCCCCTCCTCTCAGTGTTACAGACCTCCCCTCTCTCACTGTCTTATTGAGCCCCATCCTCTCAGTGTTACAGAGCCTCCCTCTCTCACTGTCTTATAGATCCCCCTTCTCTCAGTGTTACAGAGCTCCCCTCTTTCACTGTCTTATAGATCCACCTTCTCTCAGTGTTACAGAGCTCCCCTCTCTCACTGTCTTATAGATCCCCCTTCTCTCAGTGTTACAGAGCTCCACTCTCTCACTGTCTTATAGATCCCCCTTCTCTCAGTGTTACAGAGCTCCCCTCTTTCACTGTCTTATAGATCCACCTTCTCTCAGTGTTACAGAGCTCCCCTCTCTCACTGTCTTATAGATCCCCCTTCTCTCAGTGTTACAGAGCTCCCCTCTCTCACTGTCTTATCGATCCCCCTTCTCTCAGTGTTGCAGAGCTCCCCTCTCTCACTGTCTTATCGATCCACCTTCTCTCAGTATTGCAGAGCTCCCCTCTCTCACTGTCTTATCGATCCACCTTCTGTCAGCATTACAGAGCTCCCATCTCTCACTGTCTTAGAGATCCACCTTCTCTCAGTATTACAGAGCTCCCCTCTCTCACTGTCTTATCGATCCACCTTCTCTCAGTGTTACAGAGCTCCCCTCTCTCACTGTCTTATAGATTCCCCTGTCTTATAGATTCCCCTTCTCTCAGTATTACAGAGCTCCCCTCTCTCACTGTCTTATAGATCCCCCTTCTCTCACTGTTACATAGCTCCCCTCTCTCACTGTCTTTTTGATCCCCCTTCTCTCAGTGTTACAGAGCTCCCCTCTCTCACTGTCTTATCGATCCCCCTTCTCTCAGTGTTGCAGAGCTCCCCTCTCACTGTCTTATAGATCCACCTTCTCTCAGAGTTACAGAGCTCCCCTCTCTCACTGTCTTATCGATCCACCTTCTCTCAGTGTTACAGAGCTCCCCTCTCTCACTGTCTTATCGATCCACCTTCTCTCAGTATTACAGAGCTCCCCTCTCTCACTGTCTTATCGATCCACCTTCTGTCAGCATTACAGAGCTCCCCTCTCTCACTGTCTTAGAGATCCAGCTTCTCTCAGTATTACAGAGCTCCCCTCTCTCACTGTCTTATCGATCCACCTTCTCTCAGTGTTACAGAGCTCCCCTCTCTCAGTGTCTTATAGATTCCCCTGTCTTATAGATTTCCCTTCTCTCAGTATTACAGATCTCCCCTCTCTCACTGTCTTATAGATCCCCCTTCTCTCAGTGTTCCAGAGCTCCCCTCTCTCACTGTCTTATAGATCCATTTTCATTCAGTATTACAGATTTCCCCTCTCTCACTGTCTTATAGATCCCCCTTCTCTCACTGTTACAGAGCTCCCCTCTCTCACTGTCTTATAGATCCCCCTTCTCTCAGTGTTACAGAGCTCCCCTCTCTCACAGTCTTATAGATCCACCTTCATTCAGTGTTACAGAGCTCCCCTCTCTCACTGTCTTATAGATCCCCCTTCTCTCAGTGTTACAGAGCTCCGCTCTCTAACTGTCTGATAGATCCTCCCTGACACAGTGTTACAGAGCTCCCCTCTCACTGCGTCCTGTAGATCCCCCTCCTCTCAGTGTTGCAGACCACCCCTCTCTCACTGTGTTATCCATGCCCCTTCTTTATGTGTTATATATGTGCCCTCTCTCACTGTCTTATAGATTCCCCTTCTGTCAGTGTTACAGAGCGCACCTCTCTCACTATCTTATAGATCAACCTTCTCTTAAAGTTACAGAGCTCCCCTCTCTCACCGTCTTATCGATCCACCTTCTCTCAGTGTTACAGAGCTCCCCTCTCTCACTGTCTTATAGATCCCCCTTCTCTCAGTGTTACAGAGCTCCCCTCTCTCACTGTCTTATTGATCCCCCTTCTCTCAGGGTTACAGAGCTCCCCGCTCTCACTGTCTTATAGCTCCCCCTTCTCTCAGGGTTACAAAGCTCCCCTCTCTCACTGTCTTATCGATCCCCCTTCTCTCAGTGTTACAGAGCTCCCCTCTCTCACTGTCTTATAGATCCACCTTCTCTCAGTATTACAGAGCTCCCCTCTCTCACTGTCTTAGAGATCCACCTTCTCTCAGTATTACAGAGCTCCCCTCTCTCACTGTCTTATCGATCCACCTTCTCTCAGTGTTACAGAGCTCCCCTCTCTCACTGTCTTATAGATCCTCCTTCTCTCAGTGTTACAGAGCTCCCCTCGCTCTGTCTTATCGATCCACCTTCATTCAGTGTTACAGAGCTCCCCTCTCTCACCGACTGATAGATCCTCCCTGACACAGTGTTACAGAGCTCCCCTCTCACTGCGTCTTGTAGATCCTCCTCCTCTCAGTGTTGCAGACCTCCCCTCTCTCACTGTGTTATACATCCCCCTTCTCTCAGTGTTATATATGTGCCCACTCTCACTGTCTTATAGATCCACCTTCTCTCAGAGTTACAGAGCTCCCCTCTCTCACTGTCTTATAGATCCACCTTCTCTCAGTGTTACAGAGCTCCCCTCTCTCACTGTCTTATATATTCCCCTTCTGTCAGTGTTGCAGAGCACGCCTCTCTCACTGTCTTATCAAACCACTTTCTCTCAGTGTTACAGAACTCCACTCTCTCACTGTCTTATAGATCCCCCTTCTCTCAGTGTTACAGAGCACGCCTCTCTCACTGTCTTATCAAACCACTTTATCTCAGTGTAACAGAGCTCACCTCTCTCACTTTCTTTTAGTCCCCCTTCTCTCAGTGTTACAGAGCACCCCTCTCTCACTGTCTTATCAAACCACTTCCTCTCAGTGTTACAGAGCACCCCTCTCTCACTGTCTTCTAGATCCCCCTTCTCTCAGTGTTACAGAGCGCCCCACTCTCACTGTCATATCAAACCACTTTCTCTCAGTGTTACAGAGCTCCCCTCTCTCACTGTCTTTTAGTCCCCCTTCTCTCAGTGTTACAGAGCTCCCCTTTCTCACTGCCTTTTGGTCCCCCTTCTCTGAGTGTTACAGAGTTCCCCTCTCTCACTGTATTCTCGATCCACCTTCATTCAGTGTTACAGAGCTCCCCTCTCTCACTGTCTTATAGATCCCCCTTCTCTCAGTGTGACAGAGCTCCCCTCTCTCACTGTCTTATAGATCCCCCTTCTCTCAGTGTTACAGAGCTCCCCTCTCTCACTGTCTTATAGATCCCCCTTCTCTCACTGTTACAGAGCTCCCCTCTCTCACTGTCTTATAGATCCCCCTTCTCTCAGTGTTACAGAGCTCCCCTCTCTCACTGTCTTATCGATCCCCCTTCTCTCAGTGTTGCAGAGCTCCCCTCTCACTGTCTTATAGATCCACCTTCTCTCAGTGTTACAGAGCTCCCCTCTCTCACTGTCTTATCGATCCACCTTATGTCAGTATTACAGAGCTCCACTCTCTCACTGTCTTAGAGATCCACCTTCTCTCAGTGTTACAGAGCTCCCCTCTCTCACTGTCTTATCGATCCACCTTCTGTCAGTGTTACAGAGCTCCCCTCTCTCACTGTCTTATCGATCCACCTTCTGTCAGTGTTACAGAGCTCCCCTCTCTCACTGTCTTATCGATCCACCTTCTCTCAGTATTACAGAGCTCCCCTCTCTCACTGTCTTATCGATCCACCTTCTGTCAGTATTACAGAGCTCCCCTCTCTCACTGTCTTAGAGATCCACCTTCTCTCGCTGTTACATAGCTCCCCTCTCTCACTGTCTTTTTGATCCCCCTTCTCTCAGTGTTACAGAGCTCCCCTCTCTCACTGTCTTATCGATCCCCCTTCTCTCAGTGTTGCAGAGCTCCCCTCTCACTGTCTTATAGATCCACCTTCTCTCAGAGTTACAGAGCTCCCCTCTCTCACTGTCTTATCGATCCACCTTCTCTCAGTGTTACAGAGCTCCCCTCTCTCACTGTCTTATCGATCCACCTTCTCTCAGTATTACAGAGCTCCCCTCTCTCACTGTCTTATCGATCCACCTTCTGTCAGCATTACAGAGCTCCCCTCTCTCACTGTCTTAGAGATCCAGCTTCTCTCAGTATTACAGAGCTCCCCTCTCTCACTGTCTTATCGATCCACCTTCTCTCAGTGTTACAGAGCTCCCCTCTCTCAGTGTCTTATAGATTCCCCTGTCTTCTAGATTTCCCTTCTCTCAGTATTACAGAGCTCCCCTCTCTCACTGTCTTATAGATCCCCCTTCTCTCAGTGTTCCAGAGCTCCCCTCTCTCACTGTCTTATAGATCCATTTTCATTCAGTATTACAGATTTCCCCTCTCTCACTGTCTTATAGATCCCCCTTCTCTCACTGTTACAGAGCTCCCCTCTCTCACTGTCTTATAGATCCCCCTTCTCTCAGTGTTACAGAGCTCCCCTCTCTCACAGTCTTATAGATCCACCTTCATTCAGTGTTACAGAGCTCCCCTCTCTCACTGTCTTATAGATCCCCCTTCTCTCAGTGTTACAGAGCTCCGATCTCTAACTGTCTGATAGATCCTCCCTGACACAGTGTTACAGAGCTCCCCTCTCACTGCGTCCTGTAGATCCCCCTCCTCTCAGTGTTGCAGACCACCCCTCTCTCACTGTGTTATCCATGCCCCTTCTTTATGTGTTATATATGTGCCCTCTCTCACTGTCTTATAGATTCCCCTTCTGTCAGTGTTACAGAGCGCACCTCTCTCACTATCTTATAGATCAACCTTCTCTTAAAGTTACAGAGCTCCCCTCTCTCACTGTCTTATCGATCCACCTTCTCTCAGTGTTACAGAGCTCCCCTCTCTCACTGTCTTATAGATCCCCCTTCTCTCAGTGTTACAGAGCTCCCCTCTCTCACTGTCTTATTGATCCCCCTTCTCTCAGGGTTACAGAGCTCCCCGCTCTCACTGTCTTATAGATCCCCCTTCTCTCAGTGTTACAGAGCTCCCCTCTCTCACTGTCTTATAGCTCCCCCTTCTCTCAGGGTTACAAAGCTCCCCTCTCTCACTGTCTTATAGATCCCCCTTCTCTCAGTGTTACAGAGCTCCCCTCTCTCACTGTCTTATAGATCCCCCTTCTCTCAGTGTTACAGAGCTCCCCTCTCTCACTGTCTTATAGATCCTCCTTCTCTCAGTGTTACAGAGCTCCCCTCTCTCACTGTCTTATCGATCCACCTTCTCTCAGTGTTACAGAGCTCCCCTCGCTCTGTCTTATCGATCCACCTTCATTCAGTGTTACAGAGCTCCCCTCTCTCACCGACTGATAGATCCTCCCTGACACAGTGTTACAGAGCTCCCCTCTCACTGCGTCTTGTAGATCCTCCTCCTCTCAGTGTTGCAGACCTCCCCTCTCTCACTGTGTTATACATCCCCCTTCTCTCAGTGTTATATATGTGCCCACTCTCACTGTCTTATAGATCCACCTTCTGTCAGTGTTACAGAGCTCCCCTCTCTCACTGTCTTATAGATCCACCTTCTCTCAGTGTTACAGAGCTCCCCTCTCTCACTGTCTTATAGATTCCCCTTCTGTCAGTGTTGCAGAGCACGCCTCTCTCACTGTCTTATCAAACCACTTTCTCTCAGTGTTACAGAACTCCCCTCTCTCACTGTCTTATAGATCCCCCTTCTCTCAGTGTTACAGAGCACGCCTCTCTCACTGTCTTATCAAACCACTTTATCTCAGTGTAACAGAGCTCACCTCTCTCACTTTCTTTTAGTCCCCCTTCTCTCAGTGTTACAGAGCACCCCTCTCTCACTGTCTTATCAAACCACTTCCTCTCAGTGTTACAGAACACCCCTCTCTCACTGTCTTTTAGATCCCCCTTCTCTCAGTGTTACAGAGCGCCCCACTCTCACTGTCATATCAAACCACTTTCTCTCAGTGTTACAGAGCTCCCCTCTCTCACTGTCTTTTAGTCCCCCTTCTCTCAGTGTTACAGAGCTCCCCTCTCTCACTGCCTTTTGGTCCCCCTTCTCTGAGTGTTACAGAGTTCCCCTCTCTCACTGTATTCTCGATCCACCTTCATTCAGTGTTACAGAGCTCCCCTCTCTCACTGTCTTATAGATCCCCCTTCTCTCAGTGTTACAGAGCTCCCCTCTCTCACTGTCTTATAGATCCCCCTTCTCTCAGTGTTACAGAGCTCCCCTCTCTCACTGTCTTATAGATCCCCCTTCTCTCACTGTTGCAGAGCTCCCCTCTCTCACTGTCTTATAGATCCCCCTTCTCTCAGTGTTACAGAGCTCCCCTCTCTCACTGTCTTATCGATCCCCCTTCTCTCAGTGTTGCAGAGCTCCCCTCTCACTGTCTTATAGATCCACCTTCTCTCAGTGTTACAGAGCTCCCCTCTCTCACTGTCTTATCGATCCACCTTCTCTCAGTATTACAGAGCTCCCCTCTCTCACTGTCTTATCGATCCACCTTCTGTCAGTATTACAGAGCTCCCCTCTCTCACTGTCTTAGAGATCCACCTTCTCTCAGTATTACAGATTTCCCCTCTCTCAATGTCTTATCGATCCCGCTTCTCAGAGTGTTACAGAGCTCCCCTCTCTCACTGTCTTATAGATCCACCTTCTCTCAGTATTACAGAGCTCCCCTCTCTCACTGTCTTAGAGATCCACCTTCTCTCAGTATTACAGAGCTCCCCTCTCTCACTGTCTTATCGATCCACCTTCTCTCAGTGTTACAGAGCTCCCCTCTCTCACTGTCTTATAGATTCCCCTGTCTTATAGATTCCCCTTCTGTCAGTGTTACAGAGCTCCCCTCTCTCACTGTCTTATAGATCCTCCTTCTCTCAGTGTTACAGAGCTCCCCTCTCTCACTGTCTTATCGATCCCCCTTCTCTCAGTGTTTGAGAGCTCCCCTCTCACTGTCTTACAGATCCCCCTTCTCTCAGTGTTTGAGAGCTACCCTCTCACTGTCTTATCGATCCCCCTTCTCTCAGTGTTGCAGAACTCCGCTCTCTAACTGTCTGATAGATCCTCCCTGACACAGTGTTACAGAGCTCCCCTCTCACTGCGTCTTGTAGATCCCCCTCCTCTCAGTGTTACAGAGCCTCCCTCTCTCACTGTCTTATAGATCCCCCTTCTCTCAGTGTTACAGAGCTCCCCTCTTTCACTGTCTTATAGATCCACCTTCTCTCAGTGTTACAGAGCTCCCCTCTCTCACTGTCTTATAGATCCCCCTTCTCTCAGTGTTACAGAGCTCCCCTCTCTCACTGTCTTATAGATCCCCCTTCTCTCACTGTTACATAGCTCCCCTCTCTCACTGTCTTATAGATCCCCCTTCTCTCAGTGTTACAGAGCTCCCCTCTCTCACTGTCTTATCGATCCCCCTTCTCTCAGTGTTGCAGAGCTCCCCTCTCACTGTCTTATAGATCCACCTTCTCTCAGTGTTACAGAGCTCCCCTCTCTCACTGTCTTATCGATCCACCGTCTCTCAGTATTACAGAGCTCCCCTCTCTCACTGTCTTATCGATCCACCTTCTGTCAGCATTACAGAGCTCCCCTCTCTCACTGTCGTCGAGATCCACCTTCTCTCAGTATTACAGAGCTCCCCTCTCTCACTGTCTTATCGATCCACCTTCTCTCAGTGTTACAGTGCTCCCCTCTCTCACTGTCTTATAGATTCCCCTGTCTTATAGATTCCCCTTCTCTCAGTATTACAGAGCTCCCCTCTCTCACTGTCTTATAGATCCCCCTTCTCTCACTGTTACATAGCTCCCCTCTCTCACTGTCTTATAGATCCCCCTTCTCTCAGTGTTACAGAGATCCCCTCTCTCACTGTCTTATCGATCCCCCTTCTCTCAGTGTTGCAGAGCTCCCCTCTCACTGTCTTATAGATCCACCTTCTCTCAGAGTTACAGAGCTCCCCTCTCTCACTGTCTTATCGATCCACCTTCTCTCAGTGTTACAGAGCTCCCCTCTCTCACTGTCTTATCGATCCACCTTCTCTCAGTATTACAGAGCTCCCCTCTCTCACTGTCTTATCGATCCACCTTCTGTCAGCATTACAGAGCTCCCCTCTCTCACTGTCTTAGAGATCCAGCTTCTCTCAGTATTACAGAGCTCCCCTCTATCACTGTCTTATCGATCCACCTTCTCTCAGTGTTACAGAGCTCCCCTCTCTCAGTGTCTTATAGATTCCCCTGTCTTATAGATTCCCCTTCTCTCAGTATTACAGAGCTCCCCTCTCTCACTGTCTTATAGATCCCCCTTCTCTCAGTGTTCCAGAGCTCCCCTCTCTCACTGTCTTATAGATCCATTTTCATTCAGTATTACAGATTTCCCCTCTCTCACTGTCTTATAGATCCCCCTTCTCTCACTGTTACAGAGCTCCCCTCTCTCACTGTCTTATAGATCCACCTTCATTCAGTGTTACAGAGCTCCCTTCTCTCACTGTCTTATAGATCCCCCTTCTCTCAGTGTTACAGAGCTCCGCTCACTAACTGTCTGATAGATCCTCCCTGACACAGTGTTACAGAGCTCCCCTCTCACTGCGTCCTGTAGATCCCCCTCCTCTCAGTGTTGCAGACCACCCCTCTCTCACTGTGTTATACATGCCCCTTCTTTATGTGTTATATATGTTCCCTCTCTCACTGTCTTAGAGATCCACCTTCTCTCAGTATTACAGAGCTCCCCTCTCTCACTGTCTTATCGATCCACCTTCTCTCAGTGTTACAGAGCTCCCCTCTCTCACTGTCTTATAGATTCCCCTGTCTTATAGATTCCCCTTCTGTCAGTGTTACAGAGCTCCCCTCTCTCACTGTCTTATAGATCCTCCTTCTCTCAGTGTTACAGAGCTCCCCTCTCTCACTGTCTTATCGATCCCCCTTCTCTCAGTGTTTGAGAGCTCCCCTCTCACTGTCTTACAGATCCCCCTTCTCTCAGTGTTTGAGAGCTACCCTCTCACTGTCTTATCGATCCCCCTTCTCTCAGTGTTGCAGAACTCCGCTCTCTAACTGTCTGATAGATCCTCCCTGACACAGTGTTACAGAGCTCCCCTCTCACTGCGTCTTGTAGATCCCCCTCCTCTCAGTGTTACAGAGCCTCCCTCTCTCACTGTCTTATAGATCCCCCTTCTCTCAGTGTTACAGAGCTCCCCTCTTTCACTGTCTTATAGATCCACCTTCTCTCAGTGTTACAGAGCTCCCCTCTCTCACTGTCTTATAGATCCCCCTTCTCTCAGTGTTACAGAGCTCCCCTCTCTCACTGTCTTATAGATCCCCCTTCTCTCACTGTTACATAGCTCCCCTCTCTCACTGTCTTATAGATCCCCCTTCTCTCAGTGTTACAGAGCTCCCCTCTCTCACTGTCTTATCGATCCCCCTTCTCTCAGTGTTGCAGAGCTCCCCTCTCACTGTCTTATAGATCCACCTTCTCTCAGTGTTACAGAGCTCCCCTCTCTCACTGTCTTATCGATCCACCGTCTCTCAGTATTACAGAGCTCCCCTCTCTCACTGTCTTATCGATCCACCTTCTGTCAGCATTACAGAGCTCCCCTCTCTCACTGTCGTCGAGATCCACCTTCTCTCAGTATTACAGAGCTCCCCTCTCTCACTGTCTTATCGATCCACCTTCTCTCAGTGTTACAGTGCTCCCCTCTCTCACTGTCTTATAGATTCCCCTGTCTTATAGATTCCCCTTCTCTCAGTATTACAGAGCTCCCCTCTCTCACTGTCTTATAGATCCCCCTTCTCTCACTGTTACATAGCTCCCCTCTCTCACTGTCTTATAGATCCCCCTTCTCTCAGTGTTACAGAGATCCCCTCTCTCACTGTCTTATAGATCCCCCTTCTCTCAGTGTTGCAGAGCTCCCCTCTCACTGTCTTATAGATCCACCTTCTCTCAGAGTTACAGAGCTCCCCTCTCTCACTGTCTTATCGATCCACCTTCTCTCAGTGTTACAGAGCTCCCCTCTCTCACTGTCTTATCGATCCACCTTCTCTCAGTATTACAGAGCTCCCCTCTCTCACTGTCTTATCGATCCACCTTCTGTCAGCATTACAGAGCTCCCCTCTCTCACTGTCTTAGAGATCCAGCTTCTCTCAGTATTACAGAGCTCCCCTCTATCACTGTCTTATCGATCCACCTTCTCTCAGTGTTACAGAGCTCCCCTCTCTCAGTGTCTTATAGATTCCCCTGTCTTATAGATTCCCCTTCTCTCAGTATTACAGAGCTCCCCTCTCTCACTGTCTTATAGATCCCCCTTCTCTCAGTGTTCCAGAGCTCCCCTCTCTCACTGTCTTATAGATCCATTTTCATTCAGTATTACAGATTTCCCCTCTCTCACTGTCTTATAGATCCCCCTTCTCTCACTGTTACAGAGCTCCCCTCTCTCACTGTCTTATAGATCCACCTTCATTCAGTGTTACAGAGCTCCCTTCTCTCACTGTCTTATAGATCCCCCTTCTCTCAGTGTTACAGAGCTCCGCTCACTAACTGTCTGATAGATCCTCCCTGACACAGTGTTACAGAGCTCCCCTCTCACTGCGTCCTGTAGATCCCCCTCCTCTCAGTGTTGCAGACCACCCCTCTCTCACTGTGTTATACATGCCCCTTCTTTATGTGTTATATATGTTCCCTCTCTCACTGTCTTATAGATTCCCCTTCTGTCAGTGTTACAGAGCGCACCTCTCTCACTATCTTATAGATGAACCTTCTCTTAAAGTTACAGAGCTCCCCTCTCTCACTGTCTTATAGATCCACCTTCTCTCAGTGTTACAGAGCTCCCCTCTCTCACTGTCTTATAGATCCCCCTTCTCTCAGTGTTACAGAGCTCCCCTCTCTCACTGTCTTAGGGATCCCCCTTCTCTCAGGGTTACAGAGCTCCCCGCTCTCACTGTCTTATAGATCCCCCTTCTCTCAGTGTTACAGAGCTCCCCTCTCTCACTGTCTTATAGCTCCCCCTTCTCTCAGGGTTACAAAGCTCCCCTCTCTCACTGTCTTATAGATCCCCCTTCTCTCAGTGTTACAGAGCTCCCCTCTCTACACTGTCTTATAGATCCCCCTTCTCTCAGTGTTACAGAGCTCCCCTCTCTCACTGTCTTATCGATCCCCCTTCTCTCAGTGTTACAGAGCTCCCTTCTCTCACTGTCTTATAGATCCACCTTCTCTCAGTATTACAGAGCTCCCCTCTCTCACTGTCTTAGAGATCCACCTTCTCTCAGTATTACAGAGCTCCCCTCTCTCACTGTCTTATCGATCCACCTTCTCTCAGTGTTACAGAGCTCCCCTCTCTCACTGTCTTATAGATCCTCCTTCTCTCAGTGTTACAGAGCTCCCCTCTCTCACTGTCTTATCGATCCACCTTCTCTCAGTGTTACAGAGCTCCCCTCGCTCTGTCTTATCGATCCACCTTCATTCAGTGTTACAGAGCTCCCCTCTCTCACCGACTGATAGATCCTCCCTGACACAGTGTTACAGAGCTCCCCTCTCACTGCGTCTTGTAGATCCTCCTCCTCTCAGTGTTGCAGACCTCCCCTCTCTCACTGTGTTATACTTCCCCCTTCTCTCAGTGTTATATATGTGCCCACTCTCACTGTCTTATCGATCCACCTTCTCTCAGTGTTACAGAGCTCCCCTCTCTCACTGTCTTAGAGATCCACCTTCTCTCAGTATTACAGAGCTCCCCTCTCTCACTGTCTTATCGATCCACCTTCTCTCAGTGTTACAGAGCTCCCCTCTCTCACTGTCTTATAGATTCCACTGTCTTATAGATTCCCCTTCTGTCAGTGTTACAGAGCTCCCCTCTCTCACTGTCTTATAGATCCTCCTTCTCTCAGTGTTACAGAGCTCCCCTCTCTCACTGTCTTATCGATCCCCCTTCTCTCAGTGTTTGAGAGCTCCCCTCTCACTGTCTTACAGATCCCCCTTCTCTCAGTGTTTGAGAGCTACCCTCTCACTGTCTTATCGATCCCCCTTCTCGCAGTGTTGCAGAACTCCGCTCTCTAACTGTCTGATAGATCCTCCCTGACACAGTGTTACAGAGCTCCCCTCTCACTGCGTCTTGTAGATCCCCCTCCTCTCAGTGTTACAGAGCCTCCCTCTCTCACTGTCTTATAGATCCCCCTTCTCTCAGTGTTACAGAGCTCCCCTCTTTCACTGTCTTATAGATCCACCTTCTCTCAGTGTTACAGAGCTCCCCTCTCTCACTGTCTTATAGATCCCCCTTCTCTCAGTGTTACAGAGCTCCCCTCTCTCACTGTCTTATAGATCCCCCTTCTCTCACTGTTACATAGCTCCCCACTCTCACTGTCTTATAGATCCCCCTTCTCTCAGTGTTACAGAGCTCCCCTCTCTCACTGTCTTATCGATCCCCCTTCTCTCAGTGTTGCAGAGCTCCCCTCTCACTGTCTTATAGATCCACCTTCTCTCAGTGTTACAGAGCTCCCCTCTCTCACTGTCTTATCGATCCACCGTCTCTCAGTATTACAGAGCTCCCCTCTCTCACTGTCTTATCGATCCACCTTCTGTCAGCATTACAGAGCTCCCCTCTCTCACTGTCGTCGAGATCCACCTTCTCTCAGTATTACAGAGCTCCCCTCTCTCACTGTCTTATCGATCCACCTTCTCTCAGTGTTACAGTGCTCCCCTCTCTCACTGTCTTATAGATTCCCCTGTCTTATAGATTCCCCTTCTCTCAGTATTACAGAGCTCCCCTCTCTCACTGTCTTATAGATCCCCCTTCTCTCACTGTTACATTGCTCCCCTCTCTCACTGTCTTATAGATCCCCCTTCTCTCAGTGTTACAGAGATCCCCTCTCTCACTGTCTTATCGATCCCCCTTCTCTCAGTGTTGCAGAGCTCCCCTCTCACTGTCTTATAGATCCACCTTCTCTCAGAGTTACAGAGCTCCCCTCTCTCACTGTCTTATCGATCCACCTTCTCTCAGTGTTACAGAGCTCCCCTCTCTCACTGTCTTATCGATCCACCTTCTCTCAGTATTACAGAGCTCCCCTCTCTCACTGTCTTATCGATCCACCTTCTGTCAGCATTACAGAGCTCTCCTCTCTCACTGTCTTAGAGATCCAGCTTCTCTCAGTATTACAGAGCTCCCCTCTATCACTGTCTTATCGATCCACCTTCTCTCAGTGTTACAGAGCTCCCCTCTCTCAGTGTCTTATAGATTCCCCTGTCTTATAGATTCCCCTTCTCTCAGTATTACAGAGCTCCCCTCTCTCACTGTCTTATAGATCCCCCTTCTCTCAGTGTTCCAGAGCTCCCCTCTCTCACTGTCTTATAGATCCATTTTCATTCAGTATTACAGATTTCCCCTCTCTCACTGTCTTATAGATCCCCCTTCTCTCACTGTTACAGAGCTCCCCTCTCTCACTGTCTTATAGATCCCCCTTCTCTCAGTGTTACAGAGTTCCCCTCTCTCACAGTCTTATAGATCCACCTTCATTCAGTGTTACAGAGCTCCCCTCTCTCACTGTCTTATAGATCCCCCTTCTCTCAGTGTTACAGAGCTCCGCTCACTAACTGTCTGATAGATCCTCCCTGACACAGTGTTACAGAGCTCCCCTCTCACTGCGTCCTGTAGATCCCCCTCCTCTCAGTGTTGCAGACCACCCCTCTCTCACTGTGTTATACATGCCCCTTCTTTATGTGTTATATATGTTCCCTCTCTCACTGTCTTATAGATTCCCCTTCTGTCAGTGTTACAGAGCGCACCTCTCTCACTATCTTATAGATCAACCTTCTCTTAAAGTTACAGAGCTCCCCTCTCTCACTGTCTTATAGATCCACCTTCTCTCAGTGTTACAGAGCTCCCCTCTCTCACTGTCTTATAGATCCCCCTTCTCTCAGTGTTACAGAGCTCCCCTCTCTCTCTGTCTTAGGGATCCCCCTTCTCTCAGGGTTACAGAGCTCCCCGCTCTCACTGTCTTATAGATCCCCCTGCTCTCAGTGTTACAGAGCTCCCCTCTCTCACTGTCTTATAGCTCCCCCTTCTCTCAGGGTTACAAAGCTCCCCTCTCTCACTGTCTTATAGATCCCCCTTCTCTCAGTGTTACAGAGCTCCCCTCTCTACACTGTCTTATAGATCCCCCTTCTCTCAGTGTTACAGAGCTCCCCTCTCTCACTGTCTTATCGATCCCCCTTCTCTCAGTGTTACAGAGCTCCCTTCTCTCACTGTCTTATAGATCCACCTTCTCTCAGTATTACAGAGCTCCCCTCTCTCACTGTCTTAGAGATCCACCTTCTCTCAGTATTACAGAGCTCCCCTCTCTCACTGTCTTATCGATCCACCTTCTCTCAGTGTTACAGAGCTCCCCTCTCTCACTGTCTTATAGATCCTCCTTCTCTCAGTGTTACAGAGCTCCCCTCTCTCACTGTCTTATCGATCCACCTTCTCTCAGTGTTACAGAGCTCCCCTCGCTCTGTCTTATCGATCCACCTTCATTCAGTGTTACAGAGCTCCCCTCTCTCACCGACTGATAGATCCTCCCTGACACAGTGTTACAGAGCTCCCCTCTCACTGCGTCTTGTAGATCCTCCTCCTCTCAGTGTTGCAGACCTCCCCTCTCTCACTGTGTTATACATCCCCCTTCTCTCAGTGTTATATATGTGCCCACTCTCACTGTCTTATCGATCCACCTTCTCTCAGTGTTACAGAGCTCCCCTCTCTCACTGTCTTATAGATCCACCTTCTCTCCGTGTTACAGAGCTCCCCTCTCTCACTGTCTTATAGATTCCCCTTCTGTCAGTGTTACAGAGCTCCTCTCTCTCACTGTCTTATAGATCCACCTTCTCTCAGTGTTACAGAGCTCCCCTCTCTCACTGTCTTATAGATCCCCCTTCTCTCAGTGTTACAGAGCTCCCCTCTCTCTCTGTCTTAGGGATCCCCCTTCTCTCAGGGTTACAGAGCTCCCCGCTCTCACTGTCTTATAGATCCCCCTGCTCTCAGTGTTACAGAGCTCCCCTCTCTCACTGTCTTATAGCTCCCCCTTCTCTCAGGGTTACAAAGCTCCCCTCTCTCACTGTCTTATAGATCCCCCTTCTCTCAGTGTTACAGAGCTCCCCTCTCTACACTGTCTTATAGATCCCCCTTCTCTCAGTGTTACAGAGCTCCCCTCTCTCACTGTCTTATCGATCCCCCTTCTCTCAGTGTTACAGAGCTCCCTTCTCTCACTGTCTTATAGATCCACCTTCTCTCAGTATTACAGAGCTCCCCTCTCTCACTGTCTTAGAGATCCACCTTCTCTCAGTATTACAGAGCTCCCCTCTCTCACTGTCTTATCGATCCACCTTCTCTCAGTGTTACAGAGCTCCCCTCTCTCACTGTCTTATAGATCCTCCTTCTCTCAGTGTTACAGAGCTCCCCTCTCTCACTGTCTTATCGATCCACCTTCTCTCAGTGTTACAGAGCTCCCCTCGCTCTGTCTTATCGATCCACCTTCATTCAGTGTTACAGAGCTCCCCTCTCTCACCGACTGATAGATCCTCCCTGACACAGTGTTACAGAGCTCCCCTCTCACTGCGTCTTGTAGATCCTCCTCCTCTCAGTGTTGCAGACCTCCCCTCTCTCACTGTGTTATACATCCCCCTTCTCTCAGTGTTATATATGTGCCCACTCTCACTGTCTTATCGATCCACCTTCTCTCAGTGTTACAGAGCTCCCCTCTCTCACTGTCTTATAGATCCACCTTCTCTCCGTGTTACAGAGCTCCCCTCTCTCACTGTCTTATAGATTCCCCTTCTGTCAGTGTTACAGAGCTCCTCTCTCTCACTGTCTTATAGATCCCCCTTCTCTCAGTGTTACAGAGCTCCCCTGTCTCACTGTCTTATCGATCCCCCTTCTCTCAGTGTTACAGAGCTCCCCTCTCTCACTGTCTTATAGATCCACCTTCTCTCAGTATTACAGAGCTCCGCTCTCTCACTGTCTTATCGATCCACCTTCTCTCAGTGTTACAGAGCTCCGCTCTCTCACTTTCTTATCGATCCACCTTCTCTCAGTGTTACAGAGCTCCCCTCTCTCACTGTCTTATAGATCCCCCTTCTCTCAGTATTACAGAGCTCCCGTCTCTCACTGTCTTATAGATCCCTCTTCTCTCAGTGTTACAGAGCCTCCCTGTCTCACTGTCTTTTCGATCCCCCTTCTCTCAGTGTTACAGAGCTCCCCTCTCTCACTGTCTTATCGATCCACCTTCTCTCAGTATTACAGAGCTCCCCTCTCTCACTGTCTTATCGATCCCGCTTCTCAGAGTGTTACAGAGCTCCCCTCTCTCACTGTCTTATAGATCCACCTTCTCTCAGTATTGCAGAGCTCCCCTCTCTCACTGTCTTAGAGATCCACCTTCTCTCAGTATTACAGAGCTCCCCTCTCTCACTGTCTTATCGATCCACCTTCTCTCAGTGTTACAGAGCTCCCCTCTCTCACTGTCTTATAGATTCCCCTGTCTTATAGATTCCCCTTCTGTCAGTATTGCTGAGCTCCCCTCTCTCACTGTCTTATAGATCCTCCTTCTCTCAGTGTTACAGAGCTCCCCTCTCTCACTGTCTTATCGATCCACCTTCTCTCACTGTTACAGAGCTCCCCTCGCTCTGTCTTATCGATCCACCTTCATTCAGTGTTACAGAGCTCCCCTCTCTCACCGACTGATAGATCCTCCCTGACACAGTGTTACAGAGCTCCCCTCTCACTGCGTCTTGTAGCTCCTCCTCCTCTCAGTGTTGCAGACCTCCCCTCTCTCACTGTCTGAGAGATTCCCCTTCTGTCAGTGTTACAGAGCTCCCCTCTCACTGTCTATAGATCCCCCTTCTCTCAGTATTACAGAGCTCCCCTCTCTCACTGTCTTATAGATCCCCCTTCTCTCAGTATTACAGAGCACCCCTCTCTCACTGTCTTATAGATCCCCCTTCTCTCAGTGTTACAGAGCTCCCCTCTCTCACTGCCTTATAGATCCCCCTTCTCTCAGTGTTACAGAGCTCCCCTCTCTCACTGTCTTATAGATCCACCTTCTCTCAGTATTACAGAGCTCCCCTCTCTCACTGTCTTATAGATCCCCCTTCTCTCAGTATTAGAGAGCTCCCCTCTCTCACTGTCTTATAGATCCCCCTTCTCTCAGTGTTACAGAGCTCCCCTCTCTCACTGTCTTATAGATCCACCTTCATTCAGTATTACAGTGCTCCCCTCTCTCACTGTCTTATCGATCCCCCTTCTCTCACTGTTACAGAGCGCCCCTCTCTCACTCTATAATAGATCACCCTTCTCTCAGTGTCACAGAGCTCCCCTCTCTCACTGTTTTATAGGTCCACCTTCTCTCAGTGTTACAGAGCTCCCCTCTCTCACTGTCTTATCGATCCACCTTTTCTCACTTTTGCAGAACTCCCCTCTCTCACTGTCTTATCGATCCCCCTTCTTTCAGTGTTTGAGAGCTCCCCTCTCACTGTCTTACAGATCCCCCTTCTCTCAGTGTTTGAGAGCTCCCCTCTCACTGTCTTATCGATCCCCCTTCTCTCAGTGTTACAGAACTCCGCTCTCTAACTGTCTGATAGATCCTCCCTGACACAGTGTTACAGAGCTCCCCTCTCACTGTGTCTTGTCGATCCCCCTCCTCTCAGTGTTGCAGACCTCCCCTCTATCACTGTGTTATACATCCCCCTTCTCTAAGTGTTATATATGTGCCCACTGTCACTGTCTTTTAGTCCCCCTTTCTCAGTGTTACAGAGCACGCCTCTCTCACTGTCTTATCAAACCACTTTCTCTCAGTGTTACAGAACTCCCCTCTATCACTGTCTTATCGATCCCCCTTCTCTCAGTGTTACAGAGCACGCCTCTCTCACTGTCTTATCAAACCACTTTATCTCAGTGTTACAGAGCTCCCCACTCTCACTTTATTTTAGTCCCCATTCTCTCAGTGTTACAGAGCACCCCTTTCTCACTGTCTTATCAAACCACTTCCTCTCAGTGTTACAGAGCACCCCTCTCTCACTGTCTTCTAGATCCCCCTTCTCTCAGTGTTACAGAGCTCCCCTCTCTCACTGTCTTTTAGTCCCCCTTCTCTCAGTGTTACGGAGCTCCCCTCTCTCACTGCCATTTGGTCCCCCTTCTCTGAGTGTTACAGAGTTCCCCTCTCTCACTGTATTCTCGATCCACCTTCATTCAGTGTTACAGAGCTCCCCTCTCTCACTGTCTTATTGATCCCCCTTCTCTCAGTGTTACAGAGCTCCCCTCTCTCACTGTCTTATAGATCCCACTTCTCTGACTGTTGCAGAGCTCCCCTCTCTCACTGTCTTATAGATCCCCCTTCTCTCAGTGTTACAGAGCTCCCCTCTCTCACTGTCTTATCGATCCACCTTCTCTCACTGTTACAGAGCTCCCCTCGCTCTGTCTTATCGATCCACCTTCATTCAGTGTTACAGAGCTCCCCTCTCTCACCGACTGATAGATCCTCCCTGACACAGTGTTACAGAGCTCCCCTCTCACTGCGTCTTGTAGATCCTCCTCCTCTCAGTGTTGCAGACCTCCCCTCTCTCACTGTGTTATACATCCCCCTTCTCTCAGTGTTATATATGTGCCCACTCTCACTGTCTTATCGATCCACCTTCTCTCAGTGTTACAGAGCTCCCCTCTCTCACTGTCTTATAGATCCACCTTCTCTCAGTGTTGCAGAGCTCCCCTCTCTCACTGTCTTATAGATTCCCCTTCTGTCAGTGTTACAGAGCTCCTCTCTCTCACTGTCTTATAGATCCCCCTTCTCTCAGTGTTACAGAGCTCCCCTGTCTCACTGTCTTATCGATCCCCCTTCTCTCAGTGTTACAGAGCTCCCCTCTCTCACTGTCTTATCGATCCACCTTCTCTCAGTGTTACAGAGCTCCGCTCTCTCACTGTCTTATCGATCCACCTTCTCTCAGTGTTACAGAGCTCCGCTCTCTCACTGTCTTATCGATCCACCTTCTCTCAGTGTTACAGAGCTCCCCTCTCTCACTGTCTTATAGATCCCCCTTCTCTCAGTATTACAGAGCTCCCGTCTCTCACTGTCTTATAGATCCCTCTTCTCTCAGTGTTACAGAGCCTCCCTGTCTCACTGTCTTTTCGATCCCCCTTCTCTCAGTGTTACAGAGCTCCCCTCTCTCACTGTCTTATCGATCCACCTTCTCTCAGTATTACAGAGCTCCCCTCTCTCACTGTCTTATCGATCCCGCTTCTCAGAGTGTTACAGAGCTCCCCTCTCTCACTGTCTTATAGATCCACCTTCTCTCAGTATTGCAGAGCTCCCCTCTCTCACTGTCTTAGAGATCCACCTTCTCTCAGTATTACAGAGCTCCCCTCTCTCACTGTCTTATCGATCCACCTTCTGTCAGTGTTACAGAGCTCCCCTCTCTCACTGTCTTATAGATTCCCCTGTCTTATAGATTCCCCTTCTGTCAGTATTGCTGAGCTCCCCTCTCTCACTGTCTTATAGATCCTCCTTCTCTCAGTGTTACAGAGCTCCCCTCTCTCACTGTCTTATCGATCCACCTTCTCTCACTGTTACAGAGCTCCCCTCGCTCTGTCTTATCGATCCACCTTCATTCAGTGTTACAGAGCTCCCCTCTCTCACCGACTGATAGATCCTCCCTGACACAGTGTTACAGAGCTCCCCTCTCACTGCGTCTTGTAGCTCCTCCTCCTCTCAGTGTTGCAGACCTCCCCTCTCTCACTGTCTGAGAGATTCCCCTTCTGTCAGTGTTACAGAGCTCCCCTCTCACTGTCTATAGATCCCCCTTCTCTCAGTATTACAGAGCTCCCCTCTCTCACTGTCTTATAGATCCCCCTTCTCTCAGTGTTACAGAGCTCCCCTCTCTCACTGCCTTATAGATCCCCCTTCTCTCAGTGTTACAGAGCTCCCCTCTCTCACTGTCTTATAGATCCACCTTCTCTCAGTGTTACAGAGCTCCCCTCTCTCACTGTCTTATAGATCCACCTTCTCTCAGTATTACAGAGCTCCCCTCTCTCACTGTCTTATAGATCCCCCTTCTCTCAGTGTTACAGAGCTCCCCTCTCTCACTGTCTTATAGATCCACCTTCATTCAGTATTACAGTGCTCCCCTCTCTCACTGTCTTATCGATCCCCCTTCTCTCACTGTTACAGAGCGCCCCTCTCTCACTCTATAATAGATCACCCTTCTCTCAGTGTCACAGAGCTCCCCTCTCTCACTGTTTTATAGGTCCACCTTCTCTCAGTGTTACAGAGCTCCCCTCTCTCACTGTCTTATCGATCCACCTTTTCTCACTTTTGCAGAACTCCCCTCTCTCACTGTCTTATCGATCCCCCTTCTCTCAGTGTTTGAGAGCTCCCCTCTCACTGTCTTACAGATCCCCCTTCTCTCAGTGTTTGAGAGCTCCCCTCTCACTGTCTTAACGATCCCCCTTCTCTCAGTGTTACAGAACTCCGCTCTCTAACTGTCTGATAGATCCTCCCTGACACAGTGTTACAGAGCTCCCCTCTCACTGTGTCTTGTCGATCCCCCTCCTCTCAGTGTTGCAGACCTCCCCTCTATCACTGTGTTATACATCCCCCTTCTCTAAGTGTTATATATGTGCCCACTGTCACTGTCTTTTAGTCCCCCTTTCTCAGTGTTACAGAGCACGCCTCTCTCACTGTCTTATCAAACCACTTTCTCTCAGTGTTACAGAACTCCCCTCTATCACTGTCTTATCGATCCCCCTTCTCTCAGTGTTACAGAGCACGCCTCTCTCACTGTCTTATCAAACCACTTTATCTCAGTGTTACAGAGCTCCCCACTCTCACTTTATTTTAGTCCCCATTCTCTCAGTGTTACAGAGCACCCCTTTCTCACTGTCTTATCAAACCACTTCCTCTCAGTGTTACAGAGCACCCCTCTCTCACTGTCTTCTAGATCCCCCTTCTCTCAGTGTTACAGAGCTCCCCTCTCTCACTGTCTTTTAGTCCCCCTTCTCTCAGTGTTACAGAGCTCCCCTCTCTCACTGCCATTTGGTCCCCCTTCTCTGAGTGTTACAGAGTTCCCTTCTCTCACTGTATTCTCGATCCACCTTCATTCAGTGTTACAGAGCTCCCCTCTCTCACTGTCTTATTGATCCCCCTTCTCTCAGTGTTACAGAGCTCCCCTCTCTCACTGTCTTATAGATCCCCCTTCTCTGACTGTTGCAGAGCTCCCCTCTCTCACTGTCTTATAGATCCCCCTTCTCTCAGTGTTACAGAGCACCCCTCTCTCACTGTCTTATCGATCCCCCTTCTCTCTGTGTTGCAGAGCTCCCCTCTCACTGTCTTATAGATCCACCTTCTCTCAGTGTTACAGAGCTCCCCTCTCTCACTGTCTTATCGATCCACCTTCTCTCAGTATTACAGAGCTCCCCTCTCTCACTGTCTTATCGATCCCCCTTCTCTCAGTGTTACAGAGCTCCCCTCTCTCACTGTCTTATAGATCCACCTTCTCTCAGTATAACAGAGCTCCCCTCTCTCACTGTCTTAGAGATCACCCTTCTCTCAGTGTTACAGAGCTCCCATCTCTCACTGTCTTATAGATGCACCTTCTCTCAGTATTGCAGAGCTCCCCTCTCTCACTGTCTAATAGATCCCCCTTCTCTCAGTATTGCAGAGCTCCCCTCTCTCACTGTCTTATAGATCCCCCTTCTCTCAGTGTTACAGAGCTCCCCTCTCTCACTGTCTTATCGATCCACCTTCATTCAGTATTGCAGAGCTCCCCTCTCTCACTGTCTTATAGATCCCCCTTCTCTCACTGTTACAGAGCTCCCCTCTCTCACTGTCTTATCGATCCACCTTCTCTCAGTGTTACAGAGCTCCCCTCTCTCACTGTCTTATCGATCCACCTTCTCTCACTTTTACAGAGCTCCCCTCTCTCACTGTCTTAAAGATCTACCTTCTCTCGGTGTTACAGAGCTCCCCTCTCTCACTGTCTTATCGATCCACCTTCATTCAGTATTGCAGAGCTCCCCTCTCTCACTGTCTTATCGATCCACCTTCTCTCACTTTTACAGAGCTCCCCTCTCTCACTGTCTTTTAGATCCACCTTCTCTCAGTGTTACAGAGCTCCCCTCTCTCACTGTCTTATCGTTCCCCCTCCTCTCAGCGTTGCAGACCTCCCCTCTATCACTGTGTTATACATCCCCCTTCTCTAAGTGTTATATATGTGCCCACTCTCACTGTCTTACAGATCCACCTTCTCTCAGTGTTACAGAGCTCCCCTCTCTCACTGTCTTTTAGTCCCCCTTCTCTCAGTGTTACAGAGCACGCCTCTCTCACTGTCTTATCAAACCACTTTCTCTCAGTGTTACAGAAGTCCCCTCTCTCACTGTCTTATAGATCCCCCTTCTCTCAGTGTTACAGAGCACGCCTCTCTCACTGTCTTATCAAACCACTTTATCTCAGTGTTACAGAGCTCCCCTCTCTCACTTTCTTTTAGTCCCCCTTCTCTCAGTGTTACAGAGCACCCCTCTCTCACTGTCTTATCAAACCACTTCCTCTCAGTGTTACAGAGCACCCCTCTCTCACTGTCTTCTAGATCCCCCTTCTCTCAGTGTTACAGAGCTCCCCTCTCTCACTGTCTTATCGATCCCCCTTCTCTCAGTGTTGCAGAGCTCCCCTCTCTCACTGTCTTATAGATCCACCTTCTCTCAGTGTTACAGAGCTCCCCTCTCTCACTGTCATAGAGATCCCGCCTTCTGTCAGTGTAACAGAACTCCCCTCTCTCACTGTCTTTTAGTCCCCATTCTCTCAGTGTTACAGAGCTCCCTCTCTCACTGTCTTACAGATCAACCTTCTCTCAGTGTTACAGAGCTCCCCTCTCTCACAGTCATATCGATCCACCTTCTCTCAGTGTTACAGAGCTCCCCTCTCTCACTGTCTATAGATCCCCTTTCTGTCAGTGTTACACAGCTCCCCTCTCTCACCGTCTTATTGATCCCACTCCTCTCAGTGTTACAGAGCACCTCTCTCTCACTGTCATATCGATCCACCTTCTCTCAGTGTTACATAACTCCCTTCTCTCACTGTCTTATCGATCCACCTTCTCTCAGTGTTACAAAGCTCCCCTCTCTCACTGTCTGTAGATCCCCTTTCTCTCAGTGTTGCACAGCTCCCCTCTCTCACCGTCTTATTGATCCCCCTCCTCTCAGTGTTACAGAGCTCCCCTCTCTCACTGTCTTATTGATACCCCTCCTCTCAGTGTTACAGAGCACCCCTCTCTCACTGTCTTATTGATACCCCTCCTCTCAGTGTTACAGAGCTCCCCTCTCTCACTGTCTGATAGATCCCTCGTCCTCTCAATGTTACAGAACTCCCCTCTCCCACTGTCTTTCAGATCCACCTTCTCTCCGTGTTACAGAGCTGCCCTCTCTCACTGTCATAGAGATCCCGCCTTCTGTCAGTGTTACAGAACTCCCCTCTCTCACTGTCTTATTGATACCCCTCCTCTCAGTGTTACAGAGCACCCCTCTCTCACTGTCTTATAGATCCCACTTCTCTCACTGTTACAGAACTCCCCTCTCCCAGTGTCTTTTAGTCCCCATTCTCTCAGTGTTACAGAGCTCCCTCTCTCACTGTCTTACAGATCCCCCTTCTCTCAGTGTTACAGAGCTCCCCTCTCTCACTGTCTATAGATCCCCTTTCTGTCAGTGTTGCACAGCTCCCCTCTCTCACCGTCTTATTGATCCCCCTCCTCTCAGTGTTACAGAGCACCCCTCTCTCACTGTCTTATTGATACCCCTCCTCTCAGTGTTACAGAGCACCCCTCTCTCACTGTCTTATAGATCCCACTTCTCTCACTGTTACAGAACTCCCAGCTCTCACTGTCTTATCGATCCACCTTCTCTCAGTGTTACAGAGCTCCCCTCTCTCACTGTCTTATAGATCCCCCTTCTCTCAGTGTTACAGAACTCCCAGCTCTCACTGTCTTATAGATCCCCCTTCTCTCAGTGTTCCAGAACTCCCTTCTCTCACTGTCTTATCGATCCCCCTTCTCTTAGTGTTACACAGCCTCCCTCTCTCACTGTCTTATAGATCCCCCTTCTCTCAGTATTACAGAGCTCCCCTCTCTCATTGTCTTATCGATTCAACTTCTCTCAGTATTACAGAGTTCCCCTCTCTCACTTTCTTACACATCCCCTTCTCTCCGTGTTACAGAGTTCCCCTCTCTCACTGTCTTACACATCCCCTTCTCTCCCTGTTACAGAGCCCCCCTCTCTCACCGACTGATGGATCCTCCCTCTCAGAGTGTTACAGAGCTCCCCTCTCACTGTGTCTTGTCGATTGCTCTCCTCTCAGTGTTTCAGAGCTTCCCTCTCTCACCGTCTTGTAGATCCGCCTTCTCTCAGTGTTACAGAGCTTCCCTCTCTCACCGTCTTATAAACCCTCTTCTATCAGTGTTACAGAACTCCCCTCTCTCACTGTCTTATCGATCCCCCTTCTCTTAGTGTTACAGAGCCTCCCTCTCTCACTGTCTTAAAGATCCCACTTCTCTCAGTGTTCCAGAGCTCCCCTCGCTCACTGTCATATAGATCCACCTTCTCTCAGTGTTACAGAGCTCCCCTCTCCGACCGTCTTGTAGATCCCCCTTCTCTCAGTGTTACAGAGCTCCCCTCTCTCACTGTCCTATAGATCCCCCTTCTCTCAATGATACAGAGCTCCCCTCTCTCACTGTCCTATAGATCCCCCTTCTCTCAGTGTTACAGAGCTCCCCTCTCTCACTGTCTTATCGATCCCCCTTCTCTCAGTGTTACAGAGCTCCCATCTCTCACTGTCTTATAGATCCCCCTTCTCTCAGTGTTACAGAGCTCCCATCTCTCTCTGTCTTATAGATCCCCCTTCTCTCAGTGTTCCAGAACTCCCTTCTCTCACTGTCTCATCGATCCCCCTTCTCTTAGTGTTACAGAGCCTCCCTCTCTCACTGTCTTAAAGATCCCACTTCTATCAGTGTTACAGAGCTCCCCTCTCTCACTGTCTTAAAGATCCCACTTCTCTCAGTGTTCCAGAACTCCCTTCTCTCACTGTCTTATCGATCCCCCTTCTCTTAGTGTTACAGAGCCTCCCTCTCTCACTGTCTTAAAGATCCCACTTGTATCAGTGTTACAGAGCTCCCCTCGCTCACTGTCTTATCGATTCCCCTTCTCTCAGTGTTCCAGAACTCCCTTCTCTCACTGTCTTATCGATCCCCCTTCTCTTAGTTGTACAGAGCCTCCCTCTCTCACTGTCTTATAGATCCCCCTTCTCTCAGTATTACAGAGCTCCCCTCTCTCATTGTCTGATCGATTCAACTTCTCTCAGTATTACAGAGTTCCCCTCTCTCACTTTCTTACACATCCCCTTCTCTCCGTGTTACAGAGTTCCCCTCTCTCACTGTCTTACACATCCCCTTCTCTCCCTGTTACAGAGCCCCCCTCTCTCACCGACTGATAGATCCTCCCTCTCAGAGTGTTACAGAGCTCCCCTCTCACTGTGTCTTGTCGATTGCTCTCCTCTCAGTGTTTCAGAGCTTCCCTCTCTCACCGTCTTGTAGATCCCCCTTCTCTCAGTGTTACAGAGCTTCCCTCTCTCACCGTCTTATAGATCCCTCTTCTATCAGTGTTACAGAACTCCCCTCTCTCACTGTCTTATCGATCCCCCTTCTCTTAGTGTTACAGAGCCTCCCTCTCTCACTGTCTTAAAGATCCCACCTCTCTCAGTGTTCCAGAGCTCCCCTCGCTCACTGTCTTATCGATCCACCTTCTCTCAGTGTTACAGAGCTCCCCTCTCCGACCGTCTTGTAGATCCCCCTTCTCTCAGTGTTACAGAGCTCCCCTCTCTCACTGTCCTATAGATCCCCCTTCTCTCAATGATACAGAGCTCCCCTCTCTCACTGTCCTATAGATCCCCCTTCTCTCAGTGTTACAGAGCTCCCCTCTCTCACTGTCTGATAGATCCACCTTCTCTCAGTGTTACAGAGCTCCCCTCTCCCACCGTCTTATAGATCCACCTTCTCTCAGTGTTACAGAGCTCCCCTCTCTCACTGTCTTATAGATCCACCTTCTCTCAGTGTTACAGAGCTCCCCTCTCTCACTGTCTTATAGATCCCCCTTCTCTCAGTGTTACAGATCTCCCCTCTCTCACTGTCTTATAGATCCACCTTCTCTCAGTGTTACAGAGCTCCCCTCTCTCACTGTCTTATAGATCCCCCTTCTTTCAGTGTTACAGAGCTCCCCACTCTCACTGTCTTATCGATCCACCTTCTCTCAGTGTTACAGAGCTCCCCTCTCTCACTGTCTTATAGATCCCCCTTCTCTCAGTTTTACAGAGCTCCCCTCTCTCACTGTCTTATAGATCCCCCTTCTCTCAGTGTTACAGAGCTCCCCTCTCTCACTGTCTTATAGATCCACCTTCTCTCAGTATTACAGAGCTCCCCTCTCTCACTGTCTTATCGATCCACCTTCTCTCACTGTCTTATAGATTCCCCTGTCTTATAGATTCCCCTTCTCTCAGTATTACAGGGCTCCCCTCTCTCACTGTCTTATCGATCCACCTTCTGTCAGTATTACAGAGCTCCCCTCTCTCACTGTCTTATAGATCCTCCTTCTCTCAGTGTTACAGAGCTCCCCTCTCTCACTGTCTTATCGATCCACCTTCATTCAGTGTTACAGAGCTCCCCTCTCTCACCGACTGATAGATCCTACCTGACACAGTGTTACAGAGCTCCCCGCTCACTGCGTCTTGTAGTTCCCCCTCCTCTCAGTGCTGCAGACCTCCCCTCTCTCACTGTTGTACATCCCCCTTCTCTCAGTGTTATATATGTGCCCACTCTCTCTGTCTTATAGATCCACCTTCTCTCAGTGTTACAGAGCTCCGCTCTCTCACTGTCTTATAGATCCACCTTCTCTCGGTGTTACAGAGCTCTCCTCTCACTGTCTTATAGATCCCCCTTCTCTCAGTATTACAGAGCTCCCCTCTCTCACTGTCTTATAGATCCCCCTTCTCTCAGTGTTACAGAGCCTCCCTCTCTCACTGACTTAAAGATCCCACTTCTATCAGTGTTCCAGAACTCCCTTCTCTCACTGTCTTATCGATCCCCCTTCTCTTAGTGTTACAGAGCCTCCCTCTCTCACTGTCTTATCGATCCACCTTCTCTCAGTGTTACAGAGCTCCCCTCTCTCACTGTCTTATCGATCCACCTTCTCTCACTTTTACAGAGCTCCCCTCTCTCACTGTCTTAAAGATCTACCTTCTCTCGGTGTTACAGAGCTCCCCTCTCTCACTGTCTTATCGATCCACCTTCATTCAGTATTGCAGAGCTCCCCTCTCTCACTGTCTTATCGATCCACCTTCTCTCACTTTTACAGAGCTCCCCTCTCTCACTGTCTTTTAGATCCACCTTCTCTCAGTGTTACAGAGCTCCCCTCTCTCACTGTCTTATCGATCCCCCCTCCTCTCAGCGTTGCAGACCTCCCCTCTATCACTGTGTTATACATCCCCCTTCTCTAAGTGTTATATATGTGCCCACTCTCACTGTCTTACAGATCCACCTTCTCTCAGTGTTACAGAGCTCCCCTCTCTCACTGTCTTTTAGTCCCCCTTCTCTCAGTGTTACAGAGCACGCCTCTCTCACTGTCTTATCAAACCACTTTCTCTCAGTGTTACAGAAGTCCCCTCTCTCACTGTCTTATAGATCCCCCTTCTCTCAGTGTTACAGAGCACGCCTCTCTCACTGTCTTATCAAACCACTTTATCTCAGTGTTACAGAGCTCCCCTCTCTCACTTTCTTTTAGTCCCCCTTCTCTCAGTGTTACAGAGCACCCCTCTCTCACTGTCTTATCAAACCACTTCCTCTCAGTGTTACAGAGCACCCCTCTCTCACTGTCTTCTAGATCCCCCTTCTCTCAGTGTTACAGAGCTCCCCTCTCTCACTGTCTTATCGATCCCCCTTCTCTCAGTGTTGCAGAGCTCCCCTCTCTCACTGTCTTATAGATCCACCTTCTCTCAGTGTTACAGAGCTCCCCTCTCTCACTGTCATAGAGATCCCGCCTTCTGTCAGTGTAACAGAACTCCCCTCTCTCACTGTCTTTTAGTCCCCATTCTCTCAGTGTTACAGAGCTCCCTCTCTCACTGTCTTACAGATCAACCTTCTCTCAGTGTTACAGAGCTCCCCTCTCTCACAGTCATATCGATCCACCTTCTCTCAGTGTTACAGAGCTCCCCTCTCTCACTGTCTATAGATCCCCTTTCTGTCAGTGTTACACAGCTCCCCTCTCTCACCGTCTTATTGATCCCACTCCTCTCAGTGTTACAGAGCACCTCTCTCTCTCTGTCATATCGATCCACCTTCTCTCAGTGTTACATAACTCCCTTCTCTCACTGTCTTATCGATCCACCTTCTCTCAGTGTTACAAAGCTCCCCTCTCTCACTGTCTGTAGATCCCCTTTCTCTCAGTGTTGCACAGCTCCCCTCTCTCACCGTCTTATTGATCCCCCTCCTCTCAGTGTTACAGAGCTCCCCTCTCTCACTGTCTTATTGATACCCCTCCTCTCAGTGTTACAGAGCACCCCTCTCTCACTGTCTTATTGATACCCCTCCTCTCAGTGTTACAGAGCTCCCCTCTCTCACTGTCTGATAGATCCCTCGTCCTCTCAATGTTACAGAACTCCCCTCTCCCACTGTCTTTCAGATCCACCTTCTCTCCGTGTTACAGAGCTGCCCTCTCTCACTGTCATAGAGATCCCGCCTTCTGTCAGTGTTACAGAACTCCCCTCTCTCACTGTCTTTTAGTCCCCATTCTCTCAGTGTTACTGAGCTCCCTCTCTCACTGTCTTACAGATCAACCTTCTCTCAGTGTTACAGAGCTGCCCTCTCTCACTGTCTTATTGATACCCCTCCTCTCAGTGTTACAGAGCACCCCTCTCTCACTGTCTTATAGATCCCACTTCTCTCACTGTTACAGAACTCCCCTCTCCCAGTGTCTTTTAGTCCCCATTCTCTCAGTGTTACAGAGCTCCCTCTCTCACTGTCTTACAGATCCCCCTTCTCTCAGTGTTACAGAGCTCCCCTCTCTCACTGTCTATAGATCCCCTTTCTGTCAGTGTTGCACAGCTCCCCTCTCTCACCGTCTTATTGATCCCCCTCCTCTCAGTGTTACAGAGCACCCCTCTCTCACTGTCTTATTGATACCCCTCCTCTCAGTGTTACAGAGCACCCCTCTCTCACTGTCTTATAGATCCCACTTCTCTCACTGTTACAGAACTCCCAGCTCTCACTGTCTTATCGATCCACCTTCTCTCAGTGTTACAGAGCTCCCCTCTCTCACTGTCTTATAGATCCCCCTTCTCTCAGTGTTACAGAACTCCCAGCTCTCACCAGCTTATAGATCCCCCTTCTCTCAGTGTTACAGAGCTCCCCTCTCTCACTGTCTTATAGATCCCCCTTCTCTCAGTGTTACAGAACTCCCAGCTCTCACCAGCTTATAGATCCCCCTTCTCTCAAAGTTATAGAGCACCCCTCTCTGACTGTCTTATCGAACCCCCTTCTCTCAGTGTTACAGAGCTCCCCTCTCCCACCGTCTTATAGATCCCCCTTCTCTCAGTGTTCCAGAACTCCCTTCTCTCACTGTCTTATCGATCCCCCTTCTCTTAGTGTTACAGAGCTCCCATCTCTCACTGTCTTTTAGATCCACCTTCTCTCAGTGTTACAGAGCTCCCTCTCTCACTGTCTTATAGATCCCGCCTTCTGTCAGTGTTACAGAGCTCCCGTCTCTCACTGTCTTTTAGTCCCCATTCTCTCAGTGTTACAGGGCTCCCTCTCTCACTGGATTATCCTTCCACCGAAGTGTTCCAGAACTCCCTTCTCTCACTATGTTATCGATTCCCCTTCTCTTAGTGTTACAGAGCTCCCATCTCTCACTGTCTTATAGATCCCCCTTCTCTCAGTGTTACAGAGCTCCCATCTCTCACTGTCTTATAGATCCCCCTTCTCTCAGTGTTCCAGAACTCCCTTCTCTCACTGTCTTATCGATCCCCCTTCTCTTAGTGTTACACAGCCTCCCTCTCTCACTGTCTTATAGATCCCCCTTCTCTCAGTATTACAGAGCTCCCCTCTCTCATTGTCTTATCGATTCAACTTCTCTCAGTATTACAGAGTTCCCCTCTCTCACTTTCTTACACATCCCCTTCTCTCCGTGTTACAGAGTTCCCCTCTCTCACTGTCTTACACATCCCCTTCTCTCCCTGTTACAGAGCCCCCCTCTCTCACCGACTGATGGATCCTCCCTCTCAGAGTGTTACAGAGCTCCCCTCTCACTGTGTCTTGTCGATTGCTCTCCTCTCAGTGTTTCAGAGCTTCCCTCTCTCACCGTCTTGTAGATCCGCCTTCTCTCAGTGTTACAGAGCTTCCCTCTCTCACCGTCTTATAAACCCTCTTCTATCAGTGTTACAGAACTCCCCTCTCTCACTGTCTTATCGATCCCCCTTCTCTTAGTGTTACAGAGCCTCCCTCTCTCACTGTCTTAAAGATCCCACTTCTCTCAGTGTTCCAGAGCTCCCCTCGCTCACTGTCATATAGATCCACCTTCTCTCAGTGTTACAGAGCTCCCCTCTCCGACCGTCTTGTAGATCCCCCTTCTCTCAGTGTTACAGAGCTCCCCTCTCTCACTGTCCTATAGATCCCCCTTCTCTCAATGATACAGAGCTCCCCTCTCTCACTGTCCTATAGATCCCCCTTCTCTCAGTGTTACAGAGCTCCCCTCTCTCACTGTCTTATCGATCCCCCTTCTCTCAGTGTTACAGAGCTCCCATCTCTCACTGTCTTATAGATCCCCCTTCTCTCAGTGTTACAGAGCTCCCATCTCTCTCTGTCTTATAGATCCCCCTTCTCTCAGTGTTCCAGAACTCCCTTCTCTCACTGTCTCATCGATCCCCCTTCTCTTAGTGTTACAGAGCCTCCCTCTCTCACTGTCTTAAAGATCCCACTTCTATCAGTGTTACAGAGCTCCCCTCTCTCACTGTCTTAAAGATCCCACTTCTCTCAGTGTTCCAGAACTCCCTTCTCTCACTGTCTTATCGATCCCCCTTCTCTTAGTGTTACAGAGCCTCCCTCTCTCACTGTCTTAAAGATCCCACTTGTATCAGTGTTACAGAGCTCCCCTCGCTCACTGTCTTATCGATTCCCCTTCTCTCAGTGTTCCAGAACTCCCTTCTCTCACTGTCTTATCGATCCCCCTTCTCTTAGTTGTACAGAGCCTCCCTCTCTCACTGTCTTATAGATCCCCCTTCTCTCAGTATTACAGAGCTCCCCTCTCTCATTGTCTGATCGATTCAACTTCTCTCAGTATTACAGAGTTCCCCTCTCTCACTTTCTTACACATCCCCTTCTCTCCGTGTTACAGAGTTCCCCTCTCTCACTGTCTTACACATCCCCTTCTCTCCCTGTTACAGAGCCCCCCTCTCTCACCGACTGATAGATCCTCCCTCTCAGAGTGTTACAGAGCTCCCCTCTCACTGTGTCTTGTCGATTGCTCTCCTCTCAGTGTTTCAGAGCTTCCCTCTCTCACCGTCTTGTAGATCCCCCTTCTCTCAGTGTTACAGAGCTTCCCTCTCTCACCGTCTTATAGATCCCTCTTCTATCAGTGTTACAGAACTCCCCTCTCTCACTGTCTTATCGATCCCCCTTCTCTTAGTGTTACAGAGCCTCCCTCTCTCACTGTCTTAAAGATCCCACCTCTCTCAGTGTTCCAGAGCTCCCCTCGCTCACTGTCTTATCGATCCACCTTCTCTCAGTGTTACAGAGCTCCCCTCTCCGACCGTCTTGTAGATCCCCCTTCTCTCAGTGTTACAGAGCTCCCCTCTCTCACTGTCCTATAGATCCCCCTTCTCTCAATGATACAGAGCTCCCCTCTCTCACTGTCCTATAGATCCCCCTTCTCTCAGTGTTACAGAGCTCCCCTCTCTCACTGTCTGATAGATCCACCTTCTCTCAGTGTTACAGAGCTCCCCTCTCCCACCGTCTTATAGATCCACCTTCTCTCAGTGTTACAGAGCTCCCCTCTCTCACTGTCTTATAGATCCACCTTCTCTCAGTGTTACAGAGCTCCCCTCTCTCACTGTCTTATAGATCCCCCTTCTCTCAGTGTTACAGATCTCCCCTCTCTCACTGTCTTATAGATCCACCTTCTCTCAGTGTTACAGAGCTCCCCTCTCTCACTGTCTTATAGATCCCCCTTCTTTCAGTGTTACAGAGCTCCCCACTCTCACTGTCTTATCGATCCACCTTCTCTCAGTGTTACAGAGCTCCCCTCTCTCACTGTCTTATAGATCCCCCTTCTCTCAGTTTTACAGAGCTCCCCTCTCTCACTGTCTTATAGATCCCCCTTCTCTCAGTGTTACAGAGCTCCCCTCTCTCACTGTCTTATAGATCCACCTTCTCTCAGTATTACAGAGCTCCCCTCTCTCACTGTCTTATCGATCCACCTTCTCTCACTGTCTTATAGATTCCCCTGTCTTATAGATTCCCCTTCTCTCAGTATTACAGGGCTCCCCTCTCTCACTGTCTTATCGATCCACCTTCTGTCAGTATTACAGAGCTCCCCTCTCTCACTGTCTTATAGATCCTCCTTCTCTCAGTGTTACAGAGCTCCCCTCTCTCACTGTCTTATCGATCCACCTTCATTCAGTGTTACAGAGCTCCCCTCTCTCACCGACTGATAGATCCTACCTGACACAGTGTTACAGAGCTCCCCGCTCACTGCGTCTTGTAGTTCCCCCTCCTCTCAGTGCTGCAGACCTCCCCTCTCTCACTGTTGTACATCCCCCTTCTCTCAGTGTTATATATGTGCCCACTCTCACTGTCTTATAGATCCACCTTCTCTCAGTGTTACAGAGCTCCCCTCTCTCACTGTCTTATAGATCCACCTTCTCTCGGTGTTACAGAGCTCTCCTCTCACTGTCTTATAGATCCCCCTTCTCTCAGTATTACAGAGCTCCCCTCTCTCACTGTCTTATAGATCCCCCTTCTCTCAGTGTTACAGAGCCTCCCTCTCTCACTGACTTAAAGATCCCACTTCTATCAGTGTTCCAGAACTCCCTTCTCTCACTGTCTTATCGATCCCCCTTCTCTTAGTGTTACAGAGCCTCCCTCTCTCACTGTCTTATAGATCCCCCTTCTCTCAGTATTGCAGAGCTCCCCTCTCTCATTGTCTTATCGATTCAACTTCTCTCAGTATTACAGAGTTCCCCTCTCTCACTTTCTTACACATCCCCTTCTCTCCGTGTTACAGAGTTCCCCTCTCTCACTGTCTTACACATCCCCTTCTCTCCCTGTTACAGAGCCCCCCTCTCTCACCGACTGATAGATCCTTCCTCTCAGAGTGTTACAGTGCTCCACTCTCACTGTGTCTTGTCGATTGCTCTCCTCTCAGTGTTTCAGAGCTTCCCTCTCTCACCGTCTTGTAGATCCCCCTTCTCTCTGTGTTACAGAGCTCCCCTCTCTCACTGTCTTAAAGATCCCACTTCTCTCAGTGTTCCAGAACTCCCCTCGCTCACTGTCTTATCGATCCACCTTCTCTCAGTGTTGCAGAGCTCCCCTCTCCGACCGTCTTGTAGATCCCCCTTCTCTCAGTGTTACAGAGCTCCCCTCTCTCACTGTCTTATAGATCCCCCTTCCCTCAGTGTTACAGAGCTCCCCTCTCTCACTGTCTTATAGATCCCCCTTCTCTCAGTGTTACAGAGCTCCCCACTCTCACTGTCTTATAGATCCCCCTTCTCTCAGTGTTACAGAGCTCCCCTCTCTCACTGTCTTATAAATCCCCCTTCTCTCAGTGTTACAGAGCTCCCCTCTCTCACTGTCTTATAGATCCCCCTTCTCTCAGTGTTACAGAGCTCCCCTCTCACTGTCTTATAAATCCACCTTCTCTCAGTATTACAGAGCTCCCCTCTCTCACTGTCTTATAGATCCACCTTCTCTCAGTGTTACAGAGCTCCCCTCTCTCACTGTCTTATCGATCCCCCTTCTCTCAGTGTTACAGAGCTCCCCTCTCACTGTCTTATAAATCCACCTTCTCTCAGTATTACAGAGCTCCCCTCTCTCACTGTCTTATAGATCCACCTTCTCTCAGTGTTACAGAGCTCCCCTCTCTCACTGTCTTATCGATCCCCCTTCCCTCAGTGTTACAGAGCTCCCCTCTCTCACTGTCTTATCGATCCCCCTTCTCTCAGTGTTACAGAGCTCCCCACTCTCACTGTCTTATAGATCCACCTTCTCTCAGTGTTACAGAGCTCCCCTCTCTCACTGTCTTATAGATCCCCCTTCTCTCAGTGTTACAGAGCTCCCCTCTCTCACTGTCTTATAGATCCCCCTTCTCTCAGTGTTACAGAGCTCCCCTCTCACTGTCTTATAAATCCACCTTCTCTCAGTATTACAGAGCTCCCCTCTCTCACTGTCTTATCGATCCACCTTCTCTCAGTGTTACAGAGCTCCCCTCTCTCACTGTCTTATAGATTCCCCTGTCTTATAGATTCCCCTTCTCTCAGTATTACAGGGCTCCCCTCTCTCACTGTCTGATAGATTCCCCTTCTGTCAGTATTACAGAGCTCCCCTCTCTCACTGTCTTATCGATCCTCCTTCTCTCAGTGTTACAGAGCTCCCCTCTCTCACTGTCTTATCGATCCACCTTCTCTAAGTCTTACAGAGCTCCCCTCGCTCTGTCTTATCGATGCACCTTCACTCAGTGTTACAGAGCTCCCCTCTCTCACCGACTGATAGATCCTCCCTGACACAGTGTTACAGAGCTCCATGCTCACTGCGTCTTGTAGTTCCCCCTCCTCTCAGTGTTGCAGACCTCCCCTCTCTCACTGTTGTACATCCCCCTTCTCTCAGTGTTATATATGTGCCCACTCTCACTGTCTTATAGATCCACCTTCTCTCAGTGTTACAGAGCTCCCCTCTCACTGTCTTATAGATCCCCCTTCTCTCAGTATTACAGAGCTCCCCTCTCTCACTGTCTTATAGATCCCCTTCTCTCAGTAGTACAGAGCTCCCCTCTCTCACTGTCTTATAGATCCCCCTTCTCTCAGTGTTACAGAGCTCCCCTCTCTCACTGTCTTATAGATCCCCTTCTCTCAGTGTTACAGAGCTCCCCTCTCTCACTGTCTTATAGATCCACCTTTTCTCAGTATTACAGAGCTCCCTTCTCTCACTGTCTTATAGATCCCCCTTCTCTCAGTATTACAGAGCTCCCCTCTCTCACTGTCTTATAAATCCCCCTTCTCTCAGTGTTACAGAGCTCCCCTCTCTCACTGTCTTATAGATCCACCTTCATTCAGTATTACAGAGCTCCCCTCTCTCACTGTCTTATAGATCCCCCTTCTCTCACTGTTACAGTGCTCCCCTCTCTCACTGTCTTATAGATCCCCCTTCTCTCAGTGTTACAGAGCTCCCCTCTCTCACTGTCTTATAGATCCACCTTCATTCAGTGTTACAGAGCTCCCCTCTCTCACTGTCTTACAGATCCCCCTTCTCTCAGTGTAACAGAACTCCACTCTCTAACTGTCTGATAGATCCTCCCTGACACAGTGTTACAGAGCTCCCCTCTCACTGCGTCCTGTAGATCCCCCTCCTCTCAGTGTTGCAGACCTCCCCTCTCTCACTGTGTTATACATGCCCCTTCTCTAAGTGTTATATATGTGCCCACTCTCACTGTCTTATAGATTCCCTTTTTCTCAGTATTACAGAGCTCCCCTCTCTCACTGTCTTATAGATCCCCTTCTCTCAGTAGTACAGAGCTCCCCTCTCTCACTGTCTTATAGATCCCCCTTCTCTCAGTGTTACAGAGCTCACCTCTCTCACTGTCTTATAGATCCCCTTCTCTCAGTGTTACAGAGCTCCCCTCTCTCACTGTCTTATAGATCCACCTTTTCTCTGTATTACAGAGCTCCCTTCTCTCACTGTCTTATAGATCCCCCTTCTCTCAGTATTACAGAGCTCCCCTCTCTCACTGTCTTATAAATCCCCCTTCTCTCAGTGTTACAGAGCTCCCCTCTCTCACTGTCTTATAGATCCACCTTCATTCAGTATTACGGAGCTCCCCTCTCTCACTGTCTTATAGATCCCCCTTCTCTCACTGTTACAGTGCTCCCCTCTCTCACTGTCTTATAGATCCCCCTTCTCTCAGTGTTACAGAGCTCCCCTCTCTCACTGTCTTATAGATCCACCTTCATTCAGTGTTACAGAGCTCCCCTCTCTCACTGTCTTACAGATCCCCCTTCTCTCAGTGTTACAGAACTCCACTCTCTAACTGTCTGATAGATCCTCCCTGACACAGTGTTACAGAGCTCCCCTCTCACTGCGTCCTGTAGATCCCCCTCCTCTCAGTGTTGCAGACCTCCCCTCTCTCACTGTGTTATACATGCCCCTTCTCTAAGTGTTATATATGTGCCCACTCTCACTGTCTTATAGATTCCCTTTTTCTCAGTATTACAGAGCTCCCCTCTCTCACTGTCTTATTGATCCCCCTTCTCTCAGTGTTACAGATTTCCCCTCTCTCACTGTCCTATAGATCCCCCTTGTCTCAGTATTACAGAGCTCCCCTCTCTCACTGTCTTATAGATCCCCCTTCTCTCAGTGTTACAGAGCTCCCCTCTCTCAGTGTCTTATAGATCCACCTTCTCTCAGTGTTACAGAGCTCCCCTCTCTCACTGTCTTATAGATCCCCCTTCTCTCAGTGTTACACAGCTCCCCTCTCTCACTGTCTTATAGATTCCCCTTCTGTCAGTGTTACAGAGCTCCCCTCTCTCACTGTCTTATGGATCCCCCTTCTCTCAGTGTTACAGAGCTCCCCTCTCTCACTGTCTTATAGATCCACCTTCTCAGTGTAACAGAGCTCCCCTCTCTCACTGTCTTATAGATCCCCCTTCTCTCAGTGTTACAGAGCTCCCCTCTCTCACTGTCTTATCGATCCACCTTCTCTCAGTGTTACAGAGCTCCCCTCTCTCACTGTCTTATAGATTCCCCTGTCTTATAGATTCCCCTTCTCTCAGTATTACAGGGCTCCCCTCTCTCACTGTCTGATAGATTCCCCTTCTGTCAGTATTACAGAGCTCCCCTCTCTCACTGTCTTATCGATCCTCCTTCTCTCAGTGTTACAGAGCTCCCCTCTCTCACTGTCTTATCGATCCACCTTCTCTCAGTCTTACAGAGCTCCCCTCGCTCTGTCTTATCGATGCACCTTCATTCAGTGTTACAGAGCTCCCCTCTCTCACCGACTGATAGATCCTCCCTGACACAGTGTTACAGAGCTCCATGCTCACTGCGTCTTGTAGTTCCCCCTCCTCTCAGTGTTGCAGACCTCCCCTCTCTCACTGTTGTACATCCCCCTTCTCTCAGTGTTATATATGTGCCCACTCTCACTGTCTTATAGATCCACCTTCTCTCAGTGTTACAGAGCTCCCCTCTCTCACTGTCTTATAGATCCCCCTTCTCTCAGTTTTACAGAGCTCCCCTCTCTCACTGTCTTATAGATCCCCCTTCTCTCAGTGTTACAGAGCTCCCCTCTCTCACTGTCTTATAGATCCACCTTCTCTCAGTATTACAGAGCTCCCCTCTCTCACTGTCTTATCGATCCACCTTCTCTCACTGTCTTATAGATTCCCCTGTCTTATAGATTCCCCTTCTCTCAGTATTACAGGGCTCCCCTCTCTCACTGTCTTATCGATCCACCTTCTGTCAGTATTACAGAGCTCCCCTCTCTCACTGTCTTATAGATCCTCCTTCTCTCAGTGTTACAGAGCTCCCCTCTCTCACTGTCTTATCGATCCACCTTCATTCAGTGTTACAGAGCTCCCCTCTCTCACTGTCTTACAGATCCCCCTTCTCTCAGTGTTACAGAACTCCGCTCTCTAACTGTCTGATAGATCCTCCCTGACACAGTGTTACAGAGCTCCCCTCTCACTGCGTCCTGTAGATCCCCCTCCTCTCAGTGTTGCAGACCTCCCCTCTCTCACTGTGTTATACATGCCCCTTCTCTAAGTGTTATATATGTGCCCACTCTCACTGTCTTATAGATTCCCTTTTTCTCAGTATTACAGAGCTCCCCTCTCTCACTGTCTTATTGATCCCCCTTCTCTCAGTGTTACAGATTTCCCCTCTCTCACTGTCCTATAGATCCCCCTTCTCTCAGTATTACAGAGCTCCCCTCTCTCACTGTCTTATAGATCCCCCTTCTCTCAGTGTTACAGAGCTCCCCTCTCTCAGTGTCTTTTAGATCCACCTTCTCTCAGTGTTACAGAGCTCCCCTCTCTCACTGTCTTATAGATGCCCCTTCTCTCAGTGTTACACAGCTCCCCTCTCTCACTGTCTTATAGATTCCCCTTCTGTCAGTGTTACAGAGCTCCCCTCTCTCACTGTCTTATAGATTCCCCTTCTGTCAGTGTTACAGAGCTCCCCTCTCTCACTGTCTTATAGATCCACCTTCTCTCAGTGTTACAGAGCTCCCCTCTCTCACTGTCTTATAGATGCCCCTTCTCTCAGTGTTACACAGCTCCCCTCTCTCACTGTCTTATAGATTCCCCTTCTGTCAGTGTTACAGAGCTCCCCTCTCTCACTGTCTTATAGATTCCCCTTCTCTCAGTATTACAGAGCTCCCCTCTCTCACTGTCTTATGGATCCCCCTTCTCTCAGTGTAACAGAGCTCCCGTCTCTCACTGTCTTATAGATCCCCCTTCTCTCAGTGTTACAGAGCTCCCCTCTCTCACTGTCTTATAGATCCCCCTTCTCTCAGTATTACAGAGCTCCCCTCTCTCACTGTCTCATAGATCCCCCTTCTCTCAGTATTACAGAGCTCCCCTCTCTCACTGTCTTATAGATTCCCCTTCTGTCAGTGTTACAGAGCTCCCCTCTCTCACAGTCTTATGGATCCACCTTCTCTCAGTGTTGCAGAGCTCCCCTCTCTCATTGTCTTATAGATCCCCCTTCTCTCAGTATTACAGAGCTCCCCTCTCTCACTGTCTTATAGATCCCCCTTCTCTCAGTGTTACAGAGCTCCCCTCTCTCACTGTCTTTTTGTCCCCCTTCTCTCAGTGTTACAGAGCACCCCTCTCTCACTGTCTTATCAAACCACTTTCTCTCAGTGTTACAGAGCTCCCCTCTCTCACTGTCTTATCGATCCCCCTTCTCTCAGTGTTACAGAACTCCCCTCTCTCACTGTCTTATAGATCCACCTTCTCTCAGTGTTACAGAGCTCCCCTCTTTCACCGACTGATAGATCCTCCCTGACACAGTGTTACACAGCTCCCCTCTCACTGCGTCTTGTAGATCCCCCTCCTCTCTGTGTTGCAGACCTCCCCTCTCTCACTGTGTTATGCATGCCCCTTCTCTACGTGTTATATATGTGCCCACTCTCACTGTCTTATAGATTCCCTTTCTCTCAGTATTACAGAGCTCCCCTCTCTCACTGTCTTATAGATCCACCTTCTCTCAGTGTTACAGAGCTCCCCTCTCTCACTGTCTTATAGATCCTCCTTCTCTCAGTGTTACAGAGCTCCCCTCTTTCACTGTCTTATTGATCCACCTTCTCTCAGTGTTACAGAGCTCCCCTCTCTCACTGTCTTTTTGTCCCCATTCTCTCAGTGTTACAGGGCTCCCTCTCTCACTGTCTTTCAGATCAACCTGCTCTCTGTGTTACAGAGCTCCCCTCTCTCACAGTCACATCGATCCACCTTCTCTCAGTGTTCCAGAGCTCCCCTCTCTCACAGTCTTATAGATCCACCTTCTCTCAGTGTTGCAGAGCTCCCCTCTCTCATTGTCTTATAGATCCCCCTTCTCTCAGTATTACAGAGCTCCCCTCTCTCACTGTCTTATAGATCCCCCTTCTCTCAGTGTTACAGAGCTCCCCTCTCTCACTGTCTTTTTGTCCCCCTTCTCTCAGTGTTACAGAGCACCCCTCTCTCACTGTCTTATCAAACCACTTTCTCTCAGTGTTACAGAGCTCCCCTCTCTCACTGTCTTATCGATCCCCCTTCTCTCAGTGTTACAGAACTCCCCTCTCTCACTGTCTTATAGATCCACCTTCTCTCAGTGTTACAGAGCTCCCCTCTTTCACCGACTGATAGATCCTCCCTGACACAGTGTTACACAGCTCCCCTCTCACTGCGTCTTGTAGATCCCCCTCCTCTCTGTGTTGCAGACCTCCCCTCTCTCACTGTGTTATGCATGCCCCTTCTCTACGTGTTATATATGTGCCCACTCTCACTGTCTTATAGATTCCCTTTCTCTCAGTATTACAGAGCTCCCCTCTCTCACTGTCTTATAGATCCTCCTTCTCTCAGTGTTACAGAGCTCCCCTCTTTCACTGTCTTATTGATCCACCTTCTCTCAGTGTTACAGAGCTCCCCTCTCTCACTGTCTTTTTGTCCCCATTCTCTCAGTGTTACAGGGCTCCCTCTCTCACTGTCTTTCAGATCAACCTGCTCTCTGTGTTACAGAGCTCCCCTCTCTCACAGTCACATCGATCCCCCTTCTCTCAGTGTTACAGAGCTCCCATCTCTCTCTGTCTTATAGATCCCCCTTCTCTCAGTGTTGCAGAGCCTCCCTCTCTCACTGTCTTATCGATCCCACTTCTATCAGTGTTACAGAGCTCCCCTCGCTCACTGTCTTATCGATCCACCTTGTCTCAGTGTTCCAGAACTCCCTTCTCTCACTGTCTTATCGATCCCCCTTCTCTTAGTGTTACAGAGCTCCCATCTCTCACTGTCTTATAGATCCCCCTTCTCTCAGTGTTACAGAGCTCTCATCTCTCACTGTTTTATAGATCCCCCTTCTCTCAGTGTTACAGAGCCTCCCTCTCTCACTGTCTTGTAGATCCCCCTTTTCTCAGTGTTACAGAGCCTCCCTCTCTCACTGTCTTATAGATCCCCCTTCTCTCAGTGTTACAGAGGTTCCCTCTCTCACCGTCTTATAGATCCACCTTCTATCAGTGTTACAGACCTCCCCTCGCTCACTGTCTTATCGATCCCCCTTCTCTCAGTGTTACAGAGCTCCCCTCTCTCACTGTCTTATAGATCCACCTTCGAATAGTGTTACAGAGCTCCCCTCGCTCACCGTCTTATAGATCCCTCTTCTATCAGTGTTACAGAGCTCCCCTCTCTCACTGTCTTCCAGATCCACCTTCTCTCAGTGTTACAGAGCTCCCCTCTCCCACCGTCTTATAGAACCCCCTTCTATCAGTGTTACAGAGCTCCCCTTCTCTCAGTGTTACAGAGCTCCCCTCTCTCACTGTCCTATAGATCCCCCTTCTCTCAATGTGACAGAGCTCCCCTCTCTCACTGTCCTATAGATCCCCCTTCTCTCAGTGTTACAGAGCTCCCCTCTCTCACCGTCTTATAGATCCACCTTCTCTCAGTGTTACAGAGCCTCCCTCTCTCACTGTCTTATAGATCCACCTTCTCTCAGTGTTACAGAGCTCCCCTCTCTCACTGTCTTATTGAGCCCCATCCTCTCAGTGTTACAGAGCCTCCCTCTCTCACTATCTTATAGATCCCCCTTCTCTCAGTGTTACAGAGCTCCCCTCTTTCACTGTCTTATAGATCCACCTTCTCTCAGTGTTACAGAGCTCCCCTCTCTCACTGTCTTATAGATCCACCTTCTCTCAGTGTTACAGAGCTCCCCTCTCTCACTGTCTTATAGATCACACTTTTCTCAGTGTTCCAGAGCCTCCCTCTCTCACCGTCTTATAGATCCACCTTCTATCAGTGTTACAGAGCTCCCCTCTCTCACTGTCTTTTAGATCCACCTTCTCTCAGTGTTACAGAGCTCCCCTCTCCCACCGTCTTATAGATCCACCTTCTCTCAGTGTTACAGAGCCTCCCTCTCTCACTGTCTTATAGATCCACCTTCTCTCAGTGTTACAGAGCTCCCCTCTCTCACTGTCTTATTGAGCCCCATCCTCTCAGTGTTACAGAGCCTCCCTCTCTCACTGTCTTATAGATCCTCCTTCTCTCAGTGTTACAGAGCTCCCCTCTTTCACTGTCTTATTGATCCACCTTCTCTCAGTGTTACAGAGCTCCCCTCTCTCACTGTCTTATAGATCCACCTTCTCTCAGTGTAACAGAGCTCCCCTCTCTCACTGTCTTATAGATCGCACTTCTCTCAGTGTTACAGAGCTCCCCTCCATCACTGTCTTATCGATCCACCATCTCTCAGTGTTACAGAGCTCCTCTCTCTTACTGTCTGTTAGATCCCCCTTCTCTCAGTATTACAGAGCTCCCCTCTCTTACTGTCTTATAGAACCACCTCCTCTCAGTGTTGCAGAGCTCCCGTCTCTCACTGTCTTATCGATCCACCATCTCTCAGTGTTACAAAGCTCCCCTCTCTCACCGTCTTATAGATCCCCCTTCTCTTAGTGTTACAGAGATTGCCTCTCTCACTGTCTTATATACCCCCCTCCGCTCAGTTCTACAGAGCTCCCCTCTCACACTATTTATTAGATCCCCCACTCTCTGTGTTATAGATTCCCAACTCTCTGTGTTACATTTCCCCCACTCTCTGTGTTATAGATCCCCCACTCTCTGTGTTATAGATCCCCCACACTCTGTGTTATCGATCCCCCACTTTCTGTGTTATAGGTCCCCTACGTTCTGTGTTGTAGATCCCCCACTCTCTGTGTTATAGATTCCCCACTTTCTGTGTTATATTTCCCCCACTCTCTGTGTTATAGATCCCCCACTTTCTGTGTTATAGATCCCCCACTCTCTGTGTTGTAGATCCCCCACTCTCTGTGTTATAGACCCCCCACTCTCTGTGTTATAGATCCTCCACTCTCTGTGTTATAACTACCCACTCTCTCTGTTATAGATCCTCCACTCTCTGTGTTATAGATCCCCCAGTCTCTGTGTTATAGATCCCCCACTCTCTGTTATCGATCCCCCACTTTCATGTGTTATCGATCCCCCACTCTCTGTGTTATAGATCCCCCATTCACTGTGTTATAGATCCCCCATTTATGTGTTATAGATCCCCCACTCACTGTTATCGATCCCCCACTTTCTGTGTTATAGATCCCCCACTCTCTGTGTTATCGATTCCCCACTTTCTGTGTTATAGATCCCCCACTCTCATGTGTTATCGATCCCCCACTCTCTGTGTTATAGATCCCCCATTCACTGTGTTATAGATCCCCCATTTATGTGTTATCGATCCCCCAGGCTCTGTGTTATAGATCCCCCACTCTCTATGTTATAGATCCCCCACTCTCTGTGTTATAGATCCCCCACTCTCTGTGTTATATATACCCCTCTCTCATGTGTTCTCAATCCCCCATTTATGTGTTATCGATCCCCCACTCTCTGTGTTATAGATCCCCCATTCACTGTGTTATAGATCCCCCACACTCTGTGTTATAGATCCCCCACTCTCTGTGTTATATATACCCCTCTCTCATGTGTTCTCAATCCCCTATTTATGTGTTATCGATCCCCCACTCTCTGTGTTATAGATCCCCCACTCTCTGTGTTATAGATCCCCCATTCACTGTGTTATAGATCCCCCACTCTCTGTGTTATAGATCCCCCACTCTCTGTGTTATAGATCCCCCATTCACTGTGTTATAGATCCCCCATTTATGTGTTATAGATCCGCAAGGGTCTGTGTTACAGATCACCGTCTCCTTCTGGTATAGATCTCTCTCTCTTTGTGTAGGTAACCCTCACTCTTTATTATACAGTGCCCTCTCCCTCTATCTCTCTCTGATATAGATCTCCCTCTGTGTGTGTGTCATGTATCTCCACCTCCCTGTGTTGTTTATCTCCATGTCTCTGTGTTATAGATCCTCCACTCTCTGTGTTATAGATCCTCCACTCTCTGTGTTATAGATCCTCCACTCTCTGTGTTATAGATCCGCCACTCTCTGTGTTATAGATCCCCCACTCTCTGTGTTATAGATCCCCCACTCTCTGTGTTGTAGATCCCCACTCACTGTGTTATAGATCCCCACACTCTGTGTTATGGATCCCCCACTCTCTGTGTTATAGTTCCCCACATTCTGTGTTATAGATCCCCCACTCTCTGTGTTATAGATCCCCACACTCTGTGTTATAGATCCCCCACTCTCTGTGTTCTAGATCCCCACACTCTGTGTTACGGATCCCCCACGCTCTGTGTTATAGTTCCCCATGTTCTGTGTTATAGATCCCCTACTCTCTGTGTTATTGATCCCCACACTCTGTGTTATAGATCCCCCACACTCTGTGTTATAGGTCTGCCTGTCTCTGTGTTAGAGATCTCCCTCTCTTTCTGATATAGATCTCCCTTTCTCTGTGTGTCATGTATCTGCCTTTCTTTGTGTTGTATATCTCCATCTTGCTGTGTTACAGAGCACCCTCACGCTCTGTGTTATAGACAGCTCTCTGTCTGTGTTTAAGATATCCCTCTCTGTGCGTTATATATCCCCCTATTTCTGGGTTACAAATCCACTTTCCCTGTGTAATAGACCTCACTGTCTCCGTGTCATAGAATACGTTCACTGTTATACATCCTGCCGCTCTGTTTGATAACTCCCCAACTGTCTGTCTTATAGTTCACTTCTCTGTATTGTAGATCTCTCTCTGTGTTATTGACCCCGATCCCCGTATTTTAGGAAAATCTTCATTGATTGTACATGCCACAGGCTCAGTACTATAAAGCCCCAGCTAACTACATTATGTATCTCGCACTGTGTAACCGCTGTATGTGATATGACACTGTGTAACTGCTCTGTGTGATATGACACTGTGTAGCCACTCTGTGTGATCTGACACTGTGTAGCCACTCTGTGTGATATGAAACTGTGTAACTGCTCTGTGTGATATGACACTGTGTAACTGCTGTGTGTGATATGACACTGTGTAGCCACTCTGTGTGATATGACATTGAGTAACTGCTCTGTGTGATATGACACTGTGTAGCCACTCTGTGTGATATGACACTGTGTAACTGCTCTGCGTGATATGAGACTGTGCAACTGCTCTGTATGATATGACACTTTGTAACTGCTCTGCGTGATATGAGACTGTGCAACTGCTCTGTGTGATATGACACTGTCTAACTGCTCTGTGTGACATGACACTGTGTAGCCACTCTGTGTGATATGACACTGTGTAGCCACTCTGTGTGATATGACACTGTGTAACTGCTCTGTGTGATATGACACTGTGTAACAGCTCTGTGTGATATGACACCGTGTAATCGCTCTGTGTGATATGACACTGTGTAACTGCTCTGTGTGATATGACACCGTGTAACTGCTCTGTGTGATATGGCACCGTGTAACTGCTCTGTGTGATATGACACCATGTAACCGCTCTGTATGATATGACACTGTGTAACCGCTCTGTGTGATATGACACAGTGTAACCGCTCTGTGTGATATGACACTGTGTAACTGCTCTGTGTGATATGACACGGTGTAACTGCTCTTCGTGATATGAGACTGTGCAACTGCTCTTTATGATATGACACTGTAAGCGCTCTGTGTGATATGGCACTGTGTAACAGCTCTGTGTGAGATGTCACTGTGTAACTGCTCTGTGAGATGTGACACTGTGTAACTGTTCAGTGTGATATGGCACTGTGTAACCGCTCTGTGTGATATGAGACTGTGTAACTGCTCTGTGTGATATGACACTGTGGAACTGCTCTGTGTGATTTGTCACTGCATAACCGCTCTCTGTGATACGACACTGTGTAACCGCTGTGTGTGATATGTCACTGTGTAACTGCTCTGTGTGACATGACATTTTGTAACTGCTCTATGAGATGTGACACTGTGTAACTGTTCTGTGTGATATGACACTGTGTAACTGCTCTGTGTGATGTGGACACTGTGTAACTGTTCTGTGTGATATGACACTGTGTAACTGCTCTGTGTGATGTGACACTGTGTAACTGTTCTGTGTGATATGACACTGTGTAACCGCTCTGTGTGATATGACACTGTAAACGCTCTGTGTGATATGACACTGTAAACGCTCTGTGTGATATGACACTGTGTAACTGCTCTGTGTGATGTGACACTGTGTAACTGTTCTGTGTGATATGACACTGAGTAACTGCTCTGTGTGCTTTGACACTGTAAACGCTCTGTGTGATATGACACTGTGTAACTGCTCTGTGTGAGATGTCACTGTGTAACTGCTCTGTGTGATATGACACTGTGTAACCGCACTGTGTGATATGAGACTGTGTAAATGCTCTGTGTGATATGACACTGTGTAACTGCTCTGTGTGATATGACACTGAGTAACTGCTCTGTGTGATATGAGACTGTGTAACTGCTCTGTGTGATATGGCACTGCGTAACTGCTCTGTGTGATATGTCACTGTGTAACTGCTCTGTGTGATATGACACTGTAACCACTGTGTGTGATACGTCACTGCGTAACTGCTCTGTGTGATACGCCACTGTGTAACCGCTCTGTGTGACATGACACTGTGTAACTGTTCTGTGTGATATGACACTGTGTACCTGTTCTGTGTTATATGAGACTGAGTAACTGCTCTGTGTGATATGAGACTGTGTAAATGCTCTGTGTGATATGACACTGTGTAACTGTTCTGTGTGATATCGACACTGTAAAAGCTCTGTGTAATATGATACTGTGTAACTGCTCTGTGTGAAATGACACTGTGTAACCGCTCTGTGTGATATGACATTGTAAACGCTCTGTGTGATATGACACTGTGTAACTGCTCTGTGTGATATGACACTGTGTAACTGCTCTGTGTGTGATGTCACTGTGTAACCGCTCTGTGTGATATGACACTGTATCTGCTCTGTGTGATATGACACTGTGTAACTGCTCTGTGTGATATGACACTATGTAACCGCTCTGTGTGATATGACACTGTGTAACTGCTCTGTGTGATATGACACTGTAACCGCTCTGTGTGATATGACACTGTGTAACTGCTCTGTGTGATATGACACTGTGTAACCGTTCTGTGTGAGATGTCACTGTGTAACTGCTCTGTGTGATATGACACTGTGTAACTGCTCTGTGTAAGATGTCACTGTGTAACTGCTCTGTGTGAGATGTCACTGTGTAACTGCTCTGTGTGATATGATACTGTAAATGCTCTGTGTGATATGACACTGTGTAACTGTTCTGTGTGAGATGTCACTGTGTAACTGCTCTGTGTGATATGACACTGTGTAACTGCTCTGTGTCATATGAGACTGTGTAACTGCTCTGTGTGATATGACACTGTGTAACTGCTGTGTGTGATATGACACTGTGTAACTGCTCTGTGTGAGATGTCACTGTGTAACTGCTCTGTGTGAGATGTCACTGTGTAACTGCTCTGTGTGATATGATACTGTAAATGCTCTGTGTGATATGACACTGTGTAACTGTTCTGTGTGAGATGTCACTGTGTAACTGCTCTGTGTGATATGACACTGTGTAACTGCTCTGTGTCATATGAGACTGTGTAACTGCTCTGTGTGATATGACACTGTGTAACTGCTGTGTGTGATATGACACTGTGTAACTGCTCTGTGTGAGGTGTCACTGTGTAACTGCTCTGTTTGATATGACACTGTGTAACTGCTCTGTGTCATATGAGACTGTGTAACTGCTCTGTGTGATATGAGATTGTGTAACTGCTCTGTGTGATATGACACTGTGTAACTGCTCTGTGTAATATGACACCGTGTAACCTCTCTGTGTGATATGACACTGTGTAACTGCTCTGTGTGATATGACACTGTGTAACCGCTCCGTGTGATATGACACTGTGTAACCACTGTTTGTAATATGTCACTCTGTAACTGCAGTGTTTGATATGACACTGGATAAACGCTGTGTCTAATATGGCACTGTGTAACTGCTCTGTGTGATATGTCACTGTGTAACTGCTCTGTGTGATATGACACTGTGTAACTGCTGTGTGTGATATGTCACTGTGTAAATGCTCTGTGTGATATGGCACTGTGTAACTGCTCTGTGTGATATGTCACTGTGTAACTGCTCTGTGTGATATGACACTGTGTAAATGCTGTGTGTGATATGTTATTGTGTAACTGCTATGTGTGATCTGTCACTGTGTAACTGCTTTGTGTGATATGTCACTGTGTAATCGCTCTGTGTGATATGACACTGTGTAACTGCTCTGTGTGATATGTCACTGTGTAATCGCTCTGTGTGATATGACATTGTGTAACTGCTCTGAATGATATGTTACTGTTTAACTGCTCTGTATGATATGACACTGTGTAACTGCTCTGTGTGATATGTCACTGTGTAATCGTTCTGTGTGATATGACACTGTGTAACTGCTCTGTGTGATATGTTACTGTTTAACTGCTCTGTGTGATATGACATTGTGTAAATGCTCTGTATGATATGTCACTGTGTAACTGCTCTGTGTGATATGACTCTGTAACAGCTCTGTGTGATATGGCACTGTGTAACTGCTCTGTGTCATATGAGACTGTGTAACTGCTCTGTGTGATATGACACTGTGTAACTGCTGTGTGTGATATGACACTGTGTAACTGCTCTGTGTGAGATGTCACTGTGTAACTGCTCTGTGTGAGATGTCACTGTGTAACTGCTCTGTGTGATATGATACTGTAAATGCTCTGTGTGATATGACACTGTGTAACTGTTCTGTGTGAGATGTCACTGTGTAACTGCTCTGTGTGATATGACACTGTGTAACTGCTCTGTGTCATATGAGACTGTGTAACTGCTCTGTGTGATATGACACTGTGTAACTGCTGTGTGTGATATGACACTGTGTAACTGCTCTGTGTGAGATGTCACTGTGTAACTGCTCTGTTTGATATGACACTGTGTAACTGCTCTGTGTCATATGAGACTGTGTAACTGCTCTGTGTGATATGAGATTGTGTAACTGCTCTGTGTGATATGACACTGTGTAACTGCTCTGTGTAATATGACACCGTGTAACCTCTCTGTGTGATATGACACTGTGTAACTGCTCTGTGTGATATGACACTGTGTAACCGCTCCGTGTGATATGACACTGTGTAACCACTGTTTGTAATATGTCACTCTGTAACTGCAGTGTTTGATATGACACTGGATAAACGCTGTGTCTAATATGGCACTGTGTAACTGCTCTGTGTGATATGTCACTGTGTAACTGCTCTGTGTGATATGACACTGTGTAACTGCTGTGTGTGATATGTCACTGTGTAAATGCTCTGTGTGATATGGCACTGTGTAACTGCTCTGTGTGATATGTCACTGTGTAACTGCTCTGTGTGATATGACACTGTGTAAATGCTGTGTGTGAAATGTTATTGTGTAACTGCTATGTGTGATCTGTCACTGTGTAACTGCTTTGTGTGATATGTCACTGTGTAATCGCTCTGTGTGATATGACACTGTGTAACTGCTCTGTGTGATATGTCACTGTGTAATCGCTCTGTGTGATATGACATTGTGTAACTGCTCTGAATGATATGTTACTGTTTAACTGCTCTGTGTGATATGACACTGTGTAACTGCTCTGTATGATATGTCACTGTGTAATCGCTCTGTGTGATATGACATTGTGTAACTGCTCTGTGTGATATGTTACTGTTTAACTGCTCTGTGTGATATGACATTGTGTAACTGCTCTGTGTGATATGTCACTGTGTAATCGTTCTGTGTGATATGACACTGTGTAACTGCTCTGTGTGATATGTTACTGTTTAACTGCTCTGTGTGATATGGCACTGTGTAACCGCTCTGTGTGATATGACACTGTGTTACTGCTCTGTGTGGTATCATACTGTGTAACCGCTCTGTGAGATATGAGACTGTGTACCCACTCAGTGTGATATGACACTGTGTACCCACTCAGTGTGATACGACACTGTGTAACTGTTCTGTATGATTTGTCACTGTGTAACTGCTCTGTGTGATATGTCACCGTGTAACTACGCTGTGTGATATGACACTGTGTAACTGCTCTGTGTGATATGACACTGTATAACTGCTCTGTGTGATATGTCACTGTGTAACTGCTCTATGAGATATGACACTGTGTCACTGATCTGTGTGATATGACACTGTGTAAAAAGACAGAGGCGCAAGGGGAGAGCCAACTGTGCAACAGCCCCAACAAACAAATTTCTCTGCAGCACCTGTGGAAGAGCCTGTCACTCCAGAATTGGCCTTTATAGCCACTCCAGGCGCTGCTTCACAAACCACTGACCACCTCCAGGCGCGTATCCATTGTCTCTCGAGATAAGGAGGCCCAAATGAAGAACTGCTCTGTGTGATATGACACTGTATAACTGCTCTGTGTGAGATGTCACTGTGTAACTGCTCTGTGTGTTATGACACTGTGTAACTGCGCTGTGTGATATGACACTGTGTAACTGCTCTGTGTGATATGACACTGTATAACTGCTCTGTGTGATATGTCACTGTGTAACTGCTCTGTGTGATATGATACTGTAAATGCTCTGTGTGATATGACACTGTGTAACTGTTCTGTATGAGATGTCACTGTGTAACTTCTCTGTGTGATATGACACTGTGTAACTGCTCTGTGTCATATGAGACTGTGTAACTGCTCTGTGTGATATGACACTGTGTAACTGCTGTGTGTGATATGACACTGTGTAACTGCTCTGTGTGAGATGTCACTGTGTAACTGCTCTGTGTGAGATGTCACTGTGTAACTGCTCTGTGTGATATGATACTGTAAATGCTCTGTGTGATATGACACTGTGTAACTGTTCTGTGTGAGATGTCACTGTGTAACTGCTCTGTGTGATATGACACTGTGTAACTGCTCTGTGTCATATGAGACTGTGTAACTGCTCTGTGTGATATGACACTGTGTAACTGCTGTGTGTGATATGACACTGTGTAACTGCTCTGTGTGAGATGTCACTGTGTAACTGCTCTGTGTCATATGAGACTGTGTAACTGCTCTGTGTGATATGAGATTGTGTAACTGCTCTGTGTGATATGACACTGTGTAACTGCTCTGTGTGATATGACACTGTATAACTGCTCTGTGTGATATGTCACTGTGTAACTGCTCTGTGTGATATGATACTGTAAATGCTCTGTGTGATATGACACTGTGTAACTGTTCTGTATGAGATGTCACTGTGTAACTTCTCTGTGTGATATGACACTGTGTAACTGCTCTGTGTCATATGAGACTGTGTAACTGCTCTGTGTGATATGACACTGTGTAACTGCTGTGTGTGATATGACACTGTGTAACTGCTCTGTGTGAGATGTCACTGTGTAACTGCTCTGTGTGAGATGTCACTGTGTAACTGCTCTGTGTGATATGATACTGTAAATGCTCTGTGTGATATGACACTGTGTAACTGTTCTGTGTGAGATGTCACTGTGTAACTGCTCTGTGTGATATGACACTGTGTAACTGCTCTGTGTCATATGAGACTGTGTAACTGCTCTGTGTGATATGACACTGTGTAACTGCTGTGTGTGATATGACACTGTGTAACTGCTCTGTGTGAGATGTCACTGTGTAACTGCTCTGTGTCATATGAGACTGTGTAACTGCTCTGTGTGATATGAGATTGTGTAACTGCTCTGTGTGATATGACACTGTGTAACTGCTCTGTGTAATATGACACCGTGTAACCTCTCTGTGTGATATGACACTGTGTAACTGCTCTGTGTGATATGACACTGTGTAACCGCTCCGTGTGATATGACACTGTGTAACCACTGTTTGTAATATGTCACTCTGTAACTGCAGTGTTTGATATGACACTGGATAAACGCTGTGTCTAATATGGCACTGTGTAACTGCTCTGTGTGATATGTCACTGTGTAACTGCTCTGTGTGATATGACACTGTGTAACTGCTGTGTGTGATATGTCACTGTGTAAATGCTCTGTGTGATATGGCACTGTGTAACTGCTCTGTGTGATATGTCACTGTGTAACTGCTCTGTGTGATATGACACTGTGTAAATGCTGTGTGTGAAATGTTATTGTGTAACTGCTATGTGTGATCTGTCACTGTGTAACTGCTTTGTGTGATATGTCACTGTGTAATCGCTCTGTGTGATATGACACTGTGTAACTGCTCTGTGTGATATGTCACTGTGTAATCGCTCTGTGTGATATGACATTGTGTAACTGCTCTGAATGATATGTTACTGTTTAACTGCTCTGTATGATATGACACTGTGTAACTGCTCTGTGTGATATGTCACTGTGTAATCGTTCTGTGTGATATGACACTGTGTAACTGCTCTGTGTGATATGTTACTGTTTAACTGCTCTGTGTAATATGACATTGTGTAACTGCTCTGTATGATATGTCACTGTGTAACTGCTCTGTGTGATATGACTCTGTAACAGCTCTGTGTGATATGGCACTGTGTAACCGCTCTGTGTGATATGACACTGTGTTACTGCTCTGTGTGGTATCATACTGTGTAACCGCTCTGTGAGATATGAGACTGTGTACCCACTCAGTGTGATATGACACTGTGTACCCACTCAGTGTGATACGACACTGTGTAACTGTTCTGTATGATTTGTCACTGTGTAACTGCTCTGTGTGATATGTCACCGTGTAACTGCGCTGTGTGATATGACACTGTGTAACTGCTCTGTGTGATATGACACTGTATAACTGCTCTGTGTGATATGTCACTGTGTAACTGCTCTATGAGATATGACACTGTGTCACTGATCTGTGTGATATGACACTGTGTAAAAAGACAGAGGCGCAAGGGGAGAGCCAACTGTGCAACAGCCCCAACAAACAAATTTCTCTGCAGCACCTGTGGAAGAGCCTGTCACTCCAGAATTGGCCTTTATAGCCACTCCAGGCGCTGCTTCACAAACCACTGACCACCTCCAGGCGCGTATCCATTGTCTCTCGAGATAAGGAGGCCCAAAAGAAGAACTGCTCTGTGTGATATGACACTGTATAACTGCTCTGTGTGAGATGTCACTGTGTAACTGCTCTGTGTGTTATGACACTGTGTAACTGCGCTGTGTGATATGACACTGTGTAACTGCTCTGTGTGATATGACACTGTATAACTGCTCTGTGTGATATGTCACTGTGTAACTGCTCTGTGTGATATGTCACTGTGTAACTGCTCTGTGTGTTATGACACTGTGTCACTGATCTGTGTGATATGACACTGTGTAACCGCTCTGTGTGATATGACACTGTGTAACTGCTCTGTGTGATATGAGACTGTCTAACTGCTCTGTGTGTTATGACACTGTGTCACTGATCGGTTTGATATGACACTCTGTAACCGATCTGTGTGATATGACACGGTGTAACCGCTCTGTGTGATATGACACCGTGTGACCGTTCTGTGTGATATGAGACTGTGTAACTGCTCTGTGTGAAATGAGACTGTGTAACTGCTCTGTGTGATATGACACCATGTGACCGCTCTGTGTGATATGGCTATGTGTAACTGCTCTGTGTGATATGAGACTGTGTAACTGCTCTGTGTGATATGACACTGTGTAACCGCTCTGTGTGATGTGACACTGTGTAACTGTTTTGTGTGATATGACACTGTGTATCCACTCTGTGTGAGATATCACTGTGTAACCGCTCTGTGTGATATGTCACTGTAACCACTCTGATGTGATATGACACTGTTTAACTGCTCTCTGTGATATGTCACTGTGTAACTGCTCTGTGTGATATGTCACTGTGTAACTGTTCTGTGTGATATGACACTGTGTAACTGCTCTCTGTGATATGTCACTGTGTAAATGCTCTGTGTGATATGACACTGTGTAACTGCTCTGTGTGATATGTCACTGTGTAACTGTTCTGTGTGATATGACTCTGTGTAACTGCTCTGTATGATATAACAATGTGTAACTGCTCTGTGTGATATGACACTGTGTAACTGTTCTGTGTGATATGACACTGTGTAACTGCTCTGTATGATATAACAATATGTACTTGCTCTGTGTGATATGACACTGTGTAACTGATCTGTGTGATATGACACTGTGTAACTGCTCTGTATGATATAACAATATGTACTTGCTCTGTGTGATATGACACTGTGTAACTGATCTGGTTGATATGACACTGTGTAACTGTTCTGTGTGATACGACACTGTGTAACTGCTCTGTATGATATAACAATATGTACTTGCTCTGTGTGAAATGACACTGTGTAACTGCTCTGTGTGATATGACACTGTATAACTGCTCTGTGTGATATGTCACTGTGTAACTGCTCTATGAGATATGACACTGTGTCACTGATCTGTGTGATATGACACTGTGTAAAAAGACAGAGGCGCAAGGGGAGAGCCAACTGTGCAACAGCCCCAACAAACAAATTTCTCTGCAGCACCTGTGGAAGAGCCTGTCACTCCAGAATTGGCCTTTATAGCCACTCCAGGCACTGCTTCACAAACCACTGACCACCTCCAGGCGCGTATCCATTGTCTCTCGAGATAAGGAGGCCCAAAAGAAGAACTGCTCTGTGTGATATGACACTGTATAACTGCTCTGTGTGAGATGTCGCTGTGTAACTGCTCTGTGTGTTATGACACTGTGTAACTGCGCTGTGTGATATGACACTGTGTAACTGCTCTGTGTGATATGACACTGTATAACTGCTCTGTGTGATATGTCACTGTGTAACTGCTCTGATTCATATGTCACTGTGTAACTGCTCTGTGTGTTATGACACTGTGTCACTGATCTGTGTGATATGACACTGTTTAACCGCTCTGTGTGATATGACATTGTGTAACTGCTCTGTGTCATATGTCACTGTGTAACTGCTCTGTGCAATATGACACTGTGTAACCGCTCTATGTCATATGACACTGTGTAACTGCACTGTGTGATATGACACTCTTTAACCGCTCTGTGTGATATGTCACTGTTTAACTGCTCTGTGACATATGACACTGTGTAACTGTTCTGTTTGATATGACACTGTATATCTGCTCTGTGTGATATGTCACTGTGTAACTGCTCTGTATGATATAACAATGTGTAACTGCTCTGTGAGGTATGACACTGTGTAACTGATCTGTGTGATTTGACACTGTATATCTGCTCTGTGTGATATGTCACTGTGTAACTGCTGTGTGTGATATGACACTGTTAACCACTCTGTGTGATATGTCACTGTGTAACTGCTCTGTGTGATATGTCACTGTGTAACTGCTCTGTGAGATATGACACTGTGTAACTGCTCTGTGTAATATGTCACTGTGTAACTGCTCTATGTGATATGTCACTGTGTAACTGCTCTGTGTGATATGTCACTGTGTAACTGCTCTGTGAGATATGACACTGTGTAGCTGCTCTGTGTAATATGTCACTGTGTAACTGCTCTATGTGATATGTCACTGTGTAACTGCTCTGTGTAATATGTCACTGTGTAACTGCTCTATGTGATATGACACTGTGTAACCTCTCTGTGTGATATGACACCGTGTAACTGCTCTGTGTGAGATGTCACTGTGTTACTGCTGTGTGTGATATGACACTGTGTAACCACTCTGTGTGATATGTCACTGTGTAACTGCTCTGTGTGATATGTCACTGTGTATCCTCTCTGTGTGATATGACACTGTGTAACTGCTCTGTGTGAGATGTCACTGTGTAACTGCTCTGTGTGATATGACACTGTGTTACCTCTCTGTGTGATATGACACTGTGTAACTGCTCTGTGTGAGATGTCACTGTGTAACTGGTCTGTGTAATATGTCACTGTGTAACTGCTCTGTGTGATATGACTCTGTGTAACAGCTCTGTGTGATATGTCACTGTAACTGCTCTGTGTGATATGTCACTGTGTAACTGCTCTGTGTGATATGACTCTGTGTAACTGCCATGTGTGATATGTCACTGTGTAACTGCTCTGTGAGATATGACACTGTGTAACTACTCTATGTGATAAGACATTGTTTAACTGCTCTGCGTGACTTGTGAAACCAATTCCTTTTATGAAGTAAGCATTTGAGCTGTATTCCTGTAATAGATTAGTACTATATGCCATTGAATATAGTATGAGTCTTAAGTTGCAGTCGGATTTCTGTTGGACTGAGACGAAGAACCCATGTGAAATCTTTAAATCCTCAGTGTTATTCATACACAGATGAGTAAACTCCTCAAGTCTGTATTCAATTGGAGTAGTGGGAATGAAAATCAAGAGAGAGGGCGAGTGTGAGGGAGGGGAGGGGGGCTAGTGGTGGTGGGGTTGCGGTGGAGTTGAACAGGAGGCTGATCTGCTTATGATAAAACTTATATCCCATGACTTTGGCTATAGGGGGACCTTAATTATCGTGTCATAGCTTTTACAGTGCAGAAGTGGACTATTCAGCCTATTGAGACCTTGCCAGCTCCCTGTAGTCCCATTCGATCCCCGTAAAACTGCAACTTTTTTCCTCCTCCAGTGCCCATCTGATTTCCTTCCCTCGCTCTCGCAGGCAGTCAGTTGCAGGTCATTGCCACTCGCTGTATAAAAAAGATCTTCCTCTCATGCCCCCTGCTTCTCTTGCCCAAAACTTAAATCGATGCCCTCCAGTCCCTGTACCACCAGGTAATGGAAACCACTTGTATTTGTCTGCCCTATCCAAGCCTTTCTTAACTTTGCACACCTCAATCAAATCCCTTCTCAATCTCCTTTGCTGCAGGGTGAACAATCCCAGCGTTTCCAACCTAAGTAAATTCCCCCATCCCTGAAACCATTCTGGTAAATCTCCTCTGCAGCCTTTCAAGGGCCCTCACCTCCTTCCTGAAGTGTGGTGACCAGAACTGGACACAATTCTCCAGTTGGGGCCTAACCGGAGCTTTATAATGTTCAGCAAAACCTCCCTCCTTTTGTACTTTATCCCTCTATCGATGAAATCCAGGATCCCATCTGCTTTGCTGACCACTCTCTCAATAAATCCCAAGCTGGCATGATTCCATGAGCCTCAATTTTGTTAACCAGAATTTTGTGTGGTACTTTATCAGACACTTTCTTAAAATCCAGATAGACAACATCCACCACATTCCCTTCATCGACCTTCTCTGTCACCTCATCAAAACATTTAGTTTGATTAGTCAAGCACGATCTGCTCTTTACAAATCCGTGCTGGCTATCCTTAATTAACTCAAACCTCACAAAGTGTCGGTTGATTTTTTTTTACCCCCTCATTATTGTTTCTAAATCCTTACCCACCATTGATGTTGAACTGACTGGACTGTCTTCATACTCTTTCACATTTGCCACTCTCTAATCCTCTGGCACCTCCCCTGTATCCAGAGAAAGATATATTGGAAAGTTATGGCGTGCCCTTCTGGTATCTCCATCCCCACATCCTTTAACAACCTGGGATGTAAGCCATCTGGACCAGGTGACTTATCCACTCTAAACATAGGCAGCCTTTCCAGTACATCCTGCCTATCAATTTTCACCCTATCCATTACCTCTACCATCTCTGCTTCTACTAATATTTTGTCAGCATCCTCTTCCTTAGTAAACACTGATACAAAAGTACTGATCAAGAATTCTAACCTTGCCCTACGCCTCTAATAATTTATCACCCTCTTTGTCCCTAATGGGACTCACCCCACCTCTTATTACCTGCTCACTATTTACACACCGGTAGAAGATTTTTGGGTTTATGTTAACTGCCATTCCATTCTCATATTCTCTCTTTGCCTGGCATATTTTCCTCTTCAGCCCCCCTCTCAATTTAATGTGTTTTGGCCAGGTTTTTGCTTGGAAGAATTTACCTGACCTGCATCATATAGCCGCTTTTTTTCATTCATCATAATCTCTATCTCCCTCATCATGCAAGGAGCCCTGGCTTTGGTTCCCCTACCATTTGCCCTTGCTGAAATGTACCTAGCCTGTACCTGAAACAACTCTTCCTGAAAGATCACCCATTTTTCCATTACCATTTTACCTGTCTGTCTTTGGTTCCATGCGACAACAACTCGATTCCTTGGCATCCCATTGAAGTTAGCCCTCTTCCAATTCAGAAGTTCCACAATATATTGTTCCTTGCTCTTCTCCATTGCCGATCTAAACCTTATGATATGATCGCTCTTACCCAAGTGTACCCCCACAGGCACTGGGTCCACTTGGCCCACCTCATTTCCCAGCAGCAGATCCAGCGATGCCTCCTTTCTCGTTGGACCAAGAGCGTACTAATCAAGGAAGTTCTCCTGAACACATTTCCGAAATCCTTCCCCCTCCTTACCCTTTACTCTAACATTATCCCAATTGATATTTGGGTAATTAAAGTCCCCCGATATCACCACTCTATGGATCTTGTACATCTCTGTGATTTCCCTGCAGATTTTCTCCTCTATCTCTCTCTCACTATTTGGAGGCCTATAGAATACCCACTGTAGTGTGATCATACCCTTGTTTCTCAACTGTAACCAATTGGATTCTTTTCCTGCCCTGTCAAGGACATCCACTCTTTCCAACACCACTAATGCAGAGTACCAATTTGAGAGTGACACACTCCCTGGATCTCCTGCATCTCCTGCCCACCCACCTGCTATCCTGAACTCTCACTGCCTGCGGCGTGACCACCCCCCCTGGAATGTATGATCCAGGAAACCCTCATCCTCCTTGATGCTCTGCGGTGACTCCAGCTGCCCATCCAGCTCGGAAATCAGCTGGTGACACTTCCTACACACATGGTTGCCCAGGATAGAGGAAGTGTCCTGAAGTTCCCACATGGTGCAGAAATTGCACGCAACAGGTCGCAGTTGCCCATCCATGATCTAAAGACTCTCTACTCCCTCTTTTACAATTGAATTAGTACCTTGTTTAAACGATTAATTTTATTAATGCCCCCAGACCTGCTCAGTATCCTTAATTCACTTACTATCCTACTTAACCCTGATTGAAATGTTCAATTTCCCGGCGGCTAGTTTAAGCAAAATCCCTAGTTTAGAGAGAGAAAGAGAAACACTCTGCAACCAATCACCAACCCGAATGGGAATGGGAAATTCGAGTGCATCTACTCCGTTGAGTCCAGTTGAAGAGCTAGCATGGGCACCGGGTGGACGGGCTGAATGGTTTTTGCATGATCAATGGTGTCAAAGGCAGTGTGTGGGGGGAGGGGTGTGGATGGTGGGAGAGGCAGATATGTGATTGGAAACAGGAGCTTGGCTCTTCCTTTCAGTCCACTCGTGAATGGTCAGTGTTGGTTGGGTGGCGTTCCGTCTATTCATTGGTCACTTCTGGTTTGGTGTTGCCGTGTCGTTTCCCAGGCCTCACCCTCTGCCTCAAGCATTGAAGCCAAGACCTGCTGCTCTGGCCACCCCTCACCACCCCCCAGCCTTGGGTATGTTCCCTGAGTGGCGATTCTCAACGATATCGTAAACCAAGTAAGCCGAGACGTTGGCATCTAAACTAGCGACTGGGAACGCCCTTCCACTGGCGGGCGTACTAAGATGCACCAATGGCAGTGACCGCTGAATAGGTGGCACGTCTATGCTGAGATGGTGATGGTCAGTCGGTGCTCAACTCTGCCAGGGGTTAACGGGCATCTGTCTGAGGGCTGCTGGCACTGGCGTGTCGAGTGTGGCTGTTAATCGCTCAGCAGAGATTGAGCTCAGTGACGCACTATCATCACCACACCAGGTTAATGTGTTGTATATAAACTGCATTGGGTCTGACTCTGTTCATTTTTCCTTCTCCTCCCCCCCCGTCTATCCTTCTCCCTTCCCTTCGTCCCTGTGTGTCTGTCTCTCTTTCTCTGCTTCACTCGGTTTTTCATTCTGTTCTCTCTCTCTCTCTCTCTCTCAGTCTTTCGATCTCTTTTTCTCTCTTATACCCTCTCTGTATTTCTGCCTTGCTCTCTCTCTCTCTCTCTCACTCTTTCTCACTCTTTCTCTGTCATCTCTACTCCCACACTCTGTAGCTAGCGATCTGTTGAGCTGACGTCCTGTATGACTGTAACTTTCGCTCCTCATCCTTCTCGACCTGTCTGCAGCCTTTGACATGGTTGACCGCACCATCCTCCTCCAACGCCTCTCCACTGTCGTCCAGCTGGGTGGGACTGCTCTCACCCAGTTCCATTCTTATCTACCTAATCGTAGACAGAGAATCACTTGCAATGACATCTCTTCCTGCCCCCGCACTGTTACCTTTGGTGTCCCCTGAGTATCTATCCTTGGCTCCCCTCCTGTTTCTCATCTACGTGCTGCCCCTCGGCGACATCATCTGAAAGCGCAGTGTCAGTTTTTACATGTACACTGAAAACACCCAGCTCTACCTCACCACCACCTCTCTCCAATCCTCCACTGTTGTTAAACTATCAGACTGCTCATCCCACATCCGGCACTGGATCAGCACAAATCCCCTCCAGTTAAATATCGGAGAGACTGAAGCCATTGTTTCCGGTCCTCAATCCAAACACGGTTCCCGAGTCACCGACTCCATCCCTCTCCCTGGTGCCACTACCAAGTCCGCCTATTTCCACCTCCGTAACATCGCTCGACTCCGCTCCTGTCTCAGCTCATCGGCTACTGAAACCCTCATTCATGTCTTCCTTACCTCTAGACTTGGCTATTCCAACGCACTCCTGGCTGCTCTCCCACATTCTACTCTCTGTAAACTTGAGGTCATTCAAAACGCTGCTACCCCCGTGTCTTAACTCACACAGAGTCCCGTTCACCTCTCACCCCACCCCCCCGTCCTCGCTGACCTACACTGGATTCCAGTCAGGCAACACCTCGATTGTAAAATTCTCATCCTCCTGTTCAAATCCCTCCAGGGCCCCTCACACTCCCCTCCCTATCTCTGTAACCTCCTCCAGCCCCCTACAGCCCTCCGAGATCTCTGCTCTCCTCCGATCCCGGCCTCTTGAACGTCCCCCGATTCCTATCGCTCCACCATTGGTGGCCGTGCCTTCAGCTGTCCTGGGGGCCCATAAACTCTGGAATTCTATCCCAAACCTCTCCGCCTCTCTCTCTTCCTTTAAGACGTTCTTTAAAAGCTCCCTCTTTGACCAAGCTTTTGGTCATGTACATTAACATTTCATTAGGCGGCTCGGTGTCAAATTTCTAACGCTCCTGTAAAGTGCCTTGGAGTGTTTTAGTACATTCAAGGCTGTGTGTAAATGCAAATTGTTGCTTTCCTGCCTCTCTGTCTGTGTCTGTGCCTAAACAGGAGTCTATCGCTCGTGCTCTCTAACTCTTTCTGCCTCTCTCTCTCACTATCTCACACTGTCTTTCAGTGCCTGTCTCTGTCTGTCTCTCTCTCTCTCACTGTCTCACTCAGCCTCTCTATTTCTGCTTCTCTCTCTATTTCTGCTTCTCTCTCTCTTTCTCTGTCTGTCTGTCCCTTTCGCTATCTATCTGTCTGTCTCTCTCACTCTGTCTCTGACACCCTCTCTCTCTGTCTCTCTCTCACTCTCTATCTCTCTTCGTCTGATTGTCTCTCTGTCTGTCTCTGTCTCTCTCACTCTCTCTGTCTCTGTCTCTCTGTCTCTCTTTCTCTGTCTGTATGTCTGTATCTCTCTCATTATCTATCTCTCACTGTCTCTCTCTCTGTCTGTCCCTCTGTCTCTCACTGTCTCCCTCTCTCTGCCTGTCTCCCTCTGTCTGTCTCCCTCTCTCTGCCTGTCTCTGTCACTCTTTCTTTCTGTCTCCGTCTTTCTGTGTGTGTCTCTGTCTGTCTTTCTCCCTTTCTTTCTGTCTCTGTCTCTCGTTCTCTGTCTCTCTCTCTGTACCTCTCAGTTTTCCAGTCTTTGGTCCCTTCTCTCTCCCTCTCTCTTTCTTTCTGCCTCTCTCTCCGTCTCTGCCTCCCCTCGTCCACCTCTCCCGTGTTCTCTCCGTTTAGCCTGTGACTGTGCGTACCCCCACTCTCTTTCTCCCCGCTGGTGTGGAGACTGCGATAGGGCAGAAAGACCCAGAGCGCGGACCTCCCCCCGTCTCCTCCAGGTTTTGAAAGGGCATTTTGCATTGTGAACGTCCTCCCCTTCCCCTCTCCCGGATTGGAAAATTAATCAGTAATCAATAATCAGTACTCACCGCACATGCCTGTGATGACCGTTTCTTGGTACAACCCTCAACTCTCCCTAAGGCTTTTGACCCGAGTTTCTCCGCTGCCCTTTCCCGCCCCTTTTGTATGTGGAGCCTGTCTTTCGATGTAACAGTCTGAGCTGAGCATTGGCATGCAATCGCTCCCCGAGGTGCTGTTCGCGGACCTGGCGCAGTGCGATCTGAAGGCTTGTGGGCAGAGGGCAGGCTGGCAGGAGATGGGCACGTGCCCCCGGCCTGTTGGAGGCCAGCGTGTTTCCTATCCCTAACGTGGGAAAGTATAAATGGCTGGTCTGAACGTACCTGGGCCAGAATGAAAACGCTGATAGGGAATCTCCTGTCTATTTTAGCGCCTCACCCATTTTCCACAGGGGAATGGAATAATGCAAGAGCAAAGTGGATCACTAGCTCCCTGGGGCCCACTCTCCTGTGGTCCACTTGCCCTTCCTCGGTAATAACTGGATTTAGGGAGGGGGAGGTGTGTTTTTTTATCAAATTCTATCATGGGATGCGGGCGTCACTGGCATCTGTTGCTCATCCCTCGACAAGTGAGCGTCTTGATGGGCCATTTCGGAGGGCAGTTAGGAGTCAACCACATTGATGTGGGTCTGGAGTCGCATGTAGGCCAGACCGGCTGAGGCTGGCAGATTTCCGTCCCTGCGGGGCGTGAGTGAACCGGATGGGGGTTTTTTTTTTTTTGTTGCGACAATCGTTGATGGTTTCGGGCTCACCATTCCCGAGAGGAGCTTTCAACTCCAGATTTATTTTTGAATTGAGTCATTGAATTTATTAACCTGTTGAATTTAAGGCACGCCAGCCACCGGGTTGGGGATTTGAACCCGCGTCGCCAGTGCCAATGGGAGCTGCCCCTTGCCCCACTACGTTTCACATCTTCACGTCACCACATTCCAGTGAGATGTGTTACAATTAATCTCCAGGGCACTGACTGTAGGGTACAGCATTCTCCCCAGCTCAAAGTTTTACATGAAAGATACACCTCGGGCCACAGCTTGCAAACTCTCTCACCTCTGCTACCCCATCCCCCTTGCCTCCCTCCCTCCCTCCTCCCTGCCCTCCCTTTCCCTCACATCGCCTGCTTCCCCAAGGACCTCACCTCTCCAGCCCCACGCTCGGCTTCTCTTAATACCACATTAGCCTTGAGAGCATCGTGGCCTGATGCATCGTGCGAAAGGTTGAGGGGGCGTTGGCGGGATTGTGTTGGCGCGGGCATACCTTGCATGGTGAGGCGGGTGGATGCGGGTCCCAGTGGCGGGATTGGCAGGGGGGGGAGCGTGTGTGTGTGTGTGTGTGGGCGGGCGGCGGGGTAGGGTAACGGTGCAGCCGCCCGGCAGGCGCGTCGGGATGCTGTCGAGGCACGGACAGCCTTTTCCGTCTGTCGCACGGGAAACTTCGCACCCACCCGCCGCAGCCCTGTGCCCGGGGTGGGTTAGGAGAATAATCGAAGCGCTTCCAGATGGCATGACTCAGGGGGAGGGGCAAGGGCGGGGGCGGTGCCCGCTTGTCTTGGCAAAGTTGTGGCTGTGTAACACAACAACCCTTTCCCCCCCCCCTTCACAACACTCTCCACCACCCCCCCCCCCCCCAATGTGCTCAGCATGTTGGTGATGCCACCCTGAAGGTTTGTGCATGTCCGAAGGCGGGCATCTGGACTCAGTACTCACATCCATCTCACCGGCGGTCTGAGCTATTGACTGAGTGTGATGCTGCGTTGTATCACGGTGGTTTCATTTTATTAAGCGGGGCGGCGGGCAGGGGTGCTTCCATCTCCCAACTTTGGTAAGATCCATTAAACAGTGGACAAATTCCAGTGGTGTGGGTTTGGGGTTCATGACGAGAGGGCATTATTGCATGCAGCTTAATCGCCCAGGGACATATTGGGAGGACCCTGCATGTGTCTCAGTATTATAGTGCCCCAGTGTTGAAAGGACATGATACAGAGCACATCACAGACTGGTGATGATATTATAGCCGCCCCACCAGCATGCCTGGAGTGTCACTCTATCTGTCCCAATATTGTAAGTTACTCCCCTGATCCTGTCTAATCCATTCATCCCAGGGGCTCACTGGCTTGGCGCTGAATAATAGATGTGAAATCTTCAGCCGCAAGGGGATCCCAGAATGTCTACAGTGCTGAAGGAGCCCATTCATTCCCTCGTGTCCGTTTCTTCCCCCCCATCCCACTGAAGCGGTGAATTCTGGTTCTCCGCGCTTCCGCCAATGGGGACTGTTCTTTCGCCCCCCCCACCCCTCCCCCCACAACTCTCTGTCCCTGCTCCGTCCGGGCCCCCTTCGCCGACTTTGCATCAACTGGCCTCTCCCGGTTACTTGGTGGCACTGGGGCGGAGGTGGTGGGGTTCGGGAGTTGGTTAGTACCCTGGAGGCGTGCTACAGTATGAAGGGCATTTGACAGGCATCAGTGTAAGCTTCCCCGACAGTGACATGTCAGAATCCCGCATTCGAGGCTCCATAAACAGACATGACATGATCTATTCTTGTGGCTTCCCGGACTTTTGGACATAGCTGAGAGACGGGAACGTCAGCCTGGCTTGCTAAGCATGCCCGAGGCTAACGTCTCCCGGGAGCCAGCCTCCGCGGCTTGGACAACTAAGCACGGAAAGGCAGAGCAGGACGAGCCTCTGCAATGCCCAGTCACCACCTCTCCGGCCGACCGAGTCTTTGTTCTTTCCTATTTTTTGTTTTTTGTTTTTCTCCCGGCAGCAACCCGAGGACGTGGGCGAGCAGGACACATCGCAGCAGTCTCCAGACCCCGAGGACAGCAAAGCTCAGCCAAAGCGGCTGCACGTGTCGAACATCCCCTTCCGTTTCAGGGACCCAGACTTGCGGCAGATGTTTGGGGTGAGTGTGTGTGTGGCCGTGCGCCGAGATTTCTGTTTATAAAGAGGGATAAAGCTCCGGTTAGGCCCCCCTCCACCCCCTGACTGGATCATTGCGTCCAGTTCTGGTCGCCACACTTTCGGAAAGAGTGTGAGAGTCCTTGTCGGAAGTGCGGGAGAGAGAAAACAGGGAATTACAGACCCATTAGCCTTACATCAGTCATTGGGAAAAGGCTGGAATCTATTCTAAAGGAGGTGATAAATGGATACTTGGATAATGATGATCTGATTGGGCATAGTCAACATGGATTTATGAATGGGAAATCATGCTTGATGAACCTGTTGGAGTTTTTTGAGGATGTTACTAACAGAATTGATAAAGGGGAATCGGTGGACGTGGTGTACTTGGATTTTCAGAAGGCTTTTGATAAAGCCCCCCACAGGAGGTTGGTTAGCAAAATTAAAGCAGATGGGATAGGAGGTAATATACTGGCATGGATTCAGGATTGGTTAACAGGCAGAAAACAGAGAGTAGGAATAAAAGGGCCATTCTCGCGTTGGCAGGCTGTGACTAGTGGGGTGCCGCAGGGATCAGTGCTTAGGCCCCAGCTGTTCACAATATACATCAATGATTTGGATGTGGGGACCAAATGTAATATTTCCAAGTTCGCGGATGACACAAAACTAGGTGGGAATGTGTGTTGTGAGGAAGATGCAAAGCGGCTTCAAGGGGATTTGGACAGACTTAGTGAGTGGCAGAAGGAATATAATGTGGACAAATGTGAGGTTATCCACTTTGGTTGGAGGAATAGATGTGCAGAGTATTTCTTAAATGGTAAGAGATTAGAAAGTGTAGATGTACAAAGGGACCTGGGTGTCCTTGTCAATAAGTCACTGAAAGTTAACGTGCAGGTGCAGCAAGCAATTAAGCAGGCTAATGGTATGTTAGCCTCAATCAGAAGACGATTTGAGTACAGGAGTATCACAGAATCACAGAATAATACAGTGCAGAAGAGGCCCTTCGGCCCATCGAGTCTGCACCGATGCATTAGAACACCTGACCTGTCTACCTAATCCCATTTGCCAGCACTTGGCCCATAGCCTTGAATGTTATGACATGCCAAGTGCTCATCCAGGTACTTTTTAAAGGATGTGAGGCAACCTGCATCTACCACCCTCCCAGGCAGGGCATTCCAGACTGTCACCACCCTCTGGGTAAAAAGGTTCTTCCTCAAGTCCCCCTTAAACCTCCCGCCACTCACCTTAAACTTGTGACCCCTCGTAACTGACCCTTCAACTAAGGGGAACAGCTACTCCCTATCCACCCTGTCCATGTCCCTCATAATCTTGTACACCTCGATCAGGTCACCCCTCAGTCTGCTCTGCTCCAGCGAAAACAACCCAAGCCTATCGAACCTCTCTTCATAGCTTAAATGTTCCATCCCAGGCAACATCCTGGTGAATCACCTCTGCACCCCCTCCAATGCAATCACATCCTTCCTTTAACGTGGTGACCAGAATTGCACACAGTACTCCAGCTGTGGCCTTACCAAAGTTCTGTACAACTCCAACATGACCTCCCTGCTTCTGTAATCTATGCCTCGATTGATAAAGGCAAGTGTCCCATATGCCTTTTTCACCATCCTATTAACCTGCCCTTCTGCCTTCAGAGATCTATGGACAAACATGCCAAGGTCCCTTTGTTCCTCGGAACTTCCCAGTGTCAGGCCATTCATTGAATACTTCCATGTCACATTACTCCTTCCGAAGTGTATCACCTCACACTTTTCAGCGTTAAATTCCATCTGCCACTTTTCTGCCCATTTGACCATCCCGTCTATATCTTCCTGTAACCTAAGACACTCCACCTCACTGTTAACCACTCGGCCAATCTTTGTGTCATCTGCGAACTTACTGATCCTACCCCCCACATAGTCATCTATGTCGTTTATATAAATGACAAACAATAGGAGACCCAGCAAGATCACTGTGGTACGCCACTGGACACTGGCTTCCAGTCACTAAAACAGCCGTCTGTCATCACTCTCTGCCTCCTACAGCTAAGCCAATTTTGAATCCATCTTATCAAGTTACCCTGTATCCCATGTGCATTTGCTTTCTTGATAAGTCTCCCATGTGAGACCTTGTCAAAGGCTTTGCTGAAATCCATGTAAACTACATCAACTGCACTACCCTCATCTACACACCTGGTCACATGCTCAAAAAATGCAATCAAGTTTGTTAGGCATGACCTTCCTCTGACAAAGCCATGCTGACTATTCCTGATCAAATTTTGACTCTCCAAGTGGTGATAGATTCTCTCCTTCAGAATTTTCTCCAATAGTTTCCCTACCACTGACATGAGACTCACTGGTCTGTAGTTCCCTGGCTTATCTCTACAACCTTTCTTAAATAGTGGGACCACATTAGCTGTTCTCCAGTCCTCTGGCACCTCCCCCGTGGCCAGAGAGGAATTAAAAATTAGGGTCAGAGCCTCTGCAATCTCCACCCTCGCCACCCACAGCATCCTGGGACACAAATCGTCCGGCCCTGGAGATTTGTCCACTTTTAAGCCTTCCAAAACCTCCAATACCTTGTCACTCCCTATGACAATTTGCTCAAGAACCTCACAGTCTCTCTCTCTAAGTTCCATATCTACATCCTCATTCTCTTGGGTGAAGACAGATGTGAAGTATTCATTCAACACCCTACCAATGTCCTCTGGCTCCACCCATGAATTTCCCCCTTGGTCCCTAATGGGTCCTACTCTTTCCCTGGTTATCCTCTTCCCATTGATATACTTATAGCATATCTTGGGATTTTCCCTACTTTTACCAGCCAGAACTTTCTCATATCCCCTCTTTGCTCTCCTAATTGCTTTCCTAAGCTCCATCCTACACTTTCTGTACTCCACTAATGCTTCCATTGATTTGCTCTCCTTGTATTTGCTAAAAGCCTCTCTTTTCCTTCTCATCATACCCTGAATGTTTCTAGTCATCCACGGTTCTCTGGGCTTGTTGCTCCTACCTATTACCCTAGAGGGAACATGTTGGGCCTGTACCCTCCCCATTTCCTTTTTGAATGTCCCCCACTGCTCTTCTGTAGATTTCCCGACAAGTAACTCTTTCCAGTCTACCTTGGCCAGATCCTGCCTTATTTTACTAAAATTCACTCTCCCCCAATCCAAAACCTTTTTTTGCAACTTGTCTATTTCTTTCTCCATAACAACCATGTTATGGTCGCTATCACCAAAATGCCCCCCCACCAACACATCAACCACCTGTCCGGCTTCATTCCCCAGAATTAGGTCCAGCACTGCACCCTCCCTTGTTGGATCCTCTACATATTAAGCTAAAAAGTTCTCCTGTGTACATTTTAAGATCTCCACTCCATCTAAGCCCTTAACACGATGACTATCCCAATTAATGTTGGGAAAGTTGAAATCACCTAATATAATTACCCCATTATTATTTTTACACACCTCTGTGAATTACGCACATATTTGTTCCTCAATCTCCCGCTGACTATCTGGGGGTCTATAATAAACACCTAACAATGCGGCTGTCCCTTTTTATTCCTATACCCATAAAGCTTTATTTGATGCCCCCTTCAAGATATCGTCTCTCTTGACTGCAGTAACTGACTCCTTAACTAATATTGCAATGCCCCCTCCTCTTTTACCCCCTCCTCTGCCTCGCCTGAAGATTCTATATCCCGGGATATTGAGCTGCCAATCCTGCCCCTCCCTCAACCATGTCTCCGTGATGGCTACTATATCACAATTCCATGTGTCAATCATTGCCCTTAACTCATCCGTTTTACCTGCAATACTCCTGGCATTAAAGTAGAGGCCTTCCGTCCTGGTCTTACTCCCCACATGCCCTCACTCTGTAGAGCACTCCAGGCAGTCCCATTCCCCCCTCGATCCCTGTCGCCCTGCAAGTTTCTTTCTCTCAGCTGCCCATCCAATTTCCTTTTGAAAGCATTCATCGTCCCCACTTCCACCACCCCCGGAGGCAGTGAGATCCAGGTCATTACCACGTATCGTGTTAAAAAAAAACCTCCTTCTCAGATTCCCCTCCCTGCCCAAGGCCTTAAATCTGTTCCCCCTAGTCCCTGTACAATCCTTTGTCTATCTTATTGAAACCTTGCTGTTTGTGGTATATATTCATGATTTGGACTTAAATGTGGGAGGCATGATTGGGAAATTTGCTGATGACACAAAAATTGGCCGTGTAGTTGATAGTGAAGAGGAAAGCCATAGACTCCAGAATGATATCAATGGGTTGGTTGAGTGGGTGGGAAAGTGGCAAAAGGAATTCAATCCAGAGAAGTGTGAGGTAATGCATTGGGGGAGAGCAAATAAAGCGAGGGAATGCACAATAAACGGGAGGATATTGAGAGGGTTAGAAGAAGTGAGAGATCTTGGAGTGCATGTCCACAGGTCCCTAAAGGTGGGCAGGACAGGTAGATAGAGTGGTGAAGAAGGCATATGGAATGCTTTCCTTTATTGGCCAAGGTATAGAATTCAAAAGCAGGCATGTAATGCTGGGACTGTATAAAACGCTGGTTAGGCCACAGCTGGAGTACTGCGTACAGTTCTGGTCACCACATTACAGAAAGGACATAATTGCTCTGGAGAGAGTACAGAGGAGATTTACAGGAATGTTGCCAGGGCTTGAAAGTTGCAGCTTTGATGAAAGATTGGATGGGCTATGGTTGTTTTCCTTAGAACTGAGGAGGCTGAGGGGTGACTGAATTGAGGTGTACAAAATTATGAGGGGCTTAGATAGAGTAGACTGGAAGGACCTGTTTCCCCTAGCGGAGAGGTCAATTACCAGGGGGCACAGATTTAAGGTGATTGGTAGAAGGATTAGAGGGGACATGAGGGAAATACTTTATCACCCAGAGGGTGGTGGGTGTCTGGAATTCACTGCCCGGATTGGTGTTGGAGGCAGAAATCCCTCAACTCATTTAAAAGGTACCTGGACATGCACCTGAAGTGTTGTAACCTGCAAAGCTACGGACCAGGTGCTGGAAGGTGGGATTAGATTGGGTGGCTAGTTTTTTCCGCCGGTTTTCCCTCACAACAACAATCCCTGGAGTTGAGAGCGACAATCGCTCGTAAAGAGAGGGCGTTTCCCCGGTTTCCGCTCACTGTTCTCTTTTTTCAACCACGTGGCCTACAAGTAACCATTCGCAGTTGGGCTTCTCATGCATCGTCGTCTGTTTCTAACCTCCGTTTCTTTGTCTTTTAGCAATTTGGTAAAATCCTAGACGTTGAAATTATCTTCAATGAGCGAGGATCGAAGGTTCGTATTGTTGCGCCCTTTGCTTTTCTCAGTGCCTGCTTTTCGCCCATCCTTCTCTTTTCAATTTTCTATCCAATTTTCTTTCATCTTCTCCTGCCAATTCTACTTCCATCCTTCCTTCCGCCATCCATCCTTTTCATCCATCCCTTCCCTGCTTCCATCCTCTCTCCCTTCTTACCTACCCTCCCTATCTTCTATCTTACATCTGTCACGCCTCCTCCCTCCATCCATTTCTTCCCATCTCCCTTGACCTCTGCCTGCTGTAATTATTTAGGCACCGTCTCGTTTCCAAGCTCAGTTTCGCAGTTAACTTTACATCTCGTCGTCTAGTTATCACGCCCAATTCGACGATTAACTGTAGCTTTATTACCCCGATTGCCTGTGCTTCCACCACCCTCCTAGGCAGCGAGTTCCAGGTCATCACCGCCCGCTGCGTGAAAAAAACTTCTTCCTCACGTTCCCTCCCTGCATCTCTTGCCCAAACCCTTTGTGCGTGGAACTGTTTCCTAATTTCACTCCTGAAAGGTCTGGCTTTAATTTTTCGACCATGCCCCCTAGTCCTAGACTCCCCAACCAGCAGAAATAGTTTTAGTCATTTGGCAGTACAGAATTTGAGTCTTGCTGAAAACAGAGGCATTTTGTTGAAACTTTTCGCCTTGCACTCATCAGGGCAATCCGCAAGAATACCAATGTCAGGGAAAGCAACACAGTTATCCTGTATGAGAAGAGAGTGCTGATTACTTGGCAGGTAGATTCTGATTGGTCAAAGGCATTGCCCTGAGGAATGAACCAACGAATGGTTGTCACTTCCTTTTGCTCAGCTGAAACAGGCGCAATGTGTGTACATGTTCTTTCCGTCTGCAAAGAACGGGGCCCTGTGCATTAATATATGGAGCTTCCAGAAATAATTTTGCTTCATCTCCCCTGTCAGTTTCCCTTAATATCTTAAAAACTGCGATCAAATCACCCCTTAAAATGATAAATTCCAGGAAATAGAACCCTAGTTTGTGTAATCACTCTAATTTAATCCTTGGAGTCCAGGAATCATTCTGACAAATCTATGCTGCACTCCCTTCATCTGATCCTTCCTGTCACCTTTATTTCCTCCTTGTTCTCCGCCAGTACAGTTTTCTCAGTGCTCCGGCTAGGATTTCAATCCTCTGCAGCTCATGCAGCTGTTTCCCCCTCACCCCCCCATCTCACCCCAGTTCCTTTCACTCCATTGCCTGCCTCCTTGCCTTGAGTACAATTTGCTTGCATGCCATGGAGTCTCTTCTGACTGTGGTTCCACCTCTTCTTTTACAGGGGTTCGGTTTCGTGACCTTTGAGAACAGCCTGGATGCAGACGGGGCTCGGGAGAAGTTGAATGGCACCATTGTGGAGGGGCGAAAGATCGAGGTACGTGAGCACAAGCAGTTCCACCCTCAGTGGAGGGTCTGGTAACCCGTGTGGAGAGTGACCAAGTAAGTGATTGACCAAGTGTTTCAATGTTGAATCCAATAGGAGGAAATTCATGCAACATCATTCATCGTCTCCACTTCCACCACCCTCGTAGGCAGCGAGTTCCCGGTCATTACCACCCGTTGTGTAAAAAAGTGCTTCCTCATCGTCCCCCTTCATCTCTTGCCCAAATCTGTGTCCCCTAGCCCTTGTACCATAAGTTTTTTTTTATTCATTCATGGGATGTGGGAGTCGCTGGCCAGGCCAGCATTTATTGCCCATCCCTAATAGTCCCTGAGAAGGTAGCGGTGAGCTGCCTTCGTGAACCGCTGCACTCCATGTGGGGTAGGTACACCCACAGTGCTGTTCAGAAGGGAGTTCCAGGAGTTTGACCCAGCAACAGTGAAGGAACGGCGATATAGTTCCAAGTCAGGATGGTGTGTGACTTGGAGGGGAACTTGCAGGCAGTGGTGTTCCCATGCATCTGCTGCCCTTGTCCTTCTGGTTGGTAGAGGTCGCGGGTTTGGGCAGCGCTGTCGAAGGAGCTTGGTGCGTTGCTGCAGTGCATCTTGTAGATGGTACACACTGCTGCCACTGTGTGTCAGTGGTGGAGGGAGTGAGTGTTTGTAGATGGGGTGCCAATCAAGCGGGCTGCTTTGTCCTGGATGGTGTTGAGCTTCTTGAGTGTTGTTGGAGGTGCACCCATCCAGGGAAGTGGAGAGCATTCCAACACACTCCTGACTTGTGCCTTGTAGATGGTGGACAGGCTTTGGGGAGTCAGGAGGTGAGATACTAATCGCAGAATTCCCAGCCTCTGACCTGCTCTTGTAGCCACTGTATTTATATGGCTACTCCAATTCAGTTTCTGGTCAATGACAACCCCCAGGATGTTGATATGATATACTTGCCTTGGAGGGAAGGCATCGGAGGTTCACCAAACTAATCCCTGGGATGGCGGGATTGCCTTATGAGGAGAGATTGAGGGAACTGGGCCTGTATTCTCTAGAATTTCGAAGAATGAGAGGTGATCTCATTGAAACTATTAAAATTCGCTCAGGCGTAACAGGGTAGATGTGGATAGGATGTTTCCCCTGGCTGGGGAGTCTGGAACTAGGGGACACAGTCTCAGAATAAGGGGCAGGCCATTTAGGACTGAGATGAGGAGGAATTTCTTTACTCGGAGGTTGGTGAATCTGTGGTATTCTCTGCCCCAGAGGACTGTGGAGGCTCATTCATTGAGTATGTTCAAGATAGAAATCGATAGATTTCTGGATACTAATGACATCAAGAGATGTGGGGATAGTGGGGGAAAATGGCATAGAGGTAGATGATCAGCCATGATCTAGTTGATTGGCAGAACAGGCTCGATGGGCTGAATAGCCTACTCTTGTTCCTACTTTCTTGTTACTATGTGCCTAAAACTCCCCTCAATCTCCTTTGTTCCAAGGAGAACAAACCCAGCTTCTCCAACCGAACCCTGCGGCGAAAATACCCCCCCATCCCTGGAACTATTCTGGTAAATCACCCCGCCCCCCCCACTGCCACCAGGGCTCTCACATCCTTCCTAAAGTGCGGCGACCAGAACGCGTTGCGATCCTCTAGTTTGCGGCTTAACCCGCAGACGGCGTCCCGTCTAATCTTTGCTGTTACTCTATAAGGGCCATTGCTTTTGTGTTGCAGGTCAACAATGCGACAGCACGGGTTGTGACCCCCAAGAAACCGCCGACTCCTTTTATCAATGGTAGGTGTAGCAGGAAGTGCCGCTACAGATTGAGATCCTCCTTACAAGCAATACTCAGCAATACAAGCCCTCCTTTAGTAACTCGGGAGTGTGTGCTTCCCGAGCCTCGGTACTGTCCTCCCATTTCTGTTCTTGGGCAGTTTCTCATTTCCTTCCCTTCCCATCAATCCATGAGAAATAGGAGCAGGAGGAGGCCATCCGGCCCCTCGGACCTGCTGCCCCATTTCTGCTCTTCTGTCTCATCTGCACTATCCCGGACGAGCCCCCATATCCCTCAATTCCCACAGTGCCCAAAAGTCTCTCGATCGCCATCTTGAATATGCTCAACGGCCAAGCATTCACAGCTCTCTCTAGGGGTAGAGAATTCCAAAGAGTCACAAAACCCTCGGAGTGAAGACATTTCTCCTCACCTCACTCCCAAATGGGCGACCCCTTATCCTGAGACTGTGACTCCCGTGTCCTAGATTCCCCGGCCAGGGGTAAACAGCCTCTCGGCATCTGTCCTGTCCAACCCCTTAAGAATTTTACATGTTTCAGTCAGATCAGCTCATTCTTCTAAACTCCAGGGAATATAGGCCTGGTCTACACAATCTCTGCTCAGAGGACAATTCCCTCATCCCAAAAACTGGTCTCATGAACCTTCACTGCACACACTCCAGGGCAAGTACATCCTGCCTTCGGTTAGGAGTCCAAAACCAGAAGGCATTTGATAAGGTACTACGTCAAAGGTTATTGCGGAAAATAAAAGCTTATGGTGTAGGGGGTAACATATTGGCATGGATAGAAGATTGGCTAACAAACAGGAAACAGACAGTAGGCGTAAATGGGTCATTTTCTGGTTGGCAAGGTGTAATGAGTGGTGTGTCACAGGGATCAGTGCTGGGGCCTCAACTTTTTACAATTTATATAAATGACTTGGATGAAGGGACGATCAAGATGGCGATCGAGAGACTTTTGGGCACTGTGGGAATTGAGGGATATGGGGGCTCGTCCGGGATATGGTTGCTACATTTACTGATGACACAAAGATAGGTAGGAAAGTAAGTTGTGAAGAGAACATAAGGAGGCTACAAAGGAATACAGATAGGTTAAGTGAGTGGGCAAAGATCTGGCAAATGGAGTATAATGTGGGAAAGTGTGAAATTGTCCATTTTGGCAGAAAGAATAAAAAAGAAGCATATTATCAAAATGGTGATAGGTTGCAGAGCTCTGAGATGCGGAGGGATCTGGGTGTCCTAGTGCATGAATCGCAAAAGGTTGGTATACAGGTACAGCACGGAATTAGGAAAGCTAATAGAATGTTATTGTTTATTGTGAGGGGAATTGAATATAAAAGTAGGGAGGTTATGCTTCAGTTATGCAGGGCATTGGTGAGACCACATCTGGAATACTGTGTACAGTATTGGTCGTTTTATTAAAGGAAGATTGTAAATGCGTTGGAGGCAGTACAGAGAAGGTTTACTCGACGAATACCTGGAATGGGCGGGCTGTCTTACGAGGAAGGATTAGACAGGCTAGGCTTGTATCTGCTGGAGTTTAGAAGAGTAAGAGCCGACTTGATTGAAACATATAAGATCCCGAGGGGTCTTGACAGGGTGGATGTGGAAAGGATGTTTGCCCTTGTGGGAGAGTCTAGAACTAGGGGTCACTGTTTAAAAATAAGGGGTTGCCCATTTAAGACAGAGATGAGGAGAAATGTTTTCTCTCAGAGGGTTGTGATTGTTTGGAACTTTCTTCCTCAAAAGGTGGTGGAAGCAGAGTCTTTGAATATTTTGAAGGCAGAGTTCGATAGATTCTTGATAAGCAAGGGGGTGAAAGGTTTTCGGGGGGTAGGTGGAAATGTGGAGTCGAGGTTACAATCAGACCAGCCATGATCTTATTGAATGGTGGAGCAGGCTCGACGGGCCGAGTGGCCTACTCCTGCTCCTAATTCGTATGTTCCTGCCATTCAGGCAACCATTGCCCCACTGATGTTTTTTTTGGCTTGCTTCTCTATTCCAGATTCCAATCTCTTGGTCCCATGTGGGTATGGTAGCACAGCAGCTATGTTACTGGACTGGTAATCCAGCGGGCACCCCCCCCCCTCCCCCCCCATTAATGATGTGTTCAAATCTCACCATGATGGTCGGAGGAATTTAAATCATTTCATTGCATCAAATTGGCATTTCAAAGAGAAAAAAGTGCTAATATCACTAATGGGGGGCGGGGGTAAGAAAGAATCTGAATGGCATCCTTTCAAGAAGGGAAGCTGTTGCCTGACTCGCTGTGGCCTCCATGCGATTCTGGGCCCATGGATGTCAAATTGGCTGCCCTCTTAAATGGCCTGGGAAGTTGCCAATGAGGTGCCATTGGGGATGGGTGTTCCAAGCTGGCTTTGAGAAGAGAAACCCTCTCTCTCCGAGTTGCAACATCTTTGTGCATCCGCTGAGGCTCACTCTTCCTGACACGTCTTTCTCTTCCCAGGTTGGAAGATCAACCCCATGGTTGGAGCTGTCTACGCCCCGGAAATTTACACAGGTAAACGGAAAGAAAGATGTGCTTTCCTGCAGCGCCCAAGGATACTGGGGAGCGGGGGAGAACGCCCCTCTCCGTCTTCCAGTAGTGGCCGTGAGGTCACTGACAGTGCCGCGCTCCCTCGGTACTGACAATGGGAGTGTCAGTTTCGATTACGGGCTCATGCCCGTAAGTAAGCTTTGAGGTGACAGTGATACGGAGGGCGCACTTGGGCACAGCAGAAACTGCAAAAAGGACTTTTAGAACACTTACGAATTTGCAAAGCAAGCCCAGTCCTCATGAAAATGGTTAGGACCCCGCAAAAATGCCAACACCAGCACTATTGTTCTGCCACATGTCCAATAGACGCCCGCCCCCAGATAGTCGGAACATCGAGAGCACTTTGCATGTGAACTGCGTTTTCTCTTGCGACTTGTAACGCAATTGCATTTCAGGAACCCCTTGTACCAGCATCAGACACTCCCAGGTCAGACTCCACAAAGACGAGGCTCCCACTATGTTGCCCCATCAAACCCTCCCAGTACGATTGGTGATTCCCAAGTCTTTTGGGGAGTAGCTGGGCCTATGGGGGATCTGCAGTGCTGTTGGGATTCCAGGGCCTCTGGGATTACCCGCAACTCATTCGAAAGAAGTCTGGATGTGCACCTCAAGTGCTGTAATCTGCAGGGCTACAGACCAAATGCTGGAAGGTGGGATTAGAATGGGTGGATCGTTTTTCAGCTGGCACGGACATGATGGGCCAAGTGGCCTCTTTCTGTGCCATAAACTTTCGATGATTCTATGATTCTATTCTATGACTGTTGGGAATCTCAGTGCTGTTGGGATTCTCAGTCCTGTCGGGAATCTCAGTGCTGTTGGGATTCTCAGTCCTGTTGGGATTCCAGTGCTGTTGGGCCTGCCAGTCTTGTTAGGTTGAATACATTGTCTTTCTGCTGTTCTTCTGGTCTAACCCCCTTTCCTTCTGGTTCCCCATTCAGTGGCTGGATTCCCATACCCAGTGGCTGCTGCAGCTCCAGCCATGGCCTACAGAGGGACACACCTCCGAGGCCGAGGCAGGGCCGTGTACAACGCCATCCGGGCAGTGACAGCGCCATCTCCCATGCCAGCCTACGGAGGGTAAGTGTCGGGCATTGTCCCTGTATCCCTGTCAATTTCTGCCCTTCCAGTGTTTATCCGATTCCCCTTTCATAGATTAATGGAATGGTCACAGCACAGTAAGAAGTTGTTCGGCCCATTGAGTCTGTGCCGGGCTCCCCCTGCAAAAGCAACTTAGCCAATCCCACCCTCCCGTTCTTTCCTCATAGTTCTGCGAATCTTTTCCTGGCAGCATATCCTGTTGCCATCGGGGATTTGTGTTTGAGAAGCTGCAGGTCTCTTTCGTCCTGCACCCTGGTTAAAATTGTGCCGTTTGCTTTGCCTCCAAGCTCAGGACTCCGATGGGTTCAGGGGGATGTTGGGCGGGAATGGTTTCAAATGCCCTTTTTGCGGAATCAGGGTTCAGGATGTTTGTGATTCTTGTACTTGGAAAGGGAGGGATTTAACGGGGAAAAACGCAGGGACTGGGGCAGGTAATTGGCGGAGGATGTGGAAGTTCTAATGTTCATGTAACTTTGTAGCACTGATGACCTCTTCTGTCTCTGAATTGCAGAGTTGTGTACCAGGATGCTTTATACGGGACGGATATTTATGTAGGTATTTTCAGTCGTTGTGTGTCTCCATCTCTCCGTAGCTTTCTCCCTCTCTGGTTGTCTCTCTCGCGTTCTCTCTCTCTTTGTCTTCATCTGCCTGTCTCTCATTCTCTCCATTTCTCTTCCCCCTTCAGCTTCACAATGTCTTTCTCCTCCCGTTCCTGCTCTCTCCCTGCCTTGCACGCACCGTAGACTGCCAAACCCTGCATCCGATAACCTAAGTCGCACCGAGTCCCGTTCACCCGTCACCACCCCCACCTTGCTCACTGGCCCACATTGACTCATGGTCCAGCAACGCCCCGATTTTAAAATTCTCATCCTTGTTTTCAAATCCCTCCATGGCCCCTCGCCCTGCAACCACCCCCCCCCCTCACCCCCATCTGTGTAACCTCTTCCAGCCCCTATAACCCTCCAAGATATCTGTGTCCTCTAATTCTGGCCTCTTGTAAATCCAGATTCACCTTTTGCTCTCAAGACTCTGAAGTGTCCTCCCTGACTCTCTCCACCCCTCTACCTCTCTCTCTTCCTTGAAGGTATGTTTAAAGACCCTATATCTCTGACTAAACTTTCTGCCAGCTCTCCCAATATCCAATTATGGTGCCTAGGGACCAAATTTTCTTTGGTAATTCCTCCTGTGAAACTCCTCGGGTTGTTCTATCATGTGAGGGACGGCATGTAAATAAAGCATGTTGCTTTTCTATCTCTCCCTCTCTCGGTTTCCTCTCTCCCCTCCCCCCCGTCACCCCCCCATCCTCCCACATCTTTGTCCCTCTCTATCTGTCGCTGTCTCTATCTCTCTGTTTTTTTTTTCTCTCGCTCTGTTTCACTCTGACTCTCCTTCTCTCCCTCTCGTTGGTGTCCCATGCCTGTTGCGGATTCCTCCCCCTGCCCCTCAGTTTGCATTCATTGGGACGGATGCTCTCAACAGCTGCGAGGTAGAAATTTGCCTCCGCGTGGTGGCTGACGTGGGGCTGTCGTTACATCTGTAGCGACCCTCTGAAATTCCACTCCCTTGACAATGGAAGCGAATAGCGGGGAGTGTAACAAACGACCGGCCAATAGTCCACCGCTGAAGGTGAATGTCTGCCCCCTCTATGTGTCTTTCCCTGCCATTCATCGCACGTCTTCCCTCTGATTTCTGTTTCAGGGCGGTTACGCCACATACCGAGTGGCTCAACCAGCTGCTGCCACCCCTACCTACAGTGACGGGTAAGTATGCCTCTGCCAACTCTTCCGTGGCACCTCATCCTCTTCTTGCGGGTCTCCATTTGTGCCTGTTTTGACTCTTGCGCCAGGAACACGGGCATTCCTCCGTCTGCAGGGCACCCAGTTTCGACCGTAACAGAGCAAAATCTGAACGCTAGGAACAGGAAGGGCGGCCATTCTCTGGTTGGCAAGATGTAACCAGCAGCGTGCCGCGGGGATCGGTGCTGGGGCCTCAACTTTTTACAACTTATCATAAATGACTTGCATGAAGGGACCGACGGTATGGTTGCTACATTTGCTGATGGCACAAAGATAGGTAGGACAGTAAGTTGTGAAGAGGACACAAGGGGGCTACAAAGGGATAGAGATAGGTTAGGTGAGTGGGCAAAGATCTGGCAAATGGAGTATAATGTGGGAAAGTGTGAAATTGTCCACTTTGGCAGGAAGAATTTAAAAAAGCAGCATATTATCTAAATGGTGAGAGATTGCAGAGCTCTGAGATGCAGAGGGATCTGGGTATCCTCGTGCATGAATCGCAAAATGTTAGTATGTAGGTACAGCACGTAATTAGGAAAGTTAATAGAATATTATCATTTATCGTGAGGGGAATTGAATATAAAAGTAGGGAGTAAAATAAAAGCAAAATACTGCGGATGCTGGAAATCTGAAATAAAAACAAGAAAATCTGGAACCACTCAGCAGCTCTGGCAGCATCTGTGAAAAGAGAAGATCTCTTTTCACAGATACTGCCAGACCTGCTGAGTGGTTCCAGCATTTCTTGTTTTTATTATATTATATTATAAAAGTAGGGAGGTTATGCTTCAGTTATACAGGGCATTGGTGAGACCACATCTGGTGTACTGTGTACAGTACTGGTCTCCTTATTTAAGGAAGGATGTAAAAGCATTGGAAGCAGTTCAGAGAAGGTTTACTAGACTAATACCTGGAATGGGCGGGTTGTCTTATGAGGAAAGATTGGACAGGCTAGGCTTGTATCCGCTGGAATTTAGAAGAGTAAGAGGCGACTTGTTTGAAACATATCAGATCCTGAGGGGTCATAGAAACGTAGAAAATAGGAGCAGGAGTAGGCCATTCGGCCCTTCGAGCCTGCTCCTCCATTCATTATGATCACGGCTGATCATTCAACTCAGTAACCTGTTCCCGCTTTCCCCCCCATACCCTTTCACCCCTTTCACCCCAAGAGCTATATCTAACTCCTTCTTGAAAACATTCAATGTTTTGGCCTCAACTTCTTTCTGTGGTAGCGAATTCCACAGGCTCACCACTCTCTGGGTGAAGAAATTTCTCCTCATCTCAGTCCTGAAAGGTTTACCCTGTATCCTTACACTATGACCCCTGGTTCTGGACTCCCCCACCATTGGGAACATCCTTCCTGCATCTACCCTGTCAAGTCCTGTTAGAATTTTATAAGTTTCTATGAGATCCCCCCTCACTCTTTTGAACTCCAGAGAATATAATCCTAACCGACTCAATCTCTCCTCATACGTCAGTCCCACCATCCCAGGAATCAGTCTGGTAAACCTTTGCTGCACTCCCTCTATAGCAAGAACATCCTTCCTCAGATAAGGAGACCAACACTGCACACAATATTCCAGGTGTGGCCTCACCAAGGCCCTGTATAATTGCAGCAAGACATCCCTGCTCCTGTACTCGAATCCTCTCACTATGAAGGCCAACATACCATTTGCCTTTTTTACCACCTGTTGCACCTGCATGCTTACCTTCAGCGACTGGTGTACGAGAACACCCAGGTCTCGTTGCATATTACCCTCTCTCAGTTTATAGCCATTCAGATAATAATCTGCCTTCCTGTTTTTGCTACCAAAATGGATAACCTCACATTTATCCACATTATACTGCATCTGCCATGCATTTGCCCAGTCACTCAACTTGTCCAAATCACCCTGAAGTCTCTCTAAATCCTCGTCACAACTCACCCTCCCACCCAGTTTTGTGTCGTCTGCAAATTTGGAGATATTACATTTAGTTCCCTCATCAAAATCATTAATATATATTGTGAATAGCTGGGGTCCTAGCACCAATCCCTGTGGTACCCCACTAGTCACTGCCTGCCATTCGGAAAAAAGACCCGTTTATTCCTACTCTTTGTTTCCTGTCTGCCAACCAATTTTCTATCCATCGCAATACACTACCCCCAATCCCATGCGCTTTAATTTTACACGCTAATCTCTTATGTGGGACTTTGTCGAAAGCCTTCTGAAAGTCCAAATAAACCACATCCACTGGCCTTCCCTCATCAACTCTACTTGTTACATCCTCGAAGAATTCTAGTAGATTTGTCAAGCATGATTTCCCTTTCGTAAATCCATGCTGACTCTGTCCGATTCTACCACTGTTCTCTACGTGCTCTGCTATAAAATCTTTGACAATGGACTCTAGAATTTTCCCCACTACCGATGTCAGGCTGACTGGTCTATAATTCCCTGCTTTCTCTCTACCTCCCTTTTTAAATAGTGGGGTTACATTAGCTACCCTCCAATCTGTAGGAACTGTTCCAGAGTCTATAGAATCTTGGAAGATGACCACCAATGCATCCACTATTTCTAGGGCCACTTCCTTAAGTACTCTGGGATGCATACCATCAGGCCCTGGGGATTTATCGGCTTTCAATCCCATCAATTTCCCCAACACCATTTCCTTACTAATACTGATTTCTTTCAGTTCCTCTCTCTCACTAAGCCCTGTGTTCCCCAACATTTCTGGTGTGATATTTGTGTCCTTTTTTGTGAAGACAGAACTAAAGTATGCATTTAGTTGGTCAGCCATTTCTTTGTTCCCCATAATAAATTCCCCTGTTTCTGACTGCAAGGGACCTACATTTGTCTTCACCAATCTTTTTCTCTTCACATACCTGTAGAAACTTTTACCGTCAGTTTTTATGTTCCCCGCAAGCTTACTCTCGTACTCTATTTTCCCCTTCTTAATCAATGTCTTGGTCCTCCTTAGTTGTGACAGGGTGGATGTGGAAAGGATGTTTCCCCTTGTGGGAGAATCTAGCACTAGGGGTCGCTGTTTAAAAATAAGGGGTCTCCCATTTAAGACAGAGATGTGGAGAAATTTTTTTTCACTCAGAGGGTCGTGAGTCTTTGGAACTCTCTTTCTCAAAAGGCGATGGGAGCAGAGTCTTTGAATATTTTTAAGGCAGAGGTAGATAGATTCTTGATAAGAAAGGGGGTGAAAGGATACTGGGGGTAAGGGGAAATGTGGAGTTGAGGTCACAATCAGATCAGCCATGATCTTGTTGAGAGGCCTACTCCTGCTCCTAATTTTCACGATCGTATGTTTGTAGTTTTCCCCCAGCATCCACAGTCTTTTTTTGGTGTGGGGGGAAGAGTGGGGAGAGAGTTCCAGATTTCCGCTCCCCCTTTGTGTGAAGAAGTGCTTCCCAACATGACCCCTGACCGGCCTAGCTCGAATTCCAGGGGATCTTCTCATTCGCGATTCCCCCCCGCCCACAACTCTCCATCGGAGGGAGTAACCTTTCGCTAGCTAGCTTAGGGAATCCTTTAATCATTTTCAGCACCACAATCAGATCACTCCTCAGTTTTTGCATATGCAAGGGAATGCAGACCTGGTCCGTGCACATGGAGCTCGTCATTTAACCCTTTTGACCATAGCGTTACGGTCGTTATCATACAGGAGGAGGCCCTTGGGCCCATCAAGTCCATGCTAGCTCTCTGTAGAACAATTCAGTCAGTCCCGTCCCCAACTCTGTGCTGTAGTCCTGCACATTCCCTCAAGTGCCAATAGACTTTCCTTTTCACCCTGGTGTCATTCTGGTGACTCTGTGCTGCACCCCTCCCCACCCCCTCTCCAAGACCAACATGTCCTTCCTGAGATGTGGGGTACAGAATCGAACTCAATAACTCCAGTGCCCCCTTTGACACATAGGCCAATATGACGTTACCCTCCTGTGATCGCTTTCTTACACTTCTTGTGTCAATGGCACAAGTGTTATGACTGAGGCAGGAGGTGTGCACTGTTAATTCAGTCCCACTTCTCCACTGGTCACAACATATATTTAAATTTTCCCACTCCCCAATAAAGTAAATCCGATACCCTATTTTTCCCCAGAACAAAGCACACCAACCGGATTTCTTTAATAAACAACAAAATTATCCGTTTATTATAAACCAAGTTTTAACCAATAATGTAGTAAACATATGCAAGAATTGAAATATTAAAGCCCCTTATTTATCCGAGCCCTCACGCACATGTACACATACACAACCAGTTAACCAGAAAAAAAATTGTTTACAGCAGTTAGGAAGAAAGAGAAGGAATTAGAAAAAAACACTTCGGCTGAAAAGAACGTATGGCAGGAAGTCCTTAGTTTTTCTGAGGTGTCCCAAAGACAAATAGGTGGCTGTCAGTGATATCGTCCTGGAACAGTTCTTTCCAGGTGATGTTGCTGATCAGTCTGGGTAGGCTTCCCAAGAGACGCAGCACAGAAAGCTCCTGTCAGGCTTTACAGCAGGAAGCAGCAACAAGGATTATAGCAGCAGTAGCACCAAAGGTTTCATCAAATACAAGAGGAAATTGAATCTGAAACACTGGAGATACAGAATTCCTCCGCAAGAGAAGGATGAGCTGTTTTTCTTTTGGCAGGTTTGACTCTGGCCAAACACCAGCTGGCTTTTTAACAGTTCAAAATCAAACTAAAACGTTTCCAGAGGCAAGTTGTGTAACATCTATAAATCTTGGCCTGTCACTCCTCTGCAACCTAAAACCCCTGCTGTTTTTATTTGTAAACAGATGCCTTCCAGTAACTGCTTACAGTTACACCCTCAGTCCAAACCTTCCGATGACCTTCCTTTCTAAAAGAAATTCCACAAAGTTCAGCTTCTTCAAGATGCCAAATGATTCATAATTCAAATATAAGCTCTTAAAACATCTTTAGAAGCAATCGTGTAACACAAGTCAGAAATGAGGCAATGCTCTGAGGGATTTCATGGGGAGTGAGTGTTTTGCAGCTGGAAGTCAAAAGGAAGACGTAGAATGCGTTTAATTGGAGACTGAGGGTGGATTGGACTGGGAATTAGGCACGGTTGGAAAGCAAAGCCGGACTGGCTTTGTGCTAAAGTTCGGGAGTGGGATTTGAACCCACATCTTTCTGACTCAAAGATAAGTGAGCCAGCCACCACGCCAGAGCTGACATGAGCCATTGGCTTTGAGTTGGTGGATGCACCAGGGGAATGCCGGGAGCTGTGTTGGAAATCTACAGTGGAGTTGCCTGGCTATGGTATATTGGAACAGAGCATTGGGTAGAGGTCAACTTTCCATGTAGATTTGCATACTCGATCGCTATGACATTTTAATTCATTCATGGGATGTGGGCGTCACTGGCTAGGCCAGCATTTATTGCCCATCCCTAACTGCCCTGGAGAAGGTGGTGGTGAGCTGCCTTCTTGAACCGCTGCAATCCTTGGAGTGTAGGTACACCCCACAGTGCTGTTCGGAAGAGATTCCAGCACTTTGACCCAGCGACATTGAAGGAACGGCCGATATAGTTCCGAGTCAGGGTGGTGTGTGACTTGGAGGGAAACTTGCAGGTGGTGGTGTTCCCATGAAACTGCTGCTCTTGTCCTTCTAGTTGGTAGAGGTCGCGGGTTTGGGCGGCGCTGTCTCAGGAGCCTTGGTGCGTTGCTGCAGTGCATCTTGTCGATGGTACACACTGCTGCCACTGTGCGTCGGTGGTGGAGGGAGTGAATGTTTGTGGATGGGGATTGGATGGGCAATCAGATAACCTGCAAGAGCTCAGGTTAAAGTTGAGGTGCGGACTTTCAGTGTTGTTCATTCGGAGTTGAAGGGATTCACGTTGATTTGGTTGCTTGACTCTTTCAGATATGGCAGAGTGTACACCACAGCCGATCCCTACCATCACGCATTAGGACCTGCCACGCCGTATGGTGTCGGAACAGTGGTGAGTGCCTTCCTGGCATCGAATGCAAATTGGGCCATATACTATGCAAAATGATTGGCCTTAGGTGAAATCAGTAATCTGGGATAACCCCTGTGTTGGGTATATAAGCCAGCTTTGGCCAAGTCAGAGTATGTAGAGTAAGGGGGCAGGTAACAGAATAGATACAAAGCTGGTTCCAAAACAGAAAACATAGAGTGGGGTGGGTCGGGGGGTCGGGGGATGGGTTAAGGGTAGCTGACCAGACTGGCTCAAAATGGGATCTGGTCTTCCACTGGGATGGCTGCTAGGAACACTGATGGTCATAATTTCCAGAAATCATTTGCACTTTGGAATCGGAACCACAATTTCAAAACTTGTCCATGACACCAAATTGGAGGGTGCGGAGGTGGGGGTGGGAGGGCGTGGAGGTGGGGAGGTGGGGAGGGTGCAGGAAGAGCATGGTTAACACTGTAGAAGGCGATGACAATTTAAGAAGACATTACAATGTCTTGAAGGTGTTTACAGCAGAGGTCACATCCCTATCGCTTGGTTAGACCACACCTGGAGCACTGTGCACAGTTCCAGTCTCCATATCCCTCGGTTAGACCACACTTGGAGCACTGTGCACTGTTCCAGTCTCCATATCCCTCGGTCAGACCACACCTGGAGCACTGTGCATAGTTCCGGTCTCCATATCCCTTGGTTAGACCACACTCAGAGCACTGTGCACTGTTCCATTCTCCATATTCCTCGGTTACACCACACTTGGAGCACTGTGCACAGTTCTAGTCTCCATATCCCTTGGTTAGACCACAATTGGAGCACGGTGCACAGTTCCAATCTCCATATCCCTTGGTTAGACCACACTTGGAGCACTGTGCACACTTCCACTCTCCATATACCTCGGTTAGACCACACTCGGAGCACTGTGCACCGTTCCAGTCTCCATATACCTCGGTTAGATCACACTTTGAGCACTGTGCACAGTTCCAGTCTCCATATCCCTTGGTTAGACCACACTTGGAGCACTGTGCACACTTCCACTCTCCATATACCTCGGTTAGACCACACTTGGAGCACTGTGCACCGTTCCAGTCTCCATATACCTCGGTTAGACCACACTTGAAGCACTGTGCACAGTTCCAGTCTCCATATACCTCGGTTAGATCACACTTGGAGCACTGTGCACAGTTCCAGTCTCCATATACCTTGGTTAGACCACACTTGAAGCACTGCACAGCTCCGATTTTCATGATGTAAATTGAGAGAGAGGTACTGGAGATAGTGCAGCGATTATTCAAAGGGGCGATACTAAAACAAAGAGGGTATAATTATCAGGAAGGCTGATAAGGTAGGGACTCAGTTCTCCGGAAAAGAGACGGCTGTGTGGTGACCTGAGTGCTGGCGGGATTGATGGCAGGGTGAGCATAAAAGCTGGTCGGGCGGTGGCAGGGGGCGGGTGCTCGCCCCGGCGCGGGAAGGCCTGTGAACGGCCTTCCCATCCTGCCACCATTGGAGGCCCATTACTGGGCGACGAATCCCCAGTTCCGGGCCCCTTCCTTCCAGAGCTGCAATTAACCGTGAGACCCTGCTCGCTCTCTGTGGAACAGTCCAGGTAGTCCCACTCCCCCCGCTCTATTCCCATAGCCCTGCAAGTTTGTTTCCCTCATGTGCCCATCTTAGCACTCTCTCAGTATGTCCTGCTGCCTTCAAAGGTCGACATTCTTCATTGTATCTTTGCGCCTGACTCTCTCAATGACAACTGCTAACCAACGCCTTCCTTTGTCTGATTCCAGGCCAGCCTGTATCGCGGGGGCTACAACCGCTTCACTCCGTACTGAACCGGTCACGGACGGGAACTACCCCCCACCTACCCCCCCCCCCCCCCCACGACTCCTTTTTACCCACCTACAGCCGTGAAAGGGTCGGGACGGCCCAATTCCTGTGCCAGCTGGATGACGTAAAGTTCCTTCCCGTCTCTGGGTTGAAATGTGCCTTGGAGCTTCTGTAACTGTGCAAAAAGTGTAAATGCTTGGATTTAGGAACCACCACTTTTTTGTTTTGTCGTCGTTGCCTTGCTGCATTTTCTCGAGGAAGATGCGTTGGATGCAGTCCGGGGGGGGGTGGGGGGGGGGGTGGTGGGGTGTGTGGACTGGGCTTGTGCTAGAATCTTAACTGCCTTGTGGATTTAAGAATTGAGCAGTGTCAGTGTTATCATCTTCATTAACACCGAAGAAATAACGAAGCTTTTTCCAGATTTGCTAAAAGTTGCCTTTGCTGAAGTGGCTGGGAGTAGTGAGTTGGAATAGTTTAACAGGGTCTTCCCCGGTACTGCAAGCAGGTTCTTGACCCTGGGTTTGACTTACGGAATCCCGAGATGCACAGTCGCGTCATCATCTAGCCCTTTTTTTTTTGAAGTCTCATTGGTGTCATCGCTTCAGTTCCCCCTCCCCCACCCCCCTCCCCCCCCTCCCCAACAACCTCTCATTTTTTTTTGGTTGTGTGTGTGAGCGACGTCCTCCTCTTGAAGGCCACTCGGCCCCACCAGCCCTGCTGGCGCTTTTAGGCCCCTCCGCGGCAGCCTCCTCCCCACCCGACTTCGCCTCAGCCCTCTCAGCGCCGACCTTTCTGCCGTTTCCACTTCACCCCCCCTGCCCAGTTTCCCTTTCCGTGCCCAAGCTTCCAACTGGGGAGCTGTTTGAGCATCGATTGCCATTGCCAGAAGAGAGTTCCAAACGAATGCCGCTCCTTTTTGCGTTTCCCAGTTTCACTCCTGAAGGGTCTGGCTCTAATCTGTCGGCTGTGGCCCCCCCCCCCCTCCCATCGCCTTTCCCCACCTAATTCAAAACTTCCCAAGCAGTAGAAATAGCTTCTGTCTATTGACTCCCTATGATCCTTCACTTTCTGGCATCAAGATATCTGGAAGGGCAGTGGAGCAAAACTTTCAGAAGGGAACTGGGTAACCACTTGCGGTGGACATTTTTTGAAGGGCTGTTGGGAAAGCATGTTGGCTGGGAGGGAGTGGGGTGAATTGGTTAGCTCCTTTGCAAAATCTGGCACAGGGACAATGGCTTCTGTTTATGCTGTGCGGTGGCATGGTTATGGAGGTGTAGTCGGTACCGGAAGGGAGACTGGTGCAACTGGTGACTGTCCGTCACATTCCCAATGGTTTAGCACCCCCCCTTGGAGGAATATTAAGCCAACATATTGCCATGCTGGTGTAATGGTACGCTCAAAATCACTTAGTCCCATTGCGGTTGCCAAGTTAGGGGTACTTGAAGTTACAATAGTGCCGTGACCCCAATCCGCTTTTCCTTTGGCTATTATTTCCTGGGATGAGACTGGGCAAATTGTGACCACTCAACCCAGTGAATGTCACGCTCTGATCCGTCATCCCAAAGGGACAAAGATTCTAATATCCCCCTCGATAGATAATGTAAGTCGGACGATATTGGGTCAGATTCCCACTATATACCTCTCATGACTTAAGTTCTATTACAAGGCCGCAATGACATTCTGGGAGGCAGTGTCATCGAGTTGTATTCTTCAAATACAATGTTGTGAGAATTGAGGTTGGAGGCAGTGTGGAGGGAGTGCTACTCTGTATCTAACCCCGTGCTGTACCTGTCCTGGGAGTGTTTGATGGGGTATAGTGTAGAGGGAGTGCTACTCTGTATCTAACCCCGTGCTGTACCTGTCCTGGGAGTGTTTGATGGGGTATAGTGTAGAGGGAGCTTTACTCTGTATCTAACCCCCATTTTTTTTTCTTTTTAGGAAGCAGCAAACCCCAGTGCTGTACCTGTCCTGGGAGTGTTTGATGGGGTATAGTGTAGAGGGAGTGCTACTCTGTATCTAACCCCGTGCTGTACCTGTCCTGGGAGTGTTTGATGAGGACAGTGTAGAGGGAGCTTTACTCTGTATCTAACCCTGTACAGTACCTGTCCTGGGAGTGTTTGATGAGGACAGTGTAGAGGGAGCTTTACTCTGTATCTAACCCTGTACAGTACCTGTCCTGGGAGTGTTTGATGAGGACAGTGTAGAGGGAGCTTTACTCTGTATCTAACCCTGTACAGTACCTGTCCTGGGAGTGTTTGATGGGGACAGTGTAGAGGGAGCTTTATTCTGTACCTAACCCTGTTTTTTTTTTCTTTTTAGGAAGCAGCAAACCCCAGTGCTGTACCTGTCCTGGGAGTGTTTGATAGGGACAGTGTAGAGGGAGCTTTACTCTGTATCTAACCTCCGTGTTGTAGCTGTCCTGGGATTGTTTGATAGGGACAGTGTAGAGGGAGCTTTACTCTGTATCTAACCTCCGTGTTGTAGCTGTCCTGGGAGTGTTTGATAGGGACAGTGTAGAGGGAGCTTTACTCTGTATCTAACCCCGTGCTGTACCTGTTCTGGGAGTGTTTGATGGGGACAGTGTAGAGGGAGCTTTATTCTGTATCTAACCCCGTTTTTTTTTTCTTTTTAGGAAGCAGCAAACCCCAGTGCTGTACCTGTCCTGGGAGTGTTTGATGGGGACAATGTAGAGGGAGCTTTACTGTGTATCTAACCTCCGTGTTGTAGCTGTCCTGGGAGTGTTTGATAGGGACAGTGTAGAGGGAGATTTACTCTGTATCTAACCCCGTGCTGTACCTGTCCTGGGAGTGTTTGATCGGGGACAGTGTAGAGGGAGCTTTACTCTGTATCTAACCCTGTACAGTACCTGTCCTGGGAGTGTTTGATGGGGACAATGTAGAGGGAGCTTTACTCTGTATCTAACCTCCGTGTTGTAGCTGTCCTGGGAGTGTTTGATAGGGACAGTGTAGAGGGAGATTTACTCTGTATCTAACCCCGTGCTGTACCTGTCCTGGGAGTGTTTGATAGGGACAGTGTAGAGGGAGCTTTACTCTGTATCTAACCCCGTGCTGCACCTGTTCTGGGAGTGTTTGATGGGGACAGTATAGAGGGAGATTTCCTCTGTATCTAACCCCTGTGCTGTATTTGATTGAGAGGTGTTGGCCGTTGAAAGCAAGTGTGAATATTGGAAACTTTTCCATTCCCAGTACTAATACCCCTCTCCTTGGTCAGCCGAAATGTGTTCTTTGTTCATTTCCACCTTAATGATAAGGATAGAGTTAGGTAACCAACAACCCTGGTTCCCCTTGGACATCCAAGGGAGACAATCAATGGAAATAGTTGGAAGTGTCTATTCTGAGTGCCTGGAGCATGTCGGAATTTATTCATTCTTCACTGGCTCTACCTGTACCATCCTTAGGTTTTGCGGTAGAAAGAAGACCTTGCATTTATATAGTGTCTTTCCTGTCCTTTGGATTTCCATTAGCTTTGAAAAGCACAGTAGACAGAATACAATAAATAACTGGGAGAATTTTCTCCTTAAATAGTTCAAAAATGGGCTCTCATCTTTCCCTTGGATATACTCGTCAACTTTCCGTGGCACCGAGTGAAATTAAGACATAATATCATTTGCTGATGCTCGTGGTGGGGGGAGGTGGGGTTAGAGGAGAGGGTCAGGCAGTGCTGGCATAACTCATTCCCTTGTTTGGAAGGCCTAAATCAGCCCCTTATTTATGTATAGTTCCCTTATTAATTTCTACCCCAGTGTTTAAGATGGGAATTGGTTAACTAAACTTGTCACCATGTAATTATACCCTCCCACCAGTGGAGACACTGCTCTGTAATTAAACCCTCCCACCAGTGGAAATGCAGGTCTTTAATTACACCTTCCCACCAGTGGAGATTCTGCTCTGTAATTACACTCTTCCACCAGTGGAGACACTGGTCTGAAATTACACCCTTCCACCAGTGGAGATTCTGCTCTGTAATTACACCCTCCTACCAGTGGAGATTCTGCTCTGTAATTGCCCCCTCCCACCAGTGGAGATTCTGCTCTGTAATTACACCCTCCCACCAGTGGAGATTCTGCACTGTAATTACACCCTTCCACCAGTGGAGTCACTGGTCTGTAATTACATCCTCTCGCCAGTAGAGATTGTGCTCTGTAATTATACCCTTCCACCATTGGAGACATTGGTCTGTAATTAAACCCTCCCACCAGTGGAGATTCTGGTCTGTAATTACACCCTTCCACCAGTGGAGACACTGATCTGTAATTACACCTCCCCACCAGTGGAGATTCTGCTCTGTAATTACACCCTTCCACCAGTGGGGATTCTGCTCTGTAATTACACCCTCCCACCAGTGGAGACACTGGTCTGTAATTACACCTTCCCACCAGTGGGGATTCTGCTCTGTAATTACACCCTTCCAGCAGTGGAGATTCTGCTCTGTAATTACACCCTTCAACCAGTGGAGACACTGGTATGTAATTACATCCCATCGCCAGTGGAGATTGTGCTCTGTAATTACACCCTTCCACCATTGGAGACATTGGTCTGTAATTACACCCTTCCAGCAGTGGAGGTTCTGCTCTGTAATTGCACCCTTCCACCAGTGGAGATTCTGGTCTGTAATTATACCCTCCCACCAGTGGAGATTCTGCTCTGTATTTGCACCCTTCCACCAGTGGAGATTCTGCTCTGTAATTACACCCTCCCACCAGTGGATGTTCTGCTCTGTAATTACACCCTTCCACCAGTGGAGACACTGGTCTGTAATTACATCTCCTCGCCAGTGGAGATTGTGCTCTGTAATTACACCCTTCCACCATTGGAGACATTGGTCTGTAATTACACCCTTCCACCAGTGGAGATTCTGCTCTGTAATTACACCCTTCCACCAGTGGGGATTCTGGTCTGTAATTACACCCTCCCACCAGTGGAGACACTGGTCTGTAATTACACCTTCCCACCAGTGGGGATTCTGCTCTGTAATTACATCCTTCCAGCAGTGGAGATTCTGCTCTGTAATTACACCCTTCCACCAGTGGAGACACTGGTCTGCAATCACATCCTCTCGCCAGTGGAGATTGTGCTCTGTCATTACACCCTTCCACCAGTGGGGATTGCGTTCTGTAATTACACCCTCTCGCCAGTGGAGACACTGGTCTGTAATTACACCCTCCCACCAGTGGAGACACTGGTCTGTAATTACACCTTCCCACCAGTGGGGATTCTGCTCTGTAATTACACCCTTCCACCAGTGGAGATTCTGCTCTGTAATTACACCCTCCCACCAGTGGAGGTTCTGCTCTGTAATTACACCCTTCCACCAGTGGAGACACTGGTCTGTAATTACACCCTCCCACCAGTGGAGGTTCTGCTCTGTAATTACACCCTTCCACCAGTGGGAATTTCGGTCTGTAATTACACCCTCTCGCCAGTGGAGATACTGGTCTGTAATTACACCCTCCCTCCAGTGGAGGTTCTGCTCTGTAATTACACCCTTCCACCAGTGGAGACACTGGTCTGTAATTACATCCCCTCGCCAGTGGAGATTGTGCTCTGTAATTACACCCTTCCACCATTGGAGACATTGGTCTGTAATTACACCTCCCCACCAGTGGAGATTCTGCTCTGTAATTACACCCTTCCACCAGTGGGGATTCTGGTCTGTAATTACACCCTCCCACCAGTGGAGACACTGGTCTGTAATTACACCTTCCCACCAGTGGGGATTCTGCTCTGTAATTACACCCTTCCAGCAGTGGAGATTCTGCTCTGTAATTACACCCTTCCACCAGTGGAGACACTGGTCTGTAATCACATCCTCTCGCCAGTGGAGATTGTGCTCTGTAATTACACCCTTCCACCAGTGGGGATTGCGGTCTGTAATTACACCCTCTCGCCAGTGGAGATACTGGTCTGTAATTACACCCTCCCACCAGTGGAGACACTGGTCTGTAATTACACCTTCCCACCAGTGGGGATTCTGCTCTGTAATTACACCCTTCCACCAGTGGAGACACTGGTCTGTAATCACATCCTCTCGCCAGTGGAGATTGTGCTCTGTAATTACACCCTTCCACCAGTGGGAATTTCGGTCTGTAATTACACCCTCTCGCCAGTGGAGACACTGGTCTGTAATTACACCCTCCCACCAGTGGAGACACAGGTCTGTAATTACACCTTCCCACCAGTGGGGATTCTGCTCTGTAATTACACCATTCCACCAGTGGAGATTCTGCTCTGTAATTACACCCTTCCACCAGTGGAGACACTGGTCTGTAATTACATCCTCTCGCCAGTGGAGATTGTGCTGTGTAATTACATCCTTCCACCAGTGGAGATTCTGGTCTGTAATTACACCCTCCCACCAGTGGAGACACTGGTCTGTAATTACATCCTCTCGCCAGTGGAGATTCTGCTCTGTAATTACATCCTCCCACCAGTGGAGACACTGGTTTGTAATTACATCCTCTCGCCAGCGGAGATTCTGCTCTGTAATTACACCCTCCCGCCAATGGAGATTCTGGTATGTAATTACACCCTCTCGCCAGTGCAGATGTGGATCTGTAATTACACCCTCCCACCAGTGGAGGTTCTGCTCTGTAATTACACCCTTCCACCAGTGGGAATTTCGGTCTGTAATTACACCCTCTCGCCAGTGGAGATACTGGTCTGTAATTACACCCTCCCACCAGTGGAGACACAGGTCTGTAATTACACCTTCCCACCAGTGGGGATTCTGCTCTGTAATTACACCCTTCCACCAGTGGAGATTCTGCTCTGTAATTACACCCTTCCACCAGTGGAGACACTGGTCTGTAATTAGATCCTCTCGCCAGTGGAGATTGTGCTCTGTCATTACACCCTTCCACCAGTGGGGATTGCGGTCTGTAATTACACCCTCTCGCCAGTGGAGACACTGGTCTGTAATTACACCCTCCCACCAGTGGAGACACTGGTCTGTAATTACACCTTCCCACCAGTGGGGATTCTGCTCTGTAATTACACCCTTCCACCAGTGGAGATTCTGCTCTGTAATTACACCCTCCCACCAGTGGAGGTTCTGCTCTGTAATTACACCCTTCCACCAGTGGAGACACTGGTCTGTAATTACATCCCCTCGCCAGTGGAGATTGTGCTCTGTAATTACACCCTTCCACCATTGGAGACATTGGTCTGTAATTACACCTCCCCACCAGTGGAGATTCTGCTCTGTAATTACACCCTTCCACCAGTGGGGATTCTGGTCTGTAATTACACCCTCCCACCAGTGGAGATACTGGTCTGTAATTACACCTTCCCACCAGTGGGGATTCTGCTCTGTAATTACACCCTTCCAGCAGTGGAGATTCTGCTCTGTAATTACACCCTTCCACCAGTGGAGACACTGGTCTGTAATCACATCCTCTCGCCAGTGGAGATTGTGCTCTGTAATTACACCCTTCCACCAGTGGGGATTGCGGTCTGGAATTACACCCTCTCGCCAGTGGAGATACTGGTCTGTAATTACACCCTCCCACCAGTGGAGACACTGGTCTGTAATTACACCTTCCCACCAGTGGGGATTCTGCTCTGTAATTACACCCTTCCACCAGTGGAGACACTGGTCTGTAATCACATCCTCTCGCCAGTGGAGATTGTGCTCTGTAATTACACCCTTCCACCAGTGGGAATTTCGGTCTGTAATTACACCCTCTCGCCAGTGGAGACACTGGTCTGTAATTACACCCTCCCACCAGTGGAGACACAGGTCTGTAATTACACCTTCCCACCAGTGGGGATTCTGCTCTGTAATTACACCCTTCCACCAGTGGAGATTCTGCTCTGTAATTACACCCTTCCACCAGTGGAGACACTGGTCTGTAATTACATCCTCTCGCCAGTGGAGATTGTGCTGTGTAATTACATCCTTCCACCAGTGGAGATTCTGGTCTGTAATTACACCCTCCCACCAGTGGAGACACTGGTCTGTAATTACATCCTCTCGCCAGTGGAGATTCTGCTCTGTAATTACATCCTCCCACCAGTGGAGACACTGGTTTGTAATTACATCCTCTCGCCAGCGGAGATTCTGCTCTGTAATTACACCCTCCCGCCAATGGAGATTCTGGTATGTAATTACACCCTCTCGCCAGTGCAGATGTGGATCTGTATTTACACCCTCTTGCCAGTGAATTGCACTAGTCTGTACTTACACCCTCCCACCAGGAGAGCCCTTGGGCTGTGATTCCACCATCTTGCCAGCGGGGATGTAGATCTGTATTTACACTCTCCCGCCAGTGGAAACTGGCCTGCAATTATACCCTACCTCCAGGGGAGGCACTGGTCTGTCCTTATTCACTCTGGCCAGTGGAGGCAGTGTTGGAAGGGACTAATTACAGCATGACAATTTGGTCTGTACTGTTTCCATTTCTGAGTGTGACTTTAGGGGCTTACAATGGTGAATGCCAGCCAGACAATGCAGGCAGAGCTAAGATTTTGAATGTCTCATTGATTGTGAAACGTAGTCTGATGCTTCCCTCAACAACTGCCTGTGGCTCCTCTTCCTCTCCCTGTTTTTCTGCACTTGGTCAGAAATGTCTTACTTTGTGATGGTTTGTGCATGTAGTCAAAGATTAACAATAAAACGTCATGGTTTTTTTCACACTTCTGTGCATGGACTGGTGACATTTTTAAGTAACTGTCTTTTCTGCACGAACACAATGGGAATATTTTCTCCTCTCTTATTTCTCCCCTCTGTTTCGTCCGTTACTCTTTCTGCCCCCGGCTTCTCTGCCATGCGGACTCTCACATTTTGTTCCCTATTCACTGTGTGTCTTTCTACTTTCACGTGGGCGTATTGGTACAACCTAATACAACTGTGACCCCTCTCAGAATCTCTGACTCCGGGCCGCTCGTTTCCCATGGCTGTGCTCTCATTCCGATCTCGTTCCCTGTCCCAAATTCCCGGGGCTTTATTTCCCAGATCCGGACTTTGCAAACCGGGATGATCCCAAATGATTGGAGAATCGCAAAGAGTCGTAGAAACAAAATGGGTAAACTCGGGAGCCCCCCAAACTGGTTCATCTTGCCCGCGTTACAGGTACCAAATTAGGAAATCATTTTTTTTTAAAAACGCCGCTGTCAATTCGGGGCACTTTGCGGTCGAGTTGTTAAAGGACGTGCTGTTGTTGGCGAACAGAAATTAGTTTTCTGAGGAAAATCAGCAAGTTAATTGGAAGCATTGACCTTCAGATGATGTTTGATAATTGAACAGAAAGAGGGGATCGTTCTTCCCCTGGACCCTGTTCCATCAATTCATTAGATGATGGTTGACCTGTAACTCCGCACCATATAGCTGCTTTTGCTCCATATCCCCTGATACCCTCACTAAAAAACCAATCAAGCAATTTCAGTCCTGAAATCTCCAACAGACCCCACCCACCCCACATCTTTTGAGGGAGAGAACCAGATCCCCGTCCTGAAAGGCCCCACTCTAAATTAAGACTGTGTCCACTTGACCAGCAGTGTCTCCGCAGAGGAAATCAGTTCCACGTATCTAACTTCTCAATTCCCTTTATCATTGCTGCAAATAGAGACATGTTGGCGAAGCTTTTTGTCTTGCGCTCATCAGGACAGTCCACAAGAATAACCAATGTAAGGGAGCACAATGGATTGTCCTGATGAGTGTGAGATGGAAAGCTTCGACAACACGTCTCTATTTGCAGCAATGCTCAAGTTCTGTACTAGCAAACGACTCAATCCCTTTATCATTTGAAACACTGAACAGGCAACTTCCATCCTGTCCCCGACTGTTAATTAACATTGCTTACAGTGACTGGGTTCCCATTTGTTTCCTCACTGTCCCTGGACTCTGATTCCTTAATGCATTGTCTTTACCCCCTTTCTGTTATTATACACGTCCTTCATTCATTTATTTAACTGCAGTCAGAATCACTTCGTCTACACTCTTCACTTGCATTTCCTTCTAAGGTGTCAGCGTTCTCAGCCCGTACTCCTGTATCGTGAGCACCACAGATTTATTTCTGATCTCTAGCCTCTCTTTGTGCTTTTCAGTCTGACTGCTACTTTGTCTACCTGTCTTAATTTCATCCTTGGATCTTTCTGTTCTGACATTGCTTTATTTGCAATCACTGTGCTATCTTCCCTTCTTTTATTATATCTGTATATGTGTTCTTTAATTTATCTTCTTTTGAATATTACTTCCCCTATTCCCTGGTTTGCTGACTTCATTCTTGCTGAATTTATTTCTGTGCGCTCTGAATTATTAACGAACTGCCTTAGCGCTCTCCCTTACTAATATGAGTTGCGCACTCCCTCCCTTCTTTTCCTGCCTGCACTTCTTTTGATTATTTGCAAACTTCAGTTTACTTCCCCCGCCCTCTATATTGCTGGTGTCCCTTGTAAAGTTTGCATCCCCCTTTTATCCGCCCTGCACTCTCATCGCTTTCTTCATTCTTGACATTCGTTCTGTTTTTCTGCTCTCATTTGTCAATTAGTGCCCCTACACTTTCATTCCTTGCTTTACTAGATTTCCAACTAGTGAGAATCTAACCATCTCCCCTTGACATTCAGTGGCATTACCATCGCTGAATCCCCCACTCTCAACATCCTGGGGGTTGCCATTAACCAGAAACTGAACTGGAGTAGCCATATAAGTACCGTGGCTACAAGAGCAGGTCAGAGGCTAGGAATCCTGCGGTGAGTAACTCACCTGCTGACTTCCCAAAGCCTGTCCATCACCTAAAAAACACAAGTCAGGAGTGTGATGGAATACTCTCCACTTGCCTGGATGGGTGCAGCTCCAACAACTTTCAAGAAGCTCGACACCATCCAGGACAAAGCAACCCGCTTGATTGGCACCCCATCTACAAACATTCACTCCCTCCACCACCGACGCACAGTGGCAGCAGTGTGTACCATCTACAAGATGCACTGCAGCAACGCACCAAGGCTCCTTAGACAGCACCTTCCAAACACGCGACCTCTACCACCTAGAAGGACAAGGGCAGCAGATGCATGGGAACACCACCACCTGCAAGTTCCCCTCCAAGTCACACACCATCCTGACTTGGAACTATATCACCGTCCCTTCACTGTCGCTGGGTCAAAATCCTGGAACTCCCTCCCTAACAGCACTGTGGATGTACCCACTCCACATGGACTGCAGCGGTTCAAGAATGCAGCTCACCACCACCTTCACAAGGGCAATTAGGGATGGGCAATAAATGCTGGCCGAGCCAGTGACACCCACATCCCATGAAACAAAGAATAAAAAAAGATCCTAATGTTTTAATTTGTTGTCTCTCTGCCCTCACTGCTTTTTCCAGCATCTGCACCCTCCTTTCTGTGTTAACTGCCTCTGAACTCTTATTTAATGAATCTATTCCCCTTATACCCTGATTTCCTTCCGCCCTGTTTCTTGCACTCTCTCTCCTTAATCTTCTGCCTCTAATTATTGCCTTTGATCTCATCGATTTCTTTGTAACGTGTGCTCTCCTTTCTCATTCAGCAAGTGTTTCCTCGCCTTGTACATTCAAACTCTTCAAATCACTGTTAGTATTTCCAATTCTTAAATCCCATTCCTTGAATTTTTGTTATTTCTGTGCCACCCATTCAGCCTCACTTTTCAGTTATCCATCAATGTGCCGTTGTCCTTTATTTCCCGCGTGCAATTTAATCCCTTTCTTGACGGTGAGTGCAATTCCATTTATTTCTTCATCGATTCGGCACATTCAGTCACTCATTCACTGCCTGTACTCTCCTTCACTTGCTCAATGCCCGTACTCTCCTTCACTCACTCTACGCCTGTAATCTCCTTCACGCGCTCTATGTCTGTACTCTCCTTCACCTGCTGCCTGCTCTACTCTGCCTGCCATCCCAATCCCTTCTTTGGTCTTAGGTTCAATCATCTGCTCATTTTCGCGTCTGAACTCTCACTGAAATCTTTACTGCCTCTGTACTTTCAAATCTTCTTCTCGGAACATAGGAACGTAGGAGCAGATTTTGGCCATTCAGCCCATCGACCGTGCCCCAAAATTCAATTCGATCATGGCTGATCATCCACTTCGATGCCTTTTTCCCCACACTATCCCCATATCCCTTTATGTCATTTGTATTTAGAACTCTGTCAATCTCTGCTTTAAACATACTCAGTGAGCTTCCACAGCCCTCTGGGGTAGAGAATTCCAAAGATTCACAACCCTCTGAGTAAAGAAATTTCTCCTCATCTCTGTCCTAAGTGGCCTCACCCTTATTTTGACATTGTGTCCCCCTGGTTCTAGACTCCCCAACCAGGGGAAACATCATAGCTGAATCTACCCTGTCTATCCCTTTAAGTATTTTGTAGGTTTCAATTGGATCACCTCACATTCTTTGAAACTCTAGAGAATACAGGCCCAGTTTCCCCAATCTCCCTTCCCTTACTTACTTCATTCCCAATTTCCTGCAGACTATAAACCACCTACAACTGAAGGCTAATTTAAACTATTCGGGATAGTGAAAAATAGGTAACATTGAATTGGCTGCCCGTTATACACTTCCATTTTGGAAGGGAAATTCGGGGCGTGGTTTATTTTACCCCGTTATAGACAGTCATAGATTGCTAACGACACAGAAAGAGGCCATTTGACCCATCACGCCCATGCCAACCCTTTGGAGAGCAATCCAGTCAGTCCCACTTCCCGCGCCATCTCCGTCGCCCTGCAAAGTTCATTTCCTTCAAGTGCCCATCCAGTTTCCTTTCGAAATCACTGGGCGTCTGCGCCTCTGCCACCCTCGGAGGCAGCGAGTTACAGGACATTACCGCCCGCCGTGTGAAAAGAGTCCCCCCTCACATCCCCCACTGCGTCCCTTGCCCTAAATCTGCATCCCCTAGTCCTTGTACCGTCAGCGGGAACAGCTTTTCTTTGTCTACCTTATCTAAACCGGTCATAATCTTGTACACCTCTATCAAATCTCCTCTGAATCGCCCTTGCTCCAAGGAGCATTTAACCTGCTCCAATATCTGTTCTTCACGCATTCTTATCTGCCTGCATTTGTGCTCCTTTTGTGTTGCTTGTTGTGTCTTCCTCTCAGATCCTTCCACCTCTCTATCCCTGGCGTGTCCTCCCGCATGGAAAGATTTCGACTATGGACAGTTATTCCCCTGAGACCTTGCCTTCTTCACCGCACTCTACTACATGGATTGGTCTTCATCCTCTGGCATGACGTGACCGCCCCTCAGGCCTAATTGGGAAGTCAGCTTTGAAGCATGCAGCTCCTCCAGCCTCCCAGCAGACTGCTGTCCAACTCTCTTCCAGCGTGCTGACTTTCAGTTTTGCTGCTTGCCTCTCTGTCTGAGAAAGCAGGGGCGAAAATTTGTCTTCCGCGGTGGTGCCCGGGGGAGGGGCGGATCTTTTCTGCTCAATGGGACTGAAAATTGGGCCGGGCGCATAACAGGTGCCCGATGCGATACGACCTGTTTCTTAACCCCGTTCGCGGCCAATTTCACCCCCAGTTGTGGAATGCAGCAACAGCCATCACCTGACGGGCGGCACAGTGGCGCAATGGTTAGCACCGCAGCCTCACAGCTCCAGCGACCCGGGTTCAATTCTGGGTACTGCCTGTGCGGAGTTTGCAAGTTCCCCCTGTGTCCGCGTGGGTTTCCTCCGGGTGCTCTGGTTTCCTCCCACAGCCAAAGACTTGCAGGTCGCTAGGTAAATTGGCCATTGTAAATTGCCCCTAGTGTAGGTAGGTGGTAGGAGAATGGTGGGGATGTGGTCGGGAATATGGGAAGAATGTAGGATTAGTATAAATGGGTGGCTGTTGGTCGGCACAGACTCGGTGGGCTGAAGGGCCTGTTTCAGTGCTGTACCTCTCTATCTATAAAAATATAGGGACCACATTGAGCTCTTGCAGAACACTGCATCGGGTGCTTGCAAAGGACAAAGGGCTTTCAGGAATTGGCTACTTGCAAAAAAAAATATATCCTTTCCCGTGTAGAGAATGCAAGTGTTTCCAGAGTTCATCTGAGGCACATTAGGCGACTCTGTAAGTGCGCGGTTCTGGAATGTAGGTTTGATAATGGCAGCAAAGTCTTTTTGATGCATTTTCTCCTTTGTGAATGTTCGTCTGGGCGAATACTTGCGAGGTGGCTTTCTAGATGCAAGTCACTGGACAGTGCAGAGCTGATAGTGTTGGAATAATGACCATAGTGGTTTACGTCTGGCTAGGGATTCATGCTTAGTGGCCACACGGAGAGAATGGCGTCTTAGTTTAGTTTAGTTTAGTGATACAGCACTGAAACAGGCCCTTCGGCCCACCGAGTCTGTGCTGACCATCAACCACCCATTTATACTAATCCTACACTAATTCCATATTCCTACCACATCCCCACCTGTCCCTATATTTCCCTACCACATACCTATACTAGGGGCAATTGTTAATGGCCAATTTACCTATCAACCTGCAAGTTTTTGGCATATGGGAGGAAACCAGAGCACCCGGAGGAAACCCACGCAGACACAGGGAGAACTTGCAAACTCCACACAGGCAGTACCCGGATTTGAACCCGGGTCGCTGGAGCTGTGAGGCTGTGGTGCTAACCACTGCGCCACTGTGCCGCCCCTTGGGCAGTTACGCAAAATGGCCAGGATCGCATTTGTCTCTTCGAGCCAGCTTTTGGTCCACCTGTCCGAATATCTCCTTACGTAGTTTGGCGTCATTTTTTCTTTTTTGGCCAGAGAACCACTTGCAATGGCTTCTCTTCCTGCTCCTGCACCATTACCTCTGGTGTCCCCTGAGGAGCTAACCTCTGCTCCCCTCCTATTTCTCATCTACGTGCTGCCCCTCGGCGACATCATCCGACAGCGCAGTGTCAGTTTTTACATGTACGCTGAAAACACCCAGCTCTACCTCACCACCACCTCTCTCCAATCCTCCACTGTTGTTAAACTATCAGACTGCTCATTCCACATCCAGCACTGGATCAGGACAAATCCCCTCCAGTTAAATATCGGAGAGACTGAAGACTATCTCTGTCATCTCTTCCAGCCCCACAACCCTCTTAGAGACCTGCACTCCTCTAATTCTGGCCTCTTGTCCATTTCTGATTTTAATTGTTTCACCGTTGGTAGCCATGCCTTCAGTTGCCTAGGCCCTAAGCTTTGGAATACCACCGCCCCCCCCCCCCCCCCATACACCTCTCCCCCTCGCTTTCCTCCTCTATGACACTCCTTAAAACCTCCCCCTTTAGCCAAACTTTTGGTCATCTAACCTAATATTTCCTTTTGTGGCTCGGTGACTTACTTTGGCTCCTTGAAAGTGCCTTGGCAAGTTTTATGACGTTAAAGGCACAATATGAATATTAGTTGTTATTGTTATTGTTGATGATGATGGCCCTCCTGTGAAGTGGCTTGGGTTGCTTTATTGCCTTAAGGTTGCTATATGAATGCAGGTAGGTGTTGTTATACCACCCCCTCATCCGCTATTCACTCCCAGTGAATTCAATGGACACCCAACGTGTGATACCATCCATTATGTGCCGAGTCCCAAAATGAATTTAGGGTCTTCTCATGGTTGGTTCAACTCGCACCTGTTTTGAGCTGGCTTCTTCCTATTCTATCCCCTCTGAATTGAGCAGAATTTCTACAGGGTGTATCATAGCCTTTATCACAGAGGATTTGAGTACAGGAGTAGTGAAGTCTTGCTTCGATTGTGTAGAACCGTGCTTAGAGCACACCTAGAGTATTGGTGCGGTTTTGGTCCCCTTACCTGAGGAAGGATATTATTGCCATAGAGGGAGTGCAACGAAGGTTCACCAGACCTGTTCCTGGGATGGTGGGACTGTCCTATGAAGAGAGATTGGGGAAACTGAGCCTGTATTCTCTAGGGTTTCAAAGAATGAGAGGTGATCTCATTGAAACCTACAAAATACCTAAAGGGATAGACAGGGTAGATGCAGCTAAGATGTTTCCTCTGGTTGGGGAGTCTAGAACCAGGGGACACAATTTCAAAATAAGTGGGAAGCCACTTTGGACAGAGATGAGGAGACATTTCTTTATTCAGAGGGTTGTGAATCTTTGGAATTCTCTATCCCAGAGGGCTGTGGAAGCTCAGTCATTGAGCTTGTTTAAAGCAGAGATTGACAGATTTCTAAATGCCAATGACATAGAGGGATAGTATGGGAAAAAGGCATTGAAGTGGATGATCAGCCATGATCATATTGAATGGCGGAGCAGGCTCGATGGGCTGAATGGCCTACTCCTGCTCCTATTGTTCCTATGTCACTTGTGTTGGTCAATTGCAGAGCTATGGGCGGCAGCAAGGCAGATTTGGGGAGGAGCATCCAGGTTACATCCTGTTCTGAGTTCCGGGAGCCCAAAGCAGGCGACTGAGTCAAGCCAGGCTCGTTCCCTGAGAGGACGAGGTTACAATTACTTCCACTCTTTGCAAGTGATCTTTGGGTTTTTGAGGAGAAGGAACACACAGAGGAGCCATTGAGAGTCAGGACTCGGCCCAGTCTTGTGGGTGACGAGGTGGGCGTTTGTCCGAGTCATCATCTTTCTTTCATTGCGGTTGGTATAGACAATGATGGTGCGGAATTTAGATATTTAAGGATTCGATCCGAATGCGAGGGGCAGATAAGATGTGCAATGATCCATGCTCAGTGTTAAGAATTGTCTGCTCCAGTCTCTAGTGATCACACAAAAACTCAAGGAAAAGGAGCAGGGGTAGACTATATGGCCCATCGAACCTGCTCTGCTATTCAATACGATCCTGGCCAATCTTGGGCGTCAATTCCACTTTCCCACCCACTCCCCATATTTCTTGATTCCCCCAGAGAACAAATATCTGTCGAGCCCAGCCTTAAATATATTCAATGATGGAGCATCCACAACTCTCTGGGGGTGGAGAATTCCAAAGATTCACAACCCATTGAGTGCAGTGATTTCTCCTCATCTCAGTCCTGAATGATCGGCCCCTCATCCTGAGACTGTGTCCCTGTGCTCTCGATTCCCAGACCAGCGGGAACAATCTCTCAGCTTCTACCCGATCAAGCCCTTTCACAATCCTGTATGTCTCAATTCGATCACCTCTCATTCTTCTGAACTCCAGAGAATATCGGCCCAATTTACTCAGTCTCTCATCACAGGACAACCCCCCTCATCCCAGGGACCAACTTAGTGAACCATCGCTGTACTGCCTCCAATGCAAGTATATCAAACATGCGAACATATGAATTAGGAGCAGGAGTAGGCCACTCGGCCCCTCTATCCTGCTCCATCATTCAATAAGATCATGGCTGATCTGATTGTAACCTCAACTCCACATTCCCGCCTACCTTCAATAACCTTTCACTCCCTTGTTTATCAAGAATCTATCTACCTCTGCCTTAAAAATATTCAAAGACTCTGCTTCCACCGCCTTTTGAAGAAGAGAGTTCCAAAGACTCACGACCCTCTGAGAGTAAACAAAATTCTCCTCATCTCTGTCTTAAATTGGTGACCCCTTATTTTTCAACAGTGACCCCCTAGTTCTAGATTCTCCCACAAGGGCAAACATCCTTTCCACATCCAATCTGTCAAGACCCCTCAGGATCTTATATGTTTCAATCAAGCCGCCTCTTACTCTTCTAAACTCCAACGGATACAAGCCTAGCCTATCTCCGCCCATTCAACGATATTGAATTCTGCAGAACCGAACATGGGATGGGTCATACCAAAGGTTCCAGATCCAACACTACCCTGCCCTAAATGAGCATCGGCCTCAATTTCTCCTGCTGCTGTTACCAAATATGAATATTTGTTGAGGGCATGGCTACGGGCGAGTTCTGGGTATTTGATATCTCATACCCCGTGCCATGGTCAACTCCTGCTGTGTGTCAACTCAACTGTTCCCTTTGAAAGCATCAGCTCAGTCTTTTGCCCCGTGCCTCCCAGATGATCCTCAGGAGAATGTGCGCTGACCATTGATGCACTTTTCAATCTTACAGCTGCTTTAGTGTCTGATTATACCTTACTTATGGGTCTAAAAAAAAACGGTGCCAGCTGTGGGACGATTGTTAGCGTGCTGGTCTTGAGCTAGTGTGAGAAGGTTAGTGCCATTGGGCTAGAATACATGGGGAATTCCAGACTCAATCTCTAGAACTGCTACCCAAGGGCCCATCTGCGGACTCCTATGGCTCGATCACAAACATGGAAATGACTAGATGGGCCGAAGGGCCTGTTTCTGTGCTGCATAGCTCTATGGCAGTAGGAATCCCATATTGATTGCAGAAGAACCTCTGTCAAAAATGCCTAGTGTACCGCAGTAGATACAGGGAATTGAGTGACGCAGGGCAGTGTTATCGCAAGCCCTCTCCCTTGATGCCCTTTTCCAACAAAAAATCTGTTGATCCCAGAATTAAAAGCTCCACCCCGGAATCCTCAACCTTTTGAAGGAGACAGTTGGAGATGTCCCTTACTCTTTGTACAAAGAAAGTGCCTCGTGATTTCACTCCAGAATATGAGTCTTTTGCCAGCTAGTGGTTTTAGCCAGACGGGGCATTGATGCTATCAAATGTTCGCATCTAGCTCTGGCCTCTTAGCTCTCGGTGCTACCTATATGCTATTGCTATTCCGCTCAGATCCTCCTCTATTTGGTCCCACTCTTTTCAGCTGTGAGCGTTTAACTATTTTAATCCATTAGGGAGCCATTGTATCACCTTCAGACTGTGGCATGGTTCAATCGTATGGCATGCCTACCCTGCTGAGTTTACCCTATCATCTAATAGCTAACATGCTTATTGTAGACATTTTAAGTATTAATTCTTGGGATGTGTGCGTCGCTGGCTAGGTCAACATTTGTTGCCCATCCTAATTGCCCTTGAGAAGGTGGTGGTGAGCCCCCTTCTTGAACCGCTGCAGTCCATGTGGGGTAGGTACACCCCACAGTGCTGTTAGGGAGGGAATTCCAGGTTTTTGACCCAGCGACAGTGAAGGAATGGCCGATATAGTTCTGAGTCAGGATGTTGTGTGACTTGGAGGGGAACTTGCAGGTGGTGGTGTTCCTATGCGTCTGCTGCCCTTGTCCTTCTAGTTGGTAGAGGTTGCGGGTTTGGAAGGTGCTGTCGAAGGAGCCTTGGTGCGTTGCTGCAGTGCATCTTGTAGATGGTACACACTGATGCCACTGTGCGTCAGTGGTGGAGGGAGTGAATGTTTGTGGATGGGGTGCCAATCAAGCGGGCTGCTTTGTCCTGGATGGTGTCAAGCTTCTTAATGTTGGGTCGGGGGTTGCAGGATTTTTACCCAGAGATGAAGGAACGGTAATTATATTCAAGTCGGAATGGTGTGTGTGTGTGTGTGCGTGCGTGCGTGACTGGTAGGGGAACTTGCAGGTGGTGGTGTTCCCATGCGCCTGGTGCCCTTGTCTTTCCAGGTGGGTCTTTATGGAAGCGTCTCTGAGCTGTTTTCAGAGGTGATTACATTGATAAACAATCCATCAGTGGTTACAAGAATGTAACAAAGCAAAAAGAATTGTCCTTCCCTCTTTTTCTAGTGTCTTGTAAAATTTATCAGTAGTGGGAGTTTGATAAACTTGAGATTATTAATATCTGAGGAGAGAAACTGCAGCAATGATGGATGCTGGTCAGTAAATAGATGCTGGAAGAAAAACACTGGGATAAAATTCCTCCCTTATTCACCCCACCTGATAGATCAGGTGGGATGTATAATGGGTGTCCAGTATGATACTGTCCATTTTGTGCTATTTCCCCAAGCTAACCTTTCTCCCATCTGGTTCAGCCAGTTTGGTGAGGCTGATTGTTCAATGTCATCCTGGTTTGTGATTGACCCGAATTACTGGGGCATTCAACCCAATATTGTAGCTAAAATCCCCCATCTCTATTCCAATATCCAGGTCATATATATATTACTCTCTCTCTCTTTGAGCAAGTTTGAACACTGCATGGGAGACATAAAACTGGTAAAATTGTCCCATTAAACAATTCACTCAATTTTTCTATCATCACCTGCATGGCGAAGGAAGTCTGGGCAGGGTGTGCAACAGGATGGCAGACCTAACACCTTGGGGAAGCAATTCCACTTGGGCAGCTGTGAATACTGGGCTGTATCGCATTGACTGACCATTATATGTGCCTGCTGCACCCCCTTCACCGCCCCCCCCCCCCCATCCCACTGCATATTCAGTTCTGTTAAAAGCATGGAATTTAAAGTCTGATGGGGCAGAGAAGGGGAAGCCAATGCAATACCCTCATGGTCTGATTAATTGTAATTGTTCCTGTCCCAGCAGAAGCCTATGTTCAAATGAAGGTTTGCAATTCCCTCAAGCTCAGCTCAGCAAGAATTTCCCTCAATGGATCCTCGTTCTCCCCTCTTCACTCTTCTTTATCTACCTCAACTGTCTGGTTTCTTCCAACAAATTTACACAGCTACATCTCTATCTGCCTTTATCTTATTGACATCTGTAATTAAACTGACTTTTTCTGCCGTCTCACTATCTGTGTCTACACTGAACTATGATCGCCAGCCTCTATTCAAAGCTTTATCTACAGTGATGTCTTTCTTCATGTCTTTATGCTACTTAGCTCCTCCTAAATTTCTCTAAGTATTGACATGTCGCTATTTCTACAGCTAATCTGTACTCTCTATGCACCTATCTTGTATCTATCTGACCCTTTGCCTCTGTATATAAAATAGCATGTGAAGCTGTCTCTGTATCGCTGTTGTATCTATCTCAAATGTTTTGCCTCTGTATTTCAATTGAGACAACTGTCAATGCTCGCCTATATCTGTTTCATCCTCTGACTGTTCTTGAATTGATGTACCCAGCTATATGGATACTGCTATCGGTACCAATCTCAATTTCTGCCTCTATATTTCAGGAGAAATGTGCAGCCATCTCCGAACCCTTGCTACTGTTCTCTGCATTTAGAACTATGTACACAGCTGTTTGCCACTGACACTACCTCTATATTCATCTTTATCTGCCCCCTCCCTCTTCTTGTCCCCCATTTCAAAACTCTGGCCTCGATATTTAATTTGCGGCTTGGGTGTACCTCTGCCTGCCCATCAGCTCGATTTTCACCACGTAGAAGATCGCCTTGCGTCCTACTGCAGAGTGGGTGGCATTTGCATTGACTGGCCCTTCTGCACCTCTCTTGGTACTAGTCTCACTGGCTGGAAATGACTGATACACATCCACCTGACCTGTTAAAAATCTAAAACTTTACATCCTATATTCAAAATGATGCACGCCACCATTCCCATGCATATGTACACTATTGTCAATCCTAATATTCTGTTTCTCTATTCAAATGGGTATCCATTATTGATTGCATGTCCCACCCTATCTCAAATTCAGTAGCCGTGCTTTGTATTTACCGGGTAGATATTCATCATGGGAGCTGGCAAAAAGTAATTGGAATTACATCGGCTGCCTGTTGTACATCCTGGTTGACATTCCATTCTATCGAGGGGAGATAATAGACAGGTGTGATCAATACAATATCACTGACACATTTTTTTTTTTTACCACGGTTACGTTTCCCTATGCAATTCTTTGATCTCAGCTCCCTGCTCACCCAATTTAAATTCACATCCACAGTGAACTCTAGACTTAACTCGCTCTACTTATTATCAATGGGAAGATGATGGGATAGAAATTTGTCTTCGCTGCTGGTGTGACTCAGATAGTATTGCATGCACAGCCTGTTACAAGCCCACCCTATATTGAAAGCAATAGGACTGGAGATAGAGAAGGGTGCATAACAGACAGCCCAAGGGGTACTGCCAGTTTTTGTGCTTTTGTCCCAATGATATTCTCCCTCTTATAATTTGGAGGGCAATGTATAGAGACTTTGGAAAATTAAAAAAAACCATCCTGTTAGTGCAGGGTCACATTCATGGAGAAATGTTATCTCTACCTCTATCTCTACATCTATTTCTAGCTCTCTCTATATCTCTATCTCTAAATCTATTTGTATCTCCACCTCAATCATTACCTCTACCTCGATCCCTATCTTCATCTGTACCTCGATCTTATCTCTACCTCTATCCTGTCCCTATTTCTATCTTTACCTCAACGTCTATGTCTGTCTCTCTCTACCTCTATCTCTACCTCTTCCTTAATCTCTATTTCTACCTCTAATTCTATGTCTATCTCTACCTCCACCTCTTCCTCTATTCTTATCTTTATCACTATCTCTGTCCCTATCTTTTTGTCTGTCTCTATCTCTACCTCTACTTTTACCTATACATCTATCTCTAGCTTTACCTCTCTAGCTATCTCTATCTTTTTGTCTATCTCTATCACTACCTCTTTATCTATAACTCTAACTCTGTCTCTACATTTATCTCTATCCCTAACTTTCTTTCCAATTCTACCTTTGCATCTAACTCTATCGCTATCGCTAAATCTATCGCTATTTACACCTCTACCTCTCTGTCTACTCCTATTGCGACCTCTATCTCTCCTTCTACATCTGCCTCTCTCTCTACCTCTATTTTTATTGTTACCTCTATCCATCTCTCTCTACCTCTATCTCTATTTCTATATCTATCTCCACCTCTATCTCGCTATCTCTACCTTTATCTCTCTATATCTCTATTTGTATCTCTATCCCTCTCTCTAACAACTCCATCTCTCTGTCTCTTTATAGCTACCTTTATCTTTTCCTCTATCCCTACTTCTGCCTCTACTTGTGCCACTATCTATAGCTCTACCTCAACCTTTATCTACATCTATCTCGACTTTATCCCAACCTCTAACTCTACCTTTATCTCTCTCTGTACCTCTAGTGCTATCTGTACCACTACCTCTGCCTCCACCTCTATCTCTACTTATATCTCTATTTCAACCTTTCTCTCTATCACTGCTGCTATCTCTACATTTATGTATATCTATACCTCTAATTTTATCTCTACCTTTATCTCTCTACTGCTATATCTCTGTTTGTATCTCTATTCCTCTCGCTAACTCTAAATCCATCTCTCTCTCTCTATCTGCCTTTATCTTTTCCTCTATCTCTACCTCTGCCTCTGCCTGTACCACTATCCATATCTCTACCTCAACCTTTATCTCTACATCTATCTCTACCTTTATCCCAACCTCTAACTCTACCTCTATCTATATTTCTATTTCTACCTTTCTATTTATCTCTGCTGCTATCTCTACATTTAAGTCTATCTACACCTCTAATTTTATCTCTACCTTTATCTCTATCTCTACATCTACCACTACCTCTATTTCTACCTCTACCTCTACCTCTACCTCTACTTCTCCCTCTACCTCCAGCTCGATCTGGATCACCACCTCTACCTTTATCTCTACTTATATCTCCATTTCTACCTTTTTCTCTCTCTCTGCTGCTATCTCTACATTTAGGTTTACCTTTACCTCTAATTTTATCTCTATATTTATCTCTATATCTCTACATCTAACTCTATCACTATCTCTATCTCTACATCAAACTCTATCACTATCTCTACCCCTACATCAAACCCTATCACTACCTCTATCTCTACTTGTAACCCTACCTGTATCTCTACTTCTATATCCATCTCTCTCTCTCTACCTCTATCTCTACTATCTCTACCTCTATTTGTCCCTCTACCTCTATTTCTGCCTCTAGCTGTACCTCTACCCCATCTTTATCTCAGTATCTACTTCTAACTCAACGTATAGTTATATCACTATCTCTATCTATACTTCTATCTCTGCCTGTATCTTTAACTCTATTTCTATCACTATCTCTCCCCCTCTACATCCACCACAACCTCTATATCTACTCCATCTCTTTATCTCTATCTCAATCTCCATCTCTACCTCTACCTTGCTCCCTGTCACTGCTCAATATCTCTACCTTTAACACTTCCATTCAAACTCTCTGTCTGTATTTCTATTTCCACCTCTATCTCTACATCTACCTTTACCTCAATCTCTATTTCTATAGCTATGGCTACCTCTGTCCCTATCTCTACATCTAACTCTATCTCTACCTCTATCTGTAAATCTATCTCAAAGTCTTACCGTCACCTCTACCCATACCCCTATCCCTACCTCTATCACTATTAGTATATCTGTCTCTAATTCTACCACTATCCACCTCTGTACTTCTACATCTATTTCTTTCTCTTTTTTTACCTCTACCTTTAGGTTATTGGAGGTAGATAATGTGAAGTTGAGGTTATAATAAAATCAGACATGATCTTGTTGAATGGTGGACAGGCTTGCGGGGCCGAGTGGCCTAGTCCTGCTCCTAACTTGTATGTTCATATGTTCCTTTCTCTTTATCTCTACCTCTATCTCTGCCTCTATCCCTGTCTCTAACTCTACCTCCAACTCTCTATCTATATCTCTACCTTTCCATCTTCACCTCTCGCTTCTTATTATTATTATTTATCTCTATCTCTGTCTTTACCTCAATATCTATATGTGTCTCTATCACTACTTCTACCTCTATCTCTACCTTTGTCCCTACCTCTGTCTCATACTCGAACTCAACCTACATCTCTATCCCTATCTCTATCTATATTTCTTTCTCTGCCCATACCTCGAGCTCTATCTCTATCTCTCTTTCTATTACCACCACTACATCTATCTATACTCCATCTCTTTATCTCTACCACAATCTCCATCTCTAACTCTATCTCGACCTCTTGCCATTTCTCCACCTCGACCTCACTCTCTACCTCACTCTCTGTCACCTTTTGATACCTATCTCTACCTTTAACACCTCCATTCTAAATCTCTATCTTTGTTTCTGTCTCTATCTGTATCTCTCTCCCTAGCTCTCTCCCTATCCCTATCGATGTCTATCCATATCTCTATCCTGATCTCTAATTCTATTGTTGCCTCTACCGCTACCTCTCTCTCTACTGTTATCTCTACCTCTATCTCCACCTCTATCACTATCCACCTCTATCCCTATCTCCATCTCTACCTGCAACTCTATTTCTACCTGCATCTCTATCTCTATCCATCTCGTCTATCTCTATCTTTACTTCTATCTCTACCTTTCTCTCTATCTCTGCCACTATCTCTACATTTATCTGTTTCTCTATTTCTCATTATATCTCTATCTCTTTCTCTATCTCTGTGCCAAGCTCTGTCTCAATCACTGTTCCAATCTGAATCAGAATCTCTAGCTCTACCTTTTTCTCTACCTATAGCTCTAAATCTGTCTCTTTATTTACCCTATACCTATCTCTATCTCTAATTCTACCTTTATGCTGCCTCTACATCATCTCTATCTCAGTCCCTCTTTCTATCTTTATCTCTGTTGCTACTTCTGCTTATGTCTCTATCACTATCTCACTCTCTCTCTACTGGTATCTCTACCTTGATCTCTCTCCCCCTAGATCTCTATCTCTACCTCGATCTCCATCACCATCTCTTTCTCTATCAAATCTCTTTCTCCACTCTACTTCTACATTTATCTCTATCTCTGTTTCTACCTCGACCTCTCTGTATTGCTATTTTTATCTCTATCTCTAACTCTTTCTCCATCTATAGCTCTAAATCTATTTCTACATTTACCTCTCTCACTATCTCAATCTCTATCTTTACCTCTACCTCTAACTCTACTTCTACCTCTATGCTGTCTCTCTCTATCTCCATCTCTATTTCTATCTCTACCTCTATCTCTATCTTTATCATCTATCCATATCTTTATCTCTTTGTATATCTTTATCTCTCTACCACAATCTCTACCTCTTTATCTGTAGCTCCAACTCTATCTCTACATTTATCTCTATCCTTACCTGTATCTCTAACTATACATTTACATCTATATCTCTATTGCTAACTCTTCCACTACTTCTACCTCTATCTCTCTCTCTCTCTTTTTATCTCTACTTCTTTCTCTCTCCCTCTACATCTTTCTCTCAACCTCTATATTCCACTATTTTGATCCATATTGTTACTCTATCCATCTGTCTCTCTCCCTCTATCTCGAACTCTACCTCGCTATATCCATACCTATGTCAACCTCTATCTCGACCTCTATGCCCCCTTTTTCTATCCATACCTTTATCACTCTATCTCTCTATTTCTATCCCTATATCTCTGTGGCTCCATCCCTCTGTCTAACTCAAACTCCATCTCCCCCTCTCTAAATCTACCTCTATTTTTTCCTCCATACCTCTGCCTCTACCACTACCTATATCTTCACCTCAATCTTTATCTCTACACCTGTCTCTACCTTTATCTCTACCTGTATCATTATTTCTATCTGTATCACTACCTCTATCTTTATCACTACCTCTACTTCCAACTCTACCTGTACCTTTATCTATTTCTCCATCTTGACTTCTATCTCTGTCTCTCTTTCTATCGCTGCCCCTATCTCTACATTTATCTCAATCGATATCTCTAACTCTATCTCTATAATTTTATCCTGATCCCTATCTCTACTTCTACATTTCCCACATCTCTATCTCTATCTCTAACTTTACCACTATCTGCACCTCCACCTCTATTTCTCCCTCTACCTCTATCTGTAACCTCAACCTGTACCCCTACCTCTATCTGTCTCTATTTCTATCTTAACCTACAACTCTATTCCTATCTCTATCTATGGTTCTATCTCTGCCTATCCCTCTAACTCTATCTCCATCAGTATCTCTCTCTCTACATCCAGCATTATCCTTATCTCTACTCCATCTCTTTATCTCTACCTCTATCTCCATCTCTAACTCTATGTCTACCCATATCACTACCTCTACCTCATTCTTTACCTCACTCTCTGTCACCTCGTGTTATCTATCTCGACCTTCCATTCTAAATCTTTGTCTATCTATATCTCAATCTCTATCTCCTCATCAACCTCTACCTCAATCTCTAACTCTATCTCTACCTCGAACTTGACCTGTACCACTACCTTTAACACTACCTCTAAATCTATCTCTATCGTTACCTCTGTCTCTATCATTAACCCTTACTCTATCTCCATTGCTACCTATATCTCTATCTCTAACTCTATCTCTATCACACCGCTATCTCTATCGCTCCTGTATCACTACATCTATCTCTATCTCTATCTCGATCTCTACCTCTACCTCTATCTCCATTCCATTCGTTAACTCTTCTGCTACTTCTATCTCTATCTCTATAGCTACCTCTATCTCTATGTCTAAGTCTATCTCTATCTCTATCACTATCAGTGTCTGTATCACTATCTCTTTTGCGACCTATATCTCTACCTCTATCATTACCTCTATCTCTAACTCTATGGCTACCTCTATCTCTAGCGCTACCTCTATCTCTATTTCTGTGTCTATCTCTAGCTCCATCTCCATCACTGTCGCTATCTCTACCTCTATCTCTATCTCTATCTCCATCACTACCTCTATCTCTATCTCTACCTCTATCTCTATCTCTATCTCCATCACTACCTCTATCTCTATCTCTACCTCTATCTTTATCTCTACCTCTATCTCTATCTCTATTTCCATCACTATCACTATCTCTATGGCTACCTCTATCACTATCTCTACCTCTATCTCTATCACTACCGCTATCTCTATCTATACCTCTATCTCTATCACTACCTCTACCTTTATCTCTATCTCTATTGCTATTGCTATCTCTATCTCCATGTCTTTATCTATCGATATCTATATATCCCTATCTCTATCACCATCGCTATTTCTATCTCTATCACTATTGCTATCTCTGTCTTTATTTCTAACTCCATTTCCATATCTGTCTCTATCGCTACCTCTATCACTATTGATACCTCTATCTCTATCTCCACCTCTATCGCTATCTTGATATCTACCACTATCTCTATCACTTCGCTATCACTATCTCTATCACTACATCTATCTCTCTCGTTACCTCAATCTCTATCTATACCTCTATCTCTATCACTATCGCTACCTCTATCTCTACCTTTATTGCTATCGCTATCTCTATCTCCATGTCATTAACTATCGATATCTATATATCTCTATCTCTATCACCATCTATCTCTATCTCAGTCGCTATTGTTATCTCTATCTTTATTTCTAAATCCATTTCTATCTCTATCCGATCGCTACATCTATCTCTATCTCTATCTCTAACTGTCTCTATCATTACCTCTACCTCTATCTCTATCTGTCTCTATCATTACCTCTATCTCTATCTCTTGCTCTATCACTACCCCATCTCATCTCTATCTCTATCTCTATCTCGAACTCTATCTCTATCTCTATCTCTATCTCGAACTCTATCTCTACCTCTACCCTGACCTGTACCACTACCTCTACCATTGCTATCTCTTTCTCTATTGCTACCTTTATCTCTATCGCTACTTCTATCTCTACCTGTATCTCTATCGCTATCTCTACCTCTATCTCTGTTTATCTTTACCTCTATCTCTACCTTTATGTCTACCTTTATCTCTATCTCTATGTTTATCTATACCTCTATCTCTATCTCTATATCTACCTCTATCTCGTTCGCTATCTCTATCTCTATCTCCATTGCTACCTCTATGTTTATCTCCACCTCTATCTCTACCCTTATCTCTACCTTTATCTCTATATCTACCTCTCTCTCTATCTATCTCTATCTCTATCATCATCTCTATCTTTATCGCCAACTCTATCTCTGTCGCTACGTCTATCTCTATCTCTATAGCTACCTCTATATCAAGCTCTCTATCTCTATCTCCATTTATCTCTACCTCTATCGCTATCTCCACCTCTATCACTATCGCTATCACTACCTCCATCTCTATATCTATCTCAATCTCTATCGTTACCTCTATCTCTACCTCTATCATTATCGTTATCTCTATCTCTATCGCAACCTCTATCTCTATCGCTACCTCTATCTCCATCTCTACCTCTATCTCCATCTTTATCACCACCTTTATCTCTATCTCTATCGCTACCTCTATCTCTATCGCTACATCTATCTCTATCTTTATCACCACCTTTATCTCTATCTCTATCGCTACCTCTATCTCTATCGCTACATCTATCTCTATCTTTATCACCACCTTTATCTCTATCTCTATCGCTACCTCTATCTCCATCTCTACCTCTATCTCCATCTTTATCACCACCTTTATCTCTTTCTCTATCGCTACCTCTATCTCTATCGCTACATCTATCTCTATCTTTATCACCACCTTTATCTCTATCGCTACCTCTATCTCTATCGCTACATCTATCTCTATCTTTATCACCACCTTATCTCTATCTCTGTCGCTACCTCTATCTCTATCGCTACCTCTATCTCTATCTTTATCACCACCTTTATCTCTATCTCTATCGCTACCTCTATCTCCATCTCTACCTCTATCTCTATCTTTGTCACCACCTTTATCTCTATCTCTGTCGCTACCTCTATCTCCATCTCTACCTCTATCTCCATCTTTATCACCACCTTTATCTCTATCTCTGTCGCTACCTCTATCTCTATCGCTACATCTATCTCTATCTTTATCACCACCTTTATCTCTATCTCTATCGATCCCTCTATCTCTATCGCTACATCTATCTCTATCTTTACCACCACCTTTATCTCTATCTCTATTGCTACCTCTATCTCTATCGCTACCTCTATCTCTATCACTACCTCGATCTCTATCTTTATCACTACCTTTATCTCTATCTCTATCTCTACCTCTATCTCTATCTTTATCACTACCTTTATCTCTATTTCTACCTCTATCTCTATCTTTATCACTACCTTTATCTCTATCTCTATTTGTGTCTCCATCTCTATTGCTATCACATTCTCCATCGCGATCTCTATCTCCATTGCTACCTCGATCTCTATCTCCACCTCTATCTCTATCTTTATCTCTACGTCTATCTCTATCTCTATGGCTACCTCTATCTCAATATCTACCTCTATCTCTATCACAATCACTATCTCTATCACTACCTCTGTCGCTATTGTTACCTCAATCTCTATCATTACCTCTTTTTCTATCTTTATTGCTACCATTGTCTCTACCTTTATCTCTATCTCTATCACTATCGCTATCTCTATCTTTTTCTCTACCTCTACCTCTATCTTTTTCTCTACCTCTATCTCTATCTTTATCTCTTCCTCTATCTCTATCTCTACCTCTATCTCTATGACATTGCTATCTGTATCGCTCCCTCTTTCACTACACCAATCTCTATCTCTAACCCTATTTTTATCTCTATCTCCAACTCTATCTCTAGCTTTACCTTCACCTCTATCTCAAACTTTATCACTGCCCCTACCTCTATCTCTATGTTTATTCCAACTCCATTGCTATATCTATCACTACCTCTATCTCTATATCTACCTCTATCTCTATCTATATCTCTATCTCTATCTCTATCATTATCTCTGTCTCTATCTCAGTCTCTATCAGTATCTCTATCTCTATTAGTACCACTATCCCTATCTCTATCTCCATATCTATCAGTACCTCTATCTCTACCTCTATCTCTATTGCTATCATTACCTATATCCCTATCTCTCTCTCTATCGCTATCTCTATCGCTACCGCTATCTCTATCGCTATCGCTATCTCTATCTCTGCCTCTACCTCTCCCTCTACCTCTATTCCTATTGCAATCCCTACCTCTATGTTTATCTCTATTTCTATCGCTATCTCTAACACTGTCTCTATCTGTCTCTGTCTCCATCTCTATCGCTAACTCTATCAGTATCGTTACCTCTATCTCTATCTCTTTCACTACCTCTATCTTTATTTCTACCTCCATCTCTATTACTATCGCCATCTTTATCGCTACCTCTATCTTTATTGCTACATCGATGTCGATCTCTATCTCGAGCTCTAACTCTATCGCTAGACTTACCTCTACCTCTATCTCTATCTTTATCTCGACCTCTACCTGCATCTCGATGTCTATCTCCACCTCTATCTCTACCTCGAACGGTACCTCTATCGCTATGTCTATATCTACCTCTACCTATATCTGTATCTCTATCTATATCACTACCTCAACCTCCATCTCCACCTCTATCTCTATCTCTATCTCTATCACTATCTCTATCTCTACCTCTTTCTCTATCAGTATCTCTAACTCTATCAATACCTCTATCTCTACCTCTATTGCTGTCTCTATCTCTATCTCTGCTTCTATCTCTATGTCTATCGCTACCTTTATCTCTATCAGTATCTCTAACTCTATCAATACCTCTATCACTACCTCTATTGCTATCTCTATCTCTATCGCTATTTCTATCGCTGTTGCTATCTCTATTGCTATCGCTATCTCTACCTTTATCTCTACCTCTATCTCTATCTCTATCGCTATCTCTATTGCTAACTCTATCTCCATCGCTACCTCTATCTCTATAGCTATCTCTATCTCTACCTCTCTCTATCTGTATCGCTATCACTTTCTCCATCACTATCTCTATCAATCTGACTATCTCTATCAGTTTTTTATTTCTAACTCTACCTCTATCTCCATCACTACCTCTATCTCCATCTGTATCTCTATGACTATCTATATCGCTACCTCTATCTCTATCTTTATCTTTACCTCCATTGCTACCTCTATCTATTTCTCTACCTCTCTATCTCTATCGGTACCGCTATCTCTATCAATATCTCTATCTCTATCACTATCTCTATCTCTATCTCTGTCTCTACCTCTATCTCTACCTCTACCTCTATCTCTATCTCTATCTCTATTTCCATCACTATCACTATCTCTATGGCTACCTCTATCACTATCTCTACCTCTATCTCTATCACTACCGCTATCTCTATCTATACCTCTATCTCTATCACTACCTCTACCTTTATCTCTATCTCTATTGCTATTGCCATCTCTATCTCCATGTCTTTATCAATCGATATCTATATATCCCTATCTCTATCACCATCGCTATTTCTATCTCTATCACTATTGCTATCTCTGTCTTTATTTCTAACTCCATTTCCATATCTGTCTCTATCGCTACCTCTATCACTATTGATACCTCTATCTCTATCTCCACCTCTATCGCTATCTTGATATCTACCACTATCTCTATCACTTCGCTATCACTATCTCTACCTCTATCTCAATGTCTATCTCCACCTCTATCATTATCTCTATCACTACCTCTATCTTTTCTCTATATCTGCCTCTATCTTTATCTGTATCTTTATCTCTATCGCTTACTCTATCTCCATCTCCATCTCTATCTCTATCAAGACCTCATTCTCCCTCTATATCTCTATCAGTATCTCTATCACAGTGTCGCAGTGGTTAGCACCGCAGCCTCACAGCTCCAGCGACCTGGGTTCAATTCTGGGTACTGCCTGTGTGGAGTTTGCAAGTTCTCCCTGTGTCTGTGTGGGTTTCCTCCGGGTGCTCCGGTTTCCTCCCACATGCCAAAGACTTGCAGGTTGCTAGGTTAATTGGCCATTATAAATTGTCACTAGTATAGGTAGGTGGTAGGGAAATATAGGGACAGGTGGGGATGTTTGGTAGGAATATGGGATTAGTGTAGGATTAGTATAAATGGGTGGTTGATGGTCAGCACAGACTTGGTGGGCCAAAGGGCCTGTTTCAGTGCTGTATCTCTAAACTAAACTAACCTCTATCTCCTCCTCTATCGCTGTCTCTACCTCAATCTCTGCGTCTCTCGCTACCTCTATCTCTATCTCTATCTGTCACTACCTCTATCATCAGCTCTATCTTGACCTCTATCACTATCTCTGTTGTATCGCTATCTCTACCTCGACCTTTACATGTACCTCTGCCTCTATCCCTCTCTCTCTATCTGTATCTGTATCTCTATCTCTACCTCTACCAGTAACTCTCTCTCTGTCTCTATCGCTATCTCTAACTCTACTTCTATCTCTATCGCTATCTCTAGCTCTACATCTATCTCTATATCTCTCTCTATCACATCGCTATTTCGATATCTATCGCTCCCTCTTTCTCGATCGCTACCTCTATCATTATCTCTATCTCTACCTCTACCTCTTTCTCTACCTCTATCTCTATCTCTACCTCTATCTCTATCTTTAGCTCCATCGTTGTCTTTATCGCTACCTCTATCTCTATATCTGCCTCTATCTATATCTCTATCGCTACCTCTATCTCCATCTCAATCTCTATCTCAATCACTATCTCTGTCTCTATCTCAATCTCTATGAGTATCTATCTCTATCGCTGTCATTACCTCTATCTCTGCTTCTATCCCCATCTCTCTCTCTATCGCCATGTCTATCGCTATCTCCATCTCTACTGCTATCTCTATGTCTATGTCTATGTCTATCTCTATCTCTAGCTGTCTCTAACTCTGTCCCTATATCTATCTCTATCAGTATCGGTCCCTCTATCTCTCTCACTTTCGCTACCTCTACCCCTACCTCTACTACTACCTCTATCTTTATCTCTATCTGTAGCGCTATCTCTAACACTGTCTCTGTCTCTATCTCCAACTCTATCGCTACATCTATCAGTATCGTTGCCTCTATCTCTATCTCTTTCGCTACCTCTATCTCTATCTCTACCTCTATCTCTATCACTATCACTATCTCTTGATTGCTACCTCTATCTTTATTGCTACGTCTAAGTCTATCCCTATCTCCAGCTCTACCTCTATCTCTATCCTTACCTCTACCTCTATCTTTATCTCTACCTCTACCTCCATCTGAATGCCTATCTCCACCTCTAACTCTATCTCTAGAGCTATCTCTATCTCTATCACTATCTTTATCTCTATCTCTGCCTCTATCTCTATGTCTATCACTACCTCTATCGCTATCTCTATCACTATCGCAATTTCTATGACTGTCGCTATCTATATTGCTATCGCTATCTCTACCTCTACTTTTATCTCTACCTCTATGTCTATCACTATCACTATCACTAGCTATATCTCTATCTCTGTATCTAAGTCTACCTCTACCTCTATCTCTAACTCTATCTCTACCCCTACCTCGCCCTGCACCATTACCTCTACCACAACCTCTATCTCTATCTCTATCGCTATCTGTATCTCTATCTCTGTCTCAATCTCTATGGTTCCTCTGTCTCTACCGTTAGCCATATCTTTATCTCTAATACTTCCTCCATCTCTATCTCTCTCTTTACCTCTATCTCTATCACATCGTTATCTCTAATGCTCCCTCTATCGCTACCTCTACCTCTATCTCGATCTCTATCACTATTGCTATCTGTAACTCTATCTCTATCTCTATCGCACCCTCTATCTGTAACTCTATGTCTATCTCTATCTCTGTCTCGATCTCTATCACTATCTCTATCTCTATCTCTATCTCTATCGTTACCACTATCTCTATCTCTATCGTTACCGCTATCTCTATCGTTAACTGTATCTCTATCTCTATCGCTATCTCTATTTCTAACTCTATCTCTGGTTCTATCTCTATCACTGTCACTTTCTCTATCTCTACCGCTACCTCTATCTCTATCTCTATCTTCAGCTCTATCTCAATCTTTAGCTCTACCTTTACCTCTATCTACATCTCCATCTCTATCTCTATCACTGTCACTTTCTCTATCTCTATCGCTACCTCTATCTCTAGCTCTATCATTACCTCTGCCTCTATCTTTATGCATATCTCTATCGCTACCTCTATCTCTGTTGCTAACTCTATCACTATCTCTATCATGACCTCTACCACTATCGCAACCTCTGTGTCTATCTCTATCTCTATCTTCTGCTCTATCTCTATCTTTAGCTCTACCTCGATCTCTATCTTTATCTCTACCTCTATCTCTATCTCTACCTCTATCACTATCTCCATCGCTACCTCTATATCTTCTCCATATCTATCTCGATCTATATCTATATCTTTAAATCTATTGCTACCTCTATTTCCATCTCCATCTCTATCTCTCTTACTATCTTTATCTCTATCTCCATCTCGATCTCTACCTCTATCTCTATCGCTATCTCTATTTCTAACTATCTCTGGTTCCATCTCTATCACTGTCACTTTCTCTATCGCTACCTCTATCTCTAGCTCTATCATTACCTCTGCCTCTATCTTTATGCATTACTCAATCTCTATCGCTATCTCTATTGCTACCTCTCTGTCGCTACCTCTATCACTATCTCCATCGTGACCTCTACGTCTATCGCTACCTCTATGTCGATCTCTATCTTTAGCTCTACCTCGATCTCTATCTTTATCTCTACCTCTATCTCTATCTCCACCTCTATCACAATCTCCATTGCTACCTCTATCTCTTCTCTATATCTATCTCTATCTATATATATATCTTTGAATCTATTGCTAGCTCTATCCCCATCTCCATCTCTACCTCTATCGCTACCTCTATGTCTATCTCTATCTCTATCTCTATCTCTTTCTTTATCTCTATCTCCATCCCTATCTCTACCTCTATCTCTACCTCTATCTCTATCTCTATCACAACCTCTATCTCTATATCAATGGCTTTCTCTATCACTCTCGCAATCTCTATTGATATCGCTATCTCTACCTCTAACTATATCACTAGTGCTATATCTATCTCCAACTCTACTGTAACTTTACATCTATCTCTAACTCTATCTCTATCTCTACCTGTACCTCTACCTTTCCCTCGACCTCTGGCACGACCTCTACAACTACCTCTATCTTTATCTCTATCTCTATCTCTACCTCTATCTTTATCTCTCTCTCTATCGCTATCTCTATCTATATCTCTGTCTCTAACTTTGTCTCGATCTCTATCTATGTCTCTATCTCTATCATTATCTCTCTATTGTTCGCCCTATCTCTATCTCTATCGCTACCTCTATCTCTATCTCTACCTCTACCTCGACCTGTAGCACTACCTCTACCACCAATTCTATCTCTATCTCTACTCTATCTGTGCCGCTACCTCTATCTCTAACTCTATCTCTATCACAACCTCTATCTCTAACCTCTATTGCTATCTCTATATCTATGGCTTTCTCTATCGCTATCGCTATCTCTACCTCTACCTCTAACTATATCTCTATTGCTATCTCTATCTCTAACTCTACCTCTATCTCTAACTCTATTTCTGCCTGTCCCTGTACCTGTCCCTCGACCTCTCGCACTACCTCTGCAACTACCTCCATCTTATCTCTATCTCTATCGCTATCTCCATCTCTGTCTCTACCTCAATCTCTGTCTCTGTCTCTAACGCTGTCTCTATCTCTTTCTCTGTCTCTATCTCTATCGTTATATCTATCTCTATCATTAGCCCTATCTCTATCTCTATTTCTATCATTCCCTCTATCTCTATCGTTGCCTCTATCTCTATCTCTATCCCTACCTTTATCTCCAGTGCCATGTCTATCTCTATTTCTATCTCTAGCTTGATCTCTATCACTGTCGCTATCTCTATCTCTTTAGCTATCTCTATCTCTATCTCTACCACTATGACGATGTATATCTCTATCAGTTTTTACCTCTATCTCTAGCTCGATCTCTAGCTCTATCGCTACCTGTACCTCTATTACTTCCTCTTTCTCTACCTTTATCTCTTTCTCCACCACTACCTCCTCCTCTTTCCCACCTCTATCGCTACCTCTATCACTATTGTTAACTCCATCTCTATCTCTATCTCTATCTCTATCTCTATCCCTACCTTTATCTCCAGTGCCATGTCTATCTCTATTTCTATCTCTAGCTTGATCTCTATCACTGTCGCTATCTCTATCTCTTTAGCTATCTCTATCTCTATCTCTACCACTATGACGATGTATATCTCTATCAGTTTTTATCTCTATCTCTAGCTCGATCTCTAGCTCTATCGCTACCTGTACCTCTATTACTTCCTCTTTCTCTACCTTTATCTCTTTCTCCACCACTACCTCCTCCTCTTTCCCACCTCTATCGCTACCTCTATCACTATTGTTAACTCCATCTCTATCTCTATCTCTATCTCTATCACTATCGCTACCTCTATCACTTTCTCTGTCGCTACCTCTACCTCTTTTGCAACCTCTATGTCTATGTCTAGGTCTATCTCCAGACCTATCTCTATCTTTAGCTCTACCTCTACCTCTATCTCTGTGTCCATCTCCACCTCTATCGCTACCTCTATCTCTTCTCTGTATCTACCTCTCTCTATATCTATATCTTTATCTCTATCGCTACCTCTACATCTCCAACTCTATCTCTGTCACTATTTCTATCTCCATCTCTATCTCTAAGTCACTATCTCTATCGCAACCTCCATCTCTACCTCTTTCTCCATCTCTATCACAACCTCTGCCTCTACCTCTATTGCCATCTCTATATATATGGCTTTCTGTATCGCTATCGCTATCTCTATTGCTATCACATTCTCTATCGATATCGCTATCTCTGCATCTACCGCTAACCATATCTCTAATGCTATCTCTATCTCTATCTCTAACTCTACCTCTTTCTCTATCTCTACCTGTACCTTTACCTTTCCCTCGACCTCTAGCACTACCTCTACAACAACCTCTATCTTTATCTCTCTCTCTATCACTATCTCTATCTATATCTCTAACTGGATCTCTAACTCTGCCTCTATCTCTGTCTCTAACTCTATCTCTATCTCTATCACTATATCTATCTCTATCTCTGTCGCTAACTCTGTCTCTGTCTCTTTCTCTATCGTTATCTCTATCTCTATCATTAGCCCTATCTCTACCTCTACCTTTTCCTTTACCTGTAGCTCTAACTCTGCCACCAACAATATCTTTATCTCTCGCTCTATCTGTGTCGCTACCTCTATCTCTATCTCTATCACTATCACTACCTCTATCCCCATCTCTCTCTCTCGCTTTCTCTATTTATATCTCTCTCTGCCTCTATCTTTATCTCTACCTCCATCTTTATCTCCACCTCAATTGCTGTCTCTATCACTACCCCTATCTCTGTCTCTATATCTAACTCTATCTCTATCTCTGTATCTAGCGTTACCTCTATCCCTTTCACTACGTCTATCTGTATCTAAATCTCTATCGCTATCTCTATTGCTATCGCTATCTCTACCTCTACCTCTGTCTCTATCTCTATCTCTACCTCTTTTTCTATCTCTATCTCTATCTCAATCGGTACCTCTACCTTTACCTCGACCTGTACCACTACCTCTACCACCAACTCCATATCCATCTCTATTTCTAGCTCTATCTGTGTCGCTACCTCGATCTCTATCTCCACCTCTATCGCTATCTCGATCGCTATCTATAACTCTATCTTTATCTCTATTTCTATTGCTACCTCTATCGCTATCTCTAAATCTATTTCTATCTCCATCTCTATCGCTATCTCGATCGCTATCTGTAACTCTATCTTTAGCTCTATCTCTATTGCTACCTCTATCGTTATCTCTATCTCTATGTCGAACTCTGTCTCTGTCTCTATCTCTATCGCTCCCTCTATATATCTCTACCGTTATCTCTCTCTATCATTAGCCCTATCTCTATCTTATCGCTATCGCTTCTTCTGTCTCTATCGTTAGCACTATCTCTATCTCTACATTCATCTCTATTACATTGTGATCTGTATCTGTATCACTACCTCTATCTATATCACTACCTCTGTCTCCATCTCTAACTGTATATCTACCTCTACCTCTACCACAAACTCTATCACTACCTCTACCTCTGTCTCTATATCTATCTCTAACTCTACCTCTACCTCTACATCTATCTCTAACTCTATATCTACCTGTACCTCTACCTTTCTGTCGACCTCTATCACCACCCCTTTCTCTATCCCTGTATCTATCGCTACCTCTATCTCTACCTCTGCCTCTATCTCTACCTTTACCTCTCTCACATCGCTATCTGGATCTCCATCGCTACCTATATCTCTATCTCTACCTCTCTCTCTATCTCTATCGGTATCACTATATCTACCGCTATCTCTACTTCTATCACTATCACTAACTCTATCTCTGTCTCTCGTTCTTTCTCTAGCTATATCTCTCTCTATCTCTACCTGTACCTCTATAACTTCCTCTATCTCTACCTCTTTCTCTAGCTCTTTCTCCACCTCTACTCTATCTCTATCACTATTTCTATCTCCATCTCTATCTATATCTCTATTGCTACCCTATATGTCAATGTCTATCTCCATCTCTATCTCCAGCTCGACCCTTATCTTCACCTCTATCTCCATGTCTATCTTTTTCTCTAACTCGACCTCTATCTCTGTGTCTTCTCCACCTCTATCGCTATCTCTATCGCGACCTCTATCTCTTCTCTATATCTACCTCTATGTCTATCTAAATCTTTATCTCTATCTCCACCTCTATCGCTATCTATAATTCTACATCTATCTCTATCTCCATCTCTATCACTATTGCTATCTCTAACTCTACCTCCATCTCTATCTCTAACTCTATCTCCATCTCTATCTCTAACTCTATCTCTACCTTAATTGCTACCTCTATCTCTATCGCTACCTCCATCTCTATCGCTAACTCTATCGTTATCTCTATCTCACCCTCTATCTCTACCTCTATCTCTAACTCTATCGGTATCTCTATCTCTATTGCTATCTCTGTATCTATCTCTATTGCTACCTCTATCTATATCTCTCTCTCTATCTCTACCTTTACCTCTGCCTTTCCCTCTACCTCTATCTCTATCTCTGCCTTTTTCAATCTCTATCTCTATTTTCACCTTTACCTCGACCTGTACCACTAACTCTGCCACCAACTCTATCTCTATCTCTGTTTCTAGCTCTATCTGTGTTGCTACCTCTATCTGTATCTCTCTCTCCACCTCTATCTCTATCTCAATCGCTATCTCTAACTCTATCTTTATCTCTATCGCTATCACTATCTCTAACTCTGCCTCTATCTCTGTCTCTGCCTCTATTTCTATCGCTACCTCTATCTATCTCTACTGTTATTTATCTCTCTATCGTTAGCCTTGTCTCTATCTCTATCTCTATCTCTATGTCTATGTCTATCCCTATCGTTAGCACTATCTCTATTTCTATCGCCACCTCTATATCTAACTCTACGTCCATCTCTATCACATCACGATATCTATCTCTATCGCTACCTCTACCTCTATCCATACCTCTACCTCTATCTCTATGTCTATCTCTACCTCTATCTCTATCTCTATCTCTATCTCTATCTGTAACGCTACCTCTACCTAAATCTTTAACTCTATATCTACCTCGACCACTAACTCTACCAGTACCTCTATCTCTATCTCTAACTCTACCTCTACCTCTACATCTATCTCTACCTGTACCTGTACCATTTCCTCGACTGTTACCACTACCTCTACCACTACCTCTATCTTTATCTCTGTCACTATCCCTGACTCTATCGCGACCTCGATCTCGATCTCTGCCTCTATCACATCGTTATCTGTATCTCCATCGCTACCTCTATCTCTATCTCTATCTCTATCTTTACCTCTACCTCTACCTCTATCTCAATGTCAATCTCCACCTCTATCGCTATCTCTATCGCTGCCTCTATCTCTTCTCTATATCTACCTCTATCTCTATCAATATCATTATCTCTATCGCTACCTCTATCTCCACCTACATCTGTATCTCTATCACTATCTCCATCTCCATCTCTATCGCTATCAGTATCTCTATCGCTATCGCTATCTCTACTGTTATCTCGATCTCTACCTCTTCTTTACATCCACCTGTACCACCATCTCTACCACCAACTCAATCTCTATCTCCATCTGTGTCGCTATCTTTATCTTTATCTCTATCTCTACCTCTATCTCTATCTCTATACCTGCCTCTATCTTTATCTCTATCTATATCTTTATCGCTAGCTCTATCTGTATCGCTACCTCTATCTGTATCGCTACCTCTATCTCTATCTCTGCCTCTATCTCGACCTCTGTCTCTGTCTCCACCTCAATCGCTGTCTCAATCGCTACCTCAATCTCTATCTCTATATCTATCTCTATCGCTATCTCTATCTCTATTGCTATCTCTAATGCTATCACCATCTCTACCTCTACCTTTACCTCGACCTGTACCACTACCTCCACCACCAACTCCACCACCAACTCTATCTCTAACTCTATTGCTAGCTCTATCTGTGTTGCTACCTCTATCTCTATCTATCTCTATCTCTACAGCTATCTTTAACTCTATCTCTATCTCTATCTCCATCTCGATCTCTAACTCTATCTCTATCTCTATCTCTATCTCTATCTCTATCTCTATCTCTATCTCTATCTCTATCTCTATCTCTACCTCTACCTCTATCTCTGTCTCTACCGCTATCTCTATCTCTGTCTCTACCGCTATCTCTAACTCTACCTCTATTTCTAACTCTTTCGCTACCTCTACCTCTATCACATTGATATTTCTATATCTATCTCTACCGCTATCTCTATCACTACCTCTATCTCTGTTGCTGTCACTATTCCTATCGCTATCTCTAGTGCTATCGCTGCCTCTACATCTACCTGTACCACCACTCTATCTCTGTCTCTATTTCTAGCTCTATCTGTGTCGCTACCTTTATCTTTATCTCTATCCCTATCTCGATCAGTATCTCTAACTGTATCTCTAGCTCTATCTCTACCTCCACCTCGACCTCGAGCTGTCCCTCTATCTTTACCTGTACCTCTGTCTCTATCTCTATCTCTATGTCTATGTCTATCCCTATCGTTAGCACTATCTCTATTTCTATCACCACCTCTATATCTAACTCTACGTCCATCTCTATCACATCACAATATCTATCTCTATCGCTACCTCTACCTCTATCCATACCTCTACCTCTATCTCTACGTCTATCTCTACCTCTATCTCTATCTCTATCTCTATCTCTATCTGTAACGCTACCTCTACCTAAATCTTTAACTCTATATCTACCTCGACCACTAACTCTACCAGTACCTCTATCTCTATCTCTAACTCTACCTCTACCTCTACATCTATCTCTACCTGTACCTGTACCATTTCCTCGACTGTTACCACTACCTCTACCACTACCTCTATCTTTATCTCTGTCACTATCCCTGACTCTATCGCGACCTCGATCTCGATCTCTGCCTCTATCACATCGTTATCTGTATCTCCATCGCTACCTCTATCTCTATCTCTATCTCTATCTTTACCTCTACCTCTACCTCTATCTCAATGTCAATCTCCACCTCTATCGCTATCTCTATCGCTGCCTCTATCTCTTCTCTATATCTACCTCTATCTCTATCAATATCATTATCTCTATCGCTACCTCTATCTCCACCTACATCTGTATCTCTATCACTATCTCCATCTCCATCTCTATCGCTATCAGTATCTCTATCGCTATCGCTATCTCTACTGTTATCTCTATCTCTACCTCTTCTTTACATCCACCTGTACCACCATCTCTACCACCAACTCAATCTCTATCTCCATCTGTGTCGCTATCTTTATCTTTATCTCTATCTCTACCTCTATCTCTATCTCTATACCTGCCTCTATCTTTATCTCTATCTATATCTTTATCGCTAGCTCTATCTGTATCGCTACCTCTATCTGTATCGCTACCTCTATCTCTATCTCTGCCTCTATCTCGACCTCTGTCTCTGTCTCCACCTCAATCGCTGTCTCAATCGCTACCTCAATCTCTATCTCTATATCTATCTCTATGGCTATCTCTATCTCTATTGCTATCTCTAATGCTATCGCCATCTCTACCTCTACCTTTACCTCGACCTGTACCACTACCTCCACCACCAACTCCACCACCAACTCTATCTCTAACTCTATTGCTAGCTCTATCTGTGTTGCTACCTCTATCTCTATCTATCTCTATCTCTACAGCTATCTTTAACTCTATCTCTATCTCTATCTCCATCTCGATCTCTAACTCTATCTCTATCTCTACCTCTACCTCTATCTCTGTCTCTACCGCTATCTCTATCTCTGTCTCTACCGCTATCTCTAACTCTACCTCTATTTCTAACTCTTTCGCTACCTCTACCTCTATCACATTGCTATTCCTATATCTATCTCTACCGCTATCTCTTTCACTACCTCTATCTCTGTTGCTGTCACTATTCCTATCACTATCTCTAGTGCTATCGCTGCCTCTACATCTACCTGTACCACCACTCTATCTCTGTCTCTATTTCTAGCTCTATCTGTGTCGCTACCTTTATCTTTATCTCTATCCCTATCTCTATCAGTATCTCTAGCTCTATCTCTACCTCCACCTCCACCTCGAGCTGTCCCTCTATCTTTACCTGTACCTCTGTCTCTATCTCTATCGCTACCTCCATCTCTATCGCTACCTCTATCTCTATCTCTTTCTCTATCTCTACCTCTATCTCTATCGCTACCTCTATCTCTATCTCTTTCTCTATCTCTACCTCTATCTTTATTGCTATCTCTATCGCTACCTCTATCTCTATCGCCAACTCTATCTCCATCTGTATCTCTATGTCTATCTATATCTCTATCGCTACCTCTATCTCTATCTCTACCTCTCTCTCTATCGGTATCGCTATCTCTATCTCTATCTAACGTTATCTCTACCACTATCCCTATCTCCTTCTCTATCTCTATCATTATCTCCTTCTCTATCACTACCTCTATCTCTATCACTACCTCTATCTCCACGCCTATCATTGTCTCTAACTCGATCTCTACCTCTATCTCTATCTCTATCTTTATCTCTACCTCTTTCTCTATCTCTATCGGTATGGTTAGATCAATCACTATCTCTATCTCTATCTCAATCTCTATCTCTATCTCTATCTCTATCTCTATCTCTATCTCTATCTCTCGCTCTATCTCTCTATCTGCCACTATCTCTATATCTGCCACTCCCTCTATCACTACCTCTATCTCTACCTCTATCTCTATCACTACCTCTATCTCTGTTGCTGTCACTATTCCTATCGCTATCTCTAGTGCTATCGCTGCCTCAACATCTACCTGTATCACCACTCTATCTCTGTCTTTATTTCTTGCTCTATCTGTGTCGCTACCTTTATCTTTATCTCTATCCCTATCTCTATCAGTATCTCTAACTGTATCTCTAGCTCTATCTCTACCTCCACCTCGACCTCGAGCTGTACCTCTATCTTTACCTGTACCTCTGTCTCTATCTCTATCTCTATCGCTACCTCCATCTCTATCGCTACCTCTATGTCTATCTCTTTCTCTATGTCTACCTCTATCTCTATCGCTACCTCTATCTCTATCTCTTTCTCTATCTCTACCTCTATCTCTATCTTTATATCTGCCTCTACCTCCATTGCTACCTCTATTGCTGCCTGTATCTCCATCGCTATCTCTATCTATATCTTTATCTCTATCTCTACCTCTATCTCTATCTTTATCTCTGTCTCTACCTCCATTGCTACCTGTATCTCTATCGCTATCTCTATTTATATCTCGATCTCTATCTCTACCTCTATCGCTATTCTCTCACTATCTCCACCTCTACCTTCACATGTTCCTCTACCTCCATCTCTATCTCCACCTCAATCTCTAAACTCTACCTCTACCTCTACCTCGAACCGTACCACTACCTCTAAGAGTAACTATCTCTATCTCTGCATCTATCTCTATCTCTATCTCTATCGCTATCTCTAACTCTTCGTCTATCTCTATCTCTACGTCTATCTCTATCTCTAGCTGTATCTCTATCACATTGCTACCTCTATCTCAATCGCTACCTCTATCTCTATCCCTACCTCTATCTCTATCGCTACCTCTATCATTATCGCTATCTCAACCTCTATCTCTCTCTCTCTCTACCTCTATCTCTATCTCTATATCTACCTCTTTCTCTACCTCTATCTCTATTGGTGCCTCTAACTCGGTTGCTACCTCTGTCTCTATTTCTAGCGCTACCTCTAACACTATCTCTATCTCTACCTCTATCTCTATCTTTATCTCTACCTCGATCACAATCTCCACCTCTATCGTTGTCTCTATCGCTACCTCTATCTCTATCGTTACGTCTATTTGTATCTCTAATTATATCTCTAACTCTATCTCTACCTCTAACTCTACCTCTACCTCCACCATGTACCACTACCTTTGCCAGTAATTCTCTCTCTATCTCAATCTCTATCTCTATTTCTAACTCTACCTATATCTCTATCTGTATCTCTATCGCTATCTCTATCACTAGCGCTATCTCTGTCTCTACCGCTATCTCTCTCTCTACCTCTATCTTTATCCCTATCTCTATCGCTATCGCTATCTCTATCACTGTTGCTATCTCTATCTTTTTTTCTACCTGTATTTCTATCTCTATCTCCATCACGACCTTTATCTCAATCTCTATCTCTTGCTCTATCACTAGCCCATCTCATCTCTATCACTACCTCTATTGCTACCTGTATCTCTATCGCTATCTATATCTATATCTCTGCCTCTATCTCTACCTCTGCCTGTACCTCTGCCTCCACCTGTTTCTCTACCATTATCTCTACCTCTTTCTCTACAGCTATCTCTACCTCTATCTCTATCTGTACCTCTATCGCTACCTCTCTCTAACTCTACATCTATCTCTCGATCTCTGCCTCTACCTCTATCTCTATCTCTATCTCTTTCTCTATCTTTATCTTTATCTCTATCTCTAACTCTATCTCTATCATTAACCCTATCTCTATCTCTACCTCTACCAAATGTCGATCTCTATCTTTACCTCTACCACTAACTCTACCACTAACTCTACCACTAACTCTACCACTAACTCGACCACTGACTCTACCACTACCTCTATCTCTACCTCTATCTCTACCTCTATCTCTAACTCTACCTCTGCATCTATCTCTAACTCTATTTCTACCTGTATCTCTGTGTCTATCGCTACCTCAATCTTCATCTATATACCTATCACTACCTCTATCACTACCCCTATCTCTATCACTACCTCTATCGCTATCTCGATCTCTACCTCCATTGCAATCTCTATCTCTATCACCATCGCTATCGTCTCGCTATCTTTACCTCTACCTTTACCTGTACCTCTATCTCTTTCTCTACATCTCTATCTCTATCTGCAACTATATCCATAACTCAATCTCTACCACTACGTCTCCCTCTACCTCGACCTGTACCACTACCTCTAAGAGTAACTCTCTCTCTATCTCTACATCTACCTCGATCTCTATCTCTATCGCTATCTCTAACTCTATGTCTATCTCTATCTCTAACTCTATCTCTACCTCTATCTGTATCACATTGCTATTTCTATCTCTATCTCTACCTCTATCTCTATCGCTACCTCTATCATTATCTCTATCTCTACCTCTATCTCTATCATTACCTCTATCTTTATCGCTACCTCTATCTCTATCTCCACCTCTATCATTGTCTCTAATGCTACCTCTATCTCTATCGTTACCTCTGTCTCTATCCCTATCTCTGACTCTATCGCGAACTCTATCTCTACCTCTAACTCTACCTCTGCCTCGACCTGTACCACTACCTCTACCGGTAACTCTCTCTCTATCTCAATCGCTATCTCTATCTCTATCACATTGCTATTTCTATCTCTATCGCTACCTCTATCTCTATCGCCAACTCTATCTCCATCTGTATCTCTATGTGTATCTATATCTCTATCGCTACCTCTATCTCTATCTCCACCTCTCTCTATCGGTATCGCTATCTCTATCTCTATCTATCATTATCTCTACCACTATCCCTATCTCCTTCTCTACCTCTATCATTATCTCTATCTTTATCTCTACCTCTTTCTCTCTATCTCTATCGGTATGGTTAGATCAATCACTATCTCTATCTCTATCTCTATCTAAATCTCTATCTCTATCTCTATCTCTAGCTCTATCTCTATATCTGCCACTATCTCTATATCTGCCACTCCCTCTATCACTACCTCTATCTCTACCTCTTTCTCTCTATCTCTATTGGTATGGTTAGATCAATCACTATCTCTATCTCTATCTCTATCTCTATCTCTATCTCTATCTCTATCTCTATATCTGCCACTATCTCTATATCTGCCACTCCCTCTATCACTCCCTCTAACTCTACCTCTATCTCTGTCACTACCTCTATCTCTGTTGCTGTCACTATTCCTATCACTATCTCTAGTGCTATCGCTGCCTCTACATCTACCTGTCCCACCACTCTATCTCTGTCTCTATTTCTAGCTCTATCTGTGTCGCTACCTTTATCTTTATCTCTATCCCTATCTCTATCAGTATCTCTAACTGTATCTCTAGCTCTATCTCTACCTCTACCTCGACCTCGAGCTGTACCTCTATCTTTACCTGTACCTCTGTCTCTATCTCTATCGCTACCTCCATCTCTATCGCTACCTCTATGTCTATCTCTTTCTCTATGTCTACCTCTATCTCTATCGCTACCTCTATCTCTATCTCTTTCTCTATCTCTACCTCTATCTCTATCTTTATATCTGCCTCTACCTCCATTGCTACCTCTATTGCTACCTGTATCTCTATCGCTATCTCTATTTATATCTCGATCTCTATCTCTACCTCTATCGCTATTCTATCACTATCTCCACCTCTACCTTTACATGTTCCTCTACCTCCATCTCTATCTCCACCTCAATCTCTAACTCTACCTCGAACCGTACCACTACCTCTAAGAGTAACTATCTCTATCTCTGCATCTATCTCTATCTCTATCGCTATCTCTAACTCTTCGTCTATCTCTATCTCTACGTCTATCTCTATCTCTAGCTGTATCTCTATCACATTGCTACCTCTATCTCAATCGCTACCTCTATCTCTATCCCTACCTCTATCTCTATCGCTACCTCTATCATTATCGCTATCTCAACCTCTATCTCTCTCTCTCTCTACCTCTATCTCTATATCTACCTCTTTCTCTACCTCTATCTCTATTGGTGCCTCTAACTCGGTTGCTACCTCTGTCTCTATTTCTAGCGCTACCTCTAACACTATCTCTATCTCTACCTCTATCTCTATCTTTATCTCTACCTCGATCACAATCTCCACCTCTATCGTTGTCTCTATCGCTACCTGTATCTCTGTCGTTACGTCTATCTCTATCTCTAATTATATATCTAACTCTATCTCTACCTCAATTCTACCTCTACCTCCACCATGTACCACTACCTTTGCCAGTAATTCTCTCTCTATCTCAATCTCTATCTCTATTTCTAACTCTACCTATATCTCTATCTGTATCTCTATCGCTATCTCTATCACTAGCGCTATCTCTGTCTCTACCGCTATCTCTCTCTCTACCTCTATCTTTATCCCTATCTCTATCGCTATCGCTATCTCTATCACTGCTGCTATCTCTATCTTTTTTTCTACCTGTATTTCTATCTCTATCTCCATCACGACCTTTATCTCAATCTCTATCTCTTGCTCTATCACTAGCCCATCTCATCTCTATCACTACCTCTATTGCTACCTGTATCTCTATCGCTATCTCTATCTATATCTACATCTCTGCCTCTATATCTACCTCTGCCTGTACCTCTGCCTCCACCTGTTTCTCTACCATTATCTCTACCTCTTTCTCTACAGCTATCTCTACCTCTATCTCTATCTGTACTTCTATCGCTACCTCTCTCTAACTCTACATCTATCTCTCGATCTCTGCCTCTACCTCTATCTCTATCTCTATCTCTTTCTCTATCTTTATCTTTATCTCTATCTCTAACTCTATCTCTATCATTAACCCTATCTCTATCTCTATCTCGACCTCTACCAAATGTCGATCTCTATCTATACCTCTACCACTAACTCTACCACTAACTCTACCACTACCTCTATCTCTACCTCTATCTCTAACTCTACCTCTGCATCTATCTCTAACTCTATTTCTACCTGTATCTCTGTGTCTATCGCTACCTCAATCTTCATCTATATACCTATCAATACCTCTATCACTACCCCTATCTCTATCACTACCTCTATCGCTATCTCAATCTCTACCTCCATTGCAATCTCTATCACCATCGCTATCATCTCGCTATCTCTACCTCTACCTTTACCTTTACCTCTACCTCTATGTCTATCTCTCTCCATCTCTATCTCTATCTGCAACTATATCCATAACTCAATCCCTACCACTACGTCTCCCTCTACCTTGACCTGTACCACTACCTCTAAGAGTAACTCTCTCTCTATCTCGACATCTATCTCTATCTTTATATCTGCCTCTACCTCCATTGCTACCTCTATTGCTGCCTGTATCTCCATCGCTATCTCTATCTATATCTTTATCTCTATCTCTACCTCTATCTCTATCTTTATCTCTGTCTCTACCTCCATTGCTACCTCCATTGCTACCTGTATATCTATCGCTATCTCTATTTATATCTCGATCTCTATCTCTACCTCTATCGCTATTCTATCACTACCTCCACCTCTACCTTTACATGTTCCTCTACCTCCATCTCTATCTCCACCTCAATCTCTAACTCTACCTCTACCTCTACCTCGAACTGTACCACTACCTCTAAGAGTAACTATCTCTATCTCTGCATCTATCTCTATCTCTATCGCTATCTCTAACTCTTCGTCTATCTCTATCTCTACGTCTATCTCTATCTCTAGCTGTATCTCTATCACATTGCTACCTCTATCTCAATCGCTACCTCTATCTCTATCCCTACCTCTATCTCGATCGCTACCTCTATCATTATCGCTATCTCAACCTCTATCTCTCTCTCTCTCTACCTCTATCTCTATATCTACCTCTTTCTCTACCTCTATCTCTATTGGTGCCTCGAACTCGGTTGCTACCTTTGTCTCTATTTCTAGCGCTACCTCTAACACTATCTCTATCTCTACCTCTATCTCTATCTTTATCTCTACCTCGATCACAATCTCCACCTCTATCGTTGTCTCTAACGCTACCTGTATCTCTGTCGTTACGTCTATCTCTATCTCTAATTATATATCTAACTCTATCTCTACCTCTAACTCTACCTCTACCTCCACCATGTACCACTACCTTTGCCAGTAATTCTCTCTCTATCTCAATCTCTATCTCTATTTCTAACTCTACCTCTATCTCTGTCTGTATCTCTATCGCTATCTCTATCACTAGCGCTATCTCTGTCTCTACCGCTATCTCTCTCTCTACCTCTATCTTTATCGCCAACTGTGCAACAGCCCCAACAAACAAATTTCTCTGCAGCACCTGTGGAAGAGCCTGTCACTCCAGAATTGGCCTTTATAGCCACTCCAGGCGCTGCTTCACAAACCACTGACCACCTCCAGGCGCGTATCCATTGTCTCTCGAGATAAGGAGGCCCAAAAGAACAAACAAAAGAATCTCTATCGCTATCTCTATCACTAGCGCTATCTCTGTCTCTACCGCTATCTCTCTCTCTACCTCTATCTTTATCCCTATCGCTATCTCTATCACTGTTGCTATCTCTATCTTTTTTTCTACCTGTATTTCTATCTCTATCTCCATCACGACCTTTATCTCAATCTCTATCTCTTGCTCTATCACTAGCCCATCTCATCTCTATCACTACCTCTATTGCTACCTGTATCTCTATCGCTATCTCTATCTATATCTACATCTCTGCCTCTATATCTACCTCTGCCTGTACCTCTGCCTCCACCTGTTTCTCTACCACTATCTCTACCTCTTTCTCTACAGCTATCTCTACCTCTATCTCTATCTGTACTTCTATCGCTACCTCTCTCTAACTCTACATCTATCTCTCGATCTCTGCCTCTACCTCTATCTCTATCTCTATCTCTTTCTCTATCTTTATCTTTATCTCTATCTCTAACTCTATCTCTATCATTAACCCTATCTCTATCTCTATCTCTACCTCTACCAAATGTCGATCTCTATCTTTACCTCTACCACTAACTCTACCACTAACTCTACCACTACCTCTATCTCTACCTCTATCTCTAACTCTACCTCTGCATCTATCTCTAACTCTATTTCTACCTGTATCTCTGTGTCTATCGCTACCTCAATCTTCATCTATATACCTATCACTACCTCTATCACTACCCCTATCTCTATCACTACCTCTATCGCTATCTCAATCTCTACCTCCATTGCAATCTCTATCTCTATCACCATCGCTATCGTCTCGCTATCTCTACCTCTACCTTTACCTGTACCTCTACCTCTATCTCTATCTCTCTCCATCTCTATCTCTATCTGCAACTATATCCATAACTCAATCTCTACCACTACGTCTCCCTCTACCTCGACCTGTACCACTACCTCTAAGAGTAACTCTCTCTCTATCTCTACATCTATCTCTATCTCTATCGCTATCTCTAACTCTATGTCTATCTCTATCTCTAACTCTATCTCTACCTCTATCTGTATCACATTGCTATTTCTATCTCTATCTCTACCTCTATCTCTATCGCTACCTCTATCGTTATCTCTATCTCTACCTCTATCTCTATCATTACCTCTATCTTTATCGCTACCTCTATCTCTATCTCCACCTCTATCATTTTCTCTAATGCTACCTCTATCTCTATTGTTACCTCTGGCTCTATCCCTATCTCTGACTCTATCGCTAACTCTATCTCTACCTCTAATTCTATCTCTGCCTCGACCTGTACCACTACCTCTACCAGTAAATTCTCTCTCTATCTCTATCGCTATCTCTGTGTCTACCAGTATCTCTATCAGTACCGCTATCTCTATCTCTACCTCTATCTCTGCCTCTATCGATCCCTCTGTATCTATCTCTAACTCTATTTCTACCTGTATCTCTGTGTCTATCGCTACCTCAATCTCTATCTATATACCTATCACTCCATCTATCACTACCCCTATCTCTATCACTACCTCCATTGCTATCTCTATCTCTATCACTATCGCTATCACATCACTATCACTACCTCTACCTTTACCTGTCCCTCTACCTCTATCTCTATCTCTCTCCATTTCTATCTCTATCTCTAATTATATCTCTAACTCAATCTCTACCACTACGTCTCCCTATTCCTCGACCTGTATCACTACCTCTAAGAGTAACTCTCTCTCTATCGCTACATCTATCTCTATCTCTATCGCTATCTCTAACTCTACGTCTGTCTCTATCTCTAACTCTATCTCTACCTCTATCTGTATCACATTGCTATTTCTATCTCTATCACTACCTCTATCTCTATTGCTACCTCTATCGTTATCTCTATCTCTATCGCTACCTCTATCTCTATCGCCACCTCTATTATTGTCTCTAGCGCTACCTCTATCTCTATTTTTACCTCTATCTCTATCGTTGCCTCTGTCTCTATCCCTATCTCTGACTCTATCGCTAACTCTATCTCTACCTCTAAATCTACCTCTGCCTCGACCTGTACCACTACCTCTACCGGTAACTCTCTCTCTATCTCAATCGCTATCTCTATCTCTATCACATTGCTATTTCTATCTCTATCGCTACCTCTATCTCTATTGCCAACTCTATCTCCATCTGTATCTCTATGTCTATATATATCTCTATCGCTACCTCTATCTCTATCTCTACCTCTCTCTCTATCTCTACCTCTCTCTCTATCTCTATCTCCACCTCTACCGTTGTCACTATCATTACGTCTATCTCTATCGTTACCTCTATCTCTATTGTTACCTCTATCTCTATCTCTATCTCACCCTCTAACTCTACATCTACCTCGACCTGTACCACTACCTCTAACAGTAACGCTCTCTCTATCTCTATCACTACCTCTAACTCTACCTCTACCTCCATCTCTATCTGTATCTCTATTGCTATCTCTATCACAAGCGCTATCTCTGTCTCTAACAGTATCTCTATCACTACCACCATCTCTATCTCTACCTCTTTCTCTACCTCTGCCTCTACATTTTTCTCAGCCACTACCTCTACCTCTTTCTCTACAGCTATATCTACCTGTACCTCTGTATCTCTATCTCTATTTGTACCTCTATTGCTACCTCTCTCTAACTCTACATCTATCTCTCTCTCTCTCTACCTCTTTATCTCTATCGCTATCTTGACCTCTATCACTATTGCTATCTCCATCTTTATTTCTACCTGTATTTCTATCTCTATCTCTACCTCTATCTGTTTCTCTACCTCTATCTCTACCACTATTGCTATCGCTATGTCTATCTCTATCTTTATCTTTATCACTACCTCATTCTCTATCGCTCTCTCTATCTCAATCTCTATCCCTTGCTCTATCACTTGTCTGTCTCATCTCTATCACTACCTCTATAGCTACCTCTATCTCTACCTCTGTCTCTACCTCTGCCTCTACATTTTTCTCAGCCACTACCTCTACCTCTTTCTCTACAGCTATATCTACCTGTACCTCTGTATCTCTATCTCTATTTGTACCTCTATTGCTACCTCTCTCTAACTCTACATCTATCTCTCTCTCTCTACCTCTACCTCTACCTCTATCTCTATCTCTTTCTCTATCTTTATCTCTATCTCCATCTCTATCTCTGTCACTATCTCTATCGCTATCTCTACCTCTATTTTACCTCTACCTCTTTCTCCATCTCTACCTCTACCTCTATCTCTGTCTCAATCTCCACCTCTACATTTACTTCGACCTGTACCACTACCTCTACCACCAACTCTATCTCTATCTCTATTTCTAGCTCTATCTGTTCCCCTGTCTCTACCTCTATCTCTATGTCTATCTCTGTCTCTATCTCCACTTCTATCTCTCTCCCTCCCGCTATCTCTTAATCTACCTCTATTTCTATTGCTATCTCTAACTCTACCTCTACCTCTGTCTCTACCTCTATCTCTATCGCATCGCTATTTCTATCTCTATCGCTACCTCTACCTCTATCTCTATCTCTAACAGTCTCTACCTCTATCTTTACCTCTAGCTGTGTTTCTACCTCTATCTCTACCTGTACCTCTATTACTTCCTCTATCTCTACCTCTATCTTTATCTCTACCTCTACCTCTTTCCCACCTCTATCTCTACCTCTATCACTATTTCTATCTCCATCTCTATCTCCAGCTCTATCTCTATCATTACCTCTACCTCTGTCTCTATCTTAATCTCACCTGTACCTCTATCTCTATGTCTATCTCCACGTCTATCGCTATCTCTATCGCTCCACATATCTCTTCTCTATATCTACCTTTATCTCTATCTATATCTTTATCTCTATCACTACATCGATCTCCATCTCCATCTCTATCTCAATCACAATCTCTATCTCCCTCTCTATCTGTATCTCTATCTCTAACTCTATCTCCACCTATCTCGCTCTCTCTAACTCCATCTCTACCTCTTTCCCTATCTTTATCTATCACTACCTCTATGTCTACCTCAATCTCGCTCTCTATCACTACCTGTATCTCTACCTCTATCACTATCACTATTGCTATCACTATCTCTACCTTTACCTTTACCTGCACCTCTACCTCTATCTATATATCTATCTCTGTATCTATCTCTATCTCTATCTCTATCTCGAACTCTATCTCTACCTCTGCCTCGACCTCTACCTCGACCTGTACCACTACCTCAACCAATAACTCAATCTCTATCTCTATCGCTATCTCTAACTCTACCTCTATCTCGATCTCTATCTCTATTTCTATCACTATCTCTAACTCTAGCTCTATCTCTAGCTCTACCTCTACCTCTACCTCTACCTCTATCTCTAACTCTATCACAATCTCTAACACATCGCTATTTCTGTCGGAATCGCTACCTTATCTCTATCGCTATCTCTATCTCTACCTGTATCTCTATGTCTGTCTATATCTCTAGCTCTATCGCGACCGCTATCTGTATCTTTATGTCTACCTATATCTCTATCACTCTCTGTACCTCTACCTCTATCTCTATCTCTATTGGTATCTCTAACTCTGTCGCTATCTCTGTCTCTATTTTTTTGCTACCTCTATCTCTATCCCTACCTCTATCTCTATCTTTACCTCAACTTCTATCTCTATCTCCACCTCTATCATTGTCTTTATCGCTAGCTCTATCTCTACTTTACCCCTATCTCTATCTTTAACTCTATCCCTACCTCTATCTCCATCGCTACCTCTATCTCTATCTATATCTCTACCTCCATCTCCATCTCAAACACAGACTCTATCGCTACCTCTATCTGTATCTCTATCGCTACCTCTATCTAACTCTATCTCTACCGCTATCACATCACTATTTCTATCTCTATCGCTACCTCTATCTCTATCACTATCTCTATCTCTATCACTACCTCTATCTGTATCTCTGTCTATCTCTATCTCTATCTCTATCGCTATCGCTATCTCCAACTCTACCTCTATCTCTACCTCTCACATCTATATCTCTATCTGTATCTCTGTCTATCTCTATCTCTATCTCTATCGCTATCTCTATCGATATCTCTATCTCTATCGCTATCTCCAACTCTACCTCTATCTCTATCTCTGTCTCTGTCTCTGTCTCTATCTCTACCATTACCTCTATCTCTACCTCTCACATCTATATCTCTATCTGTATCTCTGTCTATCTATATCTCTATCTCTATCGCTATCTCTATCTCTGTCTCTGTCTCTGTCTCTGTTTCTGTCTCTGTCTCTGTCTCTATCTCTACCATTACCTCTATCTCTATTTCTATCACTACCTCCATCTCTAACTATATCGTTAACTCTATCTCTATGGCTATCACTATTGCTATCGCTATCTCTAGTGCTTTCGCTGTCTCTACGTCTACCTTTACCTTGACCTCTATCTCTGTCTCCACCTCTATCTCTATCTCTACCTCTACCTTTCCGTCGACCTGTAATACTACCTCTCGCACCAACTCTATCTCTGTCTCTATTTCTAGTCTATTTGTGTCGCTACGTTTATATCTATCTCTATCGCTATCTCTGCCTCTACCGCTACCTCTATCTTCATCTCTATCGCTATCTCTAACTCTATCTCTATCTCTAACTCTATCTCTACCTCTATCACTATCACATTGCTATTTCCATCTCTATCGTTTCCTCTATCTCTATCGCTAGCTCTATGTCTATCTGTATCTCTGTCTTTCTATATCTCTATCTCTGTCTCTATCTCTATCGTTACCTCTATCTCTATAGCTACATCTATGTCTTTCGCTATCAATATCTCTATCACTATCTCTATCGCTATCTCTACCTCTACCTTTACCTTTACCTCTATCTCCATCTCTACCTTTATCTCTATCTCTGTCTCAATCTCCACCTCTACATTTACATCAACCTGTACCACTACCTCTACCACCAACACTATCTCTATCTCTATTTCTAGCTCTATCTGTGCCGCTGTCTCTACCTCTATCGCTATCTCTGTCTCTATCTCCACCTCTATCTCTCTCCCTACCACTATCTCTTACTCCATTTCTACCTCTATCTCTGTCTCTATTGCTATCGAAAACTCTAGCTCCACCTCTCTCTCTACCTCTATCTCTACCTCTATTTCTATCACATCGCTATTTCTATCTCTATCGCTACCTCTATCTCTGTCTCTAACAGTCTCTATCGCTATCTCTATCTCTATCTCTATCTCTATCTCTGTCTCTGTCTCTATCTCTACCTCTAGCTCTGTTTCTACCTCTATCTCTACCTCTACCTCCATTACTTCCTTTATCTCTACCTCTACCTCTTTCTCTACCTCTTTCCCACCTCTATCTCTACCTCTATCACTATTTCTGTCTCCATCTCTATCTCTATCTCCAGCTCTATCTCTATCATTACCTGTACCTCTTTCTCTATCTTTATCTCTACCTCTCCCTCTATCTCCATGCCTAACACCACATCTATCGCTTTCTCTATCGCTACATCTATCTCTTCTCTATATCTAACTTTACCTCTATCTATATCTTTATCACTATCGCTACCTCTATCTCCATCTCCGTCTCTATCTCTATCACAATCTCTATCTCCCTCTCTATCAGTATCTCTATCTCTACCTCTAACTACCCCACTATCTCTACCTCTAACGCTACCTCTACCTCTATCTTTATCTATATATCTATCACTACCTCTACGTCTACCTCTATCTCACTCTCTATCACTACCTCTATGTCTACCTCTATTACTATCTCTTTTGCTATCACTATCTCTACCTCTACCTTTATCTGCACCTCGATCTCTATCTCTATCTCTAAATATATACTCGTCCTCTGCCTCTACCTCTACCACGACCTCAACCAGTAACTCAATCTCTATCTCTATCGCTATCTCTAACTCTACCTCTATCTCGATCTCCGTCTCTATCTCTATCTCTACCCCCATCTCTATCACATCGTTATTTCAATCAGAATCACTACCTTATCTCTATCGCCATCTCTATCTCTACCTGTATCTCTATGTCTGTCTATATCTCTAGCCCTATTGCTACCTCTATCTGTATCTCTATCGCTACCTCTATCTAACTCTATCTCTACCGCTATCACATCGCTATTTCTATCTCTATCGCTACCTCTATCGCTATCACGACCTCTATCTCTATCTCTATCTGTATCTCTGTCTATCTATATCTTTATCTCTATTGCTACCTCTATCTCTATCGCTGCCACTATCTCTATCTCTATCGCTATCTCCAACTCTACCTCTATCTCTAACTCTATCTCTACCTCTCACATCACTATTTCTATCTCTATCGCTACCTCTGTGTCTATCTGTATCTCTGTCTGTCTATATCTCTATCTCTAACGCTACCTCTATCTCTAACTGTATCTCGACCTCTATCTCTAACTCTATCTCTATCTCTACCTCTATCTCTATCATGTCGCTATTTCTATCTCCATCGCTACCTCTATCTCTATTGTTACCTCTATATCACTATCGGTAACTCTGTCTATCTATATCTCTATCTCTATCTCTATCTCTACCTCTATCTCTATCGCTATTGCTACCTCAATCTCTATGTTAACTCTACCTCTATCTCTATGTTTATCTCTACCTCTATCTTTATCTCGACCTCAATCTCTATGTTTATCTCTGCCTCTATTTCTGCCTCTATATCTGCCTCTATCTCTATCTATAACTCTATCTCTATTGTCACCACTATCTCTATTGCTACCCCTCTCTCTATCGCTATGTCTATCTGTATCTCTCTTGCCAACTCTATATCAACTCTCTCTCTATCTCTCTCTCTATCTCTATAATTATCACTACATCTATTTCTATCTCCACCTCCATCACCATTTCTATTGCTACCTCTATCTCGATCTCTATATCTAGCTCTATCACTACCTCTATCACGATCTCTATCTCTATCTTTATCTGTCTATCACTACCTTTATCGCTATCACTGTCTCTACCTCTATCTCTGTCTCTAACTCTATCTCTCCCTCTACCTCTACCTCACCCTTTACTGCTATCTCTTTCTCTACCTCTATCGCTATCTCTATCGTTACCTCTATCTCTATCATTAGCCCTATCTCTATCTCTATCAGTACCTCTATCTCTATCGCATTGCTGTCGCTATCTCTATTGCTACTTCTATCTCTATCGCTACCTCTATCTCTAACTGTATCTCTATCTCTATCACTAACTCTATCGCTACCTCTATCTCTATCTATATTGCTACCTCCATCTCTATCACTATCTCTATGTATATCTCTACTTCTATCTCTATCTTTACCTCTACCTCTATCTCTACCTCTGTCTCTATGTTTATCTCAACATCTGTCTCTGTCTCTATATCTACCTCTATCTCCATCTCTATCTCTACCACTATCGCTGTCTCTATCTCTATCTGTCTCTGTCTGTATCACTACCTCATTCTCCTTCGCTATCTCTATCTCAATGTCTATCTGTATCTCGTTCTTTATTTCTAGCTCTATCTGTATCGCTACCTCTCTCTCTATCTCTGTCTCTGCCTCTATCTCTTCCTCTCTCTCTACCTCTGTCACTACCTCTGCCTCTTCCTGTTTCTCTATGACAACTCTACCTCTTTCTCTACCACTATCTCTATCTCTACCTCTATCTCTATCTCTACCTCTATCTCTATCTTTATCTCTACCTCTAACTCTATCGCTACCTCCATCTCCATCTCTATATCTATCGATATCTCCATCTCTATCACTTTCGCTATCTCTATCATTATTTCTACCTCTATTTCTATCTCTATCTCTACTTCTATCTCTATCGCTACCTGTATCATTACCTCTATCTGTTCTGCTATCGCTTTCGCTATCTCTATCGCTATCTCTGTTGCTATCTCTATCTCTATCTCTATCGCTACTTCTGTCTCTATCTCTACCTCTATCTCGATGTTTGTCTCTACCTCTATCTCTATCTCTACCTCTGTCTCTATGTTTATCTCTACCTATGTCTCTATCTCTGCATCTACCTCTATCTCTATCTCTACCACTATCACTGTCTCTATCTCTATCTGTATCTGTCTCTATCACTGCCTCATTCTCTTTCGTTATCTCTATCTCAATCTCGATCTCGATCTCGATCTTTATCTCTAGCTCTATCTGTATCACTGCCTCGATCTCTATCTCTACCTCTATCTCTACCTCTGTCTCTATGTTTATCTCTACCTATGTCTCTATCTCTGCATCTACCTCTATCTCTATCTCTACCACTATCACTGTCTCTATCTCTATCTGTATCTGTCTCTATCACTGCCTCATTCTCTTTTGTTATCTCTATCTCAATCTCGATCTCGATCTCGATCTTTATCTCTAGCTCTATCTGTATCACTACCTCTATCTCTATCTCTGCCTCTATCTCTCTCTCTACCTCTGTCCCTACCTATGGTTCTTCCTGTTTCTCTGCCACAACTCTACCTCTTTCTCTACCTCTTTCTCTACCTCTGTTGCTGCCTCTTTCTCTATCTATATGTCTATCACTACCTCTATCGCTTTCTCTATCTCTATGGCTATCTCTATTGCTATCACTATCTCTACCTCTACCATTACCTGTACCCCTAACTCTATCTCTATCACTATCTCTACCTCTATCTCTATCTCTATCTGTACCATTACCTCTACCAGTACCTCTATCTCTATTTCTATCGCCATCTCTAACTCCACCTCTAACTCTATCTCTAACCCTATCTGAACTTCAATCTCTATCACATCGCTATTTCTATCTCAATCGCTACCTCTATCGCTATCACCACCTCTATCTCTACCTGTATCTCTATGTACACCTAGATCTCTATCTCCATCGCACCCTCTACCTCTATTTCTATCGCTACCTCTATCGTTATCTCCATCTCTACCTGTCTGACTCTCTCTCTCTACCTCTACCTCTATCTCTATCTCTTTCTCTACGTCTATCTCCATCTTTACCAGTATCTCTATCACTATCGCTATCTATATCTCAATCTCGATCTCTTGCTCTATCGCGAGCCCGTCTCCTCTCTATCGCTACCTCTATCTCTATCTCTATCTCTATCTCTGTTCCTCTTTCTATCTCTACCTCTTTCTATATTTATAGCTCTATCTGTATTGCGACCTCTAGCTCAATCTCTATCGCTACCTCTATCGTTATCTCCATCTCTACCTCTGTCTGTCTGTCTCTCTCTACCTCTACCTCTTTCTGTGCATCTATCTCCATCTTTACCAGTATCTCTATCACTATTGCTCTCTATATCTCAATCTCGATCTCTTGCTCTATCACAAGCCCGTCTCCTCTCTATCGCTACCTCTGTCTCTATCTCTACCTCTATCTCTATCACTCTATCTGTATCTCTATCTCTATCTCTATCTCTGTCCCTCTTTCTATCTCTATCTCTTTCTATATTTATAGCTCTATCTGTATTGCTACCTCTAGCTCAATCTCTATACCTAACTCCATCTCTACCTCTGCCTCTACCTGTTTCCACACCATTATCTCTACCTCTTTCTCTATCTCTATCTCTAAATCTATCACTGCCTCTGTGTCTATCTCTATCCCTGTCTCTAACTCTACCTCTACCCCTACCTCTACCTCTCCCTCTACCTCTATCTCTACCTCTTTTTCTATCCCTATATCTATCTCTATCAGTATCTCTAACTCTATCATTATCTCTATCTCTAACTCTATCATTACCTCGATCTCTCTCGTTAACCCTATCTCAATCTCTTTCTCTGACACTATGTCTATCTCTTTCGCTACCTCTATCTCCACCTGTATCTGTATCTCTTTCTCTAACACTATCGCTACTTCTATCTCAATCTTCATCTCTCTCTCCATCACTATCTCTATCTCTGCCTCTATCTCTATCTATATATCTATCTCTAAGTTTATCTCTATCTCTACCTGTATCTGTATCTCTATCTGTACCTCTATCCCTGTCTCTATCTCTATCTCTCTCTCTACCTCTACCTTGATCTCTATCTCTATCTCTAGCTCTATCACTAGCTCTGTGTCTACCTCTATCTCTACCTGTACCTTTATTACTTCCTCTATCTCTACCTCTATCTCTATCTCTACCTCTACCTCTTTCTCTACCTCCTTCCCATCTCTATCTCTATCTCTATCACTATTTCTATCTCCATCTCTATCTCTATCTCCAGCTCTATCTCCATCATTACCTCTACCTCTGTCTCTATCTTTATCTTTAACTCTATTGCTACCTCTACCTCCATTTCCATCTCTATCTCTATCACTATCTATGTCTCCCTCTCTATCAGTATCTCTATCTCTATCACTAGCTCTATCTCCACCTGTTTCGCTGTACCTAACTCTACCTCCACCTCTATCTCTATCGCTACCTCCACCTCTATCTTTATCTATATATCTATCACTACCTCTATGTCTACCTCTATCTCGCTCTCTATCACTATCACTTTTGCTATCACTATCTCTACCTCTACCTTTACCTGCGCCTCTACCTCTATCTCTTTCCCGATCTCTATCTCTATCTCTAATTCTATCTCTACCTCTGCCTCGACCTCGACCTGTGCCACTACCTCAACCAGTAACTCAATCTCAATCTCTATCACTATCTCTAACTCTACCTCTATCTCTATCTCTATTTCTATCTCTGTCTCTAATTCTACCTCTACCTCTATCTCTTATTCTACCTCTAGCCCCATCTCTATCATATTGCTATTTCTATCTGAATTGCTACCTTATCTCTATCGCTATCTCTAACTCTATCTGTGCTTCGATGTCTATCTATATCTCTAGCTCTATCGCTACCTCTATCTGTATCTCTATCTCTACCTATATCTCTATCACTCTCTGTACCTCTACCTCTAACTCTATACCTATCTCTATCTCCATTGGTATCTCTCACTCTGTCGCTATCTCTGTCTCTATTTCTATCGCTATCTCTATCTCTATCCTTACCTCTATCTCCATCTTTATCTCTACCTCTATCGGTGTCTCTTTTGCTACCTCTATCTCTATTTTACCTCCATCTCTATCTTTATCTCTATCTCTACATCTATCTCTATTGCTACCTCCATCTCCATTTCTTTATCTATCGATATCTCTATCTCTGTCTGTATCACTTTCGCTATCTCTATATCGCTATTGCTATCTCTATCTTTATTTCTACCTCTATTTCTATCTCTGTCTCTACCTCTATCTCTATCTCTACCTCTACCACTATCGCCATCGCCATCTCTATCTCTATCTTTATCTGCCTCTAACTCTATCTCTACCTCCATCTGAATCGGTACTTCTATCTCTATCTCTATCTGTATTTCTGTCACTACCTTTACCTCTACCTCTATTGCTATCTCTATCTCTATCGCAATCGCTATCTCTATTGCCATCACTATCTCTAACTCTATCTCTACCTCTACCTGTAGCTCTATCTCTATTTCGATCACCATCTCTAACTCTAACTCTATCTGTAACCCTATCTGTACCTCTATCTCTATCACATCGCTATTTCTATCTCAATCGCTACCTCTATCGCTATCACCACCTCTGTCTCTACCTGTATCTCTGTGTATATCTGTATCTCTATCTCTGTTTGTATCTCTAACTCTATCGCTATCTCTGTCTCTATTTCAGCGCTACCTCTATCTCTATCTTTATCTCTGCCTCTATCTCTATCCCCATCTCTATCATTGTCTGTATCGCTACCTCTTCTTTCTTTTGGGCCTCCTTATCTCGAGAGACAATGGATACGCGCCTGGAGGTGGTCAGTGCTTTGTGAAGCAGCGCCTGGAGTGGCTATAAAGGTCAATTCTGGAGTGACAGGCTCTTCCACAGGTGCTGCAGAGAAATTTGTTTGTCGGGGATCATTACCTCTATCTCTATCTCTGTCCCTGTCTCTATCTCTCGCTCTTTCTATATTTATAGCTCTATCTGTATCACTACCTCTTTCTCTATCTCTATATCTAACTCCATCTTTACCTGTGCCTCTACCTGTTTCTCTACCACTATCTCTACCTCTTTCTCTATCTCTATCTCTAAATCTATCACTGCCTCTGTCTCTATCTCTATCCCTATCTCTATCTCTATCTCTCTGGCTACCTCTACCTCCACCTCTGTCTCTATCTCTATCTCTACCTCTTTTTCTATCTCTTATACCTATCTCTAACTCTATTGGTATCTCTAACTCTAACTCTATCTCTGTCTCTATTTCTATCATGACCTCTATCTCTAACTCTATCATTACCTCGATCTCTATCCTTAACCCTATCTCAATCACTTTCTCTGTCACTACGTGTATCTCTTTCACTGCCTTTATCTCTATCTGTATCCTTATCTCTATCTCTAACTCTATCTCTATCTTTATATCTATCTCTACGTCTACCTCCAGCTCTCCCATTATCTCTAACTCTATCGCTATCTCTGTCTCTATTTCTATCGCTAACTCGATCTCTAACTCTATCATTACCTCGATCTCTGTCTCTTTCTCAGTCAATACGTCTAACTCTTTCGCTACCTCTATCTCTCTCTGTATCTGTATCTCTAACTCTATCACCATCTCTATCTGTATTTCTATCTCTGTCTCAATCTCTATGTTTATCTCTACCTGTATCTCTATTTATCTGTATCTCAGTCTCTACCTCTATCTCATTGTTTATCTCTACATCTATCCCTAAATCTATCTCTATCTCTCTCTCTACCTCTACCGCTACCTCGACCTCTACCTCTACCTCTACCGATATCTCTATCTCTATCTCTATCTCTACCTCTTTTTCTATCACTATATCTTTCTCTATCTTTAATGGTATCTCTAACCATGTCACTACCTCTATCGCTTTCTCTATCTATAGCTCTATTGCATTGCTATCTCTATCTCTATTTCTAACTCTATCTCTATCGATATCTCTACCTCTCTTTCTATCTCTATGTTTATCTCTATCTCTATCTCTATCTGTATATATGCCTCTATCTCTATCTCTATCGTTACCTCTACATCAATCTCTCTCTCTTTCTCTATCTCTATATTTATCACTATCTCTATCTCCACTACTATCACTGTCTCTGTCTCTATCTCGATCCCTATATCTACCTCTATCTCTATCTCTAACTCCAACTCTATCGCTACTTCTATCTCTACCCCGTCTGTATCTCCACCTCGATCGCTGTCTCCATCGCAGCCTCTATCTCTATCTCTATATCTATCTCAATCTCTATCTGTATCTCTTCTCTATATCTATCGTTACCTCTATCTCTGTTGCTACATCTATCTCTATCATTCCGTCTAGCTCTATCTCTATCTTTATCACTACCTCTACCTCCACTGCTAACGCTATCTCTAATGCTTCCTCTATCTCTATCTTTATCTCTATCGCTACCTCTATCTCCATCTCTATCTCAATCACTATCTCTGTCTCTATCTCTATCAATATCTCTATCTCTATCACTACCTCTATCTCTACCACTCTTGCTATCTCTATCTCCAAATCTACCTCTATCTCCATCTTTATCGCTACCTCAATCCCTATCTCGTTCTCTATATCTGTCAGTAACTCTATTTCTATCTCTAACTCTATCATTCCCTCTATCTCTACCTCTATCTCCCTCTCGCTCTATGGCTTTCTCTATTGCTATCAGTATTTCTATCTCTATCGCTATCTCTACCTCTACCTCTACCTCTACCTATATCTCTACCTCTATCTCTACGACTACCTCTATCTCTATCTCTATCTGTATCGCTACTCTTTCTCATTCTCTGCCTCTATCTCTACCTCTGTCTCTACCTTTGCCTCTACATGTTTCTCTACCGCTATCTCTACCTCTTTCTCTACAGCTATCTCGACCTCTATCTCTCTCTCTCTATCTCTACCTCTAGCTCTACCTCTTTCTCTCTCTCGATCTCTATCTCTGTTGGTATCTCTAAATTTATCACTATCTCTGTCTCTATTCCTATCGCTACCTCTATCTCTATCATAACCTCTATCGCTATTATTAGCCCTATCTCTATCTCTATCTCTATCACTCCCTCTTTCACTATCGCTACCTCTATCTCTGTTGCATTGCTATCTCTCTAATGCTACCTCAATCACTATCTGTATCGGTATCTCTATCTCTAACTCTACCGCTACCTCTATCTTTATCTCTATCTCTATATATATCTCTACCTCGATGTCTATCTCTACCTCCATCTCTATGTCTATCTCTACCTCTATCTCTATATTTATGTCTACCTCTATCTCTATATTTATGTCTACCTCTATCTCTATGTTTATCTCTGCTTTTATCTCTATCTCTGTATCTATCTCTATCTCTATCTATATCGCTATCTCTATCATTACCTCTATCTCTATCACTACCTTTGTCTCTATCGCTACGTATATCTCTATCTCTATATTTATCGCTACCTCTGTCTCTATCTCTATCTTCACCTCTATCGCCACCTCTATCTCTATCTTTATCTCTACCTCTGTCTCCATCTTTACCACTATCACTAACTCTATCTCTATCTTTATCTGTCTCTATCACTACCTTTATCACTATCACTGTCTCTGCCTCTATCTATATCTCTGTCTCTAACGGTATCTCTCCCTGTACCTCTATGTCGACCTTTACAGCTACCTCTACCAGTACCTTTTTCTGTACCTCTATCTCTATCAGTACCTCTATCTCTATCTCTACCTTTATCTCTATTGCATTGCTATCTCTATCTCTATTGCTACTTCTATCTCTATCGCTACCTCTACCTCTGACTGTACCTGTATCTCTATCACTATGTTTATCTCTACCTCTGTCTCTATCTCTATATCTACCTCTTTCTCTATCTATATCTCTATCTCTATCGTTACCTCCATCTCCGCCTCTATCGCAATCTCTGTCTCTACCTCTATCTCTATCTCTATATGTACTTCTATCTCAAAGTCTATCTATATCTCTATCTCTATCATTACCTCGAACTCTATTGTTACCTCCATCTCCATCTCTACCTCTATCTCTATCTCTATCTCCATCTCTATCTCCACTGCTATCTCTATCTGTATCTCTACCTCTATCTCGATCTCTACCTCTATCTCTATCTTTATCCCCATCTCTATCTTTATCTCTATCTCTATCGCTATCGCTATCTCCATCTCTATCGCTATCTCCATCTCTTTATCTATCGATATCTCTATCTCTATCTCTATCTCTGTCACTATTGCTAGCTCTATCTTTATTTCTACTTCTATTTCTATGCCTATCTCTATCGGAACCTCTGTCTCCACCTCTATCGCTATCTCTATCTCTACCACTATCGCTATCGCTATCTCCATCTCGATCTTTATCTTTCTCTATCCCTACCTCATTCTCTATCGCTATCCCTATTTCAGTCTCTATCTCTATCTCTGTTGCTACCTCTATCTCTAACTGTACCTGTATCTCTATCACTAACGCTATCGCTACCTCTATCTCTACCTCTATCTCTATGTTTATCTCTACCTCTATCTCTATCTGTATTTCTATGTTTATCTCTACCTCTGTCTCTATCTCTATATCTACCTCTATCTCTATCGATATCTCTATCTGTATCGTTACCTCTATCTCTATCACTGCCTCTATCTCTATCGCTATCTCTATCTCTATCCCTACCACTATATCCATCTCTTTCTCTATCGCTATATTTATCTCTCCCTCTGTCTCTATCTCCTTCTCCACCTCTGTTGCTATCTCTGTCTCTACCTCTATCATTATCTCTATATCTACCTCTATATCAAATTCTATCTCTACCTCTATCATTACCTCTATTTCTATTGTTACCTCCATCTCTATCTTCATCTCTACCTCTATCTCTCTCGCTACCCCTATCTGTATCTCTACCTCCATCTCCATAACCATCGTTATCTCTATCTCCAGCAGTACCTCTATCTGAATCGTTACCTCTATCTCTATCTCTATCTCTGTCACTATCGCTATCTCTATCTCCATCTCTTTATCTATCTCTATCTCTATCTCTGTCACTATCACTATCTCAATCATTATTGCTATCTCTATCTTTATTTCTACCTCTATTTTTATGTCTAACTCTATCAGAACCTTTATCTCTAGCTCTACCTCGATCTCTATCTTTATCTCTACCACTATCACTATCGCTATCTCTATCTCTTTCTTTATCTGTCTCTATCACTACCTCATTCTCTATCATTATCTGTATCTCAATTTCTATCTCTATTTTTATCTCTAGCTCTATCTGTATCGCTACCTCTATCTCTGTCATTCTCTCTGCCTCTATCTCTACCTCTGTCTCAACCTCTATCCCTACCTCTGCCTCTTCCTGCTTCTCTACCACTATCTCTACCTCTTTTTCTACAGCTATCTCTACCTCTATTTCTATCGCTATCTCTAACTCTATCTCTATCTCTATCGGTATCTGTATTTCTTTCATTATCTCTGTCTCTATTTCTATCACTACATCTATCTCTATCTCTATCTTTATTGTTACCTCTATCTCTATCGTTAGCCCTATCTCCGTCACTTACCTCTATCGCTATGTCCACCTCTATCTCTATCGCTACCTCTATCTCTATCCGTACCTGTATCTCTATCTCTAACTCTATCGCTACCTCTATCTCTTCCTCTACCTCTATGTTTATCTCTACCTCTATCTCTATCTTTATCTCTACCTCCATCTCAATCTCTGTCACTAGCTGTATTTTCATCTCTACCTTTATTTCTATATCTACCTCTATCTCTATCTATATCTCAATCTCTATTGTTACCTCTATCACTGTCACTACCTCCATCTCTATCTCCGTTGCTACCTCTACATCAATCTCTCTCTATTTCTATCTCTATATTTATCACAAGCTCTGTCTCGATCTGTATCTCCACCTCTATCGCTGTCCCTATCGCTACCTCTATCTCAATCTCTATATCAACTTCTATCTCTATCTTTATCTCTATCGCTATCTCTATCGCTGCCTCTATCTCCATCTCTATCTCAATCACTATCTCGATCTCCCTCCACATCTCTATCAGTATCTCTATCTCACTCACTACCTCTACCTCCAATTCTATCGGTGTCTCTAGCAATATCTCTACCTCTATCTCTATCTCAGTCGCTACCTCTATCCCTATCTCTGTCTCCATATCTATCAGTAACTCTCTCTATCTCGATCACTACCTCTATCTCGACCTTAATCCCCATCTCGTGTTCTATCGCTACCTCTATCATGATCACTATCTGTATCGCTTCCACTATCTCAATCTCCATCGCTACCGATATGTCAATCTCTCTCTCTATCTCTATCTCTATCTCTACCTCTATCTGTATCTCTACCTCTATCTCCATCACCATCGTTATCTCTATCTCTAGTGCTACCTCGATCTGTATAGTTGCCTCTATCTCTACCTCTACCTCTATCGCTACCTCTATGTCTACCTTTATTTCTATCTCTATCACTATCGCTATCTCTATCTCCATTTCTTTATATATCGATATCTCTATCTCTAACTTTATCACTATCGCTATCTCTACCTCTGTCACTATTGCTATCACTATCTTTATTTCTACCTCTATTTCTATGTCTATCTCCATCGCTACCTCTATTGCTAACTCTACCTCAATCTCTATATCTCTACCACTATTTCTTTCTCCATCTCTATCGTTACCTCTGTGCCTATGTTTATCTCTATCTCCAGCTCTATCTCTATCCTTATCTCTACCTCTACCTCTATCTCTATGTCTATCTCCATCTGTAACGCTACCTTTTTGGCTACCACTACCTCTTTCTGTACCTCTATCTCTATCTCTATTGTTACCTCTACCTCTATCGTTAGCCTTATCTCTATCTCTATATCTACCTCTATCTCTATCTATATCTTTATCTCTATCGCTACCTACATCTCTATCTCTATCACTATCTCTATCGGCATCTCTATCTCTATCAGTATCTTTATCTCTATCACTACTTCTTTGTCTATCGCTACCTCTATCTCAATCTCTATCGATATATCTATCACTACCTCTATCTCTATCACTACCTCTATCTCAAACTCTACCTCTGCCTTTAGCTCGACCTGTACCACTACCTCTACTACCAACGCTATCTCTCTCTCTGTTTCTAGCTCTAGCTGTGACGCTACCTTTATCTCTATCTCTATCTCTATCTCCACCTCTATCTCCACCTCTATCTCCACCTCTATCGCTATCTCTATCTCTACCTCTATCTCCACCTCTATCGCTATCTCTATCTCTACCTATATCTCTATCCTTAACTCTATTAAGATCTCTACCTCTATCTGTGTCACATCGGTATTTCTATCTCTATCTCTACCTCTATCTCTATCTGTATCTCTATATCTTTATCTCTATCGCTACCTCTATCTCTATCGCTACCTCTATCTGTACCTGTGCCACTATCTCTATCTCTATCTTTGCCTCTATCTTTATCTTTACCTCCATCCCTATCTCCACCTCAATCACAGTCTCTGTCACTACCTCTATCTCTCTCTATATATCTACCTCTGTATTTATCTCTATCTCTACCTCTATCTCTATCACTGTCTCTCTCTGTATCTCTACCTCTGCCTTTACCTCGACCTGTATCACGACCTCTGCCACCAACTCTACCTCTATATATGTCGCTATCTCTATCTTTATCTCCACCTCTATCTCTCTCTCTATTGTTATCTCTAACTCTACCTCTTTCTCTATCGGTCTCTCTAACTCAACCTCTACCTCTATCTCTAACTGTATCTCGACCTCTATTTCTATCACATCGCTATTTCTATCTCTACCGCTACCTCTATCTCAATCACTACCTCTATCCACATCTGCATCTATGTCTATGTCTATGTCTATCTCTATCTCTATCACTACCTCTATCTCTATCACTATCTCTACATCTACCTCTATCTCTATCTATATTTCTACCTCTACCTCCATCGCTACCTTTATCTCTATCTCTTTCTGTACCTCTCTCTCTGTCTCTATCGGTATCGCTATCTCTATCTCAGTCTTTCTCTATATCGCACTGTCTATCACTATCACTATCTCTATCTCTAACAGTCTCTATCGCTATCTCTATCTCAAGCTCTCTCTCTCTCTCTATCTCTAACAGTCTCTATCTCTATCTCTTGAGTTTTCTCTACCTCTATCACTACCTCTATATCCACCTCTATCGCAGTCTCTAACTAGATCTCTGCCTCTATCTCTACCTCTACCTCTATCTCTATCTCTGGCTATACATCTATCACTTCCACGAACTCTACCTCTATCTCTAACTCTATCTCTACCTCCAACTCTATCATATCGCTATTTCTATCTCAAATGGTACCTCTATCTCTATTTGTATCTTTATGTCTATCTATACGTCTATCGCTACCTCTATCTCTATCTTTATCGCTATCTCTATTGTTATCTCTATCTCTACCACTATCTCTAGCTCTCTCTACCTCTACCTCCAGATTTATCTCTAACTCTATTGGTATCTCCAACTCTATCACTATCTCCGTCTCTATTTCTATCGCTACATCTATCTCTATCTCTAGCTGTCTCTCTATCTCTATCACATTGCTATTTCTATCTCTATCACTACCTCTATCTCTATTACTACCACTACGTCCATCTGTATGTATCTCTATGTCTATCTATATCTCTATCTCTATCGCTATCACTATCACTATCTCTATCCCAAGTTCTATCTCTACCTCTATCTCTGCCTGTACCTCTATTACTTCCTCTATCTCTACCTCTATCTCTATCTCTATCTCTACTTCTACCTCTTTCTCTACTTCTTTCCCACCTCTATCTCTCTCACTATTTCTAACTCCATGATATCTCCATCTCCAGCTCTATCTCTAACTCTACCTCTATCTCTATCTCCACCTCTATTGCTACCTCCATCGCTACCAGTATTTCTTCTCTATATCTACCTATATCTCTATCTATATCTTTATCTCTATCCCTACCTCTATCTCTGCCTGTTCCTCTATTACTTCCTCTATCTCTACCTCTATCTCTATCTCTACCTCTACCTCTTTCTCTACTTCTTTCCCACCTCTATCTCACTATTTCTAACTCCATGTCTATCTCTATCTCCAGCTCTATCTCTAACTCTACCTCTATCTCTATGTCTATCTCCACCTCTATTGCTACCTGCATCGCTACCAGTATTTCTTCTCTATATCTACCTATATCTCTATCTATATCTTTATCTCTATCTCTACCGCTATCTCTATCTCTACCTCTGCCTCTTTCTCTACCTCGTTCCCACCTCTATCTCTATCTCTATCACTATTTCTATCTCCATCTCTATCTCCAGCTCTATCTCTATCTCTACTTCTACCTCTATCTCTATGTCTACCTCCACCTGTATCGCTATCTCTATCCATCGCCATCTCTTCTCTATCCCCACCTCCATCTCAATCTATGTCTTTAACTATATCGATTCCTCTATCTCCATCTCCATCTATCTCTATCACTATCTCTACATCCCCTTCTATCTCTATCAGTATCTCTATCGCTACCTCTATCTCCACCTCTATCTCCACCTCTATCGCTCTCTCTAACTCTATCTGTACTTCTACGTCTATCTCTATCACGACCTCTATATCTACCTCTATCTCGATCTCTACCATTACCTCTACCTCTATCGCTATCTCTATCTCTAACCATCGCTATTGCTATCTCTATTGCTATCAAAATCTCTACCTCTACCTTTACCTGTACCTCTACCTCAATTTCTATCTCAATTGCTACCTCTTTCCCTATCAATGCCTCTATCTCTACCTGCATCTCTATGTCTATCCATATCTCTATCTGTATCACTATCTCCATCTCTATCTCTATCGCTAACTCTATCGTTATCTCTATCTCAACCTTTAACTCTACCTCTATCTCTAACTTTAAGGCTAACTCTGTCTCTATCTCTATCTCTACCAGTTTGTATAACTCTATCGCTATCACTGTCTCTATTTGTATCACTACCTCTATCTCTATCTCCCCCTTTATCATTGTCTCCATCACTACCTTTATCTCTAGTGTTATCTCTATCTCTGTCGTTACCTCTATCTCTATCTCTATGTCTATCGGTATCTCTATCACTACTGCTATCTCTCCCTTTACCAGTATCTCTGTCACTATCTCTATCTATATCTCTATCGCTACCTCGATTTCTATCTTTATCTCTATCTCTATCTCTATCGCTATTTCTATCTCTATCCCTAATTCTACCTCTATTTATATCTCTATCTGTACCGCTGCCTCTATCTCTACCACTATCACTATCGTTATGTCTATCTTTATCTGTCTCTATCACTACCTCATTTGCTATCGCTAGCTCTATCTCAATCTCTACCTCTTGCTCTATCACTAGCCCATCTCATCTCTATCGCTACCTCTACCTCTATCTCTATCTCTGTCTCTGTCTCTATCTCTATCTCTTTCTATAGCTCTATCTCTACCTGTATCGCTGCCTCTATCTCTACCTCTTTCTCTACAGCGATCTCTACCTCTATTTCTATCACCACCTCTATTTCTATCAATTTCACTATCTCTATTTCTATCTCTTTCTACCTCTACCACTATCTCTATCTCTACCTCTTTTTCTAGCACTATCTCTGTACGTATCTCTAACTCTATTGCTACCTCTTTCACTGTTTCTTTCGCTACCTCTATCTCTATCGCTACCTCTATCTCTATCTCTATCTCCACCTCTATCTCTACTTCTATCTCTATCTTTAGTCTATCACTATCTCTACCTCTTTCTCTATATTTATCTCTACCTCTATCTCTATATCTATATCTACCTCTATCTCTATCTATATCTCTATCTCTATCGTTACCTCTATCTCTATCGCTACCTCAATCTCTATCTACATCGCTACCTCTACGTCTATCTCTCTATCTATCTCTATCTCGATATTTATCGCTACCTCTGTCTCTATCTCTATCTCTACCTCTATCGCTGTCTCTATCGCCTCCTCTATCGCTATCTCTATATCTACCTCTATTTCTACCTATATCTCTATCACTGCGTTTATCTCTACCACTATCGCCAGCTCCATCTCTAAATCTACCTCCATCTCTATCTCTGTCGCTACCTCTGGCCCTATCACTGTCTCTAGATCTGTCGGTTATGCTATCTCTATCTCTATCCCCATCTCTCTCTTTATCGCTATCTCTATCGCTATCTCTAGCTCTAACTCTAACTCTACCTCTATCTATATATCTATCTCTATCTCTAACTCTACCTCTACCTCGACATCTACCACTAGCTGTACGACTACCTCTATCTTTATCTCTCTCTATCGCCATTTCTAACTCTGTCTCTACCTCGGCCTCTCTCTCTATCTCTATCGCTACCTCTATCACTATCTCACCATTATCACTACCTCATTCTCCATCGCTATCTCTATCTCAATCGCTATCTCTTGCTCCATCTCTACCCTGTCTCATCTCCATTGCTACCTCTATCTCTATCTCTATCTCTATCTCTATCTCTATCTCTATCTCTATCTCTAGCTCTATCTGTATTGGTACATCTTTCTCTATCCCTGCCTCTATCTCTAACGCTATCTCTACCTCTTTCTCTACAGCTATCTCTGCCCCTATCTCTATCTCTATCTCACTCTACCTCTATCTCTATCTCTACCTCTTTCTTACCTCTATCTCTATCTCATTGTCTATCTCTATCGGCATCTCTAACTCTATCGCTATCTCTGTCTCTATTTCTATTGCTACCTCTATCTCTATCTCTACCTCAATCGCTATCGTTAGCTCTATCTCTATCTCTATCAATACCTCTATCACTATCTCTACCTCTATCGCATTGCTATATCTATCTCTATTGCTACCTCTATCTGTATCTGTATCTGTATCTCTATCGCTAACTCTTTTGCAGCCTCTATCCATATCTCTATCTCTACCTCTATCTCTATATTTATCTCTATGTCTATCTCTATACCTATCTTTACCTCTATCTCCATCACTAACCGTTTCTCTATCGCGACATGTATCTCTATTTCTATTGCTACCTCTACATCAATCTCTCTATCTATATTTAATTGTAGCTAACTCTGTCTCTATCTCCACCTCTATCGCTATCTCTATCGCAATCTGTATCTCTATCTTTATCTCTACCTCTAGCTCTGTTTCTACCTCTATCTCTACCTGTACCTCTATTCCTTCCTCTATCTCTACCTTTATCTCTATCTCTACCTCTACCTCTTTCTCTACCTCTTTATCCCCTCTGTCTCTACCTCTATCACTATTTCTATCTCCATCTCCATCTCTATCTCCAGCTCTATCTCTATCATTACCTCTACCTCTGTCTTTATCTTTATCTCTACCTCTACCTCTATGTCTATCTCCAGCTCTATCGCTATCTCTATCGCTCCACATAGCTCTTCTCTATATCTACCTTTATCTCTATCGCTACATCTATCCCCATCTCTGTCTCTATCTCAATCACAATCTCTATCTCCCTCTCTATCAGTATCTCTATCTCTACTTCTATCGCCACATATATAGCTCTCTCTAACTCTATCTCTACCTCTATCTCTATCTTTATCTATATATCTAACACTACCTCTATGTCTACCTCAATCTCACTCTCTATCACTACCTCTATCTCTACCTCTATCACTATCTCTATTGCTATCACTATCTCTACCTCTACCTTTACCTGCACCTCTACCTCTATCTCTATCTCGATCTCTATCTCTATCTCTAACTCTATCTCCACCTCTGCTTCTACCTCTACCTCGACCTGTACCACTACCACAACCAGTAACTCAATCTCTATCTCTATCTCTACCTCTACCTCTATCTCTAACTCTGTCTCTACCCCCATCTCTATCACATCGCTATTTCTGTCAGAATCGCTACCTTATCTTTATCGCTATCTCTATCTCTACCTGTATCTCTATGTCTGTCTATATCTCTAGCTCTATTGCTGCCGCAATCTGTATCTCTATCGCTCCCTCTATCATTATCTCTATTTCAACCTATATCTCTATCACTCTCTATACCTCCATCTCTACCTCTACCTCTATCTCTATGTCTATCTCCATCTCTATCGCTATCTCTATCGCTCCACATATCTCTTCTCTATATCTAGGTTTCTCTCCATCTATATTTTTATCTCTATCGCTACATCGATCTCCATCTCTGTCACTATCTCAATCACAATCTCTATATCCCTCTCTATCAGTATCTTTATCTCTACTTCTATCTCCACCTATATCGCTCTCACTGACTCTATCTCTACCTCTATCTCTATCACATCGCTATTTCTATCTCAAAAGCTCCCGATATCTATATATCTGCTTCTAACTCTATTTCTATCGCTATCACTATCACTAACTCTACCTCTATCTCTAACACTATCTCTACCTCTATCTGTATCATATCGCTATTTCTATCTCTATCGCTACCTCTATCTCTATCGCTACATCTATCTGTATCTCTATCGTTCCCTCTATCAGTATCTCAATCTCTACCTATATCTCTATCACTCTCAGTACCGCTATCTCTACTTCTATCTCTATCTATCTCTATTGGTATCTCTAACTCTGTCGCTATCTCTGTCCCTATTTTTATTGCTACCTCTTTCTCTATCCCTAGCTCTATCACTATCTTTATCTCTACTTCTATCTCTGTCTCCACCTCTATCTCTGTCTCCACCTCTATCATTGTCTCTATCGCTAGCTCCATCTCTACTCTACCTCTACCTTTAACTCTATCTCTACCTCTATCTCTATCGCTACCTCTATTTCCATCTCTTTATCTGTCAGTATCTCTATCTCTATCTGTATCTCTTTCGCTACCTCTATCTCGATCACTATTGCTATTTCACTGGAAATTTCTACCTCTATTTCTTTCTCTATATCAACCGCTATCTCTATCGCTACCGCTACCATTATCGCTATCGATATCTTTAACTGTATCGCTATCGCTATCGCTATCTTTAACTGTATCGCTATCGCTATCTTTAACTGTATCGCTATCGCTAACTCAACCTCTATCCCTAACTCTATCTGTATGACATCGCTATTTCTATCTCTATCGCAAACTCTGTCTCTGTTGCTACTTCTATCTTTATCCCTACCTCAATCACGATCGGCATCTCTGTCTATCTGTATCTCTATCTCTAACTCTATCTCTACCTCTATCTCTATCACATCGCTATCTCTATCTCTATCACTACCTCTATCTCTATCTTTATCTCTACCTCTATCTTTACCTCAACCTCCATCTCTATCTCCACCCCAATCACAGTCTCTATCGCTACCTCTATCTCTATCTCTATCGCTACCTCTATCTCTATATCTTCTTCTATCTCTATCTCTATCATTATCTCTATCACTACCTCTATCTCTCTATATCTCTATCTCTATCGCTACCTCTATCTCTTACTCTATCTATACCTCTATCTTTATCTCTATTGCTACCTCTATCTCTATCTGCATCTCTGTCTATCTATATCTCTATCTCTATCGCTACCTCTTTCTCTTACTCTATCTTACCTCTATCTCTAACTCTATCTCTACCTCTATCTGTATCACATCGCTATTTCTAACTCTATCGCTACCTCTATCTCTATCGCTACATCTATCTCTATCTGTCTATATCTCTATCTCTGACTCTACCTCTATCTCTAACTCTATCTCTACCTTTATCTCTATCACATTGGTATTTCTATCTCTGCTGCTATCGCCATCTCTATCTCCAGCTCAATCGCAGTCTCTATCGCTACCTTTATCTCTATATCTATCAATGCCTCTATTTCTATCTCTATCACTACCTCTATCTCTAACACTACATCTATCTCTATCTGTATCTCTGTCTATCTATATCTCGATCTCTATCACTATCTCTGTCTCTAACTCAATCTCTAGCTCTATCTCTATCACATCGCTATTTCCATCTCTATCGCTACCTATATCTCCATCGCTACATCTATCTCTATCTGTATCTCTGTCTATCTATATCTCGATCTCTATCACTATCTCTGTCTCTAACTCAATCTCTAGCTCTATCTCTATCACATCGCTATTTCTATCTCTATCGCTACCTATATCTCCATCGCTACATCTATCTCTATCTGTATCTCTGTCCATCTATATCTCTATCACTACCTCTATCTCTATCTCTATCACTACTTCTATCGCTGACTCTATCTCTACCTCTATCTCTATCACATCGCTATTTCTATCTCTATCACTACCTCTATATCTATCATTACATCTATCTCTATCTGTATCTCTGCCCATCTATATCTCGATCTTTATCACTCCCTCTAACTCTATCGCTACATCTATGTCTATCTGTATCTCTGACTATCTATATCTCTATCTCTATCGCTATCTCTATCTCTTACTCTATCTCTACCTCTATCTCTAACTCTATCTCTACCTCTATCTCAATCACATCGCTATTTCTATCTCCATCGCTACATCTATCTCTATCTGTATCTCTATCTATATCTCTATCTCAATCACTACCTCTATTTCTGTCGCTACCTCTATCTCTATCTCTACCAGTACCTCTATCTCTAACTATATTGCTACCTCCATCTCTATGGCTTTCACTATTGCTATCACTATCTCTAGTGCTATCGCTGTCTCTATGCCTACCATTACCTCTACCTCTACCTCTATCTCTACCTCTATCTCTATCTCTATCTCTACCTTTCCGTCGACCTGTGCCACTACCACTACCACAAACTCTATCTGTGCCTCTATTTCTAGCTCTATCTGTGTCACTACCTTTATCTCTATCTCTATCTTTATCGCTATCGCTATTGTGATCTCTAACTCCACCTCTATCTCCACCGCTATCTTTAATTCTGTCTCTATCTCTATCACTATCACATCGCTATTTCTATCTCTATCGCTAACTCTATCTCTGTTGCTACCACTACCTCTATCACTATCTCTATCTGTACCTCTGCCCATCTATATCTCTATCTCTATCGCGACCTCTATCTCTAACTCTATCTCTACCTCTATCTCTATCTGTATCTCTGCCCATCTATATCTCTATCTCTATCGCGACCTCTATCTCTAACTCTATCTCTACCTCTATCTCTATCACATCGTGATCTCTATCTCTATCACTACCTCTACCTCTATCTTTATTTCTCCCTCTATCTTTATCTCAACCTCCATCTCTATCTCGACCCCAAACACAGTCTCTATCGCTACCTCTATCTCTATCTCTATTGCTACATCGATCTCTATCTCTTATCTCTACATCGATCTCTATCACATTGCTATTTCTATCTCTATTGCTACCTCTACCTCTATCTCTACCTCTATCTCGACCTATATCTCTAACTCTATCGCTATCACATCGTCATTTCTATCACTATCTCTATCTCTATCGCGACCTCTACCTCCATCTGTATCTCTGTCTATCTATATCTCTATCTCTATCACTACCTCTATCTCTTACTCTATCTCTACCTCTATCTCTACCTCTATCTGTATCACATCGCTATTTCTATCTCTATCGCTACCTCTATCTCTATCGCTACATCTATCTCTATCTGTATCTCTATCTGTCCATATCTCTATCTCTATCTCCACCTCAATCGAAGTCTCTATCGCTACCTCTATCTCTGACTCTATCTCTACTTCTATCTCTATCACATCGCTATTTCTATCTCGTTTGCAACCTCTATCTCTATATGTGCTTCTATCTCTATCTCTATTGCTATCTCTAACTCTACCTCTATCTCTACCTTTATCTCTGCCTCTATCTCTAACTCTATCTCTAAATCTATCTCTATCGCATCGCCATTTCTAGCACTATCTCTATCTCTATCGCTACCTCTATCTCTTACTCTATCTCTAACTCTATCTCTCCCTCTATCTCTAATTCTATCTCTACCTCTATCTGTATTACATCGCTATTTCTATCTCTATCGCTACCTCTATCTCTATCGCTACATCTATCTCTATCTGTATCTCTATCTGTTTATATCTCCATCTCCATCTCTACCTCTATCTATAACCCTATCTCTACCTCTATCTCTATCACATTGGTATTTCTATCTCTGCCGCTATCTCCATCTCTATCTCCACCTCAATCGCAGTCTCTATCGCTACCTCTATCTCTATCTGTATCTCTGTCTCGCTATATCTCTATCTCTATCATTACCTCTATCTCTTACCCTATCTCTACCTCTATTTCTATCACATCACTATTTCTATCTCTATCGCTACCTCTATCTCTATCTCTATCTGTATCTCTGTCTATCTATATCTCTATCACTACCTCTATCTCTAACTCTATCTCTACTTCTATCTCTATCACATCGCTACCTCTATCTCTATCGCTACCTCTATCTCTATATCTGCTTCTATCTCTATCTCTATCTCTATTGCTATCTCTAACTCTACCTCTACCTATATCTCTAACTCGATCTCTATCACATCAATATTTCTATCACTATCTCTATCTCTATCGCTACCTCTATCTCTATCTGTATCTCTGTCTATCTATATCTCCATCTCTATCGCTAACTCTGTCTCTTACTCTATCTCTACCTCTATCTCTAACTCTATCCCTACCTTTATCTGTATCACGTCGCTATTTCTATCTCTATCGCTACCTCTATCTCTAACTCTATCTCTACCTCTATCTGTATGACATCGCTATTTCTATCTCCATCACTACATCTATCTCTATCTGTATCTCTATCTGTCTATATCTCTATCTCTATCTCTACCTCTATCTCTATCACGTTGGTATTTCTATCTCTGCCGCTATCTCCATCTCTATCTCCACATCAATCGCAGTCTCTATCGCTACCTCTATCTCTTACTCTATCTCTTACTCTATCTCTACCTCTATCTGTATTACATCGCTATTTCTATCTCTATCGCTACCTCTATCTCTATCGCTACATCTATCTCTATCTGTATCTCTATCTGTCCATATCTCTATCTCTATCTCCACCTCAATCGAAGTCTCTATCGCTACCTCTATCTCTGACTCTATCTCTACTTCTATCTCTATCACATCGCTATTTCTATCTCGTTTGCAACCTCTATCTCTATATGTGCTTCTATCTCTATCTCTATTGCTATCTCTAACTCTACCTCTATCTCTACCTTTATCTCTGCCTCTATCTCTAACTCTATCTCTAAATCTATCTCTATCGCATCGCCATTTCTAGCACTATCTCTATCTCTATCGCTACCTCTATCTCTTACTCTATCTCTAACTCTATCTCTCCCTCTATCTCTATCACATCGCTATTTCTATCTCCATCGCTACATCTATCTCTATCTGTATCTCTACCTGTCTATATCTCTATCTCTATCTCTACCTCTATCTCTATCACGTTGGTATTTCTATCTCTGCCGCTATCTCCATCTCTATCTCCACATCAATCGCAGTCTCTATCGCTACCTCTATCTCTTACTCTATCTCTTACTCTATCTCTACCTCTATCTCTAATTCTATCTCTACCTCTATCTGTATTACATCGCTATTTCTATCTCTATCGCTACCTCTATCTCTATCGCTACATCTATCTCTATCTGTATCTCTATCTGTTTATATCTCCATCTCCATCTCTACCTCTATCTATAACCCTATCTCTACCTCTATCTCTATCACATTGGTATTTCTATCTCTGCCGCTATCTCCATCTCTATCTCCACCTCAATCGCAGTCTCTATCGCTACCTCTATCTCTATCTGTATCTCTGTCTCGCTATATCTCTATCTCTATCATTACCTCTATCTCTTACCCTATCTCTACCTCTATTTCTATCACATCACTATTTCTATCTCTATCGCTACCTCTATCTCTATCTCTATCTGTATCTCTGTCTATCTATATCTCTATCACTACCTCTATCTCTAACTCTATCTCTACTTCTATCTCTATCACATCGCTACCTCTATCTCTATCGCTACCTCTATCTCTATATCTGCTTCTATCTCTATCTCTATCTCTATTGCTATCTCTAACTCTACCTCTACCTATATCTCTAACTCGATCTCTATCACATCAATATTTCTATCACTATCTCTATCTCTATCGCTACCTCTATCTCTATCTGTATCTCTGTCTATCTATATCTCCATCTCTATCGCTAACTCTGTCTCTTACTCTATCTCTACCTCTATCTCTAACTCTATCCCTACCTTTATCTGTATCACGTCGCTATTTCTATCTCTATCGCTACCTCTATCTCTATCGCTACATCTATGTCTATCTGTATCTCTGACTATCTATATCTCTATCTCTATCTCTATCGCTATCTCTATCTCTTACTCTATCTCTACCTCTATCTCTAACTCTATCTCTACCTCTATCTCAATCACATCGCTATTTCTATCTCCATCACTACATCTATCTCTATCTGTATCTCTATCTATATCTCGATCTCAATCACTACCTCTATCTCTGTCGCTACCTCTATCTCTATCTCTACCAGTACCTCTATCTCTAACGATATCGCTACCACCATCTCTATGGCTTTCACTATTGCTATCACTATCTCTAGTGCTATCGCTGTCTCTATGCCTACCGTTACCTCTACCTCTACCTCTACCTCTATCTCTATCTCTATCTTTCTGTCGACCTGTGCCACTACCACTACCACAAACTCTATCTGTGCCTCTATTTCTAGCTCTATCTGTGTCACTACCTTTATCTCTATCTCTATCTTTATCGCTATCGCTATCGCGATCTCTAACTCTACCTCTATCTCTATCTCCACTTCTATCTTTAATTCTGTCTCTATCTCTATCACTATCACATCGCTATTTCTATCTCTATCGCTAACTCTATCTCTGTTGCTACCACTACCTCTATCACTATCTCTATCTCTATCTCTATCTGTATCTCTGCCCATCTATATCTCTATCTCTATCGCGACCTCTATCTCTATCGCGACCTCTATCTCTAACTCTATCTCTACCTCTATCTCTAGCACATCGTGATCTCTATCTCTATCACTACCTCTATCTCTATTTTTATTTCTCCCTCTATCTTTATCTCAACCTCCATCTCTATCTCGACCCCAAACACAGACTCTATCGCTACCTCTACCTCTATCTCTATTGCTACCTCTATCTCTATCTCTTATCTCTACCTCTATCTCTATCACATTGCTATTTCTATCTCTATTGCTACCTCTACCTCTATCTCTACCTCTATCTCTACCTATATCTCTAACTCTATCTCTATCACATCGCTATTTCTATCACTATCTCTATCTCTATCGCTACCTCTACTTCCATCTGTATCTCTGTCTATCTATATCTCTATCTCTATCACTACCTCTATCTCTACCTCTATCTCTACCTCTATCTGTATCACATTGCTATTTCTATCTCTATCGCTACCTCTATCTCTATCGCTACATCTATCTCTATCTGTATCTCTATCTGTCCATATCTCCATCTCTATCTCCACCTCAATCACAGTCTCTCTTGCTACCTCTATCTCTATCAGTATTACTCCCTCTATCTCTGACTGTATCTCTACTTCTATCTCTATCACATCGCTATTTCTATCTCTATCACTACCTCTATCTCTATATCTGCTGCTATCTCTATCTCTCTTGCTATCTCTAACTCTACCTCTATCTCTACCTTTATCTCTGCCTCTATCTCTAACTCTATCTCTAAATCTATCTCTATCACATCGCTATTTCTAGCACTATCTCCATCTCTATCACTACCTCTATCTCTAACTCTATCTCTACCTCTATCTGTATGACATCGCTATTTCTATCTCCATCACTACATCTATCTCTATCTGTATCTCTATCTGTCTATATCTCTATCTCTATCTCTACCTCTATCTCTATCACGTTGGTATTTCTATCTCTGCCGCTATCTCCATCTCTATCTCCACATCAATCGCAGTCTCTATCGCTACCTCTATCTCTTACTCTATCTCTTACTCTATCTCTACCTCTATCTGTATTACATCGCTATTTCTATCTCTATCGCTACCTCTATCTCTATCGCTACATCTATCTCTATCTGTATCTCTATCTGTTTATAGCTCCATCTCCAACTCTACCTCTATCTGTAACCCTATCTCTACCTCTATCTCTATCACATTGGTATTTCTATCTCTGCCGCTATCTCCATCTCTATCTCCACCTCAATCGCAGTCTCTATCGCTACCTCTATCTCTATCTGTATCTCTGTCTATCTATATCTCTATCTCTATCACTACCTCTATCTCTAACTCTATCTCTAACTCTATCTCTATCACATCGCTATTTCTATCTCTATCGCTGCCTCGATCTCTATCGCTACCTCTATCTCTATATCTGCTTCTATCTCTATCTCTATCTCTATTGCTATCTCTAACTCTACCTCTACCTCTACCTATATCTCTAACTCGATCTCTATCACATCAATATTTCTATCACTATCTCTATCTCTATCGCTACCTCTATCTCTATCTGTATCTCTGTCTATCTGTATCTCTACCTCTATCTCTAACTCTATCCCTACCTCTATCTGTATCACATCGCTATTTCTATCTCTATTGCTACCTCTATCACTATCGCTACATCTATCTCTATCTGTATCTGTCTATCTATATCTCTATCTCTATCGCTACCTCCATCTCTTACTCTATCTCTACTGCTATTTCTACCTCTATCTGTATCACGTCGCTATTTCTATCTCTATCTCTACCTCTATCTCTATCGCTACATCTATCTCTATCTGTATCTCTGTCTATCTATATCTCTATCTCTATCGCTACCTCTATCTCTGTCACTACCTCTATCTCTATCTTTACCAGTACCTCTATCACTACCTCTGTCTCTAACTATATCGCTACCTCTATCTCTATGGCTATCTCTATTGCTATCACTATCTCTAGTGCTATCACTTTCTCTACGTCTATCTTTACCTCTACCTCAATCTCTACCTCTATCTCTACCTCTACCTCTATCTCTACCTCCATCGCTACCTCTAACTCTGTCGCTACTTCTATCTCTACCAGTACTTCTATCTCTACCTCTATCGCTACCTCTATCTCTAACTATATCACTGCCTCTATCTCTATGGCTATCACTATTGCTATCACTATCTCTAGTGCTATCACTGTCTCTACCTTTACCTCTATCTCTATCTCTATCTCTATCTCTATCTCTATCTCTATCTCTATCTCTATCTCTACCTCTACCTTTCCGTTGATCTGTGCCACTACTTCCACCACAAACTCGATCTCTGTCTCCATTTCTAGCTGTGTCGCTACCTTTATCTCTATCTCTATCTCTATCTCTATCTCCATCTCTACCTCTTTTTCTATCTCCATATCTATCTTTATCGCTAATGGTATCTCTAACTCTGTCACTACCGCTATCACTTTCTCTACCTATAGCTCTATTGCATTGCTATCTCTATCTCTATCTCTATCTCTATCTCTACCTCTACCTTTCTGTCGATCTGTGCCACTACCTCTACCACAAACTCTATCTCTGTCTCCATTTCTAGCTGTGTCGCTACCTTTATCGCTATCTCTATCTCTACCTCTATCTCTATCTCTATCTCTATCTGTACCTTTTCGTCGATCTGTGCCACTACCTCTACCACAAAATCTATCTCTGTCTCCATTTCTAGCTGTGTTGCTACCTTTATCTCTAACTCTATCTCTACCTCTATCTCTATCACATCGCTATCTCTATCTCTATCGCTACCTCTATCTCTATTGCTACCTCTATCTCTTTCTCTACCTCTACCTCTAACTCTACCTCTATCTCTATCTCCACTTCTATGTTTAATTCTGTCTCTATCTCTATCACTATCACATCGCTATTTCTATCTCTATCGCTAACTCTATCTCTGTTGCTACCTCTATCTCTATCCCTACCTCTATCTCTATCTGTATCTCTGTCTATCTATCTCTCTATCTCTATCGCGACCTCTATCTCTACCTCTATCTCTATCACATCGCTATCTCTATCTCTATCACTACCTCTATCTCTATCTTTATCTCTCCCTCTATCTTTAACTCAACCTCCATCTCTATCTCCACCCCAAACACAGTCTCTATCGCTACCTCTATCTCTATCGCTACCTCTATCTCTATCTCTACCTCTACCTCTAACTCTACCTCTATCTCTATCACATCACTATTTCTATCTCTATCACTACCTGTATCTCTATATCTGCTTCTATCTCTATCTCTGTCTCTATTGCTATCTCTAACTCTACCTCTATCTCTACCTCTATCTCTACCTATATCTCTAACTCTATCTCTATCACATCGCTATTTCTATCACTATCTCTATCTCTATCGCTACCTCTATCTCTATCTGTATCTCTGTCTATCTATATCTCTATCTCTATCACTACCTCTATCTCCTACTCTATCTCTACCTCTATCTCTACCTCTATATCTACCTCTATCTGTATTACATCGCTACCTCTATCTCTATTGCTACCTCTATCTCTATTTGTATCTCTATCTGTTTATATCTCTATCTCTAGCTCTACCTCTATCTATAACTCTATCTCTACCTCTATCTTTATCACATTGGTATTTCTATCTCTGCCGCTATCTCCACCTCAATCGCAGTCTCTATCGCTACCTCTATCTCTATCTCTATCACTCCCTCTATCTCTAACTCTATCTCTACCTCTATCTCTATCTCTATCACTCCCTCTATCTCTAACTCTATCTCTACCTCTATCTCTATCACATCGCTATTTCTATATCTCTATCTCTATCACTCCCTCTATCTCTGACTCTATCTCTACCTCTATCTCTATCACATCGCTATTTCTATCTCTATCGCTACCGCTATCTCTATATCTGCTTCTATCTCTATCTCTATCTCTATTGCTATCTCTAACTCTACCTCTATCTCTACCTCTATCTCTGCCACTATCTCTAGCTCTCTCTCTAAATCTATCTCTATCGCATCGCTATTTCTAGCACTATCTCTATCTCTATCACTACCTCTATCTCTTACTCTATCTGTACCTCTATCTCTAACTCTATCTCTACATCTATCTGTATGACATCGCTATTTCTATCTCTATCGCTACATCTATCTCTATCTGTCTATATCTCTATCTCTATCTCGACCGCTATCTCTAACTCTATCTCTATCTCTATCACATTGTTATTTCTATCTCTGCCGCTATCTCCATCTCTATCTCCACATCAATCGCAGTGTCTATCGCTACCTCTATCTCTATCTGTATCTCTGTCACTACCTCTATCTCTAATTCTATCTCTACCTCTATCTCTATCACATCGCTATTTCTATCTCTATCGCTACCTCTATCTCTATCTGTATCTCTGTCTTTCTATATCTCTATCTCTATCACTACCTCTATCTCTAACTCTATCTCTACCTCTATCTCTATCACATCGCTATTTCTATCTCTATCACTGCCTCTCTCTCTATCGCTACCTCTATCTCTATCTAAATCTCTGTCTATCTATATCTCTATCTCTATCGTGACCTCTGTCTCTTACTCTATCTCTACCTCTATCTCTAACTATATCTCTACCTCTATCTGTATTACATCGCTATTTCTATCTCGATCCCTACCTCTATCTTTATCGCTACATCTATCTCTATCTGTATCTCTGTCTATCTATATCTCTATCTCTATCGCGACCTCTGTCTCTTACTCTATCTCTACCTCTATCTCTAACTATATCTCTACCTCTATCTGTATCACATCGCTATTTCTATCTCTATCGCTACCTCTATCTCTATCGCTACATCTATCTCTATCTGTATCTCTGTCTATCTATATTTCTATCTCTATCGCTATTTCTATCTCTGTCGCTACCTCTATCTCTATCTCTACCAGTACCTCTATCTCTACCTCTATCTCTATCTGTATCTGTATCTCTGTCTTTCTATATCTCTATCTCTACCAGTACCTCTATCTCTAACTATATCGCTACCTCTATCTCTTTGGCTATCACTATTTCTAGTGCTATCAGTATCTCTATGTCTACCTTTACCTCTACCTCTACCTCTATCTCTACCTCTATCTCTATCTCTATCTCTACCTCTTCCTTTCCGTCGACCTGTGCCACTACCTCTACCACAAACTCTATCTCTGTCTCTGTTTCTAGCTCTATCTGTGTCGCTACCTTTATCTCTATCTCTATCTCTATCGCTATTGCTATCTCTTTCGCTACCTCTATCTCTATTGCTAGCTCTATCTCTATCTGTATCTCTGTCTTTCTATATCTCTATCTCTGTCTCTATCACTATCACTACCTCCATCTCCATCTTTATTTCTATCTCTATCTCTATCTTTATCTCTACCTCCATCTCTATCACCACCCCAATCGCAGCCTCTATCGCTACCTCTGTCTCTAGCGCTATGTATGTCTCTATCTCTATATCTATCATTACCTCTATCTCTATCACTACATCGATGTCTATCACTATCACTGTCTCCATCACTATCTCTATCGCCATCTCTACCTCTACCTTTACATCTCCCTCTTTCTCCATCTCTACCTCTACCTTTATCTCTATCTCTATCTCTGTCTCAATCTCCACCTCTACATTTACCTTGACCTGTACCACTGCCTCTACCACCAACACTATCTGTATCTCTATTTCTATCTCTATCTGTGCCGCTGTCTCTACCTCTATCACTATCTCTATCTCTGTCTCTATCTCCTCCTCTATCTCTCCCCTACCGCTATTTTTTACTCCATCTCTACCTCTATCTTTATCTCGATTGCTATCTCTAACTCTACCTCCACCTCTCTACCTCTATCTCTACCTCTATCTCTATCACATTGCTATTTCTATCTCTACCGCTACCTCCATGTCTGTCTCTTACAGTCTCTATCTCTATCTCTACCTCTAGATCTGTTTCTACCTCTATCTCAGCCTCTACCTCTATTACTTCTTCTATCTCTACCTCTATCTATGCCTATACATCTTTCTCTACCTCTTTCCCACCTCTATCTCTACCTCTATCACTATTTCTATCTCCATCTCCAGCTCTTTCTCTATCATTACCTCTACCTCTTTCTCTATCTTTTTCTCTACCTCTACCTCTAACTCTATGTCTATCTCCACCTCTATCACTTTCTCTATCGCTACATCTATCTCTTCTCTATATCCATCTTTATCTCTATCTATATCTTTATCACTATCGTGACCTCTATCCCCCTCTCCCTCTCTATCTCTATCACAATCTCTTTCTCCCTCTCTATCAGTATCTTTATCTCTACCTCTATCTCCACCTCTATCTCTATTTCTAACGCTGCCTCTATCTCTATCTTTATCTATATATCTATCCCTACCTCTATGTCTACCTCTATCAATATCTCTATTGCTATCACTATTTCTATCTATATCTCTAACTATGTCTCGTCCTCTGCCTCTACCTCTACCTCGACCTGTACCACTACTTCAACCAGTAACTCAATCTCTATCACTATCTCGATGTCTAACTCTAACTCTATCTCGATCTCTATCTCTATTTCTACCTCTATCTCTAACTCTAACTCTACCTCTCCCTCTATCTCTAACTCTATCTCTACCCCCATCTCTATCACATCGCTATTTCTATCAGAATCACTACCTTATCTCTATAGCTATCTCTATCTCTACCTGTATCTCTATGTCTGTCTATATCTCTAGCTCTATCACTACCTCTATCATTATCTCTATCTCTACCTATATATCTATCACTCTCTGTACTGTACCTCTTTCTTTATCTCTATCTCTATTGGTATCTCTAACTCTGTCGGTATCTCTGTCTCTATTTCTATCGCTACCTCTATCTCTATCTCCACCTCTATCGTTGTCTCTATCGCTATCTCTATCTCTACTTTACCTCTATCTCTGTATTTAACTCTATCTCTACCTCTATCTCTATCACTACTTCTCTCTCCATCTCATTATCTATCGATATCTCTATCTCTATCTGTATCACTTTCGCTATCTCTACCTCCATCACTATTGCTATCTATCTTTATTTTTACCTCTATTTCTATCTCTATCTCTACCTCTACCTCTATCTCAACCTCTACCATTATTGCTATCGCTATCTCTATCTTTATCTGTCTCTAACTCTATCTCTACCTCTATCTCTATCTGTATCACTACCTCTATCTCTACCTCTATCGCATTCTCTATCTCTATCACTATCGCCATCTCTATTGCTCTCACTATCTCTAACTCTGACCCTGTACCTCTACCTCTATCTGTTGCACTACCTCTACCTGCAACTCTATCTCTATCTCTATCGTTATTGGTAACTCTACCTCTTTCTCTATCTCTATCTCTATTTCTATCGCTATCTCTAACTCTACCTCTAACGCTATCTCTAACCCTATCTGTACCTCTATCTCTATCACATCGCTATTTCTATCTCAATCGCTACCTCTATCACTATCATCACCTCTGTCTATACCTGTATCTCTATGCATATCTATATCTCTATCTCAATCGCCTCCTCTATCTCTATCACTACATCTTTCTCTACCTCTATCGCTACCTCTATCTCTATCTCTATCTCTATCTCTATATCTACCTCTAAATGTACCTCTAACTCTATCGCTATCTCTGTCTCTATTTCTAGCGCTACCTCTACCTCTATCTTTATCTCTATCTCTATCTATATCTCTTACTCTATCTCTATCTCCACATCTATCTTTATCTCTATCTCTATCCCAATCTCAATCTCTATCTCTATCGCTAACTCTATCTCCATCTCTTTATCTATCGCTATCTCTATCTCTGTCTGTATCACTATAGCTATCTCTATCACTATTGCAAGCTCCACCCTTATTTCTACCTCTGTTGCTATCTCTATCTCTACCACTATCACTATCGCTATCTCTATGCCTATATTTATCTGTCTCCATCACAACCTCATTCTCTATCGCTATCTTTATCTCAATCTCTATCTCCTGCTCTTTCACTAGCCCGTCTCACCTCTATCGCTACTTCCATCTCTTTATCGCTACTTTATCTCTTTCTCTTTCTATATCTCTATCTCTATCTCTACCTCTATCACCACCTCTATCTCTATCTCTATCCCTATCTCTATCTCTCTCTCCACCTCCACCTCTACCTCTATCTCTATCTCTACCTCTTTTTCTATCTCTATATCTATCTCTGTAGGTATCTCTAAATCTATCGCCATATCTGTCTCTAATTGTATCGCTACCTCTATCTCTAACTCTATCATTACCTCGATCTCTATCGTTAGCTCAATCTCTATCTCTATCTCTGTCACTACCTTGATCGCTTTCTCGACCTATATCTCGATCGCATTGCTATCTCTACCTCTACATTTATCTCTACTTCTATCTCTATCTCTACCACTATCTCTATGTATATCTTTGCCTCTATCTCTATTTTTATCTCGGACTCTATCTCTATCTCTATATCTGCCTCTATCTCAATCTATATCTCTATCGTTACCTCTATCTCTATCGCTACCCCTGTCACTTTCACTACATCTATTTCCATCTCTATCACTACCTCTACATCAATCTCTCTATCTATCTCTATAATTATTGCTACCTGTATCTCTATCTCTATCGCTACCCCTGTCACTTTCATTGCATCTATTTCTATCTCTATCACTACCTCTACATCAATCTCTCTATCTATCTCTATAAATATTGCTACCTGTATCTCTATCTCTATCTCTCTACCTCTATCGCTATCTCTATCTCTATCTTTATCTGTCTCTATCACTACCTTTTTCTCTATCACTGTCTCTACTTCTATCTCTATCTCTGTCTCTAACTCAGACTCTAACTCTACCTCTACCCCTAGCTCTACCTCTACCACTACCTCCACCTCCACCTCGACCTTTACTACTACCTCTTTCTCTACATCTATCTCTACCTCCATCTCTATCATTAGCATTATCTCTATCAGTACCTGTATTTATATCGCATTGCTATCTCTATCTATATTGCTACTTATATCTCTGTCGCTACCTCTATCTCTAACTGTATCTCTATCTCCATCACTAACTCTATTGCTATCTCTATCTCTATTGCTACCTCTATCTCTATCTCTACCTCTATCTCTATGTTTATCTCTAGCTCTATATCTATCTTTATCTCCACCTCTATCTCTATCTCTACCTCTGTGTTTATCTTTACCTGTATCTTTTTCCTTATTACTATCGCAATCTGTATCTCCATCTGTATCTGTCTCTATCACTACCTCATTCTCTTTCGCTATCTCTATCTCAATCTCTGTCTCAATCTCGATCTTTATCTTTAGCTCTATCTGTATCGCTACCTCTCTCTCTATCTCTATCTCTGCCTCTATCTCTATCTCTGTCTCTACCTCTCTCCCTACCTCTGCCTCTTGCTGTTTCTCGACCACAACTCTACCTCTTTCTCTACCTCTATCTCGACCTCTATTGCTACCTCTATCTCTGTCTCTATCTCTATCTCTATCTCTATCTCTATCTCTACTTCTATCTCGACTTCTACCTCTACCTCTATCTCTGTCTCTATCTTTATCTCTAACTCTATCTCTATTTCTATCTCTATCTCTACCTCTATCTCTATTGCTACCTCTATCTCAATCTATATATCTATGACTACCTCTATCTCTACCTCTACTGTTATCTCTATCGCTATCTCTATTGCTATCACTGTCTCTACCTGTACCATTACCTGTACCCCTATCTCTTTCCCTACCTTTATCTCTAACTCCATTTCTATCACATCGCTATTTCTATCAGAATTGCTACCTTATCTCTATCACAATCTCTAACTCTCCCTGTATCTTTATGTCTATCTATATCTCTAGATCTATCGCTACCTCTATCGTTATCTCTATCTCAAGCTATATCTCTATTGCTCTTGGTACCTCGACATCTGCCTCTATCTCTATCTCTATTGGTATCTCTAACTCTGTCGCTATCACTGTCTCTATTTCTATCACTACCTCTATCTCTATCCCTACCTCTATCTCTATCTTTATCTCTACCTCTATCTCCACCTCTATCGGTGACTCTATTGCTACCTCTATCTCTATTTTACCTCTATCTCTATCTTTAACTCTATCTCTACCTCTATCTCAACCTCTATCTCCATCTCTTTATCTTTCAATATCTCTATCTCCATCTGTATCATTTTCGCTATCTCTATCTCTATCACTATTGCTATCACTATCTCTACCTCTACTACTATCGTTATTGCTATCTCTATCTCTATCTGTCTATAACTCTATATCTACCTCTATCACTACCTCTATCACTACCTCTATCTCTACCTCTATCTCTATCACTACCTCTATCTCTATCTTTATCTCTACCTCTATCTCTATCTCCACCTCTTTCGGTGACTCTATTGCTACCTCTATCTCTATTTTACCTCTATCTCTATCTTTAACTCTATCTCTACCTCTATCTCAACCTCTATCTCTATCTCTTTATCTTTCAATATCTCTATCTCCATCTGTTTCATTTTCGCTATCTCTATCCCTATCACTATTGCTATCACTATCTCTACCTCTACTACTATCATTATCGCTATCTCTATCTCTATCTGTCTATAACTCTATATCTACCTCTATCACTACCTCTATCATTACCTCTATCACTACCTCTATCTCTACCTCTATCTCTATCACTACGTCTATCTCTATCTCTATCACTATCGCTATCTCTATTGCTATCATCATCTCTAACTCTATCTCTACCTCTGACCATCTATCGCTACCTCTACCTGTACCACTACCTATATCTGTAACTCTATCTCTGTCTCTATCGCTTTCTCTAACTCTACCTCTTTCTCTATCTCTATCTCTATTTCTATTGCCATCTCTAACTCTACTTCTAACTCTATCCCTCAACCCTATCTGTACCTCTATCTCTGTCACATCGCTATTTCTATCTCAATCGCTACCTCTATCACTATCAGCACCTCTGTCTCTACCTGTATCCCTAACTCTATCTCCACCGCTATCATTGTCTCTATCACTACCCCTCACTCTATCGCTATGTCTATCTCTATCTCTATCGCTACCTCTATATGAACTCTCTATCTCTCTCTCTATCTCTATAATTATCACTACTTCTATTTCTATCTCCACCTCTATCGCTATTTCTATTGCTACCTCTATCTCTATCTCTATATCTAACTCTAACACTATCTTTATCTCTACCTCTGTCTCTATCAGTACCTCTATCATGATCTCTATCTCTATCTTTATCTGTCAATCGCTACATTTATCGCTATCACTGTCTCTACCTCTGTCTCTGCCTCTAACTCTGTCTCTAACTCTACCACTACCTCGACCTTTGCCTCTACCTTTACCACTACCTCTTTCTCTACCTCTATCTCTATCTCTATCTCTATCGTTACCTCTATCTCTATCATTAGGCCTACCTCTATCTCTATCGTTACCTCTATCTCTATTGTTAGCCCTACCTCTATCTCTATCATCACCTCTATCTCTATCACATTGCTATCGCTATCTCTATTGCTACTTCTATCTCAATCGCTACCTCTATCTCTAACTGTATCTCGATCTCTATCACTAACTCTATCGCTACTTCTATCTCTATCTATATTGCTACCTCCATCTCTATCGCTATCTCTATGTTTATCTCTACCTCCATCTCTATCTCTATCTTTATCTTTACCTCTATCTCTACCTCTGTCTCTATGTTTATCTCTTCCTCTGTCTCTATCTCTATATCTACCTCTATCTCTATCACTATCTCTTTTGCTATCACTGTCTCGCCCTCTACCATTACCTGTATCCCTATCTCTGTCCCTACCTCTATCTCTAACTCTGTCTCCACCCCATCTCTATCACATTGCTATTTCTATCAGAATCGCTACCTTATCTCTATCATTATCTCTATCTCTACCTGTATCTTTATGTCTATCCATATCTCTAGATCTATCGCTACCTCGATCGTTATCTCTATCTCAACCTATATCTCTATCACTCTTGGTACCTCTACCTCTACCTCTATCTCTATCTCTATTGGTATCTCTAACTCTGTCGCTATCTCTGTCTCTATTTCTATCGATACCTCTATCTCTATCCCTACCTCTATCTCTATCTTTATCTCTACCTCTATTTCTATCTCCACCTCTATCGGTATCTCTATTTTACCTCTATCTATATATTTAACTCTATCTCTACCTCTATCTCTACCTCCATCTCCATCTCTTTATCTTTCAATATCTCTATCTCCACCTGTATCACTTTCGCTATCTCTATCTCTATCACCATCACGATCTCTATCTTTATCTGTCTATTACTCTATCTCTACCTCTATCTCTATCTCAATCGCTACCTCTATCTCTATCTCAATCTATATATCTATCACTACCTCTATCTCTACCTCTATCTCTATCAATACGTCTATCTCTATCTCTATCACTATCGCTAACTCTATCTCTGCCTCTGACCCTCTATCTCTACCTCTATCTGTAACTCTATCTCTGTCTCTGTCGCTATCTCTAACTTTACCTCTTTCTCTATCTCTATCTCTAACTCTATCTCTAACGCTATCTGAACCTCTATCTCTATCACATCGCTATTTCTATCTCAATCGCTATCTCTATTGCTATCAACACCTCTGTCTCTACCTGTATCTCTATGTATATCTGGATCTCTATCTCTATCGCTACCTCTATCTCTATTGTTACCTCTTTCTCTACCCCTAGCTCTATCTCTATTGGTATCTCTAACTCTATCTCCACCTCCATCATTGTCTCTATTGCTACTTCTATCGTTATCTCTATCTCTACCTCTGTCTCTATCTCTCTCCCTCTCTCTACCTCTATATCTATCTCTATCACTAACTCTATCGCTACCTCTATCTCTATCTCTTTCGCTACCTCCATCTCTATCGCTATCTCTATGTTTATCTCTACTTCTATCTCTATCTTTATCTCTACCTCAATCTCTTTCTCTACCTCTGTCTCTGTCTCTATACCTACCTCTATCTCTATTTCTACCACTATCTCTATCTCTATCTCTCTCTGTCTCTGTCACTAGCTCATTCTCTTTCGCTATCTCTATCTCAATGACTATCATATCTTTAGCTCAATCTCTATCTTGATCTCTGTCACTACCTCCATCGCTTTCTCTACCTATAGCTCTATTGCATTGCTATCTCTATCTCAATTTTTACCTCTGCCTCTATCGATATCTCTATTGCTACCTCTATCTCTATTGCTATGTTTATCTCTACCTCTATCTCTATCTGTACATCTACCTCTATCTCTATCTATATCTCTATCACTACCTCTGCATCAATCTCTCTCTCTATCTCTATCTCTATCTCTATATTTATCATTATCCCTATCTCCACTACTATCACTATCTCTGTCGCTACCTCTATCTCTATCTCTACCTCTATCTCTATCTCTACCTCTATCTCTATCTATATCTCTATCTCCAACTCTATCGCCACTTCTCTCTCTACCTCTGTCTTTATCTCCACCTCTCTCGCTGTCTCTATCGCAACCTCTATCTCCATCTCTATATCTATCTCAATCTCTATCTGTATCTCTATATCTATCGTTACCTCTATCTCTGTCGCTACATCTATCTCTATCATTACGTCTATCTCTATCTCTATCTTTATCCCTACCTCTACCTCCACTGCTAACGCTATCTCTAATGCTACCTCTATCTCTATCTTTATCTCTATCGTTACCGCTATCTCCATCTCTATCTCAATCACTATCTCTGTCTCTATGCCTATCAGTATTTCTATCTCTCACTACCTTTATCTCTACCACTCTCGCTATCTCCAAATCTACCTCTATCTCTATCTTTATCGCTACCTCCACTCTTATCTCTGTCTCTATATCTGTTAGTAACTCTATCTCTATATCTGTTAGAAACTCTATCTCTATCACTACAGAGGTAGCGAGTGAGATAGAGATAGAGATAGGCCTATCTCTATCGTTATCTCTATCTCTATCGTTAGCTCTATCTCTATCTCACTCGTTACCTCTATCTCTATCTCCATCTGTATCACATCACGATCTATATCACTATCACTACCTCTGTCTCTATTGCTATCTCTATCTCTATCTATACAGCTACCTCAACCAAATTCTCTAACTCTATCTCTACCTCTACCTCGAACTCTATGACTACCTCTATTTCTATCTCTACCTGTATGTCTACCTTTATCTCTATCTCCATCTCCACCCCATCACTATCACTATCTCTATCTTTATCTCTCTATGAATAGTTATTCTTTATCGCTATCCCTATCTCAATCTCTATCTCTTTCTCTATCACTACCGCGCCTCATCTCAATTGCTACCTCTATCGCTACCTCCATCTCTATCTCTATCTCTATCTGTATCACTACTCTTTCTCAATCTCTGCCTCTATCTCTACCTTTGCCTCTACATGTTTCTCTACAGCTATCTCTATCTCTTTCTTTACAGCTATCTCTACCTCTATCTCTCTCTCTACCTCTACCTCTAGCTCTACCTCTTTCTCTACCTCTATCTCTTTCTCTATCTCTATCTCTATCTTGATCTCTATCTCTGTTGGCATCTCTAACTTTATCGCTATCTCTGTCTCTATTTCTATCATTACCTCTATCTCTATCGTTAGCCTATCTCTTTCTCTATCACTACCTCTATCACTATCGCTACCTCTATCTCTATTGCATTGCTATCACTATCTCTAACGCTACCTCAATCACTATCTGTATCTCTATCTCTAACTCTACTGCTAACTCTATCTTTATCTCTATCTCTACCTCTATGTCTATCTCTACCTCCATCTCTATGTTTATCTCTACCTCTATCACTATCTCTATCTCTATCTGTCTCTATCACTACCTTTATCACTATCACTGTCTCTGCCTCTATCTATATCTCTGTCTCTAACTGTATCTCTACCTCTACCTCTACGTCGACCTTTACAACTACCTCTACCTCTTTCTGTACCTCTATCTCTATCTCTATTGTTACCTCTATCTCTATCGTTAGCCTTATCTCCAGCTCTATCAGTACCTCTCTCTCTATCTCTACCTTTATCTTTATTGCATTGCTATCTCTATCTCTATTGCTACTTCTATCTCTATCGCTACCTCTTCCTCTGACTGTATCTGTAGCTCTATCACTATGTTTATCTCTACCTCTGTCTCTATCTCTATATCTACCTCTATCTCCATCTATATCTCTATCTCTATCGTTACCTCCATCTCTGACTCTGTCGCTATCTCTGTCTCTACCTCTATCTCTATCTCTATATGAACTTCTATCTCAAAGTCGATCTATATCTCTATCTCTATCATTACCTCTATTTTTATCGCTACTTCTGTCTCTATCGCTATGTATATCTCTATCTCTATATTTATCGCTACCTCTATCTCTATCTTTATCTCTACCTCTATCACTATCTCTATCTCTATCTGTCTCGATCACTACCTTTATCACTGCCTCTATCTATATCTCTGTCTCTAACTGTATCTCTACCTCTACCTCTACGTCGACCTTTACAACTACCACTACCACTACCTCTTTCTGTACTTTTATGTCTATCTCTATTGTTACCTCGATCTCTATCATTAGCCCTATCTCTATCGCTATCACTATCTCTATCTCTATCTCTATCCCTATCTCTATCTCTATCTCTATCTCTATCTCTATCAGTACCTCTATCTCTATCTCTACCTTTATCTCTATTGCATTGCTATCTTTATCTCTATTGCTATTTCTATTTCTATCGCTACCTCTACCTCTGACTGTACCTGTATCTCTATCACTATGTTTATCTCTACCTCTGTCTCTATCTCGATATCTACCTCTTTCTCTATCTATATCTCTATCTCTATCATTACCTCCATCTCCACCTCTATCGCTATCTCTGTCTCTACCTCTGTCTCTATATGTACTTCTATCTCAAAGTCTACCTATATCTCTATCTCTATCGTTACCTCTATCTCTATTGTTACCTCCATCTCCATCTCTACCTCTATCTCTATCTCCACCGCTACCTCTATCTGTATCTCTACCTCTATCTTTATCTCTATCTCTATCTCGATCGCTATCTCCACTGCTATCTCTATCTGTATCTCTACCTCTATCTGTATCTCTCCCTCTATCTCTATCTTTATCTCCATCTCTATCTCTATCTTTATCTCTATCGCTATCGCTATCGCTATCTCCATCTCTATCGCTATCTCCATCTCTTTATCGATATCTCAATCTCTATCTCTGTCACTATCGCTATCTCTATCTCTATCACTATTGCTAGCTCTATCTTTATTTCTACCTCTATTTCTATGCCTATCTCTATCGGAACCTCTGTCTCTACCTCTATCGCTATCTCTATCTCTACCACTATCGCTATTTCTATCTCTATCTCGATCTTTATCTTTCTCTATCCCTACCTCATTCTCAATCGCTATCTCTATCTCTATCTCTATCACTACCTCTATCTCTGTTGCTACCTCTATCTCTAACTGTACCTGTATCTCTATCACTAACGCTATCGCTACCTCTATCTCTACCTCTATCTCTATCTGTATTTCTATGTTTATCTCTACCTCTGTCTCTATCTCTATATCTACCTCTATCTCTATCTATATCTCTATCTGTATCGTTACCTCTATCTCTATCACTGCCTCTATCTCTATCGCTATCTCTATCTCTATCCCTACCTCTACCTCTATATCCATCTCTTTCTCTATCGCTATATTTATCTCTACCTCTGTCTCTATCTCCTTCTCCACCTCTGTTGCTAACTCTGTCTCTACCTCTATCACTATCTCTACCTCTATCTCAAAGTCTATCTCTATCTCTATCGTTACCTCTATTTCTATTCTTACCTCCATCTCTATCTTCATCTCTATCTCTATGTCTCTCGCTACCTCTATCTGTATCTCTACCGCCATCTCCATAACCATCGTTATCTCTATCTCCAGCGGTACCTCTATCTGTATCGTTACCTCTATCTCTATCTCTACCACTACCACCAGCTCTATCTCCACCAGTATCTCTATCACTATCGCTATCTCCATCTCTTTATCTATCTCTATCTCTATCTCTGTCACTATCACTATCTCAATCACTATTGCTATCTCTATCTTTATTTCTACCTCTATTTTTATGTCTTTCTCTATCAGAACCTCTATCTCCAGCTCTACCTCGATCTCTATCTTTATCTCTACCTCGATCTCTATCTTTATCTCTACCACTATCGCTATCGCTATCTCTATCTCTTTCTTTATCTGTCTCTATCACTATCTCTGTCACTATCACTATCTCAATCACTATTGCTATCTCTATCTTTATTTCTACCTCTATTTTTATGTCTTTCTCTATCAGAACCTCTATCTCCAGCTCTACCTCGATCTCTATCTTTATCTCTACCTCGATCTCTATCTTTATCTCTACCACTATCGCTATCGCTATCTCTATCTCTTTCTTTATCTGTCTCTATCACTACCACATTCTCTATCATTATCTGTATCTCAATTTCTATCTCTATTTTTATCTCTAGCTCTATCTGTATCGCTACCTCTCTCTCTGTCATTCTCTCTGCCTCTATCTCTATCTCTGTCTCAACCTCTGTCCCTACCTCTGCCTCTTCCTGCTTCTCTACCACTATCTCTACCTCTTTTTCTACAGCTATCTCTACCTCTATTTCTATCGCTATCTCTAATTCTATCTCTATCTCTATCGGTATCTGTATCTCTTTCATTATCTCTATTTCTATCACTACATCTATCTATCTCTATCTCCATCTTTATCGTTACCTCTATCTCTATCGTTAGCCCTATCTCCGTCACTTACCTCTATCGCTATGTCCACCTCTATCTCTATCGCATTGCTATCTCTATCTCTATTGCTACCTCTATCTCTTTCGCTACCTCTATCTCTATCTGTACCAGTATCTCTATCTCTAACTCTATCGCTACCTCTATCTTTTCCTCTAACTCTATGTTTATCTCTACCTCTATCTCTATCTTTATCTCTACCTCCATCTCAATCTCTGTCACTAGCTGTATGTTTATCTCTACCTCTATCTCTATATCTACCTCTATCTCTATCTCTATCGTTACCTCTATCACTGTCACTACCTTTATCTCTATCTCCGTTGCTACCTCTATCTCCATCTCCATCTCTAGCTCAATCACTATCTCTATCTCCCTCCACATCTCTATCAGTATCTCTATCTCACTCATTACCTCTACCTCCAATTCTATCGCTGTCTCTAACAATATCTCTACCTCTATCTCTATCTCAGTCGCTACCTCTATCCCTATCTCTGTCTCCATATCTATCAGTAACTCTCTCTATCTCGATCACTACCTCTATCTCGACCTCTATCCCCATTTCGCGTTCTATCGCTACCTCTATCATGATCACTATCTGTATCGCTACCACTATCTCAATCTCCATCGCTACCGATATGTCAATCTCTCTCTCTATCTGTATCTCTACCTCTATCTCCATCACCATCGTTATCTCTATCTCTAGCGCTACCTCGATCTGTATAGTTGCCTCTATCTCTATCGCTACCTCTATGTCTACCTTTATCTCTATCTCTATCACTATCGCTATCTCTATCTCCATTTCTTTATATATCGATACCTCTATCTTTAACTTTATCACTATTGCTATCTCTACCTCTGTCACTATTGCTATCACTATCTTTATTTCTACCTCTATTTCTATGTCTATCTCCATCGCTACCTCTGTTGCTAACTCTACCTCAATCTCTATATCTCTACCACTATTTCTTTCTCCATCTCTATCGCTACCTCTGTCTCTATTGCTACCTCTGTGCCTATGTCTATCTCTATCTCTATCTCCAGCTCTATCTCTATCTTTACCTCTACCTCTATCTCTATCTTTATCTCTACCTCTACCTCTATCACTATTTCTATCTCCATCTCTATCGCTACCTTTTTGACTACCACTACCTCTTTCTGTACCTCTATCTCTATCTCTATTGTTACCTCTACCTCTATCGTTAGCCCTTCTCTATCTCTATCTCTATCTCTATCTCTATCTCTATCTCTATCTCTATCTCTATCTCTATCTCTATCTCTATCAGTACCTGTATCTCTATCTCTACCTTTATCTCTATTGCATTGCTATCTCTATCTCTATTGCTACTTCTATCTCTATCGCTACCTCTACCTTTGAATGTATCTGTATCTCTATCGCTATGTTTATCCCTACCTCTGTCGCTATCTCTATATCTACCTCTATCTCTATCTATATCTTTATCTCTATCGCTACCTACATCTCTATCTCTATCACTATCTCTATCGGCATCTCTATCCCTATCAGTATCTCTATCTCTATCACTACCTCTTTGTCTACCGCTACCTCTATCTCAATCTCTATCTATATATCTATCTCTACCTATATCTCTACCTCTATCTCTATCACTACCTCTATCTCTATCAGTACCTTTATCTCTAACTTTACATCTGCCTTTACCTCGACCTGTACCACTACCTCTACTACCAATGCTATCTCTCTCTCTATTTCTAGCTCTAGGTGTGACGCTATCTTTATCTCTATCTCTATCTCCACCTCTATCACTTTCTCTAACTCTACCTCTATCTCTACCTCTATCTCTATCTCTAACTCTATTTAGATCTCTACCTCTATCTATGTCACATCGGTATTTCTATTTCTATCTCTACCTCTATCTCTATCGCTACCTCTATCTCTATCTGTATCTCTGTATTTATCTCGATAGCTTTATCTCCATCGCTACCTCTATCTCTATCGCTACCTTTATCTGTACCTGTGCCGCTATCTCTATCTCTATCTCTGCCTCTATCTTTATCTTTACCTCCATCCCTATCTCCACCTCAATCACAGTCTCTATCACTACCTCTATCTCTCTCTATATATCTACCTCTGTATTTATCTCTATCTCTATCTCTCTCATTACCTCTATCTCAATCGCTACATGTATCTCATTGCTGTCTCTGCCTCTATTGCTATCTCTATCGCTATCGCTATCTCTATCACTGTCTCTCTGTATCTCTACCTCTGCCTTTACCTCGACCTGTGTCACTACCTCTGCCACCAACTCTACCTCTATCTCTATCTCTGTCTCTATCTCCACCTCTATCTCTCTCTCTATTGTTATCTCTAACTCTACCTCTATCTCTATCGGTCTCTCTAACTCAACCTCTACCTCTATCTCTAACTGTATCTCGATCTCCATTTCTATCACATCGCTATTTCTATCTCTATCGCTACCTCTATCTCAATCACTACCTCTATCCACATCTGCATCTATGTCTATCTATATTGCTACCTCTATCTCTATCTCTATCACAACCTCTATCTCTATCACTATCTCGACCTCTACCTCTATCTCTATCTTAATTTCTACCTCTACCTCCATCGCTACCTTTATCTCTATCTCTATCTGTACCTCTCTCTCTATCGGTACCTCTATCTCAATCTCAGTCTCTCTCTCTGTCGCTATCTCTATCGCTATGTCTATCACTATCACTATCTCTATCTCTAACCGTCTCTATCTCTATCTCTATCTCAAGCTCTATCTCTCTCTCTATCTCTAACAGTCTCTATCTCTATCTCTTGTGATATCTCTACCTCTATCTCTCCCTCTATATCCACCTCTATCTCTGGCTATACATCTATCACTTCCTCTAACTCTACCTCTATCTCTATCTCTACCTCCAACTCTATCATATCGCAATTTCTATCTCAAATGGTACCTCTATCTCTATTTGTATCTTTATGTCTATCTATACCTCTATCGCTACATCTATCTCTATCTTTATCACTACCTCTATTGTTATCTCTATCTCGAACGCTATCTCTATCTCTCTCTACCTCTACCTCCAGATTTCTCTCTATCTCTATTGGTATCTCCAACTCTATCACTATCTCTGTCTCTATTTCTATCGCTACATCTATCTCTATCTCTAGCTGTCTCTCTATCCCTATCACGCCGCTATTTCTATCTCTATCACTACCTCTTTCTCTATCACTACCTCTATCTCTATTACTACCACTACATCCATCTGTATCTCTATGTCTATCTCTATCTCTATCTCTATCTCTATCTCTATCGCTATCTCTATCTCTATCCCGAGCTCTATCTCTGCCTGTACCTCTATTATTTCCTCTATCTCTACCTCTATCTCTATCTCTACCTCTACCTCTTTCTCTACTTCTTTCCCACCTCTATTTCTCTCATCATTTCTAACTCCATGTCTATCTCTATCTCCAGCTCTATCTCTAACTCGACCTCTATCTCTATGTCTATCTCCACCTCTATCGCTACCTCCATCGCTACCAGTATTTCTTCTCTATATCTACCTAGATCTCTATCTATATCTTTATCTCTATCTCTGCCTCTATCACTATCTCTACCTCTGCCTCTTTCTCTACCTCTTTCCCACCTCTATCTCTTACACTATTTCTATCTCCATCTCTATCTCTATCTCTACTTCTACCTCTATCTCTATGTCTATCTCCATCTCTATCGCTCCACATATCTCTTCTCTATATCTACGTTTATCTCTATCTCTATTTTTATCTCTATTGCTACATCGATCTCCATCTCTGTCACTATCTCAATCACAATCTCTATATCCCTCTCTATCAGTATCTCTATCTCTACTTCTATCTCCACCTATATCACTCTCTCTGACTCTATCTCTACCTCTATCTCTATCACATCGCTATTTCTATCTTTATAGCTCCCGATATCTATATATCTGCTTCTATCTCTATTTCTATCGCTACCACTATCTCTAACTCTACCTCTATCTCTAACTCTATCTTTAAATCTATCTCTATCACATTGCTATTTCGATCATTATCTCTATCTCTATGGCTACCTCTGTCTCTATCTGTATTACTGTCTATCTATATCTCTATCTCTATCACGACCTCGATCTCTTACTCTATCTCTACCTCTATCCCTAACACTATCTCTACCTCTATCTGCATCATATCGCTATTTCTATCTCTATCGCTACCTCTATCTCTATCGCTACATCTATGTGTATCTCTATCGCTCCCTCTATCATTATCTCAATCTCTACCTATATCACTATCACTCTCAGTACCTCTACCTTTATCTCTATCACTATCTCTATTGGTATCTCTAACTCTGTCGCTATCTCTGTCCCTATTTTTATTGCTACCTCTTTCACTATCCCTAGCTCTATCACTATCATTATCTCTACTTCTATCTCTATCTCCACCTCTATCGTTGTCTCTATCGCTAGCTCCATCTCTACTTTACCTCTATCTTGATCTATAACTCTATCTCTACCTCTATCTCTATCGCTACCTCTATTTCCATCTCTTTATCTGTCAGTATCTCTATCTCTATCTGTATCTCTATCTCTACCTCTATCTCTATCGCTACCTATATTTCCATCTCTTTATCTGTCAGTATCTCTATCTCTATCTGTATCTCTTTCGCTACCTCTATCTCGATCACTATTGCTAACTCACTGTATATTTCTACCTCTATTTCTTTCTCTATATCAACCGCTATCTCTATCGCTACCGCTACCATTATCGCTATCACTATCTTTAACTGTATCGCTATCTCTAACTCTACCTCTATCTGTATCGCTATCTCTAACTCAACCTCTATCTCTAACTCTATCTCTGTCACATTGCTATTTCTATCTCTATCGCTAACTCTGTCTCTGTTGCTACTTCTATCTTTATCCCTACCTCAATCACTATCGGCATCTCTGTCTATCTATATCTCTATCTCTATCGCTACCTCTATTTCTAACTCTATCTCTACCTCTATCTCTATCACATCGCTACCTCTATCCCTATCACTACCTCTATCTCTATCTTTATCTCTACCTCTATCTTTACCTCAACCTCCATCTCTATCTCCACCCCAATCACAGTCTCTATCGCTACCTCTATCTCTATCTCTATCACTACCTCTATCTCTATTTCTACCTCTATCTCTATCTCTATCTCTACCCCTTTCTCTTACTCTATCTCTACCTCTATCTCTACCTCTATCTCTACCTCTATCTGTATCACATCACTATTTCTATCTCTATCGCTACATCTATCTCTATCTGTATCTCTATCTGACTATATCTCTATCTCTAACTCTACCTCCATCTCCAACTCTATCTCTACCTTTATCTCTGTCACATTGCTATTTCTATCTCTAACGCTACCTCTATCTCTATCTGTATCTCTGTCTATCTATATCTCTATCTCTATCACTATCTCTATCTCTAACTCAATCTCGAGCTCTATCTCTATCACATCGCTATTTCTATCTCTTTCGCTACCTCTATCTCTATCGCTACATCTATCTCTATCTTTATCTCTACCTCTATCTTTACCTCAACCTCCATCTCTATCTCCACCCCAATCACAGTCTCTATCACTACCTCTATATCTATCGTTACAACTAGTTATATCTGTATCTCTGTCCATCTATATCTCTATCTCTATCACTTCCTCTATCTCTTACTCTATCTCTAACTCTATCTCTATCACATCGCTATTTCTATCTCCATCGCGACATCTATCTCTATCTGTATCTCTATCTATATCTCTATCTCAATCACTACCTCTATCTCTGTCGCTACCTCTATCTCTATCTCTACCAGTACCTCTTTCTCTACCCCTATCTCTACCTCTGTCACTACCTCTATCTCTAACTATATCGCTACCTCTATCTCTATGGCTTTCACTATTGCTATCACTATCTCTAGTGCTATCGCTGTCTCTATGCCTACCGTTACCTCTACCTCTACCTCTACCTCTATCTCTATCTCTATCTCTATCTCTATCTCTACCTTGCCGTCGACCTGTGCCACTACCACTACCACAAACTCTATCTGCGCCTCTATTTCTAGCTCTATCTGTGTCGCTACCTTTATCTCTATCTCTATCTTTATCGCTATCACTATCACGATCTCTAACTCTACCTCTATCTCTATCTCCACCTCTATCTTTAATTCTGTCTCTATCTCTTTCACTAACACATCGCTATTTCTATCTCTATCGCTAACTCTATCTCTGTGGGTACCTCTATCTCTATCACTACCTCTATCTCTTACTCTATCTCTACCTCTATTTCTAACTCTATCTCTACCTCTATCTGTATCAGATCGCTATTTCTAACTCTATCACTCCCTCTATCTCTATCTCTATCTGTCTATATCTCTATCTCTAACTCTACCTCTATCTCTACCTCTATCTCTACCTCTATCTCTATCAAATCACTATTTCTATCTCTAACGCTACCTCTATCTCGAATGCTACATCTACCTCGATCTGTATCTCTGTCTATCTATATCTCTATTTCTATCACTATCTCTATCTCTAACTCAATCTCTAGCTCTATCTCTATCACATCGCTATTTCTATCTCTATCGCTACCTCTATCTCTATCGCTACATCTATCTCTACCTGTATCTCTGTCTATCTATATCTCTATCACTACCTCTATCTCTATCTCTATCACTACGTCTATCTCTGACTCTATCTCTACCTATATCTCTATCAAATTGCTATTTCTATCTCTATCACCACCTCGATATCTATCGGTACATCTATCTCTATCTGTATCTCTGTCCATCTATATCTCTATCTCTATCACTCCCTCTAACTCTATCGCTACATCTATATCTATCTGTATCTCTGTCTATCTATATCTCTATCTCTATCGCTATCTCTATCTCTTACTCTATCTCTACCTCTATCTCTATCACATCGCTATTTCTATCTCCATCGCTACATCTATCTCTATCTGTATCTCTATCTATATCTCTATCTCAATCACTACCTCTATCTCTATCTCTCCCAGTACCTCCATCTCTACCCCTATCTCTACCTCTGTCACTACCTCTATATCTAACTATATCGCTACCTCTATCTCTATGGCTTTCACTATTGCTATCACTATCTCTAGTGCTATCGCTGTCTCTCCGCCTACCTTTACCTCTACCTCTATCTCTATCTCTATCTCTACCTTTCCGTCGAGCTGTGCCACTACCTCTACCACAAACTCTATCTGTGCCTATATTTCTATCTCTATCTGTGTCGCTACCTTTATCTCTATCTCTATCTTTATCGCTATCGCTATTGCGATCTCTAACTCTACCTCTATCTCTATCTCCACCTCTATCTTTAATTCTGTCTCTATCTCTATCACTATCACATCGCTATTTCTATCTCCATCTCTATATCTATCTCTATCTGTATCTCTATCTATATCTCTATCTCAATCACTACCTCTATCTCTGTCCCTACCTCTATCTCTATCTCTACCAGTACCTCCATCTCTACCCCTATCTCTACCTCTGTCACTACCTCTATATCTAACGATATCGCTACCTCTATCTCTATGGCTTTCACTATTGCTATCACTATCTCTAGTGCTATCGCTGTCTCTACGCCTACCTTTACCTCTACCTCTATCTCTAACTCTACCTCTATCTCTATCTCCACCTCTATCTTTAGTTCTGTCTCTATCTCTATCACTATCACATCGCTATTTCTATCTCTATCGCTACCTCTATCTCTATCACTACCACTATCTCTATCTGTATCTCTGTCCATCTGTATCTCTATCTCTATCGCTACCTCTATCTCTTACTCTATCTCTACCTCTATCTCTAACTCTATCTCTACCTCTATCTGTATCACATCGCTATTTCTATCTCTAGCGCTACCTCTATCTCTATCGCTACATCTATCTCTATCTGTATCTCTATCTGTCTATATCTCTATCTCTACCTCTACCTCTACCTCTACCTCTATCTCTATCACATTGGTATTTGTATCTCTGCCGCTATCTCCATCTCTATCTCCACCTCAATCGCAGTCTCTATCACTACCTCTATCTCTATCACTATCACTCCCTCTATCTCTGACTCTATCTCTACTCCTATCTCTATCACATCGCTATTTCTATCTCTATCGCTACCTATATCTCTATATCTGCTTCTATCTCCATCTCTATCTCTATTGCTATCTCTAACTCTACCTCTATCTTTACCTTTATTTCTGCCTCTATCTCTAACTCTATCTCTAAATCTATCTCTATCGCATCGCTATTTCTCGCACTATCTCTATCGCTATGGCTACCTCTATTTCTTACTCTATCTGCATCTCTAACTCTATCTCAACCTCTATCTGTATGATATTGCTATTTCTATCTCCATCGCTACATCTATCTCTATCTGTATCTCTATCTGTCTATATCTCTATCTCTACCTCTATCTCTAACTCTATCTCAACCTCTATCTGTATGACATTGCTATTTCTATCTCCATCGCTACATCTATCTCTATCTGTATCTCTATCTGTCTATATCTCTATCTCTACCTCTATCTCTAACTCTATCGCTATTTCTATCACATCGGTATTTCTATCTCTGCAGCTATCTCCATTTCTATCGCCACCTCAATCGCAGTCTCTATCGCTACCTCTATCTCTATCTGTATCCCTGTCTATCTATATCTCTATCTCTATCACTACCTCTGTCTCTTACTCTATCTCTACCTCTATCTCTATCACATCGCTATTTCTATCTCTATCGCTACCTCTATCTCTATCTGTATCTCTGTCTATCTATATCTCTATCTCTATCACTACCTCTATCTCTAACTCTATCTCTACTTCTATCGCTATCACATCGCTATTTCTATCTCTATCGCTACCTCTATCTCTATAGCTACCTCTATCTCTATATCTGCTTCTATCTCTATCTCTATTGCTATCTCTAACTCTCCCTCTATCTCTACCTCTATCTCTACCTATATCTCTAACTCTATCTCTATCACATCACTATTTTTGTCACTAACTCTATCTCTATTGCTATCTCTATCTGTATCGCTACCTCTAACTCTATCCCTACCTCTATCTGTATCACATCGCTATTTCTATCCCTATCGCTACCTCTATCACTATTGCTACCTCTATCTCTATCTGTATCGCTAACTCTGTCTCTTACTCTATCACTACCTCTATCTCTAACTCTATCCCTACCTCTATCTGTATCACATCGCTATTTCTATCTCTATCGCTACCTCAATCACTATCTGTATCTGTCTATCTATATCTCGATCTCTATCGCTACGTCTATCTCTTACTCTATCTCTACCGCTATTTCTACCTCTATCTGTATCACATCACTATTTCTATCTCTATCGCTACCTCTATCTCTGTCGCTACATCTATCTCTATCTCTACCAGTACCTCTATCACTACCTCTATCTCTAACTATATCACTACGTCTATCTCTTTGGCTTTCACTATTGCTATCACTATCTCTAGTGCTATCACTTTCTCTATCTCTATCTCTATCTCTATCTCTATCTCTATCTCTATCTCTATCTCTAACTCTATCTCTATCTCTACCTCTACCTTTCCGTCGCTCTGTGCCACTACCTCTACCACAAACTCTATCTGTCTCCATTTCTAGCTCTATCTGTGTCGCGACCTTTATCTCTATCTCTAGCTCTATCGCTAACGCTATCTCTAACTCTACCTCTATCTCTATCTCCACCTCTATGTTTAATTCTGTCTCTATCTGTATCACTATCACATCGCTATTTCTATCTCTATCGCTAACTCTGTCTCAGTTGCTACCTCTATCTCTATCCCTACCTCTATCTTTATCTGTATCTCTGTCTATCTATCGCTATATCTCTATCGCTACCTCTATCTCTAACTCTATCTCTACCTCTATCTCTATCACATCGCTATCTCTATCTCTATCACTACCTCTATCTCTATCTTTATCTCTCCCTCTATCCTTATCTCAACCTCCAACTCTATCTCCACCCCAAACACAGTCTCTATCGCTACCTCTATCTCTCTCGCTACCTCTAGCTCTATCTCTACCTCTACCTCTAACTCTATCTCTACCTCTACCTCTATCTCTATCACATCACAATTTCTATCTCTATTACTACCTCTATCTCTATATCTGCTTCTATCTCTATCTCTATCTCTATTGCTATCTCTAACTCGACCTCTATCTCTACCTCTATCTCTGCCTCTATCTCTAACTCTATCTCTAAATGTATCTCCATCACATCGCTATTTCTATCTCTACCGCTACCTCCATGTCTGTCTCAAACAGTCTCTATCTCTATCTCTATCTCTATCTCTATCTCTACCTCTAGATCTGTTTCTACCTCTATCTCAGCCTCTACCTCTAATACTTCCTCTATCTCTACCTCTATCTATGCCTATACATCTTTCTCTACCTCTTTCCCACCTCTATCTCTACCTCTATCACTATTTCTATCTCCATCTCCATCTCCAGCTCTATCTCTATCATTACCTCTACCTCTTTCTCTATCTTTATCTCTACCTCTACCTCTATGTCTATCTCCACCTCTATCACTTTCTCTATCACTACATCTATCTCTTCTCTATATCCACCTTTATCTCTATCTATATCTCTATCTCTATTTCTAACGCTGCCTCTATCTCTATCTTTATCTATATTTCTATCCCTACCTCTATGTCTACCTCTATCAATATCTCTATTGCTATCACTATTTCTATCTATATCTCTAACTATATCTCGTCCTCTGCCTCTACCTCTACCTCGACCTGTACCATTACTTCAACCAGTAACTCAATCTCTATCATTATCTCGATGTCTAATTCTAACTCTATCTCGATCTCTATCTTTATTTCTACCTCTATCTCTAACTCTACCTCTACCTCTATCTCTAACTCTAACTCTACCCCCATCTCTATCACATCGCTATTTCTATCAGAATCACTACTTTATCTCTCGCTATCTCTATCTCTACCTGTATGTCTATGTCTGTCCATATCTCTAGCTCTATCACTACCTCTATCATTATCTCTATCTCTACCTATATATCTATCACTCTCTGTTCTGTACCTCTTTCTTTATCTCTATCTCTATTGGTATCTCTAACTCTGTCGCTATCACTGTCTCTATTTCTATCGCTACCCCTATCTCTATCCCTACCTCTATCTCCATCTTTATCTCTACTTCTATCTCTAACTCCACCTCTATCGTTGTCTCTATCGCTATCTCTATCGCTACTTTACCTCTATCTCTATCTTTAACTCTATCTCTACCTCTATCTCTATCACTACTTCTATCTCCATCTCATTATCTATCGATATCTCTATCTCTATCTGTATCACCACCTCAATCTCTATCTCTATCCATATCTCTATCTCTCTCCACCTCCACCTCTACCTCTATCTCTAGCTCTACCTCTTTTTCTATCTCTATATCTATCTCTGTAGGTATCTCTAAATCTATCGCCATATCTGTCTCTAATTGTATCGCTCCCTCTATCTCTAACCCTATCATTACCTCGATCTCTATCGTTAGCCCAATCTCTATCTCTATCTCTGTCACTACCTCTATCGCTTTCTCAAGCTATATCTCTATCGCATTGCTATCTCTACCTCTACATTTATCTCTACCTCTATCTCTATCTCTACCACTATCTCTATGTATATCTTTGCCTCTATCTCTATTTTTATCTCGGCCTCTATCTCTATCTCTATATCTGCCTCTATCTCAATCTATATCTCTATCATTCCCTCTATCTCTATCGCTACCCCTGTCACTTTCACTACATCTATTTCCATCTCTATCACTACCTCTACATCAATCTCTCTATCTATCTCTATAATTATTGCTACCTCTATCTCTATCTCTATCTCCACCTCTGTCACTATCTCTATTGCTACCTCTATCTCTATCTCTATCTCGCTACCTCTGTCTCTACTTCTACCTCTATCTCTGTCTCTAACTCTAACTCTAACTCTACCTCTACCTCCACCTCGACCTTTACTACTACCTCTTTCTCTACATCTATCTCTACCTCCATCTCTATCATTAGCATTATCTCTATCAGTACCTGTATTTATATCGCATTGCTATCTCTATCTATATTGCTACTTATATCTCTGTCGCTACCTCTATCTCTAACTGTATCTCTATCTCCATCACTAACTCTATTGCTATCTCTATCTCTATTGCTACCTCTATCTCTATCTCTACCTCTATCTCTATGTTTATCTCTAGCTCTATATCTATCTTTATCTCCACCTCTATCTCTACCTCTACCTCTGTGTTTATCTTTACCTCTATCTCTATCCTTATTACTATCGCAATCTGTATCTCCATCTGTATCTGTCTCTATCACTACCTCATTCTCTTTCGCTATCTCTATCTCAATCTTTGTCTCAATCTCGATCTTTATCTTTAGCTCTATCTGTATCGCTACCTCTCTCTCTATCTCTATCTCTATCCCTATCTCTATCTCTCTCTACCTCCACCTCTACCTCTATCTCTATCTCTACCTCTTTTTCTATCTCTATATCTATCTCTGTAGGTATCTCTAAATCTATCGCCATATCTGTCTCTAATTGTATCGCTCCCTCTATCTCTAATTCTATCATTACCTCGATCTCGATCGTTAGCCCAATCTCTATCTCTATCCCTGTCACTACCTCGATCGCTTTCTCGACCTATATCTCTGTTGCATTGCTGTCTCTACCTGTACATTTATCTCTACCTCTATCTCTATCTCGACCACTATCTCTATGTATATCTTTGCCTCTATCTCTATTTTTATCTCGGCCTCTATCTCTATCTCTATATCTGCCTCTATCTCAATCTATATCTCTATCATTCCCTCTATCTCTATCGCTACCCCTGTCACTTTCACTACATCTATTTCCATCTCTATCACTACCTCTACATCAATCTCTCTATCTATCTCTATAATTATTGCTACCTCTATCTCTGTCTCTATCTCCACCTCTGTCACTATCTCTATTGCTACGTCTATCTCTATCTCTATCTCTCTACCTCTATCGCTATCTCTACCTCTATCTCTATCTCTATCTGTCTCTATCACTGCCTTTTTCTCTATCACTGTCTCTACTTCTATCTCTATCTCTGTCTCGAACTCTAACTCTAACTCTACCTCTACCTCCACCTCGACCTTTACCACTACCTTTTTCTCTACCTCTATCTCTACCTCCATCTCTATCATTAGCATTATCTCTATCAGTACCTGTATTTATATCGCATTGCTATCTCTATCTATATTGCTACTTATATCTCTGTCGCTACCTCTATCTCTAACTGTATCTCTATCTCCATCACTAACTCTATTGCTATCTCTATCTCTATTGCTACCTCTATCTCTATCTCTACCTCTATCACTATGTTTATCTATACCTCTATATCTATCTTTAACTCTACCTCTATCTCTATCTCTACCTCTGTGTTTATCTTTACCTCTATCTCTATCCTTATTACTATCGCAATCTGTATCTCCATCTGTATCTGTCTCTATCACTACCTCATTCTCTTTCGCTATCTCTATCTCAATCTCTGTCTCAATCTCGATCTTTATCTTTAGCTCTATGTGTATCGCTACCTCTCTCTCTATCTCTATCTCTGCCTCTATCTCTATCTCTGTCTCTACCTCTCTCCCTACCTCTGCCTCTTGCTGTTTCTCTACCACAACTCTACCTCTTTCTCTACCTCTATCTCTACCTCTATCGCTACCTCTATCTCTGTCTCTATCTTTATCTCTATCTCTATTTCTATCTCTATTTCTATCTCTACCTCTACCCGTACCTCTATCTGTTGCTCTATCTTTATCTCTAACTCCATATCTATTTCTATCTCTATCTCTACCTCTATCTCTATTGCTACCTCTATCTCAATCTATATATCTATCACTACCTCTATCTCTACCTCTATCGTTATCTCTATCGCTATCTCTATTGCTAACACTGTCTCTACCTCTACCATTACCTGTACCCCTATCTCTATCCCTACCTTTATCTCTAACTCCGTTTCTATCACATCGCTATTTCTATCAGAATTGCTACCTTATCTCTGTCACTCTACCTGTATCTTTATGTCTATCTCTATCTCTAGATCAATCGCTACCTCTATTGTTATCTCTATCTCAAGCTATATCTCTATTACTCTTGGTACCTCTATCCGATACATCTACCTCTATCTCTATCTCTATTGGTATCTCTAACTCTGTCACTATCACTGTCTCTATTTCTATCGCTACCTCTATCTCTATCCCTACCTCTATCTCTATCTTTATCTCTACCTCTATCGGTGACTCTATTGCTACCTCTATCTCTATTTTACCTCTATCTCGATCTTTAACTCTATGGCTACCTCTATCTCCATCTCTTTATCTTTCACTATCTCTATCTCCACCTGTATCATTTTCGCTATCTCTATCTCTATCACTATTGCTATCACTATCTCTACCTCTACTACTATCGTTATGGCTATCTGTATCTTTATCTGTCTATAACTCTATCTCTACCTCTATCTCTATCTTGATCTATATATCTATCACTACCTCTATCTCAACCTCTATCTCTATCACTACGTCTATCTCTATCTCTATCACTATCGCTATCTCTATTGCTATCACTATCTCTAACTCTATCTCTACCTCTGACCCTCTATCGCTACCTCTACCTGTACCACTGCCTCTACCTGTAACTCTATCTCTGTCTCTATCGCTATCTCTAACTCTACCTATTTCTCTATCTCTATCTCTATTTCTATCGCCATCTCTAACTCTACTTCTAACTCTATCCCTCAACCCTATGTGTATCTCTATCACATCGCTATTTCTATCTCAATCGCTACCTCTATCACTATCAGCACCTCTGTCTCTACCTGTAACCCTAACTCTATCTCCACCTCTATCATTGTCTCTATCACTACCCCACACTCTATCGCTATGTCTATCTCTATCTCTATCGCTACCTCTATATCAACTCTCTAGCTCTCTCTCTATCTCTATAATTATCACTACCTCTATTTCTATCTCCACCTCTATCGCTATTTCTATTGCTACCTCTATCTCTATCTCTATATCTAACTCTATCACTATCTCTATCTCAACCTCTATCTCTATCTTTATCTCTACCTCTGTCTCTATCACGACCTCTATCGTGATCTCTATCTCTATCTTTATCTGTCAATCGCTACATTTATCGCTATCACTGTCTCTACCTCTGTCTCTGCCTCTAACTCTATCTCTCACTCTACCACTACCTCGACCTTTACCACTACCTCTTTCTCTACCTCTATCTTTATCTCTATTGTTAGCCCTACCTCTATCTCTATCAGCACCTCTATCTCTATTGCTACTTATATCTCTATCGCTACCTCTATCTCTAACTGTATCTCTATCTCTATCACTAACTCTATCGCTACCTCTATCTCTATCTATATTGCTACCTCCATCTCTATCGCTATCTCTATGTTTATCTCTACCTCTATCTCTATCTCTATCTTTATCTCTACCTCTATCTCTCCCTCTGTCTCTATGTTTATCTCTAACTCTGTCTCTATCTCTATATCTACCTCTATCTCTATCTCTACCTCTATCGTTAACTCTATCTCTATCGCTATCTCTTTTGCTATCACTGTCTCTACCTCTACCATTACCTGTATCCCTATCTCTATCCCTACCTCTATCTCTAACTCTGTCTCTACCCCCATCTCTATCACATTGCTATTTCTATCAGAATCTCTACCTTATCTCTATCACTATCTCTATCTCTACCTGTATCTTTATGTCTATCCATATCTCTAGATCTATCGTTATCTCTATCTCAACCTATATCTCTATCACTCTTGGTACCTCTACCTCTACCTCTATCTCTATTGGTATCTCTAACTCTGTCGCTATCTCTGTCTCTATTTCTATCGCTACCTCTCTCTCTATCCCTACCTCTATCTCTATCTTTATCTCTACCTCTATTTCTATCTCCACCGCTATCGGTATCTCTATCGCTACCTCTATCTCTATATTTAACTCTATCTCTACCTCCATCTCCATCTCTTTATCTTTCAATATCTCTATCTCCACCTGTATCACTTTCGCTATCTCTATCACAATTGCGATCTCTATCTTTATCTCTCTATTACTCTATCTCTACCTCTATCTCAATCTCTATTGCTATCACTATCGCTAACTCTATCTCTGCCTCTGACCCTCTATCTCTACCTCTATCTGTACCACTACCTCAACCTGTAACTCTATCTCTGTCTCTATTGCTATCTCTAACTCTACCTCTTTCTCTATAGCTATCTCTATTTCTATCGCCATCTCTAACTCTATCTCTAACTCTATCCCTCAACCCTATCTGAACCTCTATCTCTATCACATTGCTATTTCTATCTCAATCGCTACCTCTATTGCTATCAACACCTCTGTCTCTACCTGTATCTCTATGTATATCTGGATCTCTATCTCTATCGCTACCTCTATCTTTATTGGTATCTCTAACTCTATCTCCACCTCTATCATTGTCTCTATCGCTACTTCTATTGTTATCTCTATCTCTATCTCTGCCTCTACCTCTATCAGTATCTCTATCGGTATCTCTAAATCTATTGCTATCTCTGTCTCTATTTCGAGCACTACCTCTATCTCGATCTATGTCTCTAACTCATTCTCTATCTTTATCTCGACCTTATCTCTATCTCCACCTCTATCATTGTCTCTATCGCTACCTCGATCTCTATCGTTACCTCTATTTCTATCTCTATTTTATGGCTATCTCTATCACTACTGCTATCGCTGTCATTACCAGTATCTCTATCACTATCACGATCTCTATCTCTACCTCGATCTCTATCACTATCTCTATCGCTATCTCTATCTCTATCTCTATCACTATCGCTATCTCTACCTCTATCTCTATCATTAACTCTATCTCTATCTTTATCTCTATCTCTACCCCTGTCTCTATCGCTACCTCTATCTGTATCTCTAGCGCTACCTCTATATCAATCTCTCTCTCGATCTCTATAATTATCACTACCTCTATTTCTATCTCCAGCTCTATCGCTATTTCTATTGCTACCTCTATCTCTATATCTAACTCTATCACTATCTCATTCGCAACCTCTATCTCTATCTTTATCTCTACCTCTGTCTCTATCACTACCTCTATCGTGATCTCTTTCTCTTTCTTTATCTGTCTCTATCACGACCTTTATAGCTATCACTGTCTCTACCTCTATCTCTGTCTCTAACTCCATCTCGACCTCTACCTCTCCCTCTACCTCTACCTCAACCTTTACCACTACATCTACCACGACCTCTTTCTCGACCTCTATCTCTATCTGTATCATCACTTCCATCTCTATCGTTAGCCCTACCTCTATCTCTATCAGTACCTCTATCTCTATCGCATTACTATCGCTATCTCTTTTGCTACTTCTATCTCTATCGCTACCTCTATCTCTAACTGTATCTCTATCTCTATCACTAACTCTATCGCTACCTCGATCTCTATCTATATCGCTACCTCCATCTCTATCGCTATCTCTATGTTTTTCTCTACTTCTATCTCTATCTTTATCTCTACCTCAATCTCTTTCTCTATCTGTCTCTGTCACTACCTCATTCTCTTTCGCTACCTCTATCTCAATCTTTATCTCTATCTCGATCTTTATCTCCAGCTCTATCTGTATCGCTACCTCTCTCTCTAACTCTATCTCTGCCTCTATCTCTTCCTCTCTCTCTACCTCTGTCCCGACCTCTGCCTCTTCCTGTTTCTCTACCACAACCCTACCTCTTTCTCTATCACTATCTCTATCTATACCTCTATCTCTATATCTACCACTATCGCTATCTGTATCTGTCTCTATCACTACCTCAATCTCTTTTGCTATCTCTATCTCAATCTCTATCTGTATCTCGATCTTTATCTCTAGCTCTATCTGTATCGCTACCTCTCTCTCTATCTCTTCGTCTCTCTCTACCTCTGTCTCTACCTGTCTCTTCCTGTTTCTCTACCACAACACTACCTCTTTCTCTACCACTATCTCTATCTCTACCTCTACCTCTATCTCTATCTCTATCTCTATCTCGATCTTTATCTCTATCTCGATCTGTCTCGCTACCTCTCTCTCTACCTCTATCTCTGCCTCTATCTCTCTCTACCTCTGTCCCTACCTCTGGTTCTTCCTGTTTCTCTACCCCAACTCTACCTCTTTCTCTACCTCTTTCTCTACCTCTATCTCTATCGCTGCATCTTTCTCTATCTATATATCCATCACTACCTCTATCTCTACCTCTATCGCTTTCTCTATCTTTATGGCTATCTCTATTGCTATCACTATCTCTACCTCTTCCATTACCTGTACACCTAACTCTATCTCTATCGCTATCTCTATCGCTTTCTCTATCTCTATCTCTATCTCCAACTGTATCTCTGACTCTATCTCTACCTCTGACCCTCTACCTCTATCTCTACCAGTACCTCTATCTCTATTTCTATCACCATCTCTAACTCTACCTCTTACTCTATCTCCATCTCTAACCCTATCTGAACTTCAAATTCTATCACTTCCACCTGTGGAAGAGCCTGTTACTCCAGAATTGGCCTTTATAGCCACTCCAGGCGCTGCTTCACAAACCACTGACCACCTCCAGGCGCGTATCCATTGTCTCTCGAGATAAGGAGGCCCAAAAGAAAAGACCTCTATCTCTATTTCTATCACCATCTCTAACTCTACTTCTTACTCTATCTCCATCTCTAACCCTATCTGAACTTCAAATTCTATCACATCGCTATTTCTATCTCAATCGCTACCTCTATCGCTGTCACCACCACTATCTCTACCTGTATCTCTATGTACACCTAGATTTCTATCTCTATCGTGCCCTCTACCTCTATCTCTATCGCTACCTCTATCGTTATCTCCATCACTACCTCTGTCTGTCTGTCTCTCTCTCTACCTCAACCTCTATCTCTATCTCTACCTATTACTCTACCTCTATCTCCATCTTTACCAGTATCTCTATCACTATCGCTATCTATATCTCAATCTTGATCTCTTGCTCTGTCACGAGCCCGTCTCCTCTCTATCGCTACCTTTATCTCTATCTCTATCTCTATCTCTATCTCTATCTCTATCGCTATCACTATCACAATTGCTTTCTCTATTGCTATCACTATCTCTAACTCTATCTCTACCTCTACCTGTAACTCTATCTCTATCTCTATCGCCATCTCTAACTCTACCTCTTTATCTTTATCTCTATTTCTATCGCCATCTCTAACTCTATCTGTAATCCTATCTGTACCTCTATCTCTATCATATCGCTATTTCTATCTCAATCGCTACCTCTATCGCTATCAACACCTGTCTCTACTTGTATCTCTATGTATATCTGTATCTCTATCTCTTCGCTACCTCTATCTCTATCGATAACTCTTGCTCTACATCTATCTCTATCTCTATCTCTATTGGCATCTCTAACTCTATCGCGATCTCTGTCTCAATTTCAGCGTTACCTCTATCTCTATCTCTATCCCATCTCTATCATTTTCTGTATCACTACCACTATCTCTATGGTTACCTCTGTCTCTATGGTTACCTCTATCTCTATCTCTATCTTTATCTCTGTCTCTATCTCTATCCCATCTCTATCATTTTCTGTATCACTACCAATATCTCAATGCTTACCTCTGTCTCTATCGTTACCTCTATCTCTAGCTCTAGCTCTTGCTATGTCTCTAGCTCTATCTGTATCGCTACCTCTATCTCTATCTCTATATCTAACTCCATCTCGACCTGTGCCTCTACCTGTTTCTCCATCTCTAACTCTAAATCTATCACCGCCCCTGTCTTATCTCTATCCTTATCTCTATCTCTATCTCTCTCGCTACCTCTACCTCCACCTCTGTCTCTATCTCTATCTCTACCTCTTTTTCTATCTCTAAATCCATCTCTGTAGGTATCTCTAAATCTATCGCCATATCTGTCTCTAATTGTATCGCTACCTCTATCTCTAACTCTATCATTAACTCGATCTCTATCGTTAGCCCAATCTCTATCTATATCTCTGTCACTACCTCTATCGCTTTCTCGACCTATGTCTCTATCGCTTTGCCATCGCTACCTCTACATTTATCTCTATCTCTACCACTATCTCTATGTATATCTTTGCCTCTATCTCTATTTTTATCTCGGCCTCTATCGCTATCTCTATATCTGCCTCTATCTCAATCTATATCTCTATCGTTACTTCTATCTCTATCGCTACCCCTGTCACTTTTGCTACATCTATTTCTATCTCTATCACTACCTCTACATCAATCTCTCTATCTATCTCTATAATTATTGCTACCTCTATCTCTATCTCTATCTCCACCTCTATCACTATCTCTATTGCTACCTCTATCTCTATCTCTCTACCTCTATCACTATCTCTATCTCTATCTCTATCTGTCTCTATCACTACCTTTTTCTCTATCACTGTCTCTACTTCTATCTCTATCTCTGTCTGTAACTCTAACTCTAACTCTACCTATACCCCTAGCTGTACCTCTACCTCTACCTCCACCTCCACCTCGACCTTTACCACTACCTCTTTCTCTACCTCTATCTCTACCTCCATCTCTATCATTAGCCCTATCTCTATCAGTACCTGTATCTCTATCGCATTGCTATCTCTATCTCTATTGCTACTTATATCTCTGTCGCTACCTTTATCTCTAACTGTATCTCTATCTCCATCACTAACTCTATTGCTACCTCTATCTCTATCTCTACCTCTATCACTATGTTTATCTATACCTCTATATCCATCTTTATCTCGACCTCTATCTCTACCTCTACCTCTGTGTTTATCTTTACCTCTATCTCTTTCCCTATTACTATCACAATCTGTATCTCCATCTGTATCTGTCTCTATCACTAGCTCATTCTCTTTCGCTATCTCTATCTCAATCTCTATCTCGATCTCGATCTTTATCTTTAGCTCTATCTGTATCGCTACCTCTCTCTCTATCTCTATCTCTGCCTCTATCTCTATCTCTGTCTCTACCTCTCTCCCTACCTCTGCCTCTTGCTGTTTCTCTACCACAACTCTACCTCTTTCTCTACCTCTATCTCTACCTCTATCTCTGTCTCTATCTTTATCTCTATCTCTATCTCTATCTCTACCTCTATTTCTATTGCTACCTCTATCTCAATCTATATATATATCACTACCTCTATCGTTATCTCTATCGCTATCTCTATTGCTATCACTGTCTCTACCTGTACCATTACCTGTACCCCTATCTCTTTCCCTACCTTTATCTCTAACTCCATTTCTATCACATCGCTATTTCTGTCAGAATTGATACCTTGTCTCTATCACAATCTCTAACTCTACCTGTATCTTTATGTCTATCTATATCTCAAGATCTATTGCTACCTCTATCGTTATCTCTATCTCAAGCTATATCTCTATTGCTCTTGGTACCTCTACCTATACATCTACCTCTATCTCTATCTCTATTGGTATCTCTAACTCTGTCGCTATCACTGTCTCTATTTCTTTTGCTACCTCTATCTCTATCCCTACCTCTATCTCTATCTTTATCTCTACCTCTATCTCTACCTCCACCACTATCGGTGACTCTATTGCTACCTCTATCTCTATTTTACCTCTATCTCTATCTTTAACTCTATCTCTACCTCTATCTCTACCTCTATCTCCATCTCTTTATCTATCAATATCTCTATCTCCATCTGTATCACTTTCGCTATCTCTATCTCTATCACTATTGCTATCACTATCTCTGCCTCTACTACTATCGTTATCGCTATCTCTATCTTTATCTATCTATAACTCTATCTCTACCTCTATCACCATCTCAATCGCTACCTCTATCTCTATCTCGATCTATATATCTATCACTACCTCTATCTCTATCACTAAGTCTATCTCTATCACTATCGCTATCTCTATTGCTATCACTATCTCTAACTCTATCTCTACCTCTGACCCTCTATCGCTACCTCTACCTGTACCACTACCTCTACCTGTAACTTTATCTCTGTCTCTATCGCTATCTCTAACTCTACCTCTTTCTCTATCTCTATCTCTATTTCTATCGCCATCTCTAACTCTACTTCTAACTCTATCCCTCAACCCTATGTGTAGCTCTATCTCTATCACATCACTATTTCTATCTCAATCGCTACCTCTATCACTATCAGCACCTCTGTCTCTACCTGTAACCCGAACTCTATCTCCACCTCTGTCATTGTCTCTATCGCTACCTCTCACTCTATCGCTATGTCTATCTCTATGTCTATCGCTACCTCTATATCAACTCTCTATCTCTCTCTCTATCTCTATAATTATCACTACCTCTATTTCTATCTCCACCGCTATCGCTATTTCTATTGCTACCTCTATCTCTATCTCTATATGTAACTCTATCACTATCTCTATCTCAACCTCTATCTCTATCTTTATCTCTACCAATGTCTCTATCACTACCTCTATCGTGATCTCTATCTCTATCTTTATCTGTCAATCGCTACATTTATCGCTATCACTGTCTCTACCTCTGTCTCTGCCTCTAACTCTATCTCTAACTCTACCACTACCTCGACCTTTGCTACTACCTTTACCACTACCTCTTTCTCTGCCTCTATCTCTATCTCTATCGTTACCTCTATCTCTATCGTTAGCCCTACCTCTATCTCTATCGTCACCTCTATCTCTATCGCATTACTATCGCTATCTCTATTGCTACTTATATCTCTATTGCTACCTCTATCTCTAACTGTATCTCTATCTCTATCACTAACTCTATCGCTACCTCTATCTATATTGCTACCTCCATCTCTATCTCTATCTCTATGTTTATCTCCACCTCTATCTCTATCTCTATCTTTATCTCTACCTCTATCTCTACCTCTGTCTCTATGTTTATCTTTACCTCCATCTCCATCTCTTTATCCTTCAATATCTCTATCTCCACATGTATCACTTTCGCTATCTCTATCTCTATCACTATCGCGATCTCTATCTTTATCTCTCTATTACTCTATCTCTACCTCTATCTCTATCTCGATCTATATATCTATCACTACCTCTATCTCTACCTCTATCTCTATCAATACGTCTATCTCTATCTCTATCTCTATCAATACGTCTATCTCTATCTCTATCAATATCGATATCTCTATTGCTATCACTATCGCTAACTCTATCTCTGCCTCTGACCCTCTATCTCTACCTCTATCTGTACCACTACCTCAACCTGTAACTCTATCTCTGCCTCTATCGCTATCTCTATCAACACCTCTGTCTCTACCTGTATCTCTATGTATATCTGGATCTCTATCGGTATCTCTAAATCTATTGCTATCTCTGTCTCTATTTCTAGTGCTACCTCTATCTCTATCTATGTCTCTAACTCATTCTCTATCTTCATCTCGACCTCTATCTCTATCTCCACCTCTATCATTGTCTCGATCGCTACCTCTATCTCTATCATTACCTCTATTTCCATCTCTATTTTATGGCGATGTCTATTACTACTGCTATCTCTGTCATTACCAGTATCTCTATCACTATCACGATCTCTATCTCTACCTCTATCTCTATCGCTACCTCTATCTCCATCTCTATCGCTATCTCTATCTCTATCTCTATCACTATCGCTATCTCTACCTCTATCTCTATCGTTACCTCTATCTTTATGTTTATCTCTGCCTCAATCTCTATGTTTATCTCTACCTCAATCTCTATCACTACCTCACTCTCTATGTTTATCTCTGCCTCTATTTCTATCTCTATATCTGCCTCTATCTCTATCTATACCTCTATCTCTATCGTTACCGCTATCTCTATCTCTACCCCTGTCTCTATCGCTACCTCTATCTGTATCCTTATCGCTACCTCTATATCAATCTCTCTCTCTATCTCTATAATTATCACGACCTCTATTTCTATCTCCACCTCTATCGCTATTTCTATTGCTACCTCTATCTCTATCTCTATATCTAACTCTATCACTATCTCTTTCGCAACCTCTATCTTTATCTCTACCTCTGTCTCTATCACTACCTCTATCGCGATCTCTTTCTCTCTCTGTATCTGTCTCTATCACTACCTTTATCGCTATCACTGTCTCTACCTCTATCTCTGTCTCTGCCTCTAACTCTATCTCTACCTCTACCTCGACCTTTACCACTACATCTACCACGACCTCTTTCTCGACCTCTATCTCTATCTCTATCATCACTTCCATCTCTATCGTTAGCCCTATCTCTATCTCTATCAGTACCTCTATCTCTATCGCATTATTATCGCTATCGCTATTGCTACTTCTATCTCTATGTTTATCTCTACTTCTATCTCTATCTTTATCTCTACCTCAATCTCTTTCTCTACCTCTGTCTCTATACCTACCTCTATCTCTATTTCTACCACTATCTCTATCTCTATCTGTCTCTGTCTCTGTCACTACCTCATTCTCTTTCGCTATCTCTATCTCACTGTCTATCTGTATCTTGATCTTTATCTCTTGCTCGATCTGTATCGCTACCTCTCTCTCTATCTCTATCTCTGCCTCTGTCTCAATCTTTATCTCTATCTCGATCTTTATCTCCAGCTCTATCTGTATCGCTACCTCTCTAACTCTATCTCTGCCTCTATCTCTTCCTCTCTCTCTACCTCTGTCTGTACCTGTCTCTTCCTGTTTCTCTACCACAACCCTACCTCTTTCTCTATTAATATCTCTATCTATACCTCTATCTCTATATCTACCACTATCGCTATCTCTATCTCTATCTGTATCTGTCTCCATCACTACCTCATTCTCTTTCGCTATCTCTATCTCAATGTCTATCTGTATCTCGGTCTTTATCTCTGCCTCTATCTCTCTCTCTACCTCTGTCCCTACCTCTGGTACGTCCTGCTCTTCTACCCCATCTCTACCTCTTTCTCTACCTCTTTCTCTACCTCTATCTCTATCTCTATCGCTGCATCTTTCTCTATCTATATATCTATCATTACCTCTATCTCTACCTCTATTGCTTTCTCTATCTCTATGGCTATCTCTATTGCTATCACTATCTCTACCTCTTCCATTACCTGTACACCTAACTCTATCTCTATCGCTATCTCTATCGCTTTCTCTATCTCTATCTCTATCTCTATCTCTAACTCTAACTCTAACTCTAACTCTAACTCTAACTCTATCTCTGACTCTATCTCTACCTCTGACCCTCTACCTCTATCTCTACCAGTACCTCTATCTCTATGTCTATCACCATCTCTAACTCTACCTCTAACTCTATCTCTAACCCTATCTGAACTTCAATCTCTATCACATCGCTATTTCTATCTCAATCGCTACCTCTATCGCTGTCACCACCACTATCTCTACCTGTATCTCTATGTACACCTAGATCTCTATCTCTATCGCGCCTCTACCTCTATCTCTATCGCTACCTCTATCGTTATCTCCATCTCTACCTCTGTCTGTCTCTCTCTCTACCTCTACCTCTATCTCTATCTCTACCTATTACTCTACCTCTATCTCCATCTTTACCAGTATCTCTATCACTATCCCTATCTATATCTCAATCTTGATCTCTTGCTCTATCACGAGCCCGTCTCCTCTCTATCGCTACCTCTACCTCTATCTCTATCTCTATCTCTATCTCTATCTCTATCCCTGTCTCTATCTCTATCTCTATCTCTATCTCTATCTCTATCTGTATATCTATCACTGCCTCTATCTCTATCTCTATCGCTATCACAATTGCTATCTCTATTGCTATCACTATCTCTAACTCTATCTCTACCTCTACCTGTAACTCTATCTCTATCTCTATCGCCATCTCTAACTCTACCTCTTTCTCTATCTTTATCTCTATTTCTATCGTCATCTCCATCTCTACCTCTCTCTGCCTGTCTCTCTCTCTACCTCTACCTCTATCTCTATCTCTACCTATTACTCTACCTCTATCTCCATCTTTACCAGTATCTCTATCACTATCGCTATCTATATCTCAATCTCGATCTCTTGCTCTATCATGAGCCCGTCTCCTCTCTATCGCTACCTCTGTCTCTATCTCTCTCTCTATCTCTATCTCTATCTCTATCTCTATCTCTGTCCCTCTTTCTATCTCTATCTCTTTCTATATTTATAGCTCTATCTGTATCGCTACCTCTAGCTCAATCTCTATACCTAACTCCATCTCTACCTCTGCCTCTACCTGTTTCCCTACCTCTTTCTCTACCTCTTTCTCTACCTCTTTCTCTATCTCTATCTCGATCTCTGCCTTTGTCTCTATCCCTATCCCTGTTTCTATCTCTACGTCTACCTCTACCTCTATCTCTACCTCTTTTTCTATCCCTATCCCTATCTCTATCTCTATCTCTATCGCTATCGGAATCTCTAACTCTATCGCTATCTCTGCATCTAACTCTATCATTATCCTGATCTCTCTTGTTAACCCTATCTCAATCTCTTTCTCAGACACAATGCCTATCTCTTTCGCTACCTCTACCTCCACCTGTATCTATATCTCTATCTCGAACACTATCGCTACTTCTATCTCAATCTTCATCTCTGTCTCTATCACTATCTCTATCTCTGCCTCTATCTCTATCTATATATCTATCTCTAAGTTTATCTCTATCTCTACCTGTATCTGTATCTCTATCTGTACCTCTATCCCTGTCTCTATCTCTATCTCTGTCTCTACCTCTACCTCCACCTCGATCTCTATCTCTATCTCTAGCTCTATCTCTAGCTCTGCATCTACCTCTATCTCTACCTGTACCTCTATTACGTCCTCTATCTCTACCTCTATCTCTATCTCTACGTCTTTCTCTACCTCTTAACCATCTCTATCTCTATCTCTATCACTATTTCTATCTCCATCTCTATCTCTAACTCCAGCTCTATCTCCAGCATTACCTCTACCTCTGTCTCTATCTTTATCTTTAACTCTATCGCTACCTCTATCTCCATCTCCGTCTCTATCTCTATCGCTATCTCTATCTCTGTCTCCCTCTCTATAAGTATCTCTATCTCTATCACTACCGCTATCTCCACCTCTTTCGCTGTCTCAAACTCAACCTCCACCTCTATCTCTATTGGTACCTCCATCTCTATCTTTATCTATATATCTAACATTACCTCTACCTCTAACTCTATATCTAACTCTATATCTATCTCTATTGGTATCTTTAACTCTGTCGCTATCACTGTCTCTATTTCTATCGCTACCTCTATCTCTATCTTTATCTCTGACTCTACCTCTATCGGTGTCTCTATCACTACCTCTGTCTCTATTTTACCTCTATCTCTATCTTTATCTCTATCTCTACTTCTATCTCTATCGCTACCTCCATCTCGATTTCTTTATCTATCGATATCTCTATCTCTATCTGTATCACTTTTGCTATCTCTATCTCTATCGCTATTGCTAGCTCTATCTTTATTTCTACCTTTATTTCTATCTCTGTCTCTACCTCTATCTTTATCTCTATCTCTACCTCTACCACTATCGCTATCGCCATCTCTATCTCTATCTTTATCTGCCTCGAACTCTATCTCTACCTCTATCTCTATCTGAATCGCTACCTCTATCTCTATCTCTATCTGTATATCTATCACTGCCTCTATCTCTATCTCTATCTCTATCTCTATCTCTATCTCTATCTCGATCTCGATCTCTATCTCTATCGCTATCACTATCGCAATTGCTATCTCTATTGCTATCACTATCTCTAACTCGATCTCTCCCTCTACCTGTAACTCTATCTCTATCGCCATCTCTAACTCTACCTCTTTCTCTATCTTTATCTCTATTTCTATCGCCATCTCTAACTCTTAACTCTATCTGTAATCCTATCTGTACCTCTATCTCTATCATATCGCTATTTCTATCTCAATCGCTACCTCTATCACTATCAACACCTATGTCTCTACTTGTATCTCTATGTATATCTGTATCTCTATCTCTTCGCTACCTCTATCTCTATCGATACCTCTTGCTCTACATCTATCTCTATCTCTATCTCTATTAGTATCTCTAACTCTATCGCTATCTCTGTCTCAATTTCAGCGTTACCTCTATCTCTATCTCTATCTCTATCTTTATCTCTGTCTCTACCTCTATCCCATCTCGATCATTTTCTGTATCGCTACCACTATCTCTATGGTTACCACTATCTCTATCGTTACCTCTATCTCTATCTCTGCCCTTGTCTCTATCTCTAGCTCTTTCTATATCTCTAGCTCTATCTGTATCGCTACCTCTATCTCTATCTCTATATCTAACTCCATCTCTACCTGTGCCTCTACCTGTTTCTCTATCTCTTCCTCTACCTCTTTTTCTATCTCTATACCTATCTCTATCTCTATCGGTATCTCTAACTCTATGACTATCTCTGTCTCTATTTCTATCACGACCTCTATCTCTAACTCTATTGCCACTTCTGTCTCTATCGCTATCTCTATCTCTAACTCTATCTCTATCTATATATCTATCTCTACATCTACCTGTATCTCTCCCAGTATCTCTAACTGTATCGCTATCTCTGTCTCTATTTCTATCGCTAGCTCGATCTCTAACTCTGTCATTACCTCGGTCTCTGTCTCTTTCTCAGTCACTACGCCTAACTCTTTCACTACCTCTAACTCTCTCTGTATCTGTATCTATAACTCTATCACTACTTCTATCTCTATCTCTATCGCCATCTCTATCTCTATGTTTATCTCTGCCTCTATCTCTATCTCTATATCTATCTCAATCTCTATCTGTATCTCTATCTCTATATCTATCAATACCTCTATCTCTGTTGCTACATCTATCTGTATCGTTACGTCTATCTCTATCTCTATCTTTATCACAACCTCTACCTCCACTGCTAACGCTATCTCTAACGCTACCTCTATCTCGATTGTTATCTCTAGCGCTCCCTCTATCTCCATTTCTACCTCAATCGCAACCTCTGTCTCTATCTCTACCAATATCTCTATCTCTATCACTACCTCTATCTCTACCAATCTTGCTATCTCTATCTCCAAATCTATCTCTATCTCTATCTTTATCGCTACCTCCATCCCTATCTCTTTCTCAATATCTGTCAGTAACTCTATCTCTATCTCTAAATCTATCACTCCCTCTATCTCTACCTCTATCCCATGTCTCTCTATCGCTATCTCTATTGCTATCACTCTCACTTGCTATCGCTATCTCTACCTGTAATCTCTACCTCTACCTATATCTCTATCTCTATCTCTACATCTACCGCTATCTCCACCTCTACCTCGACCTCTACCTCGACCTCTGCCACTACCTCTACCTCGACCTCTGCCACTACTTCTACCTCCACTTCTATCTCTACCTCTGTCTTTATCTCCACCTCTCTCGCTGTCTCTATCACAACCTCTATCTCTATCTCTATATCTATCTCAATCTCTATCTGTATCTCTACCTCTATATCTATCGTTACCTCTATCTCTGTCGCTACATCTATCTCTATTGTTACGTCTATCTCTATCTCTATCTTTATCACTACCTCTACCACCACTGCTAACACTATCTCTAATGTTACCTCTATCTCTATCTTTATCTCTATCGTTACCTCTATCTCCATCTCTATCTCAATCGCTATCTCTCTCTCTATGCCTATCAGTATTTCTATCTCTATCACTACCTTTATCGCTACCACTCTCGCTACCTCTATCTCCAAATCTACCTCTATCTTTATCTTTATCGCTACCTCCATCCTTATCTCTGTCTCTATATCTGTCAGTACCTCTATCTCTATCACTACCTCTACCACTACCTCTATCTCTATTTCTGTATCTATCTCTATCGTTATCTCTGTCTCTATCGTTAGCCCTATCTCTATCTCTATCTCACTCGCTACCTCTATCTCTATCTCTACCTCCATCTGTATCACATCACGATCTATATCACTATCACTACCTCTATCTCTATGACTATCACTATCTCTATCTATAATTGTATCTCTAACTTTATCTCTATCTCCATCTCCACCACTATCACTATCGCTATCTCTATCTTTATCTCTCTATGAATAGTTATTCTCTATTGCTATCCCTATCTCAATCTCTACCTCTTTCTCTATCACTACCCCGCCTCATCTCAATTGCTACCTCTATCGCTACCTCTATCTCTACCTCTACCTCTATCTCTATCTCTATCTCTATCTGTATTGCTACACTTTCTCAATCTCTGCCTCTATCTCTACCTCTGTCTCTACCTTTGCCTCTACATGTTTCTCTACCGCTATCTCTATCTCTTTCTTTACAGCTATCTCTACCTCTACCTCTAGCTCTACCTCTTTCTCTACCTCTATCTCTATCTCGATCTCTATCTCTGTTGGCATCTCTAACTTTATCGCTATCTCTGTCTCTATTTCTATCCCTACCTCTATCTCTATCATTACCTCTATCACTATCGCTACCTCTATCTCTATTGTATTGCTATCTCTATCTCTAACGCTACCTGAATCGCTATCTGTCTCTGTATCTCTATATCTAATTCTACCGCTACCTCTATCTTTATCTCTATCTCTACCTCTATGTCTATCTCTACCTCCATCTCTATGTTTATCTCTACCTCTATCTCTATATTTATGTCTACCTCTATCTCTATCTCTACCTCTATCTCGATGTTTATCTCTGCTTTTATCTCTATCTCTGTATCTATCTCTATCTATATCGTTATCTCGACCATTACCTCTATTTCTATCGCTACTTCTGTCTCTATCGCTATGTATATCTCTATCTCTATATTTATCGCTACCTCTGTCTCAATCTCTATCTTTGCCTCTATCGCCACCTCTATTGCAACCTCTATCTCTATCTTTATCTCTACCTCTGTCTTTATCTCTACCTCTATCACTATCTCTATCTTTATCTGTCTCTATCACTACCTTTATCACTATCACTGTCTCTGCCTCTATCTATATCTCTGTCTCTAACTGTATCTCTACCTCTACCCCTACATCGACCTTTACAACTACCTCTACCAGTACCTCTTTCCGTACCTTTATGTCTATCTCTATTGTTACCTCGATCTCCATCATTAGCTCTATCTCTATCTCTATCTCTATCCCTCTCTCTATCTCTATCTCTATCAGTACCTCTATCTCTATCTCTACCTTTATCTCCATTTCATTGCTATCTCTATCTCTATTGCTACTTCTATCTCTATCGCTACCTCTACCTCTGACTGTACCTGTATCTCTATCACTATGTTTATCTCTACCACTATCTCTATCTCTATATGTACTTCTATCTCAAAGTCTATCTATATCTCTATCTCTATCGTTACCTCTATCTCTATTGTTACCTCCATCTCTGCCTCTATATCTATCTCTATCTCTATCTCTATCTTTATCTCTATCTCTATCGCTATCACCATCTCTTTATCTACCGATATCTCTATCTCTATCTCTGTCACTATCGCTAACTCTATCTCTATCACTATTGCTAGCTCTATCTTTATTTCTACCTCTATTTCTATGCCTATCTCTATCGGAACCTCTATCTCTACCTCTATCTCTACCACTATCGCTATCACTAGCTCTATCTTTACCACTATCGCTATCGCTATCTCTATCTCAATCTTTATCTTTCTCTATCCCTGCCTCATTCTCTATCGCTGTCTATACCTCAGTCTCTATCTCTATCTCCATCTGTAGTTATATCTGTATCGCTACCTCTATCTCTGTCGTTACCTCTATCTCGAACTGTACCTGTATCTCTATCACTAACTCTATCGCTACCTCTACCTCTATCTCTATCTCTACCTCTATCTCTACCACTATCGCTATCACTAGCTCTATCTTTACCACTATCGCTATCGCTATCTCTATCTCAATCTTTATCTTTCTCTATCCCTGCCTCATTCTCTATCGCTGTCTATACCTCAGTCTCTATCTCTATCTCCATCTGTAGTTATATCTGTATCGCTACCTCTATCTCTGTCGTTACCTCTATCTCGAACTGTACCTGTATCTCTATCACTAACTCTATCGCTACCTCTACCTCTATCTCTATCTCTACCTCTATCTCTATGTTTATCTCTACCTCTGTCTCTATCTCTATATCTACCTCTATCTCTATCTATATCTCTATCTGTAGCGTTACCTCAATCTCTGTTGCTATCTCTGTCTCTAGCTCTATCACTATCTCTATATGTACCTCTATCTCAAAGTCTATCTCTATCTCTACCTCTATCTCTATCGTTACCTCTATTTCTATTGTTACCTCCATCTCTATCTTTATCTCTATCTTTATCTCTATCGCTACCTCTATCTGTATCTCTACCTCCATCTCCATAACCATCGTTATTTCTATCGCCAGCGGTACCGCTATCTGTATCATTACCTCTATCTCTATCTCTATCTCTATCTCTAACACTACCACCAGCTCTATGTCTACCAGTATCTTTATCACTATCTCTATCACTATTGCTATCTCTATCTTTATTTCTACCTTTATTTTTATGTCTATCTCTATCAGAACCTCTATCTCTAACTCTACCTCGATCTCTATCTTTATCTCTACCACTATCACTACCTCTATCTCTATCTTTATCTGTCTCTGTCACTACCACATTCTCTATCATTAACTGTATCTCAATTTCTATCTCTATTTTTATCTCTAGCTCTATCTGTATCGCTACCTGTATCTCTGTCATTCTCTCTGCCTCTATCTCTACCTCTGTCTCAACCTCTGTCCCTACCTCTGCCTCTTCCTGCTTCTCTACCACTATCTCGACCTCTTTTTCTACAGCTATCTCTACCTCTATCTCTATCGCTATCTCTATCACTATCTCTACCTCTATCTCTATCTCTATCGGTATCTCTATCTCTAGCACTATCTCTGTCTATATTTCTATCGCTAACTCTATCTCTAACTATATCTCTATCTCTTTCGTTAGCCATATCTCTGTCACTTACCTCTATCTCTATCTCCGTTGCTACCTCTACATCAATCTCTCTCTATTTCTATCTCTATATTTATCACTAGCTCTGTCTCTATCTCTATCTCCACCTCTATCGCTACCTCTATCTCAATCTCTATATCTACCTCTATCTCTATCTTGATCACTATCGCTGCCTCTATCTCCATCTCCATCTCTAGCTCAATCACTATCTCTATCTCCCTCCACATCTCTATCAGTATCTCTATCTCACTCACTACCTCTACCTCCAATTCTATCGCTGTCTCTAACAGTATCTCGACCTCTATCTCTATCTCAGTCGCCAGCTCCATCCCTATCTCTGCCTCCATATCTATCAGTAACTCTATCGATATCTCAACCTCTATCTCGACCTCTATCCCCATCTCTCGCTCTATTGCTACCTCTATCATGATCACTATCTGTATCGCTACCACTATCTCAATCTCCATCGCTACCGATGTGTCAATCTCTCTCTCTATCTCTACCTCTATCTGTATCACTACCTCCATCTCCATCATCATCGGATCTCTATCAAAGCGCTACCTCTATCTGTATCGTCGCCTCTATCTCTACCTCTATCTCTATCGCTACCACTATGTCTATCTTTATCCCGATCTCTATCTCTATCGCTATCTCTATCGCCATTTCTTTATCTATCGATATCTCTATCTCTAACTTTATCACTATCGCTATCTCTACCTCTATCACTATTGCGATCTCTATCTTTATTTCTACCTCTATTTCTATGTCTATCTCCATCGCTACCTCTATTGCTAACTCTACCTCGATCTCTATCTCTTTCTCTACCACTATTTCTTTCTCCATCTCTATCGCTACCTTTTTCTCTATTGCTACCTCTGTGCCTATCTATCTCTATGTCCAGCTCTATCTCTATCTTTACTTCTACCTCTATCTCTATCTTTATCTCTTCCTCTACCTCTACGTCTATATCTATCTCCATCTCTATCGCTACCTTTTTGGCTACCTCTTTCTGTACCTCTATCTCTATCTCTATTGTTACATCTATCTCTATCGTTAGCCCTATCTCTATCTCTATGCCTATCTCTATCAGTACCTCTATCTCTACCTTTATCTCTATTGCATTGCTATCTCTATTTCTATTGCTACTTCTATCTCTATCGCTACCTCTACCTCTGACTGTATCTGTATCTCTATCACTATGTTTATCTCTACCTCTGTCTCTATCTCTATATCTACCTCTTTCTCTATCTATATCTTTATCTCTATCGCTACCTACATCTCTATCTCTATCACTATCTCTATTGGCATCTCTAACTCTATCAGTACCTCTATCTCTATCACTATTTCTATCTCTACCACTAGTTCTATGTCTATCGCTACCTCTATCTCAATCTCTATCTATATATCTATCACTACCTATATCTCTACCACTACCTCTATCTCTATCTCTATCGCTATTGCTATCTCTATTGCTATCGCGATCTCGACATCTACATTTACCTCTCCCTCTATCTCTATCACTACCTCTATCTCTAACTCTATTGCAACCTCTATCTCTATCGCTATTTCTATTGCTATCGCTATCTCTATCTCTATTGCTATCGCTATCTCTACCTGTGCCTTTACCTTTACCCCTATCTCTATCTCTACCTCTATCTCTAACTCTACCTCTGCCTTTACCTCGACCTGTACCACTACCTCTACCACCAACGCTATCTCTCTCTCTATTTTTAGCTCTAGCTGTGTCGCTATCTTTATCTCTATCTCTAACTCTACGTCTATCTCCACCTCTATCTCCACCTCTATCGCTATCTCTAACTCTACCTCTATCTCTACCTCTATCTCTATCTCTAACTCTATTTCTATCTCTACCTCTAGCTGTATCACATCGGTATTTCTATCCCTATCTCTACCTCTATCTCTATCGCTACCTCTATCTCTATCTGTATCTCTGTCTTTATCTCTATATTTTTATCTCTATCTGAATTACCTCGACCTGTATCACTACCTCTGCCACCAACTCTACCTCTATCTCTATCTCTAGCTCTATATATGTCGCTATCTCTATCTCTATCTCTGTCTCTATCTCCATCTCTATCTCTCTCTCTATTGTTATCTCTAACTCTACCTCTATCTCTATTGGTCTCTCTAACTCAACCTCTACCTCTATCTCTAACTGTATCTCGACCTCTATTTCTATCACATCGCTATTTCTATCTCTATCGCTACCTCTATCTCAATCACTACCTCTATCCACATCTGCATCTATGTCTATGTCTATCTCTATGTCTATCTCTATCACTACCTCTATCTCTATCTCTATCTCTTGTGATAACTCTACCTCTATCACTACCTCTGTATCCACCTCTATCGCTGTCTCTAACTAGATCTCTGCCTCTATCTCTACCTCTACCTCTATCTCTATCTCTAGTTCTATATATGTCGCTATCTCTATCTCTATCTCTGTCTCTATCTCCACCTCTATCTCTCTCTCTATTGTGAGCTCTAACTCTACCTGGATCTCCATCAGACTCTCTAACTCAACCTCTATCTCTAACCGTATCTTGACCTCTATTTCGATCACATTGCTATTTCTATCTCTATCGCGACCTCGATCTCAATCACTACCTCTATCCACATCTGCATCTCTATGTTTATCTATATTGCTACCTCTATCTCTATCTCTGTCACTACCTCAATCTCTATCACTATCTCTACCTCTAACTTTATCTTTATTTCTACCTCTACCTCCATCGTTACCTTTTTCTCGATCTCTATCTGTACCTCTCACTCTATCTCTATTGGTATCACTATCTCTATCTCAATCTGTATCGCTATCTCCATCGCTATCTCTATCGCTATCTCTATCACTATTAATATCTCTATCTCTAACAGTCTCTATCTCTATCTCAGTCTCTCTCGCTATCGCTATCTCTATCGCTATGCCGATCACCATCACTATCTCTATCTCTAACAGTCTCTATCTCTCTATCTATCTCTTGTGATATCTCTACCTCTATCTCTACCTGTACCTCTATTACTTCCTCTATCTCTACCGCTACCTCTTTCTCTACCACTTTCTCACCTCTATCTCTATCTGTATCAGTATATCTATCTCTCTCCAGCTCTGTCTTTACCTCTACCTCTGTCTCTATCTTTATCACTACCTCTACCTTTATCTCTATGTCCATCTCCACCTCTATCATTATCTCTGTCGCTACCTCTATCTCTTCACTATACCTACTTCTATCTCTATCGCTACCTCTATTTCCATCACCGGCTCTATCTCTATCACTATTCCTATCTCCCTCTCGATCTCTGTCATTATCTCTTGCTCTGCCACTACCTCTATCGCTGTCTCTAACTAGATCTCTACCTCTATCTCTTTCTGTTTCGCTACCTCTACCTCTATCTCGAGCTATATATCTATCACTTCCTCTAACTCTACCTCTATCTCTATCTCTATTGCTAACTCTAACTCTACCACTACCTCTATCGCTATCTCTATCTCTACCTCTATCTCTATCACATCGCTATTTCCATCTCAATTGCTACCTCTATCTGTATCTCTATCTCTATCTCTATCGCTACCGCTATGTCTATCGTTATTTCTATCTCTACCGCTATCTCTATATCTCTCTACCTCTACCTCCAGCTCGATCTCTATCGCTATTGGTATCTCCAACTCTATCGCTATATCTGTCTCTATTTCTATCGCTACCTCTATCGCTTTCACTACCTCTATCTACATCTGTATCTCTATGTCTATCGATATCACTACCTTGATCTCTATCTCTATCACTACCTCTATATCACTATCTCTACCTCTATCGCTATCTTTATTTCTACCTCTACCTCCATCGCTAGCTTAATCTCTATCTCAATCTCTATCTCTATCTCTATCTCTATCACTACCACTATCTCTATCTCTAACCGTCTCTATCTTTATCTCTATCGCTATCTCCATCACTATCTTTATCTCTAACAATCTCTATCTCTATCCCTATCTCAAGCTCTCTCTCTATCTCTAACAGTCTCTATCTCTATCTCTATCTCTACCTCTACCTCGATATCTATCTCTTGCGATATCTCTACCTCTATCCCTACCTGTACCTCTATTACTTCCTCTATCTCTACATCTACCTCTTTCTCTCCCTATTTCCCACTTCTATCTCTATCTGTATCACAATGTCTATCTCCATTTATCTCCCTATCTCTGTCTCCAGCTATCTCTATCTATACCTCTATCTCTGTCTCTATCTTTAGCACTACCTCTGCCTCTATCTCTATGTCTATCTTCACCTCTATCGCTATCTCTATCGCTACCTCTATCCCTTCACTATATCTACCTCTATCTCTATCGATATCTTTATCTCTATCACTACCTCTATCTCCATCACCGTCTCTATCTCTATCACTATCCCTATCTCCTTCTCTATCTCTATCAGTATTTCTACCTCTGTCACGAACTCTATATCGACCTCTGTCGCTGTCTCTAACTAGATCTCTGCCTCTATCTCTACCTCTACCTCTATCTCTATCTCTACCTCCATCTGTAACATATCGCTATTTCTAACTCTATCGCTAGCTCTATCTCTATCTCTATCTCTATCTCTATCTCTATCACTATCTCTATTGTTATCTCTATCTCTGCTGCTATCTTTTTCTCTCTCTACCTCTCCCTCCAGATTTATCTCTATCTCGATTGGTATCTCTAACTCTATCGCAATCTCTGTCTATTGCTACATCTATCTCTATCTCTAGCTGTCTCTCTATCTCTATCACATCGCTATTTCTATCTCTATCACTACCTCTATCTCTATTACTACCACTATGTCCATCTGTATCTCTCTGTCTATCTACATCTCTATCTCTATCTCTATCGTTATCGCTATCACTATCACTATTTCTATCTCTATCTCGAGCTCTATCTCTACCTCTATCTCTGCCTGTACCTCTATTGCTTCCTCTATCTCTACCTCTATCTCTATCTCTACCTCTACCTCTACCTCTACCTCTTTCTCTACCTCTTTCTCTACCTCTTTCCCACCTCTGTCTCTCTCGCTATTTCTAACTCCATCTCTATCTTTATCTCCAGCTCTATCTCTACCGCTACCTCTATCTCTATGCCTATCTCCATCTCTAACGCTACCTCCATCGCTACCAGTATTTCTTCTCTATATCTACCTCTATCTCTATCTATATCTTTATCTCTATCTCTACCTCTATCTCCATCTCTACCTCTGCCTCTTTCTCTACCTCTTTCCCACCTCTATCTCTATCTCTATCTCTATCACTATTTCTATCTCCATCTCCATCTCCATCTATCTCTGTCACTATCTCTATATCCCTTTATATCTTCTATCAGTATCTCTATCTCTATCGCTACCTCTATCTCCACCTCTATCACTCTCTCTAACTCTATCTGTACCTTGATGTCTATCTCTATCGTGACCTCTATATCTACCTCTATCTCGATCTCTATCACGACCTCTATCTCTACCTCTATCGCTATCTCTATCCATCGCCATTGCTATCTCTATTGCCATCAAAATCTCTACCTCTACCTTTACCTGTACCTCTACCTCTATTTCTATCTCAATTGCTACCTCTATCTCTATTGCTGCCTCTATCTCTACCTGCATCTCTATGTCTATCTATATCTCTATCTGTATCACTATCTCCATCTCTATCTCTATCGCTAGCTCTATCGTTATCTCTTTCTCTACCTCTAACTCTATCTCTATCTCTAAATCTATTGGTTTCTCTAACTTTAAGGCTAACTCTGTCTCTATCTCTATCTCTACCAGTTTCTCTAACCCTATCACTATCACTGTCTCTATTTGTATCGCTACCTCTATCTCTATCTCCACCTCTATCGTTGTCTCTATCGCTACCTCTATCTCTAGCGTTACCTCTATCTCTGCCGTTACCGCTATCTCTATCTCTATGTCTATCACTATATCTATCACTACTGCTATCTCTCCCTTTACCAGTATCCCTATCACTATCTCTATCTCTATCTATATCTCTATCACTACCTCGATATCTATCTTTATCTCTATCTCTATCGCTATTGCTATCTCTATCCTTATTTCTACCTCTATTTGTATCTGTATCTGTACCGCTGCCTCTATCACTATCTCTGCCACTATCGCTATCGCTATGTCTATCTTTATCTGTCTCCATCACTACCTCATTCGCTGTTGCTAGCTCTATCCCAGTCTCTACCTCTTGCTCTATCACTAGCCCATCTAATCTCTATCGCTACCTCTATCTCTATCTCTATCTCTTTCTGTATCTCTAGCTCTACCTGTATCGCTGCCTCTAGCTCTACCTCTTTCTCTTCAGCTATCTCCACCTCTATCTCCATCACCACCTCTATCTCTATCAATATCCCTATCTCTATTTCTATCTCTCTCTCGACCTCTACCACTATCTCTATTGCTACCTCTTTTTCTATCATTATCTCTATCAGTATCTCTAACTCTATTGCTACCTCTGTCACTGTTTCTTTCGCTACCTCTGTCTCTATCTCTATCGCTACCTCTATCTCTATCTCTATCTCTGCCTCTATCTCTATGTTTATCTCTACCTCTATCTCTATCTTTATTCTATCACTATCTCTACCTCTTTCTCTATATTTATCTCTACCTCTATCTCTATCTCTATATCTACCTCTATCTCTATCTATATCGCTATCTCTATCGTTACCTCTATCTCGATCGCTACCTCAATCTCTATCTACATCGCTACCTCTACGTCTCTCTCTCTCTATCTCTATCTCCTTATTTATCGCTACCTCTGTCTCTATCTCTACCTCTAACTCTATCGCTGTCTCTATCACTTCCTCTATCTCTATCTCTATATCTACCTCTATCTCTACCTATATCTCTATCATTGCGTCTATCTCTACCACTATCGCTAACTCAATCTCTAAATCTACCTCTATCTCTATCTCTGTCGCTACCTCTGGCCCTATCACTGTCTCTATATCTGTCAGTAACACTATCTCCATCTCAATCCTTTCTCTCTCTCTATCGCTATCTCTATCTCTACCTCTAACTCTACCTCTATCTATATACCTATCTCTATCTCTATCTCTAACTCTACCTCTACCTCCATCTTTAATGCTATCTCTACCTTTACATCTACCTTGACCTCTACGACTAGCTCTACGACTACCTCTATCTTTATCTCTCTCTATCGCCATTTCTGACTCTGTCTCTACCTTGGCCTCTCTCTCTATCTCTACATTTATCTCTATCTCTACCTCCATCTCTATCACATCGTGATCTATATCGCTATCACTACCTCTATCTCTATCGCTAACTCTATCTCTAAGGCTACCTCTACCAAAATCTCGAACTCTATCTCTACCTTTGCCTCTACCTCGCCCTCTACCACTGACTGTAGCCTACCTCTATCTCTATCTCTACCTTTATCTCTAACTTTTATCTCTACCTCCATCACTATCTCACCACTAACACTACCTCATTCTCCATTGCTATTTCTATCTCAATTGCTATCTCTTGCTCCATCTCTACCCTGTCTCATCTCCATTGCTACCTCTATCGCTACCTCTATCTCTATTTCCATCTCGAGCTCTATCTGTATCGGTACATCTTTCTCTGTCTCTAACGCTATCTCTACCTCTTTCTCGACAGCTATTTCTGCCTCTATCTCTATCTCTATTTCCATCTCCATCTCCATCTCCATCTCCATCTCCATCTCCATCTCCATCTCCATCTCCATCTCTACCGCTAGCTATATCTCTATCTCCATCTCTACCTCTTCTTACCTCTATCTCTATCTCGATGTCTATCTCTATCGGCATCTCTAACTCTATCGCTATCTCTGTCTCTATTTTTATCACGATCTCTATCTCTATCCCTATCGTTACTTCTATCGCTATCGTTAGCCCTATCTCTACCTCTATCTCTACCTCTATCACTATCTCTACCTCTATCGCATTGCTATATCTATCTCTATTGCTACCTCTATCTGTATCTGTATCTCTATCGCTAACTCTATCGCTGCCTCTATCCTTATCTCTATCTCTACCTCTATCTCTATGTTTATCTCTACGTCTTTCTCTATATCTATCTTTACCTCTATCTCCATCGCTACCCCTTTCTCTATCGCTACATCTATCTCTATTTCTATCGCTACCTCTATCTCCATCACTCTCTCTCTATCTCTCCCTCTACCTGTATCTCTGTCTCTATATCAACCTCTTTCTCTACCTCTATTGCTATCTCTATCGTTACCTCTATCTGTATCGTTAGCCTTATCTGTCACTTGCCTCTATCACTATGTCTACCTCTATCTTTATCTCCTTGCTATCTCTATCTCTATTGCTATCTGTATCTGTATCTCTATCGCTAACTCTATCGCTGCCTCTATCTCTATCTCTACCTCTATCTTTATCTTTTTCTCTATCTCCATCTCTATCTCTATCTGTATAGCTACCTCTATCTCTATCTGTATCGTTACCTCTATTACTGTTGCTACCTCTATCCCTACCTCCGTCACTACGTCTACATCAATATGTCTCTCCATCTCTATATTTATCACTACCTCTGTCTGTATCTCTATCTCCACCTCTATCACTGTCTCTATTGCTAAATCTATCTATAACTCTGTACGTACCTCTATCTCTATCTTTATCTCTATCTCTATATCTATCCCTGCCTCTATCTTCATCTCTATCTTAATCACTAACTCCGTCTCAATCACAATCACTATCTCCATGTCTATCAGTATCTTTATCTCTATCACTACCTCTATCTCCACCTCTATCGCTATCTCAATCTCTAAATCTACCTTTATCTCCATCACTACCTCTATCCCTATCTCTGTCTCCATATCTATCAGTAACTCTATCTCTATCTCTAACTCTATCACTACCTCTATCTCTACCTCTATCCCCATTCCTGGCTCTATCGCTCTCTCTATAGTGATCACTATTTCTATCCCTATCTCTATCTCTATCTGTATCTGTATCTGTATCTGTATCTCTATCTCTATCTCTAACTCTATGGCTACTTCTATCTCTATCTCTATGTTTAACTCGACCTCTATCTCTATCTCTACCTCTATCTGTATGTTTACATCTACCTCTATCTCTATCTCTATATCTACTTCTATCTCTATCTATATCTGTATCTCTAACGTTACCTCTATCTCTATCGCTACCTCAATCTCTATCTCCATCACTACCTCTACGTCAATCTCTCTCTCTATCTCTATCCCTATCGCTACCACTATCTATATCTCTGCCGCTATCGCCATCACCATCGTTATCTTTATCTCTAGCGCTGCCTCTATCTGTATCGTTACCTCGATCTCCACCTCTATCTCTATCACTACCTCTAACTCTGTCTTTATCTCTATGTCTATCTCTATCAATATCGCTATCTCTATCTGCATCTCTTTATCTATCAATATCTCTATCTCTATCTCGGTCTGTTTCACTATAGCTATCTCTATCTCTATCCTTATTGCTATCTCTATCTTAATTTCTGCCTCATTTGCTATGTATATGTCTATCTCCATCTCTAACTCTACCACGATCTCTATTTTTTGTCTATACCTCTATCTCTATCTCTATCTCTACCACTATTGCTATCTCTACCTCTACCTGTACCTCTATTACTTCTCCTATCTCTATCTCTACGTCTACCTCTTTCTCTAGCTCTTTCTCTACCTCTATCTCTATCTCTATCGCTATTTCTTTCTCCATCTGTATCTCTATTTATATCTCTATCTCTATTGCTACCTCAATCTCTATCGCTACCTCTATGTCTATGTCTATCTCTATCTCTCTCTTCAGTTCTTTCTTTAACTTTACCTGTACCTCGATCTCTATCTCCATGTCTATCTCCATCTCTAACGCTATCTCTATCACTACCTCTATCTCTTCTCCATATCGACCTCTATCTCTGTCCATATATTTATCTCTATCGTTACCTCTATCTCCATCCTACATCTTTACCTCTATCACTATCTCTATCGCCATCTCTAACTCTATCAGCATCTCTATCTCTATCACTACTTCTATCTCTACCTCTATCGCTTTCTCGATCTATATACCTACCACTACCTCTTTCTCTACCTCTATCTCTCTCTCTATCACTACCTCTATCTCTAACTCTACCGCTACCTCTATATCTATTGCTATCACTATCTCTGCGTCTACCTTTACCTCTACCTCTATCTCTAACTCTACCTCTATCTCTATTACTATCTCTATCTCGACCTCGGTGTCTATCTCAATCTTTATCTCTATCTCCATTGCTATCTCTATCATCATCTCTTTATCTATCGATATCTCTATCTCTATCACTATAGCTATCTCTATCTCTATTGCTATCTCTATCGCTTTTGCTCTCCCGATCCTTATTTCTCCTCTATTGCTCTCTCTTTCTCTATCTCTACCTAGATCTCTATCGATATCTGTACCTCTATCTCTATCTCTTTCTCTACCTCCATCGCTGCCTCTATCTCTATCTCTATCTCTGTCTCTACCACTATTGCTATCTCTATCTCTATATTTATCTGTTTCTATCACTACCTCATTCTCTATCACTACCTCTATCTCAATCTCTATCTCTTGCTCTATCACTGGCCTGTCTCATCTATATCTCTATCTCTATCTCTGTCTCTATCTCTATCTGTCTCTTTCTATATCTGTAGCTCTATCTGTATCGATACTTCTATCTCTATCTCTATATCTAACTCTATCTCTACCTCTGTCTCTACCTCTGTCTCTACCTGTTTCTCTACTACTATCACTACCTATTTCTCTACAGCTATCTCTACCTCTATCTCTATCTCTACCTCTACCTCTATCACCACCTCTATATCTATCTCTATCCATATCTCTATTGCTATCTCTCTCTCTCTCTACCTGTACCTCTATCTCTATCTCTATATCTATCTCAATCTCTATCTGTATCTCTATCTCTATATCTATCGTTAACTCTATCTCTGTCGCTACATCTATCTCTATCGTTACGTCTATCTCTATCTCTATCTTTATCACTACCTCTACCTCCACTGCTAACGCTATCTCCAACGGTACCTCTATCTCTATCTTTATCTCTATCGTTACCTGTATCTCCATCTCTATCACAATCGCTATCTCTCTCTCTATGCTTTTCAGTATTTCTATCTCTATCACTACCTTTATCTCTACCATTCTCGCTATCTCTATCTCCAAATCTACCTCTATCTCTATCTGTATCGCTACCTCCATCCTTATCTCTGTCTCTATATCTGTTAGTACCTCTATCTCTACCACTACCTCTATCTCTATCTCTGTATCTATCTCTATTGTTATCTCTATCGTTAGCCCTATCTCTATCTCTATCTCACTCGCTACCTCTATCTCTATCTCTACCTCCATCTGTATGACATCACGATCTATATCACTATCACTACCTCTATCTCTATTGTTATCTCTATCTCTATCTATACAGCTACCTCAACCAAATTCTCTAACTCTATCTCTACCTCTACCTCGAACTCTACGACTACCTCTATCTCTATCTCTACCTGTATCTCTACCTTTATCTCTATCTCCATCTCCACCCATCACTATCTCTATCTTTATCTCACTCGCGACCTCTATCTCTATCTCCATCTGTATGACATCACGATCTATATCACTATCACTACCTCTATCTCTATTGTTATCTCTATCTCTATCTATACAGCTACCTCAACCAAATTCTCTAACTCTATTTCTACCTCTACCTCGAACTCTACGACTACCTCTATCTCTATCTCTACCTCTAACTTTATCTCTATATCCATCTCCACCACTATCACTATCGCTATCTCTATCTTTATCTCTCTATGAATAGTTATTCTCTATCGCTATCTCTATCTCAATCTCTTTCTCTTTCTCTATCACTACCCCACCTCATCTCAATTGCTACCTCTATCGCTACCTCTATCTCTATCTCTATCTCTATCTGTATCGCTACTCTTTCTCAATCTCTGCATCTATCTCTACCTCTGTCTCTACCTTTGCCTCTGCATGTTTCTCTACCGCTATCTCAAACTCTTTCTCTACAGCTATCTCTACCTCTATCTCTCTCTCAACCTCTACCTCTAGCTCCACCTTTTTCTCTACCTCTATCTCTATCTCCAGCTCTACCTCTTTCTCGACCTCTATCTCTATCTCTGTTGGCATCTCTAACTTTATCGCTATCTCTGTCTCTATTTCTATCGCTACCTTTATCTCTATCACTACCTCTATCACTATCTCGACCTCTATCTCTATTGCATTGCTATCTCTATCTCTAACGCTACCTCAAACACTATCTGTATCTGTATCTCTGTCTCTATCTCTACCGCTACCTCTATCTTTATCTCTATCTCGATCTCTATATATATCTCCACCTCTATGTCTATCTCTACCTCCATCTCTATGTTTATCTCTACCTCTATCTCTATATTTATGTCCACCTCTATCTCTATCTCTATGTTTATCTCTGCTTTTATCCCTATCTCTGTATCTATCTCTATCTATATCGCTATCTCTATCGTTACCTCTATCTCTATCGCTACCTCTGTCTCTATCGCAACGTATATCTCTATCTCTATATTTATCGCTACTTCTGTCTCTATCTCTATCTTTACCTCTATCGCCACCTCGATTGCTACCTCTATCTCTATCTTTATCTCTACCTGTCTTTATCTCTACCTCTATCACTATCTCTATCTTTATCTGTCTCTATCACTACCCTTATCACTATCACTGTCTCTGCCTCTATCTATATCTCTGCCTCTAACTGTATCTCTATCTCTACCTCTACGTCGACCTTTACAACTACCTCTACCTCTTTCTGTACCTCTATCTCTATCTCTATTGTTACCTCTATCTCTATCGTTAGCCTTATCTCTATCTCTATCAGTACCTCTCTCTCTATCTCTTCCTTTTTCTTTATTGCATTGCTATCTCTATCTCTATTGCTGCTTCTCTCTCTATCGCTACCTCTACCTCTGACTGTACCTGTATCTCTATCACTATGTTTATCTCTACCTCTGTCTCTATCTCCTTCTCCACCTCTGTTGCTATCTCTGTCTCTACCTCTATCACTATCTCTATATCTTCCTCTATCTCAAAGTCTATCTCTATCTCTATCTCTATCTCTATCGCTATCATTACCTCTATTTCTATGGTGAACTCCATCTCTATCTTTATCTCTATCTCTATCGCTACCTCTATCTGTATCTCTACTGCCATCTCCATAACCATCGTTATCTCTATCTCCAGCGGTACCTCTATCTGTATCATTACCTCTATCTCTATCTCTACCACTACCACCAGCTCTATCTCTACCAGTATCTCTATCACTATCGCTATCGCTATCTCCATCTCTTTATCTATCTCTATCTCTATCTCTGTCACTATCACTATCACTATTGCTATCTCTATCTTTATTTCTACCTCCATTTTTATGTCTAACTCTATCAGAACCTCTATCTCTAACTCTACCTCGATCTCTATATTTATCTCTAAAACTATCGCTATCGCTATCTCTATCTCTATCTGTCTCTGTCACTACCACATTCTCTATCATTATCTGTATCTCAATTTCTATCTCTATTTTTATCTCTAGCTCTATCTGTATCGCTATCTGTATCTCTGTCATTCTCTCTGCCTCTATCTCTACCTCTGTCTCAACCTCTGTCCCTACCTCTGCCTCTTCCAGCTTCGCTACCACTATCTCTACCTCTTTTTCTACAGCTATCTCTACCTCTATCTCTATCTCTATCTCTATCGGTATCTCTATCTCTAGCACTATCTCTGTCTATATTTCTATCGCTAACTCTATCTCTATCTCTATCTCTTTCGTTAGCCCTATCTCCATCACTTACCTCTATCTCTATCTCCGTTGCTACCTCTACATCAATCTCTCGCTATCTCTATCTCTATATTTATCACTAGCTCTGTCTCTATCTCTATCTCCACCTCTATCGCTGTCTCTATCGCTACCTCTATCTCAATCTCTATATCTACCTCTATCTCTATCTTGATCTCGATCGCTGCCTCTATCTCCATCTCCATCTCTTGCTCAATCACTATCTCTGTCTCCCTCCACATCTCTATCAGTATCTCTATCTCACTCACTACCTCTACCTCCAATTCTATCGCTGTCTCTAACAATATCTCGACCTCTATCTCTATCTCAGTCACTAGCTCTATCCCTATCTTTGTCTCCATATCTATCAGTAACTCTATCTCTATCTCTAGCTCTATCTCTACCTCAATCTGTATCTCTACCTCCATCTCCATCATCATTGTTATCTCTATCTCTAGCGCTACCTCTATCTGTATCATCGCCTCTACCTCTACCTCTATCTGTATCGCTACCTCTATGTCAATCCTTATCTCTATCCCGATCTCTATCTCTATCGCTATCATTATCTCTATCTTCATTTCTTTATCTATTGATATCTCTATCCCTAACTTTATCACTATCGCTATCACTACCTCTATCACTATTGCTATCTCTATCTTTATTTCTACCTCTATTTCTATATCTATCTCCATCGCTACCTCTATTGCTAACTCTACCTCGATCTCTATCTATATCTCTACCACTATTTCTTTCTCCATCTCTATCGCTACCTCTGTCTCTATTGCTACCTCTGTGCCTATGTCCATCTCTATCTCTATGTCCAGCTCTATGTCTATCTTTACCTCTACCTCTATCTCTATCTTTATCTCTACCTCTACCTCTATGTCTATCTCCATCTCTATCGCTACCTTTTTGGCTACCACTACTTCTTTCTGTACCTCTATCTCTATTGTTACATCTATCTCTATCGTTAGTCTTATCTCTATCTCTATCTCTATCAGTACCTCTATCTCTATCTCTGCCTTTATCTCTATTGCATTGCTATCACTATCTCTATTGCTATTTCTATCTCTATCGCTACCTTTACCTCTGACTGTATCTGTATCTCTATCACTATGTTTATCTCTACCTCTGTCTCTATCTCTATATCTATCTCTATCTTTATCTCTATTGCTACCTACATCTTTATCTCTATCACTATCTCTATTGGCATCTCAATCTCTATCTATACATCTATCACTACCTATATCTCTATCCCTATTTCTATCGCTATTGCTATCTCTATTGCTATCACGATCTCTACATCTACCTTTACCTCTACCTCTATCTCTATCACTACCCCTATCTCTAACTCTATTCTATCTCTACCTCGAGCTGTGTCACATCGGTATTTCTATCTCTATCTCTATCTCCACCTCTATCTCTATCACTACCTCTATCTCTATCTGTATCTCTGTCTTTATCTCTATATCTTTATCTCTATCGCTAGCACTATCTCTATCGCTACCTCTATCTGTACCTGTGTCGCTATCTCTTCTCTATCTCTGCTTCTATCTTTATCTCGACCTTCATCCCTATCTCCACCTCAATCACAGTCTCTATCACTACCTCTCTCTCTCTCTATATATCTACCTCTGTAGTTATCTATATCTCTATCTCTATATCTATCGTTACCTCTATCTCTATCACTACATGTATCTCAACGCTATCTCTGTCTCCTTTGCTATCTCTATTGCTATCGCTATATCTACCTCTATCTCTATCTCTATCACTGGCTCTCTCTGTATCTCGACCTCTGCCTTTACCTCGACCTGTATCACTACCTCTGCCACCAACTCTACCTCTGTCTCGATCTCTAGCTCTATATATGTCGCTATCTATCTCTATCTCTATCTCTATCTCTATCTCTATCTCTATATCTATATCTATCTCTGTCTCTATCACTAGCTCTATATATGTCGCTATCTCTGTCTCTATCTCCACCTCTATCTCTCTCTCTATTGTGATGTCTAACTCTACCTCTATCTATATCGTTCTCTTTAACTCAACCTCTACCTCTATCTCTAACTGTATCTCGACCTCTATTTCTATCACATCGCTATTTCTATCTCTATCGCTGCCTCTATCTCAATCACTACCTCTATCCACATCTGCATCTCTATGTTCATTTATATTGCTACCTCTATCTCTATCACTATCTCTACCTCTATCTCTATCTTTATTTCTACCTCTGCCTCCATCGCTACCTTTATCTCTATCTCTATCTGTACCTCTCTCTCTATCTCTATCGGTATCACTATCTCTATCTCTATCTCAATCTGTATCGCTATCTGTATCGCTATCTCTATCACTATTACCATCTCTATCTCTAACAGTCTCCATCTCTATCTCTATCTCAAGCTCTCTCTCTCTCTATCTCTAACTGTCTCTAACGCTACCTCTATCTCAATCTCTATATCTACCTCTATCTCTATCTCTATCTCTATCGCTGTCTCTATCTCTAGCTATATATCTCTCACTTCGTCTAACTCTACCTCTATCTCTAACTCTATCTCTACCTCCATCTTTATCACATCGCTCTTTCCATCTCAATTGCTACCTCTATCTCTATCTCTAACTCTATTTCTAACTGTATCTCGATGTCTATCTCTATCTCTCACTCTATCGTTATCCCTATCTCTATCGTTAGCTCTATCCCTACCACTATCTCTATATCTCCTTACCTCTACCTCCAGCTCTATCTCTATCGCTATTGGTATCTCCAACTCTATCGCTATGTCTGTCTCTGTTTCTATCGCTACATCTATCTCTATCTCTACCGCTATCTCTATCTCTGTCTCTATCTCCACCTCCATCTCTCTTTCTTTCGTTATCTCTAACTCTACCTCTATCTCTATCACCATCTCTAACTCTACCTCTACCTCTATCACTAGCTGTTTCTCTGCCTCTATCTCTTTCATATCGCTATTTCTATCTCTACCACTACCTCTATCGCTTTCACTACCTCTATCTACATCTGTATCTCTACGTCTATCTATATCACTACCTCGATCTCTATCTCTATCACTACCTCTATCACTATCTCTACTCTATTGCTATCTTTATTTCTACCTCTACCTCCATCGCTACCATTATCTCTATCTCTATCTGTACCTCTCTCTCTATCTCTATAGGTATCGCTAGCTCTATCTCTATCTCAATCTCTATCTCTATCTCTATCACTACCACTATCTCTATCTCTAACTGTCTCTCTCTCTATCTCAGTCTCTATCTATATCACTATCGCTATCTCCATCACTATCTCTATCTCTAGCAGTCTCTATCTCTATCTTTACCTCAAGCTCTCTCTCTATCTCTAACAGTTTCTATCTCTATCTCTACCTCTACCTCTATATCTATCTCTTGCGATATCTCTACCTCTATCCCTACCTGTACCTCTATTACTTCCTCTATCTCTACCTCTATCTCTATCTCTACATCTACCTCTTTCTCTCCCTCTTTCCCTCCTCTATCTCTATCTGTATCACAATGTCTATCTCCATTTATCTCCCTATCTCTGTCTCCAGCTATCTCTATCTTTACCTTTATCTCTGTCTCTATCTTTATCTCTACCTCTACCTCTATCTCAATGTCTATCTCCACCTCTATCGCTATCTCTATCGCTACCTCTATCCCTTCACTATATCTACCTCTATCTCTATCTATATCTTTATCTCTATCACTACCTCTATCTTCATCACCGTGTCTATCTCTATCACTATCCCTATCTCCATCCCTATCTCCTTCTCTATCTCTATCAGTATTTCTACCTCTATCACTACCTCTATATCGACCTCTGTCGCTGTCTCTAACTAGATCTCTGCCTCTATCTCTACCTCTACCTCTATCTCTATCACTTCGTCTAACTCTACCTCTATCTCTAACTCTATCTCTACCTCCATCTCTATCATATCGCTATTTCTATCTCAATCGTTTCCTCTATCTCTATTTGTATCTTTATGTCTATCTGTATCTCTATCTCTATTCGCTACCTCTATCTCTATCGCTATCACTATCTCTATTGTTATCTCTATCTCTACTGCTATCTATATCTCTCTCTACCTCTACCTCCAGATTTATCTCTATCTCTATTGGTATCTCTAACTCTATCACAATCTCTGTCTCTATGTCTATTACTACATCTATCTCTATCTCTAGCTGTCTCTCTATCTCTATCACATCGCTATTTCTATCTCTATCACTACCTCTATCTCTATTACTACCACTATGTCCATCTGTATCTCTATGTCTATCGATATCTCTATCTCTATCTCTATCATTATCGCTATCACTATCTCGAGCTCTATCTCTGCCTGTACCTCTATTGCTTCCTCTATCTCTACCTCTATCTCTATGTCTATCTCCACCTCTATCGCTACCTCCATGGCTACCAGTATTTCTTCGCTATATCTACCTCTATCTCTATCTTTATCTCTATCTCTACCTCTATCTCTATCTCTACCTCTGTCTCTTTCCCACCTCTATCTCTATCTCTATGTCTACCTCCACCTCTATCGCTATCTCTGTCCATCGCCATCTCTTCTCTATCTCAACCTCTATCTCAATCTATATCTTTAACTTTATCGATTCCTCTATCTCCATCTCCATCTATCTCTATATCCCTTTCTATCTCTATCAGCATCTCCATCTCTATCGCTACCTCTATCTCCACCTCTATTGCTCTCACTAACTCTATCTGTACCTCTATGTCTATCTCTATCACGACCTCTATATCTACCTCTATCCCGATCTCTACCACTACCTCTATCTCTACCTCTATCGCTATCTCTATCCATCGCTATTACTATCACTATTGCCATCAAAATCTCTACCTCTACCTTTGCCTGTACCTCTACCTCTATTTCTATCTCAATTGCTACCTCTATCTCTATTGCTGCCTCTATCTCTACCTGCATCTCTATGTCTATCTATATCTCTATCTGTATCACTATCTCCATCTCTATCTCTATCGCTAGCTCTATCGTTATCTCTATTTCTACCTCTAACTCTACCTCTAAATCTATTGGTTTCTCTAACTTTAAGGCTAACTCTGTCTCTATCTCTATCTCTACCAGTTTCTCTAACTCTATTGCCATCATTGTCTCTATTTGTATCGCTACCTCTATCTCTATCTCCACCTCCATCGTTGTCTCTTTTGCTACCTCTATCTCTAGCTTTACCTCTATGTCTGTCGTTACCGACCCCTCTATCACTATCTCTATCTATATCTCTATCGCTACCTCGATTTCTATCTTTATCTCTATCTCTATCGCTATTGCTATCTCTATCCTTATTTCTACCTCTATTTGTATCTGTATCTGTACCGCTGCCTCTATCACTATCTCTACCACTATCGCTATCGCTATGTCTATCTTTATCTGTCTCTATCACTGCATCATTCGCTATCGCGAGCTCTATCTCAGTCTCTACCTTTTGCTCTATCACTAGCCCATCTAATCTCTATCGCTACCTCTATCTCTATCTCTTTCTATATCTCTAGCTCTCCCTGTATTGCTGCCTCCATTTCTACCTCTTTCTCTACAGCTATCTCCACGCTATCTCGATCACCACCTCTATCTCTATCAATATCCCTATCTCTATTTCTATCTCTATCTCGACCTCTACCACCATCTCTATCTCCACCTCTTTTTCTATCATTATCTCTATCGGTATCTCTAAGTCTATTGCTACCTCTGTCACTGTTTCTTTTGCTATCTCTATCTCTATCGGTACCTCTATCTCTATCTCCGCCTCTATCTCTATCTCCGCCTCTATCTCTATGTTTATCTCTATCTCTATCTCTATCTTTATTCTATCACTATCTCTACCTCTTTCTCTATATTTATCTCTACCTCTATCTCTATATCTATCTCTATCTCTTTCTATATATCTATCTCTATCGTTACCTCTATCTCTATCGCTACCTCAATCTCTATCTACATCGCTACCTCTACGTCTATCTCTCTCTCTATCTCTATCTCCATATTTATCACTACCTCTGTCTCTATCTCTATCTCTACCTCTATAGCTGTCTCTATCACTTCCTCTATCTCTATCTCTATATCTACCTCTATCTCTACCTATTTCTCTATCACTGCATCTATCTCTACCATTGTCGCTAACTCCATCTCTAAATCTACCTCTATCTCTATCTCTGCCGCTACCTCTGTCCCTATCTGTCAGTAACGCTATCTCTATCTCAATCCTTTCTCTCTCTCTATCGCTATCTCTATTGCCATCACTATCTCTATCGCTATCGCTATCTCTACCTCTAACTCTACCTCTATCTATATACCTATCTCTATCTCTATCTCTAACTCTACCTCTACCTCTATCTTTAACGCTATCTCTACCTTTACTTTTACCTCGACCTCTACCACTAGCTCTACGACTACCTCTATCTTTATCTCTCTCTATCGCCATTTCTGACTCTTTCTCTACCTCGGCCTCTCTCTCTATCTCTACCTCTATCTCTATCTCTACCTCCATCTCTATCACGTCGTGATCTATATCGCTATCACTACCTCTATCTCTATCGCTAAATCTATCTCTAAGGCTACCTCTACCAAAATCTCGAACTCTATCTCTACCTTTGCCTCTACCTCGCCCTCTACCACTGATTGTAGCACTACCTCTATCTCTATCTCTACCTTTATCTCTAACTTTATCTCTACCTCTATCACTATCTCACCACTATCACTACCTCATTCTCCATCGCTATCTCTATCTCAATCGCTATCTCTTGCTCCATCTCTACCCTGTCTCATCTCCATTGCTACCTCTATCGCTACCTCTATCTCTATCTCCATCTCTACCTCTATCTCTATCTCTATCTCTACCTCTTTCTTACCTCCATCTTTATCTCGATGTCTATTGGGATCTCTAACTCTATCGCCATCTCTGTCTCTATTTCTATCACTACCTCTATCACTACCTCTACCTCTATTGCATTGCTATATCTATCTCTATCCCTACCTCTATCTGTATCTGTATCTGTATCTCTATCGCTAACTCTATCGCTGCCTCTATCCTTATCTCTATCTCTACCTCTAGCTCTGTTTCTACCTCTACCTCTATCTTTACCTGCACCTCTATTCCTTCCTCTATCATTACCTCTATCTCTATCACTATCTCTCTCTCTATCTCTCCCTCGACCTCTATCTCTGTCTCTATATCAAACTCTTTCTCTACCTCTATCACTATCTCTATCGTTACCTCTATCTCCATCGTTAGCCTTATCTGTCACTTGCCTCGATCACTATGTCTACCTCTATTTTTATCTCCTTACTATCTCTATCTCTATTGCTACTGTATCTGTATCTCTATCTGTAACTCTATCGCTGCCTCTATCTCTATCTCTATGTTTATCTCTACTTCTATCTTTATCGTTTTCTCCATCTCCATCTCTATCTCTACCTGTATCTCTATCTCTATATCTACCTCTATCTCTATCTCTATCGTTACCTCTATCACTGTTGCTACCTCTATCTCTACCTCCGTCACTACGTCTACATCAATATGTCTCTCCATCTCTATCTCTATATTTATCACTACCTCTGTCTCTATCTCTATCTCCACCTCTATCACTGTCTCTATTGCTCCATTTCTCTCTATCTCTGTATCTACCTCTAAATCTATCTTTATCTCTATTTCTATCTCTATCGCTGCCTCTATCCATCTCTATCGTAATCACTATCTCCATCTCAATCTCAATCACTATCTCTGTCTCTATCAGTATCTTCATCTCTATCACTACCTCTATCTCCACCTCTATCGCTATCTCTATCTCTAAATCTACTTTTATCTCTGTCACTACCTCTATCCCTATCTCTGTCTCCATAATCTATCAGTAACTCTATCTCTATCTCTAACTCTATCACTACCTCTATCTCTACCTCTATCCCCATCCCTGGATCTACCGCTTGCTCTACAGTGATCACTATTTCTATCACTACCTCTATCTCTATCTGTATCTGTATCTCTATCTCTATCTCTAACTCTATGGCTACTTCTATCTCTATCTCTATGTTTAACTCTACCTCTATATCTGTATCTCTACCTCTATCTGTATGTTGATATCTACCTCTATCTCTATCTCTATATCTATCTCTATCTCTATCTATATCTGTATCTCAGATGTTACCTCTATCTCTATCGCTACCTCAATCTCTATCTCCATCGCTACCTCTACGTCAATCTCTCTCTCTATCTCTATCCCTATCGCTACCTCTATCTGTATCTCTGCCTCTATCGCCAATCACCATCGTTATCTTTATCTCTAGCGCTACTTCTATCTGTATCGTTAACTCTATCTCCACCTCTATCTCTATCACTACCTCTAACTCTGTCTTTATCTCTATGTCTATCTCTTTCGATATCGCTATCTCTATCTGCATCTCTTTATCTATCAATATCTCTATCTCTATCTCGATCTGTATCACTATAGCTATCTGTATCCCTATTCCTATTGCTATCTCTATCTTTATTTCTGCCTCTTTTGCTATGTCTATCTCTACCTCCATCTCTAACTCGACGTCGATCTCTATTTTTTGTCTATACCTCTATCTCTATCTCTACCACTATCGCTATCTCTACCTCTAACTCTACCTGTACCTCTATTACTTCTCCTATCTCTATCTCTACCTCTAACTCTCTCTCCAGCTCTTTCTCTAACTCTATCTCTATCACTATTTCTTTCTCCATCTCTATCTCTATCTATATCTCTACCTCTATCTCAATTACTATCGCTATCTCTATCTCGACCTCGGTGTCTATCTCAATCTTTATCTCTATCTCTATCGCTATCTCTATCTCCATCTCTTTATCTATCAATATCACTATCTCTATTACTATAGTTATCTCTATCTCTATTGCTATCTCAATCTCTATCGCTTTTGCTCTCCCTATCCTTATTTCTCCTCTATTGCTCTCTCTCTATCTCTACCTAGATCTCGATCGATATCTGTACCTCTATCTCTATCCCTGTCTCTACCACAATCGCTACCTCTATCGCCATCTCTATCTCTTGCTCTATCACTAGCCCATCTTATCTCTATCTCTATCCCTACCTCTATCTCTACCTGTATCTCTATCTTCACCTCTATCTCTACGTGTATCTCTATCACGACCGTTATCTCTTTCATTACCTCTATCTCTATCGTTACCTCTATCTCTATCTCTGTCATTATTTCTAATTCCATCGCTATCTCTGTCTCTAGTTCTATCACTACCTCTATTTCTATCATTACCTCTATCTCTATCATTAGCCCTAGCAGTATGTCAATCTCTATCACTACCTCAATCGCTATCTCTACCTCTATTTCTACTGTTGCCTCGATATCTATCGCTACCCCTATCTATACCTCTAACTCTATCACATCGCAATCTCTATCGCTATTGCCATCTCTATCTCTATCCGTATCAGTATGTCTATCTCTATCTATATCTCTATCCCTATCGCTATCTTTATATCCATCTATTTCTCTATCTCTACCTCTATCTATATCTTTACCTCAACCTCTATCTCTATCTCCATCTCCACCTCTATCACTATCTCTATCGCTACCTCTATCTCTAACGCCATGTCTGTCTCTATCGCTATCGCTACCACTATATCAATCTCTCTCTGTCTCTATATTTATCTCCACCTCTGTCTCTACCTCTATCTCCACCTCTGTTGCTATATTTATCGCTATCTCTATCTATATATCTACCTCTATCTCAAACTCTATCTGTCTCTCCATCTCTATCTCTATCTATATTTCTCTCGATACCTCTAGCTATATTGTGCCTTCTTTCTCTATCTCTATCTCTATCTCTATCTCTATCTCTATCTCTATCTCTATCTCTACCTCTACCTCTATCTTTATCTCTACCTCTATCTCTATTTCTACCACTCTCGCTATCTCTATCTCTATCTTTAACTGTCTCTATCACTGCCTCATTCCCTGTCGCTATCTGTATCTCAATCTCTATCTCTTGCTCTATCACCCCCGTCTCATCTCTATCACTATCTCTATCTCTATCTCAAAGGTTACCTCTATCTCTATCTCTACCTCTATCTCTATGGTTACCTCTATCTACTTCTGTATCTCTTTCGCTACCTCTATCTCGACTGCTACTTCTATTACTAACACTATCGCTTTCTCTGTCGCTACCCCTATCTCTATCTCTACCTCCATCTCTATCTATATCGATATCTCTATCTCATTCTCTATCACTACCGCTATCTCTGTCTCCATCACTATCGCTATCTCTATCTTTTTCCCTACCTCTATCTCTATCTCTATCGCTACTTCGAGCTCTATCTCTACCTCTATCTCTATCTTCATCTCTACCTCTATCTCTATCTCTACCTCTAGCGCTTTCTCTATGTCTATCATTATCTGTCTCTGTCACTACCTCTATCTCTATCGCTACTCAAGCTCTATCTCAATCACTACCTCAATCTCTGTCTCTACCGTTACCTCTATCACTATTGTTGGCCCTATCTCTATCTCTATCGCTACCTCTATCTATAGCTCTGCCTCTATCTCTACCTCTACCTCTATCACATTGCTATCTCTATTTCTATCACTACGTCTATCTCTGTCTGTATCTGTATTTCTATCTCTATCTATACCTCTATCTCTATCGTTACCTCTATCTTCACTCTATTTTTTAATCTACCTCTATCTCTATCTCTATCGCTACTTCTCTCTCTAACTCTACCTATAGCTGTATCTTATACCTACCTCTATCTCTATCTCTACCTCGATTGCTATCTCTATCTCTATCGTTATCTGTCTCTATCTCTATGGCTACCTCAATCTCTAACTCTATCGTTACCTCAATCTCTATCGTTATCCCTAAATCTATCTCGATCTCTATCTCAACCTCTGTCTTTATATGTCTCTATCACTGCACCTATCTCTATCGCTACTCAATCTCTATCTCTATCGTTACCTCGATCGTTACTTCTATCTCTATCACTGTCTCTATCTCTATCACTACCTCTATCTCTGTCTCTATCATTACATCTATCTCTATCTCTATCTCTATCTCTATCTCTCTAGCCATCTCCATCGCTATCTCTATCTCTACCTCCATCTCTATCACATTGTGACCAATATCTCTATTTCTATGTCTACCTCTATCGCTACCTGTGTCGATATCTTTATCTCTATCTCTATCTCCATCTCTTTATCTATCAATATATCTATCTCTAACATTACCTCTATCTCGATCGCAAACTCAATCTCTATCATTACCTCTATCTGTATCATTACCTCTAACTCGATCTCTCTTGCTATCTCTATCGCTACCACTATCTCCACCTCTATCTCTCTCTCTGTTACTATCGCTCTCTCTGTCTCAACCACTATTGCTATCGCTATCTCTATTACTTTATCTATCGATATCTCTATCTCTACCTCTATAACTATCTCTATCTCTTTCAATATCGCTATCATTATCTTTATTTCTACATCTATTTCTATCTCTATATATGTCTCTCCCTCTATTTTTATCCCTACCTCCATCTCTAACACGATGCCATCTATCTCTATCGCTATCTCTATCTCTATCGCTATCTCTATCTCTAACTTTACCTCTACCAAAATCTCTAACTCGACCTCTACCTCGACCTCTAACACTAACTCTACCACTCCTTCTATCTCTATCGCTATCTCTATCGCGATCTCTAACTCCATCTCTTGCTTTATCTCTGTCTCTACCTCTATCTCTTCCTCTGTCTCTCTCTCCAGCTCTACCTCTATCTCGATTTGTATCTCCACCTCGATCGATATCTCTATCTCTACCTCTTTCTCTATGACTACCTCTATCTCTATCTCCATCTCTATCTCTATCACTAACTCAATCACTTTCTCGATCGCTACCTCTATCGCTACTGCTACCTCTATTAATATCACTATCACTTTCTCTATCGCTACCTCCATCTCTATCTCTATCGATATCTCTATCTCTTTCACTACCGCTATCTCTGTCTCTATCACTATCGCTATCTCTATCATTTTCTCCAAATCTATCTCCATCGCTACTTCTATCTCTATCTCTGCCTCTATCTCTATCTTTATCTCGACCTTTATCTCTATCTCTACCTCCATCACTATCTCTATCTCTATCGTTATCCCTAAATCTATATCGATCTCCATCGTTATCTCTATCTTTTGCTCTGCCTCTATCTCTACCTCGACCTCCATCACATCGCTATACCTACCTCTATCACTATGTCTATCTCTATCTGGACCTGTATTTCTATCTCTATCTATACCTCTATCTGTATCGCTACTTCTATCCCTATCTCTATCTTTATCTTAATCTGTCTCTATCACTACATCTACCTCTATCGCTACCTCAATCTCTATCGGTACATTTATCTCTACTGTTAGCCCTATCTCCATCTCTATTTCTACCTCCATCACAATCACATCATGATCACTATCTCTATCGCTACCTCTATTGCTACCTCTACCTCTTTCTCTGTCTCTATCTCTATCGCTACCTCAATCTCTATCTATATCGTTACCTCTATTGCTATCATTAGCCTTATCTTCATCATGATCTCTATCGCTACCTCTATCTATACCTCTGCTGCAATCTCTACCTTTACCTCTATCACATCGCTATCTGTATCTGTATCTGTATCTCTATCTGCATCTCTATCTCTACATCTATCCCCATCTTTATCCATACCTCTATCTTTATCTCTACCTGTATCTCTATCTCCACCTCTATCGCTATCTCTATCACTACCTCTATCTCTATCACTACCTCTATCTCTATCGCTATCTCTATTGCTACCGCGCTCTCTATCTTTACCACTATCTCTATCTCTTGCGCTATCTTTACCTGTACCGCTATCTCTTTCTCCACCTCTATCGCTATCACTTTCTCTATCTTTATCTGTCTCTTTCTCCACCTCCATCTCTATCGCTATCTCTATCTCAATCTCTGTCTCTTGTGCTATCACTACCCCTTCTCATCTCTATCGCTGCATCTATCGCTACCTGTACCACTATCTCTATCCGTATCTCTGCCTCTACCACTGTGTCTACCTCTATCTCTATAGTTAACTCTATCTCTTTGGTTACCTCTATCTCTATCGCTAACTCTATTACTATGGTTACCTCTATCTCTATCTCTGCCTCTATCACTATCACTATCGCTATCTCTATCTCTACCTCTACCTCCATCTCTATCTCGACCTCTACCTAAATCTATCTCTACCTCTACCCCGACCTCTACCACTCCCTCTATTACTAACTCTACCACTACCTCTATCTCTATCTCTCTCGCAACCTCTAACTCTATCTCTGCCTCTATTATTTATTTATTTATTTTATTTATTTTTTAATTTTTTTTATTTAGAGATACAGCACTGAAACAGGCCCTTCGGCCCACCGAGTCTGTGCCGACCATTAACCACCCATTTATACTAAGCCTACACTAATCCCATATTCCTACCACATCCTCACCTGTCCCTATATTCTCCTACCACCTACCTATACTAGGGGCAATTTATAATGGCCAATTTACCTATCAACCTGCAAGTCTTTTGGCTGTGGGAGGAAACCGGAGCACCCGGAGGAAAGCCACGCAGACACACAGGGAGAACGTGCAAACTCCACACAGGCAGCACTCAGAATTGAAGCTGGGTTGCTAGAGCTGTGAGGCTGCGGTGCTAACCATGCGCCACTGTGCCGCCCTATCTCTACCTTTATCTCTGGCTCTATCTCTATCTTTATCTCTACCTTTATCTCTATTTGTATCTCCACCTCTATCACTATCTCTATCGCTACCTCTATCTCTATGTCTACCTCTATCTCTATCTCCATCACTATCTCTATCACTATCTCTATCTCTATCGTTACCTCTATCTCTGTGGTTATCTTTATCTCTATCGCTAGCTCTATCGCTAGCTCTATCACTACCTCTATCTGTACCTCTATCTCTATCATTACCTCCATCTCTATCTCTATCTTTATTTCTATCTCTATCTCTATCGCTATCTCCATCTGTATCGATATCTCTATCTTAAGTTCTCTCTCTATCACTATCTCTATCTCTATCACCATTGCAATCTTTATCTTTTTCTCTGCTTCTATCTCTATCTCTACCTAAATCTCTATCTTTATCTCTACCTCTATCATTTTTCTGCACCTCTACCTCTATTTTTACCTGTATCCCCATCTCTTTCTCAAACTGTATCTCTACCTCTATCTCTCTCACCATCTATGTCACTAACTCCATGTCTCCTCTCTACCTCTCTCTCTACCTCTATCCCTATCTCAAGCTCTTACTCTTTCCCCACTTCTATCCATCTCTGCCTACCTCTACTGCTATGTCTACCTCTCCCTCTATCTCTCGGTTTATGTCTCCCTCTATCTCTTCCTTTATATCTCCCTCTATCTCTCCTTCTATCTATACCTGTATCTCTATGTCTGTACCTGCCTCTCCCGCTATCTCTCGGTCTAGCTCTCCCTCTATCTCTTCCTTTATCTCTTTCTCTATCTCCTCATCTATCTATACCTGTATCTCTATGTCTATACCTATCTCTGCCTCTCCCTCTATCTCTCCCACTGTGTATCTTTCTCTATGTCTCCATCTTTCTCTCCTGCTATCTCTCCCTATATCTCTTCCTCTCTCTCTACAATTACATCTACCTTTATTTCTATTGCCAACTCTAACGTTCTTTCTCTACCTCTATCGCTACATTTATCTCTGCTCATAACTGTATTTCTACTTCTACCTCTACCTCTATGTTATCACTAGTCAATTTCTACCACTGCCTCTAATTTTACACCTACCTCTTTACCCCCTTCCCCTATCTGTACCTCTAGCCATACCCCTATCCCTATTTCTATCTCTAACTCTGTGCTGTCTCTTTCGCTTTCTCTGTCAGTACCTCTACTTCTACCTGTATCTCTGTCTTTGTTTTCAGTTATCTCACCATATCTCTATGTCTAACACTATCCCGAGCTCTATCTGCACTTCTACCTCTAAGTCTTATCGCTATATCTACCCATATCTCTATCTCTTTTTCTAGCTCTACCTCTATCTTATTGCTTTCCCTCGATACCTCTACCTCTATCTCCATCTATAACTCTCCCTCTATTTCCATCTCTAGCTCTACCTCTAATTCAACCTCTCCTTTTGCCTGCATCTCTAGCTCTTTCACCTTCTCTGACTGTATCTCGCCCTCTCTATCTATATCTGTATCTCTCGCTCGCTATCTCTGTCTCCTCTACCTCTATTGCTGTCTTCATCTGTCTCCAACTCTATTTCTATCTGTATCCTTATCTCTATCTTTTTCTCCATCTGTATCTCTACCTCTTCCACTATTTGTAAGTCTACCTTTTTTATTCATTCATGTGATGTGGGAGTCGCTGTCTAGGTCAGCATTTATTGCCCATCCCTAATTGACCTTGAGAAGGTGGTGGTGAGCTGCCTCCTTGAACCACTGCAGTCCATGTGGGGTAGGTACACCAAAAGTCCCTATACCTCTATCCTTATCTCGAATTCTACCGCTATCTCTAATTTAATCTGAACCTCTTTCTCCTATAGCTCTAACCCTACCTCTACCTCTATCTCTACCTTTACCTTTACCTCCAGCGCAACCTCTATCGCTATCTCTACTGTTATCTGTACCCCTATCTCTATATCTATCTGTATCTCTATCTTTCCCCACTACATCTCCAACTCTATCTCTGTTTCGATCAATATCTCAACTTCTATCCGTTTTTGTCTACCTCTATCGCTATCTCAAACTCGAACTCCAAGTCTCTCTCTCTATCGCTGCCTTTATCTCAACATTTATCTCTCTCTCATCCTACTTTTGCATTGACCCCTATCTATACCTCTACCTTATCGCTGCCTCTATCTTGACCTTTACATCTGTCTCTTCCTAAATCTATAGCTACCTCTATCTCTGCATTTACCTCCATCCTTATATCTTTCCCTAACTTTATATCTGCCTCTTTTACATCTCCAGCTCTATTGCTACCTCTATCCCGATGTCTCTATCTTTCTCTCTAGCTCTGCCTCTAATGCTACATTTATTTCTGTGCTTTTATCCATCACAATATTGACTTATACCTCTCCCGCTATCCCTTCATTTATCTCCATCTCCATCTTCATCTCTGTCTCTTTCTCTGTCTCTTTCTCTTTCTCTATCGCTACCTCTATCTCTATCTCTATCTCTATCTCTATCTCTACCTCTATCTCTATCTCTACCTCTAGCTCTATCTCTACCTCTATCTATACCTCAATTCCTATCCATATATCTACCTCTACTTCTATGTCTATCGCTATCTCTTTCTCCATCTCTATTTCTTCCTCTACCTTTAGCTATACTTCTATCTTTACCAGTACGTCTAGCTCAACAGCTATTCCTACCTCACTTCCTATCTGTCTCTTATCTCTATACATATCTGCCTCTATCTCCATCTCTACATCTATGTCCATCCTAATCCCTACCTTGATGTGAATCTATGTCAACCTTTATCTCTCCCTCCATCTGCATTGCTATCTCCACCTCCACCTCATCCCGTACTCCATATTTATCTCTAAATCTACATCTACATCTGTTCTGTCTATATCTCTATCATAGAGTCATTTATGGCACAGAAGGAGGCCATTTGACCCGTTATCCATGCCGGCTCTCCATGGAACTATGCATTCAGACCCACTCACTGGCTCGATCCCCTAGCCCTGCAAGTCTATTTCTCTCAGGTGACCATCCAACTTCCTCTTGAAGTCAGTGATTGCCTCCACTTCCACCTCTCTTGTGTGCAGCGAGTTCCAGGTCATTACCACCCGCTGTGTAAAAAAGTGCCTCCTCATATTCGCCCTGCATCTTTTGGCCAAAATATTTAATCTGCGTCCCCTAGTCCTTGTACCATTTATTAATGGGAACAGTTTTTCCTTGTCTATCTTACCTAAACCTGTCATAATCGTGAACACCTGTATTAAATCTCCCCTCAATCTCCTTTGACCTGAGGAGGGCAAACCAAGCTTTTCAAATCTAATCTTGGAAGTAAAATCGTCCATCCCTGGAGCCATTCTGGTAAATCTCATCTGCACCCTCTCAAGGACCTGACGTCCTTCATGAAGTGTCGTGTTCCAGTTGGGGCCAAACTGGGCTTTATAAAGGTTCGGCATAGCTTCCCTGCTTTTGCATTCAATGCCTCTATTTATGAATCCCAATATCCCATCTGCTTTACTGACCACTCTCTCAATATGTCCTGCCACCTTCAAAGATCGATACACGCGCACCCCAGATCCCTCTGGTCCTGCACACTCTTTAAAACTGTGCCTTTAAGTATATATTGCCTCTCCCTATTACTTCTGCCAAAATGCATATCCTCGCAGTTGTCAGTATTAAATTCCAGGTGCCACCTGTCTGCCCACCCCTCTAGCCCATCTATGTCCTGTTCCAGGCGGTTCATAGCATCCTCACTGTTTGCCATACCGCCGGGTTTAGGGTCATGTTGAAATTTTGAGCTTCGACTCTATATTCCAAGATCCAAGTCATTTATGTAAAGCAAAAAACCAAAAACACACACACACACACACACACACACACACACACACACACACACACACACACACACACACACACACACACACACACACACACAAAATCAAACAGTGCTTGTAGAACTGACCCTCGGGGAACAGCACTGTCTACCATCCTCCAGTCTGAAAAGCAGCCATTTACTGTGGCTCACTGTTTTCTGTGCTTAATGCAATTTTTTTTCATCGAATTGGATATTGACCCTCGTATTCCATGAGCCTCAATTTTGTTAGCCAGCATTTTATGTGGTACCTTGTCAAATGCTTTCTTAAAATCCATATAAACAACATCCACATATTCCCTTCATCAACCTTCTCTGTTACTGCATCAAAAAAGTCAATTAGTTTAGTCAAGCATGATCTGCCTTTTACAAATTCATGCTGGCTAACCTTAATTAACTTGAACCTCTCCAAGTGCCTGTTGATTTTTTCCCCCTGATTATTGTTTCTAAAACCTTACCCAGCACTGATGTTAAACTAACTGCCATGTAGTTGCTAGCACTGTTCGTACAAGCTTTCTTGGATAAGGGTGCCACATCGTTACCTTTGCTTCTATCTCTACCCCTACCTGTCTCTCTCTCTACAGACATCTGTGTCTCTAACTCTCTGCTCTACATCTATCTCGACATCTACCTCTGCCTTTATCTTCATCTTTATCTTTATATCTCCATCTCTAACTCTATCTATCTCTCTCCACCTCTACCTCTAACTCTACCTCACCCTCTACCCTTCTCTCTATCTCTGTCTCGACCTATAAATTTAACTCTAGCTCTATATCCAATTCGACCTCTACCTCTTTCACTATCTCTCTCTTTATCTCTGCATCCATTTCTATGTTTATCCCATATCCCGATCTCTTTCACTATCTCCCTATCTCTACCTCTACCTCAATTTCTTCCTCTATGTCTACCTACATCTGTATTCATATCTCTATCCCCACCTCTTCCTTTACCTCTACCTCGATCTCTAACTCTATCTATAGCTACATCTATATCCATATCTCTATCTCTACTGCTATTTTTCTATCTCAACTCTACCACTATCTATCGCTCCATAGCTCTATATAGCTGTCTCGGTCTCTAATTCTAACTCTTGCTCTATCTCTATCCCTCCCTCTATCTCTACCTCTATCTCCATCTCTGCCTGTATTGCTGCATTTATTTCTGTCCCTTTCTCTATTGCAGTATCGACTGCTACCTCTACATTTATCTCTACATCTATCTCTACATCTACCTTTATCATTACCTCTATCTCTACCTCTCACCCTACCTGTACCTCTATCTAAATCTCTATCTGTACTTCAGCATCTAAATCTCTCTTTCTCTCTGCACCTCAACATATCTCTCTCTGTCTCTCTCCGCCTCTGCCTCTAACTCTGCTCTGTCTGTACCTCTATTTTTATCTCTATCTCTATCTCTACTTTTCTATATCTTTGCCTGCAGCGCTGCACTTATTTCTGTCCCTTTCTCTATCATAGTATTGACTATTACTTCTCCATTTATCACTACATTGATCTATGCCTCGTTCCTATCTCTACCTCTACGTTTATCACTATGGCTATCTCTATCTCTACCTGTAACCCTAACTGTACCTCTCTCTAATTCTGTCTCAATCTTTATCTTTCTCTATCTCTCCCTCTGCCTCTGCCTCTAACTCTGCTTTATCTCTACCTCTATTGTTATCCATGTATCGAATTCTATTTATATACCTATTTTTATCTTTATCTTTTTCTCTGACTCTATTCCTACCTGTACCTCTACCTCTATCTGTGGCAGTACCTCCAGCTCAACAGCTATTCCTACCTCTCTTTCTATCTCCATCTCTATACACATCTATCTCTATCTCCATCTCTACATATATGTCTATCTCTATCCCTATCTCCTTCTCAATCTATGTCAACTTCTATTTCTACCTGCATCGTTATCTCTACTTCTACCTCGACCTATAGCTCCATCTCTACCTTTAATTCCACCTCCATTCTATATATCTCTATTGCAACATCTACTTCTAACTCTACCCCGATCTGTCTCGACAGACATTTCTGCCTCTATCTCCCCATCTACATCTGCCTGTTCCTCTACCTCTCTCTCTACCTCTGTCATTATCTCCATCTCTATATCTCTATCTCCAACTATATCAATCTTCCTCTACCTCTACCCCTAACTACCTCACCTGCTACCATTCTCTCTATAATTAACTCTATCTCTATCTCCAATTCTTTTTCCCGATCTCTATCTTTCTCTTTATCCTTGCCCCTATTGCTACATCTATCTCTGTTCCTTTCTCGATTGCAGTATCAATTTCTACTACTTCTATCTGTATCTCCACATTGATCTCCGCCCATCTTTAACTCTATCTCTACCTCTACCCCAATCTCTACCCTTATATCTACCTCTAGCTCTACCGCTATCTCTAACTTTATCTATCTCTCTATGTCTACAGTTATCTCTCCATATCTCTCTAACTCTATCTCTACCTCCATCTGTACCTCTACCTCTACGACTTAGCGCCATATCTACCCATATCTCCATACCTATCTCTATTCCTATCTCTTTCCGTAATTCTACCTCTATCACTATCTCTTCACCTCTATATTTCTACCTCTACTTCCGAATCTAACTTTACCTCTACTTCAACCTCTCCTTTTCCCTGCATCTCTATGTCTATCCCCATCTCTATCTCTAACTGTATCCTGACTTCTATTTATATCTCCATCATTCACTCTCTATCTCTACCACTCATTGCTGCCTCTATCGGTATCTCATCTATCTCTATCCCTATCTCTATATTTTTCTTTGTTTCTATTTCTCTTCTTCCTCTATCTGTACGTCTATCTCTACCTCTATCCTTATCTCCAACTCTATCACTATTTATATCTCTATATTTATCATTATCACTGTCTTTACCTCTTTAGCTATGCTCTGTCATTATCTTCATCTCTATATTTCTATCTCTTTTTCCAACTATATCCATCTTCCTCTATCTCTATATTTATCATTGGCGCTGTCTTTACCTGTTTATCTATGCTGTCATTATCACCATCTCTACATCTCTATCTCTATTTCCAACTATATCCATCTTGCTCTACCTGTTCCCCTAACTACCTCACCCGCTATTCTTCTGTCTGTACTTAACTCCAACTCTATCTCCAACTCTACCTTTACCTCTATTCCTATCACTCTCTACCTCTACCTCAAGCACTTCCTCTATCTACATCTATATCTATTTCTCTATCCATATCGCTTCCTCTTCCTCCATCTCTCTACCTCTACGTTTCCATCTCTACATCTCCATCTCTATCTCTATCTGTCTTTATCTACCTCTAACACTGTCGCTACCTCTAACTCTACCTCTACCTATTCCTGTCTCTAACTCTGCCTCTATCTCGACATCTATCTGTATCTCTCATTCTACCTCTATCCCTGTCCAAATCTCTACCATTCTTTCTAGCTCTATCTCTACCTCTTCTGTATTTTTAGCTCTAACTCTGTCTCTATGTTTACATCTATCCTTATCTTTCTCGCTAACTCTATATCTACCTCTTTATTTTCTATATCTCAATTGATAACTCTACGTTAATTCTATCCCTATCTCTCTATCGATACCTCTACCTCTATCTTTTCTAAATCTCTCTCTACCTCTATCTCTATCCATCTGCATTTCTGTTTTTATCCCTACCTCTATCTCTCTCTCTCTCTACCTCGACCACTATCTCTACCTCTATCACTACCTCTAACTTTCTCTCTATCTTTGCCTCTTTCTTGACATTTATCTCCATCTCTCTCTCTCATTCTACCTCTACATTTACCCCATCTATATCTCTACAACTGTCTCTCTCTCGATCTCTATCTCTACTTCTTTCTCTAACCTATAGCTCTAACTCTATCTCTGCATTTACTTCTCTCATGTCTCTCTCAAACTCTACATCTACCTCTTTTACATCTATATCGCTATCAATACCTTTACTTTTATTTCTACCACTATCTCTATCACTATGCTGTTTCTATCTCTACCTCTATCTCTTTCTCTATCTATAGCTCTAAATCAATCTCTACATTTATCTCAATCTCTAATTCTAACGTGAACTTTACGCTGTCTCTTTCTCTATCTCGACCCCAGTTAGTACCTCTACTTCGATCTCTACCACTATCTCTCTCTCTATCGACATCTCTACCTCTATTAGTCCCACTTTACATCTATCCCTCTGTACCTCCATCTCTACCTCAAATCCCTATTTCAATCTCTATCTCTGTCTCTATCGCTATTTATATACCTCTGTCTGTACCTATATATCTATCTATATGTCTATGTCCACCTCGATCTCTGCCTTTACCTCTACCTCTGCCCATAACGCTACTCTATCTTTACCTCTATTCCTATCCCTCTATCTGTCTATCTCTCTTTCTGTCTACATCTACCTCTATTTCCATATCTGCACCCATCTTTATCCCCAAGCCTATGTTGACATCAATCTAAGTCTGCCTCGTTCTCTACCTCTATCTGAATCACCATCTCTACCTCTATCTCGATCTTTACTTCGATCTGTACCTCTAGCCTTATTGCTATTCCTATCTCTATATCTGTCTTTATCTCTGCCTCTACCTCTCCATCTCTAACTCTACACTCTTCTCTCTATCTCCATCTCTACATTCAACTCTATCTCTATCTCTAATTCTACCTCTACCTTCTGTCCCTATCTCTCTCACTAACTCTACATCTATCTCTTTATTAATGGCTGTCCCTATCTCTATTGCTATGTCTCACCCTATGTATACATCCACCTCAATCCCTTCCTCTATCACTACCTACACCTATATCCATACTTTTATCTATATCTACCTTTTCCTCTACCTCTATCTCTATCTCTACCTCAACCCTATCTCTATCGCTACCTCTACCTGTTCTCAATCTCTTTCGTTATGACTACAGCTATCTCTTTCTATCTCTCTCTCGAACCCTACCTCTACCTCCATCTGTACCTCTGCCTTTCAGCCTTTGGGCCACATCTACCTATACCCCTTTCCTTATCGCTAAATCTATTATACTTCTGTTTCAATTTCTACCTCTAATCTCCTCGCCGCTATACTTATCTCTAACTCTACCATTTCTATCTCTAGCTTTATCACTATCTCAATCGCTATATCCATCTTAACTCTATCTCCAACTTAACCTCGAAGCTTTCACTATTTCTATCGTTATCTTAATCTGTACTTCTTTCTGTTTCTATAGCTCTAACCCAACATCTACCTTTATCTCTACCTCTTCCTCTACTTCTATCTCTATCTCTGCCTCTATCTCGACATTTATCTTTATCTCTACCTTACATTCTACCTGTACCTCTAACCCTATCTCTACCTCTACTTATATCTCTTGCATTATTTATGTCTCTATCGCTACCTCTACCTCTTTCTCTATCTATAGTTCTAACTCTACCTCTACAGTTTCTGTATATCTATCGCTTCTCTAACTCTATGCTGTCTCTTTCTTCACATCTCTGTCGCTACCTCTGCCTCTATGTCTACAACTATTTCGATACTGATATCATTACCTTTATCCCTCCCCCTTTAGATCTATCCTTCTGTACCTCTATCTCTACCTTGATCTTTGTAATCAATCTCTATTTCTGTCTCTATCTCTACCTCTACCTCTATATCCATCTCTATCTATATGTGCACATTTATCTCTATCTGTACCTTTATTCCTATCTCTGTCTATATCGCCGCTGCTATTTGAATCTCTATCTCTAACTCCCCGTCTATCTGCACCTCTCGCTCTGCATCTATCTCTATATTTAACTTCTATCTCTATCTCTGCCTCTAATGCTACCTCTACCACAACCTCTACTCTATCTCCAACTCTACCTCTCTGCCTATCTTGCTCTCGATATCTATCTCTACTTTATCATTTCCTTACTAACTCACTGTCTCCATCTCTATCTCTACACCTACCTCCAATTTTATCTCTATCTCTACCCATATGTCTACCTCTATTCCAATCTCTATATCTCTATATCTATCCATATTCCTATCCTTATCGCTATCTCTATTCTTACCCTCTATCCAACTCTACCTCTACCTTGATCTGTTCACCTCTGTACCTTTACCTCTATTTCCATTTCTAACTTTACCTCTACGTCTATCTACATCTTTCTCTCTATCTCTACCTCTAATATCGTTGTCTCTACGTATATCTTTATCTCTCACTGTCTCTACCTCTCACCCTACCTGTTCATCGATTTAAATCTGTCTCTGTCTCTATCTCTACCTCAACATCTATCTCCCTTTCTCCCCCTCTGCCTCAACCACGGTCTCTTCCTCTAATTCTGCTATATCTCCACGTCCACTCCTCTCCCTATATCTACCTCTCCTCCTATCCCCATCTCTATGTCCATGTCTTTCTCCATATCTATCTATACCTCCACTTCTATCACTATTTCTCCCTCTGTCTCTGCCTCTAATTCTACTCTATCTCTGACCTCTCTTCCTATCCTTACATCTACCTTTAATTCAATCCATAAATCTATCTCTTTCTTTGTCTCTATTTCTACCACTACCTCTACCTCTATCTCTATCTTTACCAGTATCTCCAGCCTATCAGCTATTCCTACTCCTCCTTCTGGCTAGCTCTACCTATGTCTAGTTCTATATCCATCTCTACATTTATTCCCATTGCTATGCCTATCTCGATCCTAATTAATGTATCTCTATCCCTACCTCGATCTCTATTTCTTTCGCTACCTCTACAAAAGCCCCTACCTCTACCACTACCTATGCCTCTACCTCTTCCTCTACCCATACCTTTACCTGTACCTCTACCTCTATCTCATCCTCTAATTCTACCTCTCACTCTTTTAGTGCCTCTAGCTTTATCCCTCTCGCCCATATCCCTGTCTCTACCTCTATCTGTACCTCTACCTCAACCGATATCTCTATCCATAGATCTACCTTTATTTCTATGCCTATCACTCTCTCTACCTCTTCTCTAACAGCTATCTTTTCATCTGTAAACCTCTACTTACTTCTATGTTAACTTCAAACTCTACCTCTACTATTTCTATAATTCCATCCGCATTCTTGTCGCTACCGCTATCCCTACTTCTATCTCTACATTTACCTCAACTCCTATCTCTATCTTTACGTTTACCTCTATCTCTAAATTTACTCAATCTCTACCTCTATTCTTATCTCTATCTCTATCTATCCATCTCCATCTCGACCTCTGGCTTCTCCTCTAGCTCCATCGCTCTCTATCTCTCTACATTTACCTCTATCTGTAATCTCTACCTTTACCTGTATCCCCCTCTCTCTACCTCTGCCTGTACTTTTACTTCTATCTCGATCTCTCTGTCTCTACATCTACATCTATCTCTGCATTTACCCCTGCCACTCTCTCTAACGCTACCTCAACGTCTACCTCTACCACTGACTCTATCTCTATCTCTATTATTACCTCAATCTCTACCTCTATCTCTTGCTCTATCTGTCCCTATATCGATATCCATATCTCTATCTCTAACACTACCTGTGCCTCTACCTCTATCTCTGTTGCTATATCTCTCTCTCACTCTACCACTTCCTCTATCTCTCCCCATCTCTGTATCTCTATCTCTAGCTCCATGTCTAACACTAGCTCTACTTCTATCTCTATCACTAGCTCTCTCTCATTGTATCACTAACTCTATCTCTCTCCATCTCTGTATCTTTTTCTGTCTCCCTCCCCTTGCAAAATCGACTTCTATTTCTACTTCTAGCTTTACCTTTCCTCAACCTCAAGTTCTATCCCTATCTCTAAAGTTACCTCTCCCTATCGCTATCTCTACCTGTATCAGTGTCTCTAGCTCTATCTCTCACACTATATTTGTCCATATTCCTATGTGTACCTCCATCTCAACTTCTATCTCTATTTATAGATCTACCTCCATTTCTATCCCTATCACACTCTCTCTACCTCTACCCCATCCACCGTCTTGTCATCTCTAAGCCTCTACCTCTTTATCCATCTGGAACTTTACCTCTACTTCTTTCTCTAATACTATCCCAATTCTTGCCTCTATCTCTATCCCTATTTCCATCTCTATGTCCATGTATCTATGTCCATCTCTATCTCTATCTTTAGCCCCAGCACTACCTGTATCCCTATGTCCATCTCCATCACTATCTCTATATCTCCATCTCCATCTCTATGACTATCTCTAGCTCTATTTCTTTATCCATCTCTATCACTATCTCTATCTGTACACCTACCTCTATTTCTCTCCCTATCGCACTCTCTCAACCTCTAACCCACCCTCTAACTCTTCATCTCCAAACCTTTACCTTTATTTCCATCACAAACTCTATGTCTATCTCGTCTTCTAATGCAACCCCCATTCTTCTCCTGATCTCATTTTTAAAATCTTTATCTTTACCTCAAACTCCATCTCTCTCCATCTGTTCCTCTACCTCTATCTCTATATATAGCTCTAGTTGTATCTCTCCATTTTTCTCAGTCCCTATCTCTATCTCTAACTCTACCAGTATCCCCATGTCTATCTCTACAAATATCTCTACCTACACCTTTATCCCTATTTATATCCGAAATCTCTACTTCTGCCTCTATCTCAACATCTATCCCACATCTCTCTATCTACCACTACCACTAACTCTATGATACCCAACCTCCATATCTCTAAATCTAACTACATCTCTAACCCTACCTCCACTAATAACCTTATGTCTACCACTACCTTTATCACTATGTCTATCCTGGTCGCTATCTCTCTCTATCTATCTCTACCTCCATCTATATCTCTATCTGTATTTCAACCTCAACCTCTGTCTTTATATCTATCTCTATCTCTACCCATAACTCTATATCGATCTCTATCACTATCTGCACTTCTACCTCTACCTCTACCCTAGCTCTCTATCCATCTCTACCTCTATCCCTACATTTATGTCTGTCCCTACTTCTATCTATAACACTATTTCCACCTCTATCTCTATTTCTCCATCTCCATTTCTACCTGTAATCCTAACCCTATCTCCACCTCTATCTCTACGTCTGACTCTATCTCTATCCCTCTTTCCATATCTACCTTTATCTTTATCCTTACCTCTATCTGTTCCTCGATCTCCATCTCTACCTCTTTCTCTACCAACTATCCCTACCTCTACTGCATTCCGTCTATATCTCTATCGCTTCATCCATCTCTATCTCTTCCTTTATCTCTACCTTTATCTTTACCGATATTACTATCCCTATTTGTATTTCTATCTTGATGTCTATCTCTATGTATATCTTTATTTCCATTTACAGGTCCCAACCTGTACCTCTAACACTGCCTCTACCTCTTTCATTGTGTATAGCTCTAAATCTAGGCCTGCATTTATCTATCTCCCTATCTCTACATCCATCTCTACGTGCACTGTGTCTCTTTCTCAATCTTTGTCTCGAATTCTATTTCTACCACTTCCTGCATCTCCATCCCTATCACTCTCCACCCTTGTCTCTACCTCTCTCTCCTTACTCTACCTCTATCATATATCTCTGTATGTCTACTTGTAATGCTGCGTCTATCACTATTGGTCTCTCTTCCTTTCTATCTCTATGTCTACATTTATCTCTATCTCTATCCTTACCAGTATGCATATCACAATCTCTACCTGAACCTCTACCTCAATCTGCATTTCTGGCTATATATCTCAACCGCTACTTCTAACATCACCTTTATAGTAATCTCTCTATCACTATCTCTCTTTCTTCCTTTTTATCTCTTTGTATACATTTATCTCTATCTTTACCTCTCGACATAATACTATCTCTATCCCCACCTCTATATCTATCTGCATATCTGTCTATAGCTCTACCTCTACCACTAAATTCACCTCTATATGTATCTCTCTATCACTATTTCTCTGTCTCTCCCTCTTTATATCAATGCCTACATTTATCCCTACTTTTAGAGAGATCACTATCTTTACCTCCACCTTTCTCTCTCTGCAGCATATCTGTCTAATCTCGCCCACAACTTCACCCATATATCTATCACTTTCACTCTCACTCCAGCCCTATCTCTCTATCTATGTCTACATTTATCTCTATCTCCATCTCTACCTCTACACATACCACTATCTCTACCTTGACCTGTATCGATATCTGCATATCTGTCTGTATTTCTAACTCTACCACTAATTCCACCTCCACATCTATCTCTCTATCACTGTCGCTGTCTTTCCCTCTCTATCTCCATGTCTATATTTATTTATATCTTTACCTCTACCTCTATTCATACCTCTATCTCTACCTGCACATATAGTTCTGAATATCTGTCTATATCGCCACCTCTTTATTTATCAGTATCGCTCTCGCCCTCTCCATATCTGTCTACATTTATCTCTATCGCCATCTCCATCTCTGTACATAGCACTATCTCTACCTGCACCTCTACATCTATTTGCATATCTGTCTGTATTTCTACTTCTACCTTTAATGTCATCTCTATCTCTATCTCTCTATCATTATCTCTCTCCCCCTCTATCTCTAGCTCAATATCTATCTCTGTCTCTATGTCTACATTTATCTCTATCTCTATCCCTACCAGTATGCACATCACAATCTCTACATCAACACCTATCTCTATCTGCATATCTGTCTGTATCTTTACCTCTACCTCTAGCGTCACCTCTATAGTAATCGCTCTATCACTATTTCTCTCTCTCTTCCTTTCTATCTTCATGTCTACATTTATCTCTATCTCTGCCTCCACCGCTACACTTATCACTATCTACCTCCAAGTCTATCTCTATCTGAATATCTGTCTATATCTCCACCTCTATTTAAAACATCCCCGTTATGACTATCTCTTTACCACTATCTTTCTCTTTCTCCCTCTCTATCTCTATGTATACATTTATCTCTATCTCTACCTCTAGACGTATCACTATCTCTACCTCTACCTCTATCTCTGTCTACATATCTGTCTATATCTCTACCTCTATCTCTAACTTCACCTCTCTATATATCTCTCTATCACCAACTCTCCGCCTCTCCCTCTCTATCTCAATGTCTGCATGCATCTCTGTCTCTATCTCTACCTCTAAAGCTAGCTCTATCTCTACATACACCTCTATCTCAATCTACATATCTGTCTATACTCTGCCCCTACCTCTAACTTCACCTCTACATCTATCTCTCTTTCACTATCTCGCTCTCTATCTCCTTGTCTATATTTATCTCTATCTTTAAATCTATGCGTATCACTACTCTACATCCACCTCTATCTCTATCTACATATCTGTCTATATCTCAACCCCACATCTAACTTCACCTCCATATCTATCTCTCGATCACTGTCGCTGTCCCTCCCTCTCCCTCTCTATATACATGTCTATATTTATTTCTATCTCTAACTGTATACATATCACTATCTCGACCTCCACCTCTATCTCTCGCTACATATCTGTCTACATCTCTACCTCTCATTTCACCTCTATATCTATCTCTCTCACTATCTCTACATCACACTACCTATTGCTATATATACATTTATCTCTACCTTTATCTCTACCATCATATATATCATATCACTATAACTAACTCCACCTCTAACTATATCTGCATATCTGTCAAGATCTCTATCTCAAACTTCACCTCTATATTTACCTCTCTATGACTATCTCTTTCTGTATTTATCGCTGTGCCTGCATTTATGTCTATATTTATTTCCACCTCTATTCCTATCTCTCTTTCTACCTCCTGGCAGAACCCTTAGGAGTATTGACAGGCAGAGAGATCTGGACGTACAGGTCCACAGGTCACTGAAAGTGGCAACACAGGTGGATAAGGTAGTCAAGAAGGCATATAGCATGCTTGCTTTCATCGGTCGGGGCATAGAGTATAAAAATTGGCAAGTATGTTGCAGCTGTACAGAACCTTAGTTAGGCCACACTTGGAATATTGCGTGCAATTCAGGTCGCCACACTACCAGAAGGACGTGGAGGCTTTGGAGAGGGGCAGAGGAGGTTTACCAGGATGTTGCCTGGTCTGGAGGGCATTAGCTATGAGGAGAGGTTGGAAAAACTCAGATTGTTTTCACTGGAACGACGGAGGTGGAGGGGCGACATGATAGAGGTTTACAAAGTTATGAGCGGCATGGACAGAGTGGATAGTCTGAAGCTTTTTCCCAGGGTGGAAGAGTCAGTTACTAGGGGACATAGGTTTAAGGTGCGAGGGACAAAGTTTAGAGGGGATGTGCGAGGCAAGTATTTTACACAGAGGGTGGTGAGTGCCTGGAACTTGCTGCCAGGGAGGTGGTGGAAGCAGATACGATAGCGACGTTTAAGAGACATCTTGACAAATATATGAATAGGAAGGGAATAGAGGGATATGGGCCCCGGAAGTGTAGAAGGTTTCAGCAGGCATCAAGATCGGTGCAGGCTTGGAGGGCCGAATGGCCTGTTCCTGTGCTGTACTGTTCTTTGTTCTTTGTTCCACCTCTGTCTCTGTCTGTCGAGATCTCCACCTCTAACTTCACCTCCATATTTATCTGTCCATCACTATCGCTCTATTTCTATATCTGTCTACATTTATCTCTATCCCTACCTTCATACATACTACTATAACTTCCTACATATCTCCATCTACATATCTGTCTATCCTTCTACCTCTACTTCTAACGTCACCTCTATAGCACACGTTCCCTCTCTCTCACCCTCTTTATCCCTATGTCTACATTTATCTCCATCTCTATCACTATCTTTATACATAACTCGATCAGTACATTTACCTCTATCTCTGATGGCAAATATGTCTATATCTCTTCTTCTACCTCTAACATCACCTCCATATCTCTTACTATCTTCCTCTTTCTCTAACTCTATCTTTATCTCTATGTCTACTTTTATCTCCAGCTCTATCTGTACCTCTCTGTATAATCACTATCTGACCCTCCTCCTCTATCTCTATCTGCATATCTGTCTATATCTCAACCTCTAACTTTACCTCTATATCTATCTCTCTCTCTCTCCCTCTCTAGCTCTATGTTCCATTTTTTCTGTATCTCCAGCTCCACCTTTATACATATCATTATTTCTACCGTGGCTTGTATCTCCACCTGCATATCTGCCTATATCTGCAACTCTACCTCAAACTTCACCTCGAAATCTCTCTAGCACTAACCCTCTCTCCACCTCTATCTCTATGCATTCATTTACCACTATCTCTACCTCTACCTCCACATCTATCTCTATCTGCATATCTGTCTATATCTCTACCTCTACCTCTAACATTTCTTCTATATCCATATCTCCATCACTATCTCCCTTTCCCTCTCTAATTCTATCTCCATATCTACATTTATTTCTATATGTATCTCTCTATCTCTATCTGTCTCTCTCCCTCTATATCTCTATGTCTATATATCTATCTATCTCTACCTGCATATCTGTCTATATCTTTATCTCGACCTCTAACTTCAATGTTTTATTTATCTCTCTATGACTCTCTCTCCCCCCTCTATCTATATGTTTACATTTATCTCTATCTCTATATCCATACACTTCACTATTTCCACCTCCACCTCTATCTTCATATCTGTCTATATCTCTACCGCTATCTCTAACTTCAACTCTTTACTTATCTCTCTTCCTATCTCTCTTTATCCCTTTCTATCTCTGACTACTTTTATTTCTATCTCTAACTTTATAAATATCACTATCTCTATCTCCACCTCTTTCTCTATCTGCATATCTGTTTATATCTCTACCTCTACCTCTAACTTCATGTATCTTATCTATCTTGCTATCACTATCCCTCTCTCTCTTCCCCTCTATCTCCATGTCTACATTTATCTCTAACACTACCTCGATACCTAACTCTATCTATGCAACTGTCCATATCTCTATCTGCATATCGGTCATTCTCTCTACCATAACTTCACCTCTATATCTATACCACTATCATTATATCCCACTCTATATCACTATCTCTACATTTATCTCTATCTCTATCTCTACCTCATACTTTTGACTGTCTCTACATCCACCTCTGTCTATATCTACATATCTGTCTATATCTCTAACTCTACCTTTAACCTCACCTCGATATCTCCTTCTCTATTACTATCTGTCTCTCCCGCTCTCTATCTCTATGCCTGCATTTGTATCTATCACTATCGCCAACTCGATGCATATTTCTATCTCTACTGTCACCTCTATCTCTATCTGTATATCTGTCTATATCTGGACCTCTATATCCATCTATTGTTCTCTATATATACTAATATATATCTCCCTCTCTATCTCTATGTACACAGTTTTCTCTATCTCTATCTCCACCTTGATACATATCACTATTTCTACCTCTATCTGCAGCTGTATCTCGACCTGCATATCTGCCTTGTATACTTAGAAATACTTGTATTTCTAACTTCACATCTTTATGCATCTCTCTTACGATATCTCTGTCCCTCCCTCTCTATCTCTAACTTTACGTATACCTCTATCTCTATCTCTAATGCTACAAATATCACGATCTGCACCTCCACCTCTATATCTATCTGCATATCTGTATATCTCTATATCTCTATCTCTATAAATATCACTATCTACACCACCATGTCTATATCTATCTGCATATCTGTCTATATCTCTACTTGTACCTCTAACTTCCCCCACATCTCTATCTCACTACCACTATCTTTATCTCTCTCCCGCTCTCTCTATGTCTACCTTCATCTCTGGCTCTATAGTCATCACTTTCTTTACATTCACCTCCATCTCTATGTGCATATCTGTCTGTATCTCTACCTCTATCTTTGCCTCGATATTTATCTCTCTATCACTACCTCTCTCTCCCCAACTATATCTCGATCTCTACATTTATCTCCATCTCTATCTCTACCTCATACGTATCACTATCTCTACATCAACCTCTATGTATACCCACATATCTCTCTATCTCTAACTCTACCTCTAACTTCACCTTTCTATCTCTCTCTGTCTATTACCATCTCTCTCTATATTTATGTCTACACTTATATCTATCTCTATCTCCACTTGTATGCATATCTCTATCTCTACCGCCACCTCAATCTCCATCTGCAATTCAGTCTATATCTCTAACTCTACCTCTAACATCCCTCTATATCTATCTCTCTATCACTAACTCTCTCTCCCTCTATATCTCTATCTGTATGCCTATGCTTACCTTTATCTCTATCTTTACCTGTATAGATATCACCACTTCTACCTACCCTATATCTCTATTTGCATATATCTTTATATCTCTACCTCTAACTTCTATCTCTATATCTCTTTCTCTCTGTGTCTCTATGGTTACATATATCTCTATCTCTATGTCTACCTCTATACATATCTCTATCTCTACCTCCATCCTATATCTATCTGCCTAGCTGTCTATACCTCTACCTCTACCGCTATCCTTACCTCTATATCGTTCGCTATCTCGGTCCTTATGTCTTTCCATCTCTCTCTCTCTCTCTCTCTCTCTCTCTCTCTCTCTCTCTCTCTCTCTCTCTCTCTCTCTCTCCCTCTCTCTCTCTCTCTCTCTCTCTCTCAGTGTCTCGCACTATCTTTGCCCCTAGATCTTTTCCTATCTCTCTCTCTCTCGGTTACTCTTCCCATATTTCTAGCTTTCTCCATCACCCTATATCTCTCATTATCTCTCTCTCTCCATCCATGTCTCTACCTCGGTCTCTGTCTCTTCCTTTCTAGATCTCTACCTCTAAGTCTCTCTCTCTATATATCTGCTGCTATATAACACTCCACTCGCCTGAATAAATCTCATCTTATCCATATGTCTTCCCATGCCCATCTCTATCTCTCTCTCTATCTCTATCACTCTCTGCCTATCTCTAGCTCTCGTTCTATTACAATCTCTATCATTATCACTCTGTCTCTATCGCTATCCCTATCTATCTCTATATCTGTTCACCTTTGTCTCTCTCTCTCCCCTTCTCCATGTGTATCTCGCTTTATCTTGTAATCTCTCCATCTATCTCTCCCTATCTATCTCTACCTCAATCTGCTTTGACTGTCTCTCTGCATTTATATTTATCCCTATCTCTCCCTTGCTCTATCTTTCCACCTCTGTCTCTATCTCTCTCTTCCAATCTCTATATCTCTCTGTCTCTGCCTCTATCTTTATTTCTCTAACTTTTCTATCACAATATTTATCTTCCTCCATCTATTACTCTCAATCACTATCCTATCTCTCTGTATCCTTTATTCTCTATCTCCAACTTCTCTCTATCTCTGTCTCTATTTCTCTCTATACACAATTTTCTAGCTTAATCCTTTTCTCTGGCTCTCTCCCTTGCTATCTCCAACTTTAAATCTGGCTCCCTCAGTCTGTCTCTATCTCTTTTTCTCTATCTATTGCTCTATCTCTGCATTCCTCCAACTATTTCTCTCCATATCTATCTCCCCATCTTTAGTTATTCTGTCCCTCTCTCTCTAGATATTACTCTTTCTGTCACTCCCTTTATCTCAAACTCTCTCTATCTTTCTATCCCTGTTTCTATATCTCTCCCTTCCTCTCTCTATCTCTCCCGCTATCTTTCTTTCTCCATTTCCATCTATATCAATATATGATATTTCTCTATCTCTATCTCTATGCTTATTTCTATAACTATCTACCTCTCTATATCTCTCACTTGCTATCTTTATTTCTATCTCCAGGCCTCTCCCCCATCTCGCCCACTCTCAATTCCTATCTCTCTCTGTCTAAACCCTCCATTTCTTTCTCTATCGATCTCTCCTTCCCTCTCTATCTCTCACTCTACCTCTCTAATTTTCTCATTATCTCGATACCTCTGTTTCTCTCTCTCTGTCTCGATCTATCTATCTCTATATCTTTATCTATGTCTCCCTCTCTATCTCAATCTCCCCATCTCTCTCTATCTATCCCCTTTATCAATCTCTCTCCAAATCTCCCAATTGCTCTCAGCAACTTTGTACTTATCACTCTCTTTATCTCTATCTCTCTATTTCTGTGTCCATCTTTATTTCTATCTCCATATCTCCATCTCTACGTCTCTCTATGCTTATGTCTCTATCAATCTCTCTTCCGCTTTCTATCTAACTCTCTGTGTCTCTATTCATATCTGTCTCCCTATCTCTCTGTGTTCAATTTCCATCTCTCTCTGTCTATGTCTCTCATTCTGTCTCTCTCTATGTCTCTCTATCACCCTTTATCTCCTTATCACTCCTTATTTCTATTTTTCTCTCTCTATTTCAATCTCTCAATCTTTATCACTATATCTGTCTCTATCTGTCTGTATCTCTATGCATACCTTTCAATAGTTCTCTATCTCTGTCTTGCCCTCTATCCCCAACCTTTTTTATATCTTTATATAATTTAAATCTGTATCCCTATCACATTATCTTCCCTTTTCTGTCTCTAACTCTATCCATATCTCTCGCTATGTCAATCTCACTATCTCTGTTTTTCCACCAGTCTCTACCTCCCTCCCTATCTCGATCTCTCCCTTACTCTGTCTCCTCTACCTTTCTTTTGTTAATTTTTCTATCTCCCCCATCTCGACATCTCTACCCCTATTTATCTAACTTTATATCTCAATATGTATATTTCTATCTCTACCTTCTCTCTATCTCTAACTCTCTATATATCATTATTTTTACTTTAATCTCTTTCTTTCTCTCTCCCTCCTTTATGCCTCTTTGTCTGTCTATTTCTATTTCTCTCTTTGTCTTTGACTCACTATCTCTATCATTATAAATAATAGATCTATCTATCTCTATCTCTTTCGATATCTATATCACTATCTCTCCTCAAATCTATCTCACTTCTGCTCTCTTTCTCTGACATTCTATCTCCCACATGCCATTTCTACTTCTCTCTATCTCATTTTCCCTCTCTATATAAGTCTTTCAGTCCAACCTTCTCTCTCTGTCACCTCTTCTATACCTCCTATCTGCCTATCTCTTCCTCTATCTCTTTATATCAGGGTTGTCCAACCTTGTCGCGTAGGGGCAGGGCACATTACAATGGTTATCTTACATCGGGGGCCAGTGAGACAATTTCAGAAACAAAGGCATTAAAAATGTAGCAAAACAACAACAAATATGCATTTTTGTGAAGAGGCTTTAAATGAGAAGACTAATTTATTGACTTAGTTTCTCATCACTATGTTGGACACTGATTTAGTGAGATACTTAGCATTCTTTCCTTGCACAAGTAGTCAATGTTTGCCCACACGCTTGTAGTGATGCAAAGTATCCCAGATAGATGTCCATCAGTCAGCAGTGATTTGATAATTCTTTCCTCCTCTCTCTCTCTGTCCCCTTTTCCCTCTCTGTTCCCCTCTCTCTCTGTCTTTCTGCCTCCTCTCTGTCTCTCTGCTCCCCCCTCTCTCTTTGTCTGTCTGTTCCCCCTTTCTTTCCCCCCTCTCTCTTTCTATTCCCCCTCTGTCTCTGTTCCCCTTCCCTCTCGACATCTCTGTTCCCCCTTGTTATCTCTCTTTCTGACAGTTGTAGGGAGTGGGAGCACTCAGCACTGCAGCTTTGTGGCTGGTTAGTTTTTTCTTAATAAACTCACGCTCTCAGTTTCACAGCTGACAGTTACTCAGAGCAGGAACAGCGGTTTTCCAACGTTGGACAGATTCAGGGTTTTTTTTTTAACGTCAGAAGCCACCGGAAAACCCTGAATCTGTCCAAAGTTGAGAAACCGCGGTTACTACTCTGAGCACCTGTCAGCTGTGAAACTGACAGTGTGATGTTTTAAAAAGCCACTCTGAAAGAAGATGGCAATGGAAAATTTCTCATCTCTGAAATATATCTGCAGGCCAGATGGAAATCTTTGACGGGCTGGATCCTGGCCCATGGGCCATATGTTGAACAACCCTGCTGTATATATTCTGGCATTCTACCTCTATCCACCTCTCTCTCTCTCCCTCTGTCGCCATCTTTATTACTATCTACCTCGTGCTTCCTCTCTCACTATTCCTATCTCTTTATTTCTATCACTACCCCTATCTCTGTAACTTTATCTCTTTGTCTATCTCTTTATCCCATTCCCTTTCTCTATCTCCATGTCTCTATCTCTCTATCTCCAGCTCTCTGTCTCATTCCCCCTCTCTATTTAAATCTATTTCCCTGTCTTTATTGCTCTATCTCAATATCTTAATCTCTTTCCGTACTATCACTCTGTACATTTGTATCTCTTTCTATATCTTTATCCCTATTGTTCTCGCTATTTCTATCACTCCCCATATATCTATTCCTATACCGCTCCCCCCCCCACTCTTTTTCTATATCTCTATCGCTCTGTCACTCTATCTCTACCTCTATCTCTCTGATTAACTCAATCTCCATTTCTATGATTCTCTCTCTTTATCGATCTCTGCCTCTATCTATTTATATCTCTAACTATATCTCTTTCTTCATCCCCTGCACTCTCCCTTTCTCTATCTCTTTATCTCACTGCATCTCTATTTTCCCAGCTCTCTAACTCTATCTCCCTTATTCTCTGTCTCTTTTTAAATCTTTTTAGCTGTGTCTCTCTTCCTATCTCTGGTTCGTTCTCCATCTCTATCGCTCAATCTTTATCTCTTTCTATCGCAAATCTCTAACTCTATCTATTACTCTCCCTAAGTCTATTTCTCCCTTTCTAACTCTCCATCATTTTTGCTCTATCTCTATCATTAACTGTCTCCCTGCTTTTATCTCTCCACCTCTCTCACTCTGTCTCTCTGTCTCCATTCTATTTCCATCTCTCTTTCACCCTCTATATATCTCACTCTGTCTTTCTTTCTCTCTCTTTCTCGCCTGTTCCCCGTCCATCTCTATTTCACTCTCTGTCTCTATCACTCCCAATATCTCATCATCTGTCAAATCTTTCAACATCTGTTTCTATCTCTAATATAAGGCTATCCAACTAGGCATTGCAGTGTTTTAATCTCTATATCACTCACTATCTTATCTCTGTCTATATTTCTGCCTCTGTTTCTATCTCTATTCTTTCCCCTCTTTATATATCTCTCCTTCTATCTCTCCGTTTCTCTTATCATTTCTCACTATTCCTATCTCTTCCTAATTCTACCTCTCTCAATCATTCTCCGTTGCTACTCAATATCGCTATCTCTCTCTCCATCTCTCACTATCTCGATCTCACTAGCTATCACTCTCTGCATCTCCATCTCTCCCTCTCTGCATCTCCATCTCTCCCTATATCTCTCTCTCTCTCCCCCTTTCTATCTGTATTCTCCCTCTATCTCTTTCTCCCTAGCTCTTTCTCTACATCTAACTCTCCTCCCCTCACCCTATCTCTCCCTCTATTCTATCTCTCCTCCTGCATCTCTAGCCATCTCGTTCTGACTATCCCCCATTTATTTTTCTCCTTTACTATCTCACTCGATCTAACTCACTCGCAGTTCCTATCCCTTTATCTCTACCTCTGTCTGACTAACTCTTTCTCTCTCCATCTATCTCTAACTCTCTCTACCTGTATCTCTTCTCCCCCTCTCTCTACATTTCTATCTCTCTTTCTGTCTCTATCTCTATATTTGTTTCTATTGCACTCTCTCTACCTTTGTCACTCTCTCTATCGGTCTAACTCTCTACAACTCTGACAATGTCTATCTCTCTCACTCTGTCTTTTTCCATCCCTTCCTCTTTCGGTCTCAATCTGTGCAGTCCTGTTTCTTTCACTACCTTCATTGCTTTCTTGATCCGTTTCTCTCTCTCGATCTCTCTATCTATCACTGGTCCTATCTCTATCTACATATATCTTTGCATCTCCATCTCTATATCCCCATCTATGTCTCTATCCCCATCTCTATTAATCTTTATATCTCTATCACTTTCCCAACCTCTATCTCTATGTATCCCTATATTTTTGTACATACTTCTGCCTCGTTCTCATGCTCTCTCTCCATCTCTATCTCTCAATTTCTCTATCTCCATCCATTTTTATATCTCTACCTCTCGTAATTGCTCTCTGCATCTTTATCTCTCTATCCTCATCTCTCTCCCTATCTTGCCTTACTTTTATATCCCTGCACCTCTCGATCCATTTTTCTCTCTTTCTCTCTCTCCTTTATTGGTTTAAAGTGCTGTGTTTGTAAAATACGCTATATATGAATGAAAGACTTTCTTAATTTCTCCACCTCCAACTCAATATCTCTCTCTATCTATTCTCTGTCACTATCTCTATTTTACTGTCTATTTCTGCGCCTCCCTCTATCTCCCTTGTTGCTTTTTATCCATCTCTATTTCCCCATGTCTGTCCACATACTAACATATGGACATACAAACAGGGAGCTGAAGTAGGCCATTCAGCCGCTCGAGCCTGCCCCACCATTCAATAAGATCATGGCTGATCCTTTTGTTTCTCGAATTCCACACTGCCACCTACACCTGATAAACTTTGATTCCCTTGCCTAACAAGAATCTATCTACCTCAGCCATAAAAATATTTGATGACCCCGCCTCCACCACCTTCTGAAGTAGAGTTCCAAAATCGCACAAATTCTCTGAGAGACAGAAATTCTCCTCGTCTCTGTCCTAAAAGTGTGACCCCTAATTTTAAAACAGTGCCCCCGAGTTCTGAACTCACCAACAAGAGGAAGCATCCTTTCCCCATCCACCTTGCCAAGACCATTGAGGATCTTATATACTTCAATAAAGTCTCCCCTCACTCTTCTAAACTCCAGTGAAAACAGGCCCAGTCTGTCTAACCTTCCCTCAGAAGACGACCTGCTCATTCCAGGTATCAATCTAGTAAACCTCCTCTGAACCATCTCTAATGCATTTACATACTTCCTTAAATAAGGAGTCCAAAACTGCACACAATATTCGAGATGTGGTCTCACCAATGCCCTGTACAACTGAAGCATAACATTCTTACTTTTATTATGAATTCCTTTCCTAATAAAGGATAACATTCCATTAGCCTTCTTTATTACTTGCTGTAGCTGCATACTAACTTTTTATGATGCATGCACTAGAATACGTAGATCCATATTTATATCTCTCTTATGCTCTGTTTCTCATTATCCCTATCTCTCTATCTCTCCCTCAAGCTCTATTACTATCTTTGCCCCTCACTCAATATGCTGATTTCTCTCTATCTTTCTATAAATAGCTATCTCACTCTTTCTCTTCCCTCTCTCTATTTCTCTCTCACACTCCTGCTACCTATCCCTTCCTATGTCTCTCGATATTTATTTCTATCTCTCTCTTTTCCATCCTTGTCTCTATCTCGAGCTCTTTGATACTCTCCATCCCAATCTCTCTCCCTTTCTCCTATCTCCATCTTCATTTCTCTCCCTTTATCTCTGACTATCTCTCCCACTAATGCATTCTTTATCTCTTTTCAGTCTCTCTCTCTATCTATGTATGCCTGTCTCGATCTCTACCTGCATCGGTTTCTCTATCTCTTCCTCTATCACTTTTCCTATCTTTCTACATCTCCCTCTGTATCCATCTCAATGTCCCTCTCTATTTCTCCTCGTATCGGTCTCCATGGCTTTCTCTAACACTATCTTTTTCCTATCTCATTCTACTTCTCTATCTCCCTTTCTATCTCAATATCTCTATGTCTCTCACTGCATGTCTCTTGCTATCTTTATCTTTATCTCTACCACTACCCATCTCTCCTCGTTCTCTTTCTCTCTACCTCTATCGCTTCTCTCTCTCTGTCTCTATGTCTGTCTCTTCCTATCTCTGAATTTCCCTTTCTCCCTGTCTCTTTATCTCTGTCTTTATCTCTCTCTATATATATCTATAGCTCTTCCCACACCTCTCTCTTTATCTATCGATCTGTCCACCTCTTAACGTGTTTGTATCTCTCTCCTTATCTCACTGTCGCTATCTCTTTCGCTACCACTACTGTGCTCTCTCATTCTATTCATATCTCTTTTTACAAATACAAACACAAATTTTTTATTCTGTCCCCTTCAAAATCTCCTTCTCTTTCTCCTTCTCTCTCTCTTTCCCTATTTCTCGCAATCTCTCTCCATCTTTCATCCTATATCTCTATCTCCCTCTTTCAGTATTTATCCTTCTCTCTATCTCAAAGCATCTCTATCTCAATATCGATCTCAATCTCTATATCTGTATCCGTTTCTCTATCTTTAAATGTCTATATCCCTATCCCTCTATCTCTATTTATCATCTCCCCCTCTGTTGCATTCTCCGTCTCGTTTTGAATCTCTATCTCTCCTTTGGAACCTGGATCTTTCTCTATGGCTCTCCCTCCATTTCTCTATTTATTTCTCATATCTCTATCTCGCTTTCTATCTGTCTCTATCCGAACCATAATCTCTATATCTCCTATCTCCATCTCTATCTGTCTCTCCATCTCTACCTCTATCGCTCTCATTATCTCAATCTCTCTTTCTATGTTGCTCTCTATGTAGTTCTGCCTCTATCTCTCTATCTTACCTTCTCTCTATTTCTCTCTCCATATATGTTCCATCATTCTAACTGCACCCACATCTCTCTCCCTCATCTCTCTCTCTATCCCCATTCTGTGATCTCTTGCGCGGTCTTCCTCCATCTGTTTACCTATATCTCTGTTTTTCTTTTCTGTCTATCCCTCTCTCTATCCCTACCTCTTTGTCTAACTCTATTGTCCCATTACTCTCTACCTCTCCCTTTCTCCATCTCTTTATCTCACTCTCCATCTCTATTTTTCCAGCTGTCAATCTCTATCTCACTTATTTTCTGTCTTTTGTTAATCTCTCGAGCCCTATCTCTTTCTCTATCTATGGCTCTCTCTCCATCTCTATCTCTATATCTTAATGCCTCACTATCTCAAATATGTCTCTATCTATTAATCTCTAAGACTGTATTTCCCTTTCTAATTCTCTATCATTAACTCTATCCCTGCTTTTATCTCTCTACCTCTCTTGCTCTCTCTCTCTCCATTTCTATTTTCACCTCTCTTTCTCCCTCCATATATCTCACTCTGTCTTTCCTTCTATCTCTCTCTATCTCTATATCTCTACATTTCCCAATATCTCACCATTTCTCAAATTGTCTCAATATTTGTTTCTATTTCTATCTCCCTCACTATCATCTCTATATTTCTGTCTCTGTTTCTATCTTTATTCCTTTCCCTCTCTATATAATGTCACCCTCTAACTCTCCATTTCTCTTATCATCCCTTGCTATCTCTGCCTCTTTCTAACTCTACCTCTCTCAGTCGTTCTCCATAGCTGTTCTATATCGCTATTTCTCCCTCTCTCCATCTCTCGCTGTCTCTAACTTACTATTTATCATTCTATTTATCTCCTTCCCTCTCTATCGCTATCCCTATCTCATTCCCTCCCTCCCTTTCTATCTGTATTATCTCTTTATCTTTCTATCTGTTTCTCCCTAGCTCTATCTGTCCCTTGCTCTTTCTCTACTTCTACCTCTCTTCCTCTCTCCCTATCTCTCCCTCTATCGTCATCTTTCTATCCCCATCTTTAGCCATCTCTTTCTGACAACCCTATTTATTTTTGTTCCTTACTATTTCTCTGTCTATCTATCCCACTCGCCGTTCCGATCCCTTTATCTCTACCTCTCTCTTCGAACTATTTCTCTCTCCAGCTATCTTTATCTCTTTCTACCTGTATCTCTCTATGATGCTGTCTGCGTCTCTATCTCTCTATCTATCTTTATCTCTACCTCTATCGCTATCTCTAGCTCTATCTATATCTTTGTTTCTATTATGCCTTCTCTATCTATGTCACTGTCTCTATCGGTCTAACTCCCTATAACTCTGCCAATGTATTTCTCTCGATCTACCTTTTTCTAACTCTCTCTCATTCTGACTCTATCTTTATCTTCTAATCTCTCATTCTATCGCTATTTCTTGCTCTCTCTCTAGCTTCATCTCTCTATATCTGTCTCTCCAACTCCATAAATCTTTATCTTTAACTCTGTCTCTATCTCTCTCTGTCCCTCCCTCTAGGTTTCTCTCTAAATCTCTATCCTGCTCTCCAGCTAAATCTTTGTCTCTCTGCCTTAATTTCTATCATTTTCTATCATGGTTTCTCCTTTATTCCCCCTCTCTCTCTTTCTCGCACTGTCTTTCTCCCTCTATATCTCGTTCTATCTTTCATCTCTACCTAGAGCGCTGTCTTTATCTCTCTGTCACAATGTCACTAACTCTCTTTATTCCACTCTTTCTTTGCAGTCCCGTTTCTTTTGTTAACTTACTCGCTTTCGCTGCCTCTGTCTCTCTGTCCACCTGTCTCTATTTCCATCTACATCTATCTTTTCATTTCCATCCCTATCTCCCTAGCTCTGTCTCTATCTCTATTTCTCTTTATCTCTATATCTCTGTCATTCTCACAATCTCTATCTCTATATATCCCTATATTTTTATACGTATCTCTACCTCATTCTCTTGCTCTCTCTCCATCTCTATCTCTCAATCTTTCTATCCCCATCCATCTTTATATCTCTCTATCTCTCTTAATCGTTCCCTGTATCTTTGCCTCTCTATCTCCATCTCTGTCTCTATCTCTCCTTACTTATCTATCCCTGCATCTTTCTATCCATCTTTATCTCTCTCTTTCTCTACTTTATTGGCTGTAAAGTGTCATAGAGTCATAGAGTCGTACAGCATAGAAACAGGCCCTTTGGCCCACCACATCCATACCGACCATAATGCCTATCTCTACTAATCCCACCTGCCTGCATTAATTCCATATCTCTCTACACCTTGCTCATTCAAGTACCTGTCCAGATGCCGTGCTGTGTTTGTGAAATACACCAGGTATGAATGAAATACTTTCTTAATTTCTTTCTTTCTGTCATTCAATTTCTCCACCTCCAACTCACTCTCTCTCTATTCTCTATCGCTATCTCGATTTCTCCCTCTAGCACTCACTGTCTTTTTCTGCACGTCTTTCTATATCTCTATATTTGTTGCTTTTTTATCCATCTCTATTTCCCCCATGTCTACCTACATCTCCTTCTCTATGTGTCTCTCTCTATCTCAATCTGTATCTCTCTATCACACTCTTACTCTCTTTGCATATCATGATCTCTCTCTGTCCCTCCGTATTTTCTTTTATCGCTGTCTAAGTATTTCTCTATCTCTAAGTATATTTAGCTCACTATCTTTTCTCTATCTCATTCTACTTCGCTATCTATCCCTGTCTCCATGTCTCTTGTTGTAACTCTCTTGCTATCACTATCTATCTCTACCACTATCCATCTCTCTCGTTCTCTTTCTCTCTACCTCTATCTCCTCTCTATCTGTCTCTCGCTACCTCTATCTCTGGCTCTTCCTATATCTCAACTTTCCTATCTCTCAGTCTCTTTATATCTGTATTTATCTCTCTCTCTATTTATCTATATATCTTTCCACACCTCTCTCTCTGTCTCTATCTCTAGCTCACTCTCTCTACCTCTATTTTTAACTTCCCTACCATCCTCTATCTCTCCCTTTCTCTCTCTATCTCCTGTTCTCTTAATCTCTCTCTATCTCAGTCTGTATCTCCCTGTCTCTATCTCCATCTTTACTTCGCTCTATCCCTGTCTCTCGCTATCTCTCTCTCATTCTATCAGTCTTTCTATCTCTATCTCCATCTATCTCGATCAAGCACCCATTATCTCTCTATCCCTATCTCTCTCTTATGCTCTAGATCTCACTTTATCTCTCTCTACCTCCCAATCACTACACTCCCTAGTTATCAATTTTTCAATTTCACTATCTGTCTATCTCTCCCTCAAGCTCTATTCCTATGTTTGCCCCTCACTCAATATTCCAATTTTTCTCTATCTCTCTATAAATAGCAATCTCACTCTGTCTGTCTCCTATCTCCCTCCCTATCTCTCTCTCTCCTGCTATCTATCTCTTCCTATGTCTCTAAATCTCTACCTCTATTTTTTCATCTTTGTCTCTATCTTGATCTCTTTGATACTCGCCATCCCAACCTCTCTCCCTTTCTCCATCTCTCCCTTCATTTCTCTTCCTTTTATGTCCCTCCAACACATTCTCTATCTCATTTTTCAATCTCTATCACGTTCTAGTTCTATCTCTCTTTGCATCAACCCCCTCTCTCTATCTCTGTATGCCGCTCTCCATCGCTATATTTTCCTGCATCTGTTTCTGTATGTCTTCCTCTGTCACTTTCCCTATCTTTCTACATCTCCCTCTGTATCCATCTCAGTGTCCCTTCGTATCTTCTTTTATCGCTGTCTAAGTGTTTCTCTATCTCTATGTATATCTAGCTCTCCATCTTTTCTCTATCTCATTCTACTTCTCCATTTATCCCTGTCTCCATGTCTCTCGTTGTATCTCTCTTGCTATCATTATCTATTTCGACCACTATCCATCTCTCACGTTCTCTTTCTCTCTACCAGTATCGCCTCCCTCTTTCTCTCGCTACCTCTATCTCTGGTTCTTCCTATATCTCAACTGTCCTATCTCTCAGTCTCTTTATCTCTATTTTTTAGCTCTCTCTCTATTTATCTATATATCTTTCCACACCACTCTTGTTACATATCCATCTCTCTACCTCTTAATCTATCTGCAACTTTCTCTTCATCTCACTCTCTCTATTTCTTTCTGTATCTCTACCGTGCTCTCTCTCATTCAATCTCTCTTTATCACTATATCTTTATCTCTCCCTAATTCATTGGTTGTATGGTGGTCATGAAAAAAAGAACAATATAAATGCTAGTCTTTCTTTTATTCTTTCTCCATCTCTGTCTTCTTCTCCCCTTATGTCTCTCTTCCTTTCTCTATCTCCCTATTCCTCGTGATCTCTTTCCATCTCTACATCTATCTCCACCTTTCATTCTATATCTCTGTCTCTCTCTTTCAGTATTTATCCTTCTCTCAATCGCAAAGCATCTCTATCTCGATATCTTTACATCACTATGTCTCTATCCCTCTACCCCAATTGCTCATCTAACCCTCTATCTTATTCTCAATCACTTTTTGAATCTCTATCTGAACCTGGGTCTCCCTTTCTGTCACACTCTTTCTCGACATCTTTCTACATCTCTCCTTCTCATATTTCCCTATCTGTCTCTATCTGAACTGCCATCTCTGTATCTCTCTCTCTGTCTATCTCTATATCTCCCGTTTTCCATCTCTATCTGGATATGTCAACCTCTCTACATCCCTATCTCGCTTCTTCTCTATATATTTATCTCTCCATTCTGTACATTCTCTCTCCCTACCTCTATCTCTATTTTCATCCTATCCAACTTTATGTCGATATCTCATCGCTATTTTAGCTATTTCTCAATCTCTTTCTCTCTCTCTACCTTCTATCTATCATAGTTCTATCTTTAATGCATCCCTCTCTATCTCTTTCTCTCTCTACCTCTGTCTCACTTGCTGTCTATCTCTTTCCCTAACTCTATCTCCCTTTCTTTAAGTAGACTCATAGAAGACTCAGAGTGATACAGCACTGAAACAGGCCCTTTGGCCCACCGAGTCTGTGCCGACCAACAACCACCCATTTATACTAATCCTACATTAATCCCATATTCCCTACCACATCCCCACCATTCTCCTACCACCTACCTAAAGTAGGCACAATATACAATGGCCAATTTACCTATCAACCTGCAAGTCTTTGGCTGTGGGAGGAAACCGGAGCACCCTGCCAAAACCCATGCAGTTACAGGGAGAACTTGCAAACTCCGCACAGGCAGTACCCAGAACTGAACCTGGGTTGCTGGAGCTGTGAGGCTGTGGTGCTAAGCACTGCGCCACTGTGCTGCCCAAGTCTATCTCGTTCCATCTTATTCTCCATATCTCCCTCTCTAACACCCCCAAGTCTCTCTCTGTCTCTGTTTCTGTCTGTCTCACTTTTTTGCTAACTCTGATTTTCTATTTCTCTCACTGTCAGTCACACCTTGTCTCTATCACTTTGTGTATCCCTATCCCTCTCTTTATCTCTCTCTTTCACTCTATCTCTGTCTATTTCTAGCTCTCTATCTCAGGCTCTGAATTTCTCTCCATCTTTCTCTCCATCTCTCCACATATTTCTCTCTGGTTCTCTATTTCAATCTATCTCACTCTCTACCCGAAACCTCGATCTCAGTCTCTATCGCTATTCCTCTATTTTGCTACCTCAACCTCTCTATCTCTACCTCAATCTCTATCTCCCTCTAATTCTTTGCTTCTATCTCTATCACTGTCTCTGCCTACTTCTCTTTTTCAATCTCTATCATTATCTTTCTTTCTATTTCTTGCAATCTCAGTCTCTGTCTGTCTGTATCTGTTTCTTTCTCTCTTTCTCGCTGTCTCTCTCTCTCACTCTCTCTCTCTCTCTCTATTTCTCTCCAGCTCTCTATTTACAACTTTACAATCATGTGGAGGTATTAATCCTTGGCGATGTTTGGAAGGGAATTTCAGGATATTACCAAGGATGGTTCAAGCCAGGATGGTGTGCGAGTTGGATGGCCCATTGAGGAAGTGACCATCCCCCTACTCTTGGTTTGATAGTTATGGCACTGGAATGGTATTGAATTCTGCCAGCTACCAATTTGTGGGCTGGAACTAGAAATGTAACCATAGAAATTGGTGGACGGTTGAAAAATCCAACTGGTTCACTGATGCCCTCATGGAGTGTGAGCATCTCGCCCCTATTTGATTCCACTCTCATGCTAAACGGTGACTCAATGCTGAATGATGGGACCCAGCAAAGTTCTCTGTCATAAGCAATCACTCCAGTTGCTCTATTCTGCCGCATATACCGCACTGAAGCCCTTTAATGCTTTATGTACTTCAAAAATATCGAAGTACTTTATTACCTTCTTGATTACTTGCAGCCATCTTGCAAATGCTTGGAAGGAAGATGTAATCAGGTGCTTTTGGATCTCCCAAGGAGGTTTTATGGCAATTATAGCTATTTTCTATAGGAGTGAATTTTACATTCGCTCGCGTTCCACCACTAGTTGATAATGGGTGACTTCAACAGAGACAAAACCTGGGAGAGTTGTATAACGGGCTGTTGAGTCGATATATAGTTAATTTGACCTCTGCCATTTGACCGTATGGGTCGAAGGTAATATTACACCAAATCATTTCGCACTGCGATGCTTGGCTTCAGTTTGTTACTGGGGGCTAGAAAAAGGAAATCGTTGGCTCTATGGCGCCAGTGACGACATTCATGTTCGGACTGCTGGAAATCAGAAGTCGTCACAAAACAAATTCAAGTGGGAATGTAGGAGTGAGTGTTGCCCATGCTGATTGCAGGGCAAGGTGTTTTCTTTACCTGCTGTATCGAAAACAACAAATAAGCAAAGTAAGAATCAAATAATTGCATTGGGAATGGGCGAGATTGTAACAGATTCCAAACAGCTCCCGCACACCCCCCTCCACCCCCACTCACAGAGTTGAAATCAAGCTCTTAATTTCAATGAAATCAAATCCAGCTCATTGTGTGGAGACTATATGATGCACCTCGACGATGTCCGATCTGTGTTCTGCTCCAGTGATGTTTAAGGTTCTGCTGATAATCATTTCCATAGCACTTCCAGTGAAATCAGTTCTGGAAGTTCCTTAAAACTGTCATGGAACTGCAATAATGTAGGACAAATTCATTTTGGTCAGGCGTGCAAAATGGGCAGTAATGCATTTCCCACGTGCTGCATCAATTGAACTGAGCATCGAGAGGGACGTAAAAAGAGGGCAATAAATGGAATTATGCAACAAGTGTTTAAAAATTATTTCATGGGAGGTAGGTATCGCTGGCACGACCAGCATTTGTTACACATTCCTAAATGACCTTGCAACTGAATGGCTCGCTAGGCTTTTTCAGAGGGCAGTTAAGTGTCAACCACATTGCTGTGGGTCTGGAGTCACGTGTAGGCCAGGCCAGACAAGGACGGCAGATTTCCTTCCCTCAAGAACATTCGTGAACCAGATTTTTTTTAAAAAGTATGATAATCGATGCGTTTCACAGCACCATTACTGGGATTAGCTTTCAATTCCATTTTTTAAAAATTAGTTAGTTACGTTTATTATTTTAGTTTAAACTCCACCAGTTGCCATGGTGGGATTTGAACCCATGACCCCAGAGCATTAGCCTGGTCCTCTGGATTACTAGTCCATTGACATTACTGCTATCTCCCTTGTCACTGACTGGCAGTGATCTCGCCTCTGAGACAGAACGGTCAAGGCTTCAAGTGCTGCTCCAAGGACTGGTGGATAGAAATTCGTCTTGTGTTTGCCCAAAATGGGTGGTAGGGCATTGCCCGCTTGTCATACGTCTCACCCGACATTCTGTTCCTTTTACTGTCAATGGAACTGAATAGCGGGCAGGCCCCACAATAGTACGGGTTTTGCATTGGCCCACAAGAGGAATTTCTACCATCTGAGCACATAATCTAGACTGACGCTCCTGTGCAGTGCTGAGGGAATATTGCACTCTTGTATGTGCCAATTTTTGGATGAGTCTGTAAACCATTCACCCTCTTAGGTGGCGTTATAGATTCTTGAAGTGCAGAGGAGTTCTCCCCAGTGTCCTGTTGCAATATTTACCCCTCTGTGATCAACAGTGCAGCAAATTAGATTGGATTATCAACGTGATTGTAGACGTGCAGTAAGGATATAATTTCCATTCATTAGTGTAACACATCACTGATTTATACTGCTTGCTTCACACCAGTCTGGCAGGTTGGAAATTGTCCCCAACAACTGGTCACTTTTTTCTGGCACATCATTGTACTTGAATAGACAGACCAGTTTCCCCGTATCATAGCAGTGCCTCATTGTCTGCATAGGCAGGACAGGTTGAGAGTGCGGCTGATAAAGCATACATTATCCTCACCTTTATTAACAGGGGTATAGTGTATAAGAACAAGGGTGATATGTTCAACTTGCATAAGACACTAGTTCGGCCTCAGCTGGAGTACTACGTCCAGTTCTGGGGGCGACACTTCAGAACAGATGTGAAAGCATTGGAGAGAGTGTCGAAAAAAATTGACAGAAATGGTCTGGACAGAGTGGGTAGGGAAACAAAAACGTTCCCACTCGTGAAAGTATCGAGAACAAGGAGGCACAGATTTAAAGTGATTGGCTTCAGAAGCAAAAGCAACACAAGGAGACAAGTTTTGCACAGAAAGTGGTTAGGATCTGGACTGCACTGCCTGAGAGTTTGATAGAGGCAGGTTCAATCGAAGTATTCAACAAGCAATTAGACTGTTATCCGAAAAGGAAGAATGTGTAGTGTTAGGCAGAGAAGGCGGGGGAATGGCTTTAGGTGAATTGCTCATTCGGAGAGCTGGTGCAGCCACGGTGGGCTGAATGGCCTCCTTCCGTACTGTAACAATTCTGTGATTCTGTGATAGAGTTTTTTGAGAACCCTAGGGTCGTGAACAGCTTTGTATCAATGCACATTTTACGTCTTTATGGGCTGAACATGGATTTAAATGCATACTAGAAACAGGAAAACTGTACCATTTCAAGGACACCTTGTTTGTGCAGCTGTTCTTTGTTTTATATCTTCCTATTTTTCCTCCATTGTCACACCACAACTGGATTATGTTGATTAGCCCAGGCGGTAGACCAGTCATGCATCCACAGTGTCTTCCATTATTACTCCCATGTCAATCCACTAGGAGGCGTGCCTACTGTACCCTTGCAAGTTGAACAAAGACTTTCACTGGCCCCAGACCAAGCAATTGCACATCGAATTACCTGGGTTGTACAGCACATAAACAGTCCATTCGGCCCATCTGCTCTATGCCAGTGTGTATGCTCCTTCCATTCTTCATGCCACCCAATCAGAAAAATCTTCCTTCCTTTCTCCCTCATGTAGTTATCTAGCTTTGGCTTAAATGCATCTCAGTTATTCACCTCAACTGCTCCATGTAGTAGAAAATTCACATTGTCACCATGTTCTGGATAAGGAATTTCTCCTGATTTCTCTACTGGATTTATTAGTGACAATTGTAGGTTTATGGTCCTTCGTTCTCGGCTTGCTCACAGCCAGAAACATCGTCTCGATGTCTACCCTATTGGAATCTTTTCATCATCTTAAAATCCTCTATCAGACCACCCCTGTGTCTTCTCTTTGTTACTGAAAAAGGCGCCAGACTGTTCAGTCTTTTCTGATCAGTACAAAAGCAAACTGCTGTAGATGCTGGAAATCTGAAATAAAAAACAGGAAATACTGGAAATACTCAGCAGGTTTGGCAGCCTCTGTGGAGAGAGAAGTGCAGAGTTAGCGTTTCAGGTCACTGACCTTTCATCAGCACAGAACCTCAAAGCATGGTCTAAGCAAGGTTCCAGACAAGTTGACCCTAACTTCTCTGCTTTTCAGTTCTATCTTTCTCGAAATGAGCACAATATTTTGCTTGCGTTGTTCCAGGTTTATCAGACTGTATTGCTACTTTTAAGTGATTTGTGCATCTATTACCCCAAAGTGGCATTTAGCTTTGGACTTCTCCAGACGTTTCTGAAGCTTCGCTCACCTTTAGCTTCAAGAAGACCCGTAACTTATGGAAAGAGTAATCTATTTACTGCTTTCCATCACGTTAAAATGAAAATCTCCAACAGCAATACTGATTGAACTGCTAAAGTGCCATTGTGTTTGGCCCTCATTTGATAAACCCTTGTTAAAAGAATAATCTCAGAATAAGAGGTAGGCAATTTAGGATGGAAATTTGGAAGCATTTCTTTACTCAGAGAATGGTGAATCTTTGGAATTCCCTATCCCCTAGGGTTGTGGAGACTCAGTCCAAGACAGTTCAAGACAGAGATGGATAGATTTCTAGATATTAAAGATATCAAGGGATATGAGGATAGTGCAGAAAAATGAGGTCGAAGGTCATCCATGATCTAGTTGAATGGTGGAGCAGGCTTGAGGAGCCGAATGACCTCATCCTGTTCCTATTTCCGATGTTCCTAATGCCTCGGAGGGTAACAACATACGGTGTAAAAATTTGCTGCGCCCTCTGAAGCTCAGATGAAAGGTATCCGTACCCCCTCTGCTATTGCTGTGCGCCCAAATGAAAGTCAAGGGGGTCAAAATTCGACTTGGATGGGTGGTAACACAGTGCACGGCCCTTATACATTTCTCCCTATTCTCAGATCTATTCCCATAATTGAACTGAATATTGGGCGGGGCCACTAACAGGCGGCCAACGCGAAAAGGCCTGCAAAATGCTCCAACAACAACTTACATTCATATAGCTCTTGTAACACAGGTAAATGTTCGAAACACTTCACAGGCGATCTATCAATATCTATCACTAGGAAGGGATGAACAGAGAGCCTAGGCAGCTGAAATCATGGCCGCCAATGTTGGAGCAATTAAAATCGGGGATGTGAAAAAAAAAGCCAGAATTGAAGGAGCACGGAAATTTCAGAGGGTTGTCGGGCTGGAGGAGGCCACTCAGATAGGGAGGAGGCGAGGCCATGGAGGGGTTCAAACACTAAGATGAGGATATTAAAACTGAGCCATTGCAGAATGCGGAGTCAGTGAAGGTCAGTGAGCACAGGGCATGTTGAGTGAAAGAGATTTGCACTGAGATAAAATGCAAGAAAAGAGTCTTGGATGTGCACAGGTTTGTTTGTGCAACCTCCCAAGATCAATCTCTACCTCAAGTTTTCACATTGATCAGAACACTTCCACTACAGGTGGCTTTATTGGATGTGATGTTCAGAGAATGTTGAGAGCGAGATAAATCTATTAGCTCCAGAGACCTCTCCCTTGAATTTCAATTCATTCAGCCTAATGTTTAATTTCATCTCCAGCTCTTACAATACCGCAAATGGTATTACTTTATCTAGAGGATTACTATGAATGTTTATCGCTGCTTGAATACAGAAGGGTTCTCTACGATCAGATTACTCTTAACCAAATTAAGTGTTTCCCCTGTTGTTTTACCGGCTTGACAACTTTGAAGTTATGTTAATGCCTTACCTGATTACAATACAGGATATGGGTCCATTGCCTGGTACTTTTCCATAGCTACGTGCCTCTCCTGTCAGAGTATCGAAAAGCAAAAGTGATTTTTTTTATATAGAAGTGATTTAATCTGCATAGAACAACTCGCAACGTTATCGGGTTGAAATTCATCCTGGGCATCAGTGCAAATGGGCGATCTGTCATCAGCTGCAGCCCAATATTGGTGCCATTGACCAATGAAACAGAACACCTACTACTTATAGCAATGTTGCATGTAGTGCACTGCCTCAATAGAAATAAATGGAACTTAATGCCAAGCGCTGTGTATAACAGGCACACGATCCACTATCACCCATTTTGCGCCACTGCCCAAGCTGAGTTCCTACCCTGGAGTGTTTCATGCATTAACTGCAACTTATTTCTTCCTTTCCACCCGAGTAAATCTGCACTCTTAACCTGTGTGTTTCTTCTTTCTGTTCACGGTATGTATTGAAGTAAAGGTGCATTGATTTATTGAATAAATGCTGGTGGATGTCAAGGAGTGAGGAGCGGCCAATGTCACACAAACCACGGCGCAGGGGGGGCAGAAGTTCATCCCGGGAGGCAGCCTAAAATGCGTGCTAATGCACCAGCCACCTGTCACACACCTTGCACAATCTTCAGTTCCATTGACCTCATTTGCTAGGAGTTTCTGTCAAGGTGAAGAGCTGGCATATTCACCAAACCAGATTGGCACTTCTCCATCTATGAATGATGAGGGACACGCAGCAAAAGCTCCATTTAGGTGGGGTGTCTTCTCTTTTTGTACTTTACTGATGGATGTGAAGGCCAATACTTGAGAGGCAGGCTCTGCCACAAGAGCCGCATGTGAAGCTGCCAAGTGACGCTGTGAGTTGTTGACTTTGGCGCCTGTTGCCAAGCTGCTGTAGCCACTGGTCATCGTGCTAGTGCACACCAGTCCACAGGGCATGTCGTTATTTCCCTCTTTCGCCAGCTAGGTGTGACTCCCAGGTGTGATAGACAACATCTAGGTCCTTCATGTCATGCTTGCATGCTGGCCCCGGCTATCTCACCATGCAGAAGTTGGCTAGGTGGCCTTTCCATCCTGTGGATATGTCTAATCCACCAAAGCCACCTCTGTTTGATTCGAGCCAATATGCTTGGTAGCTCTGCCCTTGAGCGGACTGCCGCATTTGTTATTTTGTACTGCCCGGATATACCCATAATGTGCCACAGACAACAAAGAGGGAAACTATTGAGCTTCTTTTCCTGGTAGCTGTAAGTCACCCATGTTTCACAGCCATACAGAAAGGTGCTGAGAACACAGGCCTTATAATCCATCAGCTTGGTCCTAAGGGCCAGTTTGGTGTTATCCCATGTGTGTTTCGCAAGTCAGCCAAAGGAGCCGATGCATGTATTGAGCTCTGCATCAAGGGCCAGATTGTATGTTATCATGGACTCGAGGTAGCAGAATTTGCTAACCACTTCCAGTGGGGTGCTATTTAGTGTTATCAGGGGTGGAGATGCAACATCTTGTCCCATGGCCATGGGTCATGGTCACTAATCCACAGTACGGGATATTTAGAGGTCCATTGAAAAGAGAGGCGAAGTTTTCAGCGTTATTAGACCTGATTCGAATCCTGGGCGAGTTAGAAATTCTGAAAATTCATTACAATGATTTGCTATGATGGGACACACACACACCAAAGCAGCTACAGCACACTGTATCCACCATTGAAAGATCCCTGTTAGACTAGCTCTCATTATAGGAATGCTGAGGCGTCAGATGTGGCAGAACCGTGGCATTGTTGATGGAACTGAATATTGCTTGGAGCGTATAACAGGTGGCCATTATATTAATGCCTGGCTTGTAACAGCACCTGATGAATATCTATATGGTAGCATCTATTCCCTGAAGAACATTAGTGAGCAGGGTGGGGTTTTGATAGATCCCGGCAGCTTTTCCTATCCCTTTCTAGTGACAGCCTGGAAGTTTCCACATTTATTGAATTCAGTTGAACAACTCACTCGAGTGGGGTTTGAACACTCTGCTGTTACTGAGCCGGGATGACCTGTATTGTCAGAGGAAAGTGATGCGTTTTAGCCACCTGTTCAGTATAACTACCTGTTATTGGCTGCCTAATAAAACACGTGAATTCAAAGTATTGATACTGCATCGTGGGGATTCTGTAATGGAATCACAGAATGGTTACAGTTCGGAAAGGAGGCCATTCGGCCTGTCATGTCTTTGACAGCTCTCTGTAAGAGCAACGTAGGTGGTTCCACTCCCCTGCCCTTCCCCTGCAACTCTGCAATCTATTTTTCTGTTCGGGTGTTTATCCAATGCTCGCTTGCAAGCCATGATTGCATCTGCCTCCACCACACTCTCAGGCAGTGAATTCCAGATCCTAACCAAAAATCCTCATGTCTGCTCTGGTTCATTGTCAAGCTCGTCAGATCAACGACCTCTGGTTCTCCACCCTTCTGCCAATGGGGACAATTTCTCCCTATCTAATCTGTCCAGACCCCTCATGATTTTGAGCACCCCTATCAAATATCCCTCTCAACGTTCCCTTCTCCAAAGAGAACAGCTCCAGCTTCGCCAATCTAGCATCATAACTGAAGTCACTCCTCCCCAGACCCATTCTTGCAAAGTACGGCACCCAGAATTGCACACAATGCTCCAGTTGAGGCCGAAGTAGTGTTTTCTAAAGGGTCACCATAACTTCCTTGCCTTTCTACTCTATGCCTCTATTTATAAGAACATAAGAAATAGGAGCAGGAGTAGACCATATGGCTCATCGAGACTGCTCCACCATTCAAAAGGATCATCGCTGATCATAAGCTTCAACTCCCCTTTCCTGCCCTCTCCCCATATCCATTGATTTCCTGCATGACCAAAAATCTATCTATCTAAGCTTTAAATCTATTCAACGATGGAGCATCCACAACCCTGTGGGGCAAATATTCACAATCCTTCGAGTGAAGAAATGTCTCCTCATCTCAGTACTAAATGATGGGCCCCTTACCCTGAGTCTGTGCACCCCCCGTTCTAGATTCCCCAGCCAGGGGGAAACAGCATCTCAGTATCTTACCTTTCAAGCCCCTTCCTAACCTTGCATGTTTCAATGAGATTCCCTCTCATTCTTCTACGTTCCAGTGAATATGGACCCAATTTGCTCACTTATAAAGCCCAGGACCTATCCTGCCACCTCCAATAACTTGTTCACGTATACCCCCAGGTTCCTCTGCTCCTGTAGCGCTCTTAGAATTCTACCCTTTATTATATATTGCTGGTCCTCATTCTTCCTACCTGAATACATCACTTCCAAATGATCTGCATGGAACTTCATCTGCCACGTGTCCGTACACTCCAACAACCCGACGAGCAGTTAATTCATGAGTAATGCATAGGAGATACATCATATTAAAAGATCATTCGGCCCAAGAAGCGCATTTGATAGTTACCCTCCAAAGGACCACATAGCTCTAGGCACAAGTATCCATACAGCTCCCACTCCCTGCAGAACTTTCCACTTTATGCACCCATCAAATCTAACGTCAACACGATTCCTGCATCAACCGCTTGGCAGAGGATTGGAAGGCTTGGATGTTCATGGGATTTTATCAAAAATAATTATAAATATTAGCATCATAAAGAACTGCGTCTTCACACTGATTGGTATGTTTGATGGTGGCAGACCCTCACTCTCATGTTAGAAAGGTTATCATTTATTGCCTGTTTGTCCCCAGTTAGTTCAAACCCAGTTGCATTGTGTCACTCTCTGAGACTGCGTGATGTGTAATTCAATCTTTGCAAATGACACTTTGGCAATTAAATTCTCATCAATAAAATAAATGTTGAATTAAAACTGTCTTGCGACTGTTTCGTTATTTCTGCGAAACCTGATAGCTGCCAGTCATGATAACAACCATGATGACGAAGAAGATAACAGTGGGACGGTATAGAGGACGCAGAATCCTTAAAATGCATTCAGGAAAGTTTTGTTTTTAGCCAGAAAAAGAGAAGGGTCGTTCTGGACTTGGATGTGGAGAATGAATGTGAGCAGGTGAAAGAGATAGCAGTGGAAGAGCATTTTTGTCGTAGTGATCACAATTCAGTTAGATGCATCATAGTTATGAGAAAGGATATAGAAAGATAGACCAGGAATATAAGTCCTCCATTGGCGAATAAGCTGAGATGTGATTTAGCAAAAGTGGACTGGAAAGAGTCGAAGGTAAATCAGTGTCGGAACAGTGGGAGACATTCGAATGTGGGTTCAGAGCAAATACTTGCCCACAGTGATAAATTCTGGAATATGGAGATCTGGAGGCCCCTGCATCTCAGGGTGCAGAAAAGGGAAGCTTATGTGATATATCAAGAGCCCAACACTGTGGAAAGCCTAGTGAAGTATAGAAAGTACTGGAGTGAAATTAAAAAGAAAATTCGGAAGCCAAAGGGAGGGTATCAGAATATATTGGCAGGAAAAGTCAAGGCAAAGCTGGAGCTTTTTTAAAATGAATAGATAACGAGCAAGAGGATAACTAAAGAAATGTGGGCCCTCTTAGAGTCCAAGAAAGTAACATATGCACAGAGGTGGAAGATATAAGCATTGTTCTTAATGCATGCATTTTGTCTATTTTCATTCTAGAGGGGGTCAATGCAGATAGTGCAGCTGAGGAGTGGCGTGAAATGCAGGCTGGGACAAAAATCGTTAGGGAGTAAATATTAAGGGACTTAGTCTTTGAAAAGACTTTGAAAGAGGATAAATCGCCAGTCCTGAATGAAGTGTAACTAAGACTGTTAACACAAGCATGAGAGGAAATAATGGAAGTCATGAACATTATTTTCTAATCTTGTCTGGCTACAGAAATTGTGTTGGAGGACTGCTAACATCGTCCAGGTTACTTAAAAAGGAGAAAGAGATAGACTGGGTAATTACAGGTCACTCAAACTAACCTTGGTATTAGGCAAATTCTTGAACAAATTCTGAGAGACAGCAGTCATCACCATTTAGAAAGCCACGGATTAATCCAGGATAGTCAGAATTGATTTGTTTAGGGAATTTCGTGTCTGATGAACTTGATTGATACTTTTCAGAGTGTCTCAAGGATGGCCGATGAGGTGGAGTGTTTGACATGGTCTACCTGGATTTTAGCAATGCTTTTGACAAGGTCCCACATGGCAGATTGGTCAGGAAAGTAAAAGCTCATGGTATCCAAGGAAAAGTGGCAATTTGTATCCAAAACTGGCTCAGTGATGGGGAGCAATGTTCGATGGGTGTTTTTGTAATTGGAAGGCTGTTCCCAGTGGGTTCGCTAAAGCTCAGTACTGCTTCCCTTGCTTTTCGTGGCATATATCAATGATTTGGACTTGAATGTAGGGCATGATTAAGAAGTTTGCAGGTGCCATGAAAATTGGCTGTGTTGATAATCAGGAAGAACGCTGTAGACTGTAGGGAGATATCAATGGACTGGTCAGGTGGGCAGAAAAGTCACAAATGGAGTGCAATCCAGAGAAGTACGAGACAATGCACTTGGGAGGGCTAACACAGCGAGGGAATACAAATAAATGTAAGGAAACAGAGAAGTATGGAACAACAGAGCGACCTTGGAGTGGACTGATTTCTGAAAGTAGCAGGACAGGAAGATAAGATATTTAAGAAGGCATACCGGATTCTTTCCAATATTGGCTGATGCACAGCAAGTAAGAGCTAGAAGGTTATGCTAGAACTGTATAAAACACTGGTGCGACCACAGCTCGAGTACCACATAGAATTACGGTCACTGCATTCCAGAAAGGAGGTGATTCTACTAGAAAGGATGCAGAGGAGATTCACAAGGATGTTTCCATGTATGGAGCACTTCAGCTCTGAGACAAGATTGGAAAGGCTGGGGCTGAGGCTGAATGGAGATTTAATTGAGGTGTATAAAATTACGAGGGTTCAATATAGAGTGCATTGGAAGGACCTGTTTCCCTTAGCATAGGGGCTAATAACCAGGGGACCTAGATTTCTAGTAATTGGTGGAAGGATTCAATGGGGTTGAGAATTATTTTCACCCAGACGTTGGTGGGGTTTTAGAATTCACTGCCTCCCTCTCTGCTTAAGAAGATTGCAGATGCTATGGAAATTGGCTCTTTTGATAATCAGAAAGAACGCTGTAGACTGCAGGGAGATATCAATGGACTCTCTCTCTCTCTCAGTCACACACACACGCGCACACACACATATATGTGTAGTTATGATCCCTGCGGAGATCAACAAACCGACATAACCAAATTTGCTGAACAGCCCCAATAAGGAAAACAAATGAATAGCTCACCTTTAGACTTTTATTTTAACAATCAAATATAACAAAGAAGGCACAGGAAAGATCGATCTCACGGGTTTACTGGGCTTCCACTCAGCATATGAGGCATTGAACAGCCACAAAGTTCTTCAAGACTCTAAACTTCTTCAGGTAGATTTCCAGCTCCTGTCTTCCAAGATTCAGTCACAGATTTTCATTTGACAGCAATTCCCCTGCAATCCCGAACGCCACAGGTAAGGTCTCCACCAAAACTGGTGCACTACTCCAGAACCTCTTCCTCTCTGATCACAACCGTCTTGATGATGTGAATCCACCAGTATTTCTTTCAGTCACCAAAAGCAGCTGCCGCAACTCATATTTGCTGATGGCCAGCTTCCAGAATCAGCTCCCGCTCTTTGCAGCTTGTCTGCTGAAGAAAAACTCTGCCTGCACACTCTGCTTGTAGCCTGCTTGAACTCTGCAAACCTGCAATCTAAGTGTGGACAGCTCTATAACATGCCTCTGCTCAAATGACACTGTGTCTTATCCAGTTCCAACCAGTTCTATCTTCCAACAATTCTGAAGTTTTTAATTGCACTTCTAATTTAGAGATGTCTCCAAAAAGCAAAATTACCAGAATAATTACAGCTAACAGAATTCAACAAGACTACACATGTTCCTCCACTGGTTTCACAGACCAATTTATGACCATCACCTGTTTTATATGATTGCACAGATGAAATACATCCCCATAGAATGATTGCAGTTTTCTGAAATTTCCATTCTCCCTGATCAACATAAGTCTGCTAAAACATTATACCTCATTGTGGCGGTTTTATGATAGTTTTATGGTAGTTTGCTCAGCTACCTTAGCCTAAATGAAACAGTCACGGATTAACACTTTACTAATAGGAATGGCTATTATTGAATCCCTCTGTCTATCAATATTGACTCTGCATCCCATATACAGTATAGTCCTGAGAATAGGACACTACTAAGAAAAATACAATTGAGACACCAACACATGAATGGATACCAGTGACCCGAAGAGATCAGTCAGAGCATCCCCCACTGAGCCACTAGGGGGAGCTGCAACTTGCGCACTTGACCAGGCAATCTATCAGTGTAGGGGCAGAAATGAAGACAAATATTCTTGTTGTAGCCAACTGTTGACGTCACTCTTCTCTAATGATTTGTTGCCAGGGCTAAGTGAAGTCAATGATAAGCGGTACATTGATTGGATTGTGTGAACACAAACAATTCTGAGTGACAGAAGGTCAAATGGCAACTGCAATGTTTGATGGAATAGAACAAAAATGCAGTGATGTGCGCTACTGCAAAATGGGAGGTATCACATAGACTGCGTGAATATCGAGCGGCGGGCGTATAACAGGCACCCTACATGAACTTCCGATTTTAAGCTGCTTTACGAATTTCCACCACAGTATTTTTGTTGGCTGGCAATGGAGCTAGCTGTTATTGGTCAATTGTCCATTTTCAGCCGTGACTCAGGGCTGCAATACGTGCACTTTCGTGAGACGATTTTAGAAATGAGTGGTGAATATTCACTTATGGCCAGGTGGAGATTGGGCAGCCATAGTGTGGCTGCCCATGTAACACTCCGCATGATTTGCATTCCCATTGAACTACATGGAGACGAATATTGGATGTTTAAAGCGCTCCTCTCCCATCCACTTTCTGTGGGCGAAAAACATTAAAATTATCCCATAATAACGTTGTTATATTTCGAAGTTGGTGTGAGATCAGAATTTATTATACGACTTGCACAATTTTGAATGTTCGTAAAATATGTCTTTATCTCCATTTGCATCTCCATGCATCCTCATCTATGACTACATCGCCACCTCCATCTCCGTCTCTATCCACCACCTTTATCTCTGTCACTCTGGTTATCTCAATGCTTATTGATATCTCTTTAATTTCGATGTCTCTGTGTTTGTGTGTATGCATGCATGTGTAGACTTATGGCTATGCGAGGGTTCACTAGATTGATTCTTGGGATGAGAGACAGAGTAAATTGAGACAATAGTCTCTGGGGTGTAGAAGAATGGAGGTGATCACATTGAAACGTGCACGATTCTGAACTGGCCTGGTAGGGTAGACACTGAGAGGTTGTTTCCCCTGGCTGGGGATATCCAATACATGGTAACATAACCTCAGGATAAGTGGTCGATCGTTTTGGACTCAGAGGAGGAGAGATTTCTTCACTCAGAGGGTTGTGAATCTTTGAATTTCTGCACCACAGAGGGTTGTGGATTCTCTATCGATGAGTATCTTCAAGGCTGAGTTGTTCAGGTTTTTGATCTCTCAGGGAATCAAGGGAGATGGGGAGTGGGCAGGAAAATGGAATTGAGGCCGAGGATCATCCATGGCCATATTGAATGGTGCAGCAGCTTCGAGGGGCTGAATGGCCTGCTCCTTTATCTATTGTTCATATGCTCTTTTGTCTACCTCGTATCCTCTCCATCACTGGTTACTTTCAGCTCTCTAAAAATGCCCACCCATGTCCCAGCCTCAACACAACTGTTGTTGAAACTATCATCAACGCTATTGTTATCTCTAGACCTGATTCATTCCAATGCTGTTCTGGCAGGCCTCCCTCCTTCCAGCATGATTAAGTTTCAACCCACTGTCACGCTCATGGGAATGCAGCGATAGAAAGACAACATTAAAGCAAAGATTTATGTAATAAAAATAACAATTTGGAAAAAGACTGGTACACTTGCCTTCAACAAGATGGAGGACAAAGTAACATGACACGTACCTGTTCCTGAGCTGAAGTACACCTCCATGTCTTCTGGAACTGAAACTCAGTAACCCCGTCTGCTTTGAAACTAAACAGCTTATCACACATGGATGTGAGCTGCCCCAAAATGTGACCTGAAACAAAAGCTCTCACAGGCCCCAAGTCTCCAGCTGCAATCACCACAATAAAGTGTCAACATCCTTATCATATCAAAATGGGCTGAAATCAGAACATAAGAACATACGAATTAGGAGCAGGAGTAGACCACTAGGCCTTTCGAGCCTGCTCCGCCATTCAATAAGTCCATGGCTGAACTGATTACTCCCATTACTACCTAACCTCTATGACCTTTCATCCGCTTACTTATCAAGAATCTATCTACCTCTGCCTTAAATGTGTTCAAAGACTCTGCTTCCACCGCCTTTTGAGGAAGAGCGTTCCAAAGACTCACCACATCAGAATTTCTCCTCATCTCTGTGTTAATGGGCGAGCCCTTATTTTCAAACAGTGACCACTAGTTCTAGATTCTCCCACAAGGGGAAACATCCTTGCCACATTCACCCTGTCAAGACCCCTCAGGATCTTATATATTTCAATCAAGTCGCTTCTTAATCTTCTTAATTCCAGCGGCTACAAGCCTAGCCTGTCCAATCTTTCCTCAAAAGACAGCCCACCCATTCCAGGTATTAGTCTAGTAAACCTTCCCTGAACTGCTTCCAATGCATTTACATCCTTCCTTAAATAAGGAGACCAATACTGTACACAGTACTCCAGATGTGGTCTCACCAATGCCCTATATAACTGAAGCATAACCTCCCTACTTTGTAATATATTACATGCTGTACCTGTATGTTAACTTTTAAGAATTCATACACTGGGCCACCAATATCCCTCAGCATCTCAGAGCTCTGAAATCTGTCACTGTTTAGATAATATGCTTCTTTGTTATTCCTTCTGCCAAAATGGACAACATCACATTTTTCCATATTATACTCCATCTGCCAGATTTTTGCCCACTCGCTTAAGCTATCTATATGCCTTTGTAGCCTCCTTATGTCCTCTTCATAACCTGCTTTTCTACCTATCTTTGTGTCATCAGTATATGTAGCAACCATACCTTCGGTCCCGTAATCTAAGTCATTTTTATCAATTGTAAAAAGTTGAGGCCACTGATCCCTGTGGCACACCACTCGTTACATCTTGCCAACCAGAAAATGACCCATTTATGCCTACTCTCTGTTTCCTGTTAGCTAACCAATCTTCTATCCATGTCAACATGTTACCCTCTACACCATGAGCTTTTATTTGCTGCAATAACCTTTGATGTTATCAAATGCCTTCTGGAAATCGAAGTACAATGCATCTACCAGTTCCCCTTCATCCATAGCACATACAACTCCCTCAAAGAACTCCAATTAATTGGTTAAACATGATTTCCCTTTCAAAGAACCATGTTGACTCTGCCTGATTACGTTCAATTTTTCTAAATGCCCTGCTATAACGTCTTTAATAATAGCTTCCAACATTTTCCCTGAGGCAGATGTTAAGCTAACTGGCCTGTAGTTTCCTGCTTTCTGTCTTCCTCCGTTTTTGAATAAATGAGCTACATTCGCTATTTTCTAGTGTAGTGGAACCTTCCCTGAATCTTGGGAATTTTGTAAAATTAAAACTAACGCATCAACTATGTCTCAGCTACTTCTTTTAAGATCCTAGGATGAAGTCCATCAGGACCCGAGGACTTGTCAGCCTGCAGCTCCAACAATTTGTTTGGTAGTTATTGTATAGCCCGTCAGGAACAAAAACTCAAAGTGACATGGGCGTAACTAACATGAGTTTACCTTTCAAGGTAATTTTTTGGAGAACAAAGGAAATCATCAGTCATCAAGTCATCAGAATGCCAGAGCATCAAGATCATCAATCTGAGATATCCAGCCACAGAGAGAACATGGAAAGCCATCATGAATTCCAGCACATGGCTGAGAGAAAGAAAAATCAATTCCAGCTAACACAGTTGAACCCTACTGAGACGAGGTGGCAAAAAACTGCAGCAGAGAAATAAAAGCGTGCCTTTTGAAGAACTCCTCCACCTGAAAATTGAACTAATAAATACCAGCACTGTCATTGAACTGAAGTGTTGACTGCCATAAACCTTCAGCGACCCAGCAAGGGCAAGACAACCAGAAAACGGGCCTGCTACCTAAAAAAAGCCAAAAGGATCCCACAGGTTTTTCCTGAAACCTGTCATTTTAAACTTTTAACACCTCTTATTCTTTACCTTCTCTCTATCTTCTCTTGAGTGCATGAGAGATAGAGTGTGTGCATGGGTGGTGTTGCGCGCACATTTGGGTGAATATTGTTCAACAAATATTTAATCATCTGTTTATACTCACAGGGAAAGCTGTCACTATCTACTTATTTGGCGAACAAAACACAAGGGCTGTAGCACTAGTTAAAATAAAACGAACAGTATCTGTGGTCTGTTGGGAGGTGACCAGTTGAAACAACCCAGACCATTTCCCCCTGTCCATATCACCACCCTAAACTTTGCTTTCTGTACCAGCACTGGCATCAAATCCAATTCACCCCATCACCTCTCTGCACTGTTACCTCTTCCCTCCGAATTAAAGATGATCCTTAAAACCCATCACCTGGGCCAGGTTTTTATCGCCTGTCCTAATACCCGCTTTTATTTGGCTCTGTGTCATATTGTCATGACGTCCCTCTGAAGCTCTGTGGGACTTTTGCAACATTAAGGCGCCATATAAATGCAAGTTGCTGTTGTTACATATGTATGTGTGTGTGTGTGCGTCTTTTATAGATCGCCTCTCCTTAGTTCAGATGGAATTGTTGCCTTTTCGTTCTGCCTAGAGCCATCCTGCCGATGATAAGATCATGCCGATAATGCATTGCAGTATCAGTTTCAACTTATATGTCAGTGAGGCATCTAAAGCCGTGTGTCAGGGGTTTAGGATACACTGAAATACTTCTCGAATCTATTATAGCGCATCATGTATGCACTGGCCGTTCCGGAACCATACTGGTATAAATTTCCCGTATGGACTGAAAGCATATTAAGAGTCTAAATGACTTTTTTCAATGATAAAGGATTTGTGAATAACCAGAGCAACTCGGGAGATTCCTCATTATCATCTGTGTCCCCGTGGCATCTCGTAGCTTCAGGTCAAACAAGGCAGAAGATGGAAAGCCTCAGAGCCCTTTAATGGTCCATTGCAGTTTGGCACCTTTGCGTAAAGCCAGAGTACCTTTGCTGGAGGTCGGACTGCTCCGTGCTGTCTGTAACCGTGACTCTGAGCTTCCAGTCGCCTGTCATATTAATTATCTGTCCCACTCCCACTCGGACCTTTCTCTCCTCTACTTCCTACAATGTTCCATACCTGACAGACACTTCCAGGATAGACACAGCAGAGGTGGCAGCACAGTGGTATACAGTCGGGAGGGATTTGCCCTGGGAGTCCTCAACATCGACTGTGGACCCCACGAAGTCTCATGGCATCAGGTCAACCATGGACAAGGAAAATTCCTACTGATTACCACCTACCGCCCTCCCTCAGCTGATGAGTCAGAACACCTCCATGTTGAACACCGCTTGGAGGAAGCACTGAGGGTGACAAGGGCACAGAATGTACTCTGGGTGGGGGACATCAATGTCCAGCACCAAGAGTGGTTCGTTAGCCCCACTACTGGCCGAGTCCTAAAGAACATAGCTACTAGACTGGGTCTGTGGCAGGTGGTGAGGGAACCAACAAGAGAGAAAAACATACTTGACCACGTCCTCACCAATCTGCCTGCCGCAGATGCATCTGCCCCTGCTAGTAGTGGTAGGAGTGAGCACCAGGCAGTCCTTGTGGAGACGAAGTCCCGCCTTCACATTGAGGATACTGTCCATCGTGTTGTGTGATACTACCACCGTGCTAAATGGGATAGATTTCGAACAGATTTAGCAATGCAAAACTGGGCATCCATGAGGTGCTGTGGGCCATCAGCAGCAGCAGAATTGTACTCAACCACAATCTGCAACCTCATGGCCGGGCATATTCCCCACTCTATCATTACTCTCAAGCTCGGAGACCAACCCTGGTTCAATGCCGAGTGCAGGAGGGCATGCTAGGAGAAGCACCAGGCATACCTCAAAACGAGGTGTCAACCTGGTGAAGCTCCGACACAGGACTATCTGCGTGTCAAACTGCGTAAGCAGCATGCGATAGACAGAGCTAAGCGATCCCATAACCAATGGATCAGATCTAATCTCTGCAGTCCTGCCACATACAGCCGTGAATGGTGATGGACAATTCAGCAACTACCTGGAGAAGGTGGCTCCACAAATATTGCCAACCTCAATGATGGGTGAGCCCAGCACATCATTGCGAAAGATAAGGCTGAAGCATTTGCAGCAATCTTCAGCCAGAAGTGTCGATTGATGATCCATTTCGGCCTCCTCCTGAAGTCCCCAGCATCACAGATGCCAGACTTCAGCCAATTTGATTCACTCTGCATGATATCAAGAAATGACAGAAGGCACTGGAATCTGTAAAGGCAATGGGCCCTGACAATGTTTTGCAATAGTACTGAAGGCCTGTGCTCCAGAACTTGCCACACCGCTAGCCAAGCTTTTGCAGTACAGCTACAACACAGGCATCTACCCAGCAATGTGGAAAATTGCCCAGGTATGTCCTGTACACAAAAAGCAGAACAAGTCCAACCCGGCCAATTACCGCCCCATCAGTCTCTTCTCAATTATCAGTAAGGTGATGGAAGGTGCCATCAAACGGCACTTGCTTAGCCATAACTTGCTCAGTGAGGCTCAGTTTCGGTCTCGCCACGGTCTTTTAGCTCCTGACCTCATTACAGCCTTGGTTCAAACATGGATAAAAGAGCTGAACTCAAGAGGTGAGGTGAGAGTGACTGCCCTTGATATCAAGGCAGCATTTGACCGAGTATGGCATCAAGGAGCCCTAGCAAAACTGGAGTCAATGGAAATTAGTGGGAAAACTCTCCACTGGTTGGAGTCATAATAAGCGCAAAGGAAGATGGTTGTAGTTGTTGGAGGTCAATCATCTGAGCTCCTGGACACTACTGCTAGTATCCTCGGCCCAAACATCTTCACTTGCTTCATCAATGACTTCCTTCAAACATAAAGTCAGAAGTGGGGATGTTTGCTGATGATTGCACAATCTTCAGCAACATTCAGCACCAGATACTGAAGCAGTCCGTGTAGAAATGCAACAAGTCCTGGACAATATCCAGGCTTGGGCTAATAAGTGGCAAGTAACATTTGCGCCACACAAGTGCCAGGCAATGACCATCTCCAACAAGAGAGAATCTAACCATCTCTCCTTGACATTCAATGGTATTAGCATTGCTGAATCCCCCACTATCAACATCCTAGGGGCTACCATTGACCAGAAACTGAACTGGAGTAGCCATATAAATACCGTGGCTACAAGAGCAGGTCAGAGGCTCGGAATCCTACGACGAGTGACTCACCTCCTGACTCCCCAAAGCCTGTCCACATCTACAAGGCACAAGTCAGGAGTGTGATGTAATACTCTCCACTTAGATGGACGGGCGCAGCTCCAACAACACTCAAGAAGCTCGACGCCATCGAGGACAAAACAGCCCGCTTGATTGGCACCCCATCTACAAACATTCACTCGCTCCACCACCGACGCACAGTGGCAGCAGTGTGTACCATCTACAGGTTGCACTGCAGCAATGCACCAAGGCTCCTTAAACAGCACCTTCCAAACTTGCGACCTCTACAAACTAGAAGGACACGGGCAGCAAATGCATGGGAACACCAGCACCTGCAGGTTCCCCTCCAAGTCACGCACCATCCTGACTTGGAACTATATCGGCCGTTCCTTCACTGTCGCTGGGTCAAAATCCTGGAACTCCCTTCCTAACAGCACTGTGGGTGCATCTACCCCACATGGACTGCAGCGGTTCAAGAAAGCATCTCACCACAACCTTCTCAAGGGAATTTACGGATGGGCAATAAATGCTGGCCTAGCCAGTTATGTCCACATCCCAGGAATGTATAATAAAAATTAAAAAGATGCAGATTAACTCTTTGAAAGGCCTTCCCATCCCATTAACTGACTGGTTTGGCTACAGCACTTACCACACCCCATGTCACACATGGGACTGAAAGTTCACTTCCACTGTTGGACTTCAATGAAAAGTAATGGTTGATGTGAAAGGGGTGGCCGATTCACATTTTGCACCAGCAGCCAGCACCAAATTCTATACCAACAACTGTGAAGTGACATTCCCCTTTTCTTATGTCAGGTGTCTAGTGTCACTGAATGCAAATGAAAGCTTGCAGGTGGTGTTATAGCCACACATATTTATTAACAGGTTCCTGCAATCAATGTAACAAGATTGTTGCTTTTTTCCCCTTCAAATAACAGTGCAGTACTCATTACAGTGCAGTGACTTAAGCTACTAATTCATCCCATACATATGACACCAACACAGTTGTGGGCTCCCATTTCTAAATTTGCCAAGCCTTAGGCCACAATAGAGAAGGGAAGAATTTCGCAGAAACGCCCCATTTTGCCAAAGGCTAAACTTTGAGGACAGATTGCTTAGGCTTGTATGCCTTTCTGTATAAAGGGTTAAGTGGTGATCTATTTGAAAGGTTTAGCATGAATCACAATGGTTGATAAGGTCGATAACAGACAAATTATTGCCCCTGGTGGACAGTCCAGAGGAAGGAGGCATAGCTCGCAAATTAGAGCTGGGTTGCTCAGGGGTAGTGGAAATCTGAAACTCACCCTGCCAAAAATTGTTTAGGCTGTGGGTGAATTGAAAATAGACGGTTGTTTTTTTTTAGGTGAGGGTAATAAGGGATCTGGAACCAAATAAGGTAGATGGAGCTGGGATACTGATCTAATACAATAGTGGAACAGGCCCGATGCACTGAATGGACTCCTCCCTGCTTCTATCATTCCTCGGTGATCAGAAGAAATCTCTTGAGCTGAGTCCACCTGGTTCACCGAGATGTAGGAGACTCCCAAAGCATTACTTACTCCACAGTTCGGTGTAGGAGCAGAGTAGGATTTTCTAAAGACTACCCAGTTCCTCTATTCATGCACATTCCATAATATTAGTGATAAGATCTCAAAGAACCCGATACATGCATAATTAATATTACAATGATCAATATATTCTGGCACTGTCAACCCAACAATAACAGTTGGGGCATTTTTTGCGTCCTGAATGGTGTCCTACCACATTCGATGGAATTTATGTTAAAGAGATATTAGCTAAGTGAAACAAGCAGGTCAATTCCTGTCTTGGAATATCGTGTAGGTAAATTTTAAGGCGTTCTAAGCCTTCCCATCTAAAAATGACAATTGTAGTTTGGATTGTTGCGGAGTATTTAAAAGCAAGTTGTGTCTGTAAAACATGTCTCAAGGTACAGCCATTCTCCTTTAAATCGTTGATTTATAGCTCTTCTTTCTGTCTTTTCTTCGTTTCCTCCCCATCATCATCATCATCATCATTGCGATCATCGTCATCATCATCATCATCATCGTCGTCATCATCATCATCGTCATCATCAGCCGCATCAGCATCAGCATCAGCATCATCAGAACGGGGCTCTTTTATTACCTGATGTGTTGCCCCCTCATGTTCTTCATCTGCAGCCTGCTCTTTCACCCAAGTGATTATATCATCTGACTCCTTATCGCCTGCAAAAATCGAACCAGTTACAATTGAATACAAAATAAGGCACCAGAAAGACCTGTTCATTATTCTGCCATTAGCACTCTCTCTGCACTCATGCTTTGTCTTTTGTTACAACAATTTAGCACTCCATTTGCATTCTGTTCCATGATATCTGTCATTTAACCTCTCTCTCCCTCCGTCATAACACAGGCCTTCCTTCTTGTTCTTCATCCCCCGCCCCGCCCCTCTCACTGGCTCAAAGACTGTTTCATTTCTAACTTTTGCCAGTTCTGATGAAAAATCCCGGACCTGAAACGTTAACTCTGTTTCCCTGCTGTATATTTCCAGCACCTTCTGTTCTTAATACAAAATTAATGTTGTTCGTGTAAGCAGCATTAGATATATTCGTTGGATGATCGTGTAAACTTTTAGACATTCCATTGTGCTTGGCGATGTAAGCATTGAGAATAGTAGGGTATTGATTGATAACGTTACAGTTATAAGAAATTTGGTTTTGTTCATTGCTGCTATAATAGTAAGGGTCAATAGTATAGATGGTCTTAAAGATTATGATGTTTAAAAGCGATAGATTCTTCCCACTGATTGCTGAATCATTGATTATCAGGAATGAATTTAAGCCAAATTAAGGCAATACGATTGTTTTGGAAAACAATGTATTTACGCAGAGGCCTTTTGAATGTGGAACTCTCCCCATTAGTCACTGTTGATGGGCGGCTTTAGAATGAAATGACATAGTTGGCTGGCTGAAGAAGTCAGTTGGAACGTTAAAGATGATGATGAGTAGACAGGTGCGATATTAAAGAGTGTGTGTTGCGAGCTGGAGAATGGGATCAGACTAGATGGCTGGTGTGTAGAGAAAGCAATTGAGCCTAATTTAAGTAGTTGGGGGAATGAAAGAGAGAGGAGGAGAGTTAGATTAATTGCCATATGAGGGGGCAATTAAATGCAGAAGGATCAGTCGAGTCAGGTCAGGCTAAGTGGGAAAATGAGAAACAGAGGAAGGAACAGGAGAGTGAGGTTAGGAAAGGTCGAATGTTAAAGCGTATGAAGAGTGAGGACAACACCAACTTATGTTTATGTAGCGACATTAACATGTCCTTTTTCGCTTCACAGGAGTATTTACAAAGGGACGTTTGGCACCAAGCCACATAAGGAGATATGAAGGCTGATTCTTCAAAGTTTGTTCAAAAAAGTATGTTTTAAGGAGTGTTGTACAGGAGGAAAAGGAGGTAGAAACGTGGAGAGCTTTAGGGATGGGATTCTGGATCTTAGACCCAGGAAGCTGAAGGCATGGCAAGCAATGGAAGGGCGATTAAAATTGGGGATGCTCAAGGAGCCAGAATCAGAGGAGTGCAGATATATCTGAACGGCAGTATGATCTGGATATAACACAGTATGAGGAGCACGCTTGGGAGTGAGCGTAGACTAGGCGGGATATTAGGGCATACAGGGCCTATTAACAGACTATGTGGAATACTGGTGTATATGGACAGGGTGCAGGCGATTGGGATTAAATGACGAAACATTAATGGGAGCTGAGTGACATAAGGCGAAGCAAACATTAGGAGAAAAGTAGCCATTTGTTTCAGTGGAAGAATATCCTCTTGGTGTGAAATGAAATTGAATTCCACAGGAAGGAATATTCGTCCTGTGTGATACTACAAGTGGAGCTGCATGCTAAAAGGATGGTTCCCCTCATGGGAGCGATTTGAGCTAGGGGACACATTTTTAATAATAAAGGGTCCCCCATTAAAAATGGAGATGAGGATTTTTTTCTCTCTCTGAGGAATTCTCTTCCTCAGAGAGCCGTGGAGGCATGGTCACTGAATATTTGTAAGTCTGAGTGAGATAGATCATTGATTGACAAGGGAGTCAAAGGTTACAGCAGGTAGACAGGGAAGTAGTACTGAGGCCACCTACAGATCAGGATATAGAATGGAAACCATGCCAAAAAAAAATGCTACGATTGTTACCGGTATATTCCACAGGATTTTTCTTGGATCCATCCTCAAAAAATAAGATGATGGGGAATTTGCTGATACCAAACTCGCTTGCCAGCTCTTTCTCACTTCTGGCGTTGACCTCAGCCAGCTGGATCTGAGAACCTTTCTTGCGGAGAATCCCAACAGCCTTTTCGAACTCGTGCTCCAATTGGTCACATCCGGCACACCCAGGGACATCTAAATGATCAACATAAACCAATGGTAGGAATTAGTACAATTTGTGAAATAAAGAGGTGAAATTAAACATGAGCGTGGATGCAAAGTCAAATTTCTATTGGTTGCCTGTTATACCACCTACCTGATAGAACATAGAACAGCACAGCACAGTACAGGCCATTCGGTCCACGATGTTGTGCCGAAACTTTAACCTACTCTAAGATCAAACTAACTACCTACCCTTCATTCTACTATCATCCATGTACCTATCCAAGAGTCGCTTAAATGCCCCTAATGTATCTGCTTCTACTACCACCGCTGGCAGTGCATTCCACGCACCCACCACTCTCTGTGTAAAGAACCTACATCTGACATCTCCCCGAAACCTTCCTCCAATCACCTTAAAATTATGCCCCCTGGTGATAGTCCTTTCCACGCCGGGAAAAAGTCTCTGGCTATCCACTCTATCTATGCCTCTCATCATCTTGTACCCCTCTATCAAGTCACCTCTCATCCTTCTTCGCTCCAATGATAAAAGCCCTAGCTCCCTCAATCTTTCTTCGCAGGACATGCCCTCCAGTCCAGGCAGCATCCTGATAAATCTCCTCTGCACCCTCTCTAAAGCTTCCACATCCTTCCTATAATGAGGCGACCAGAACTGAACACAATATTCCAAGTGTGGTCAAAGCAGGGCCTTATAGAGCTGCAGCATAACCTCGCAGCTCTTAAACTCAATCCCCCTGTTAATGAAAACCAACACACCATACGCCTTCTTAACAACCGTATCAACTTGGGTGGCAACTTTGAGCGATCCATGGACATGGGCCCCAAGATCCCTCTGTTCCTCCACACTACCAAGAATCCTGTCTTTAAGCCTGTATTCCGCATTCAAATTAGACCTTCCAAAATGAATCACTTCACACTTTCCCAGGTAGAACTCCATCTGCCACTTTTCAGCCCAGCTCTGCATCCTGTCAATGTCCCGTTGCAACCTACAGCAGCCTTCCACACTATCCACAACTCTAGAAACCTTCGTGTCATCGGCAAACTTGCTAACCCAGCCTTCCACTTCCTCATCCAAGTCATTTATAAAAATCACAAAGAGCAGAGGTCCCAGAACAGATCCTTGTGGAACACCACTGGTCACCGAGCTCCATGCTGAATACTTTCCATCTACTACCACTTCTATGAGCCAGCCAATTTTGTATCCAGACAGCCAACTTTCCCTGAATCCCATGCCTCCTTACTTTCTGAATGAGCCTACCATGGGGAACCTTATCAAACGCCTTGCTAAAATCCATATACACCACATCCACTGCTCTTCCTTCATCAATGTGTTTTGTCACATCTTCAAAGAATTCAATAAGGCTTGTGAGGCATGACCTGCCCCTCACAAAGCCATGCTAACTGTCTCTCATCAAACCATGCTTTTCCAAATAATCATAAATCCTGTCTCTCAGAATCCTCTCCAATAATTTGCCCACTACCGACGTAAGACTGACTGGTCTATAATTCCCCGGGTTATCCCTATTCCCTTTCTTGAACAAGGGAACAACATTTGCCACCCTCCAATCATCTGGCACTACTCCAGTGGACAGTGAAGACGCAAAGATCATCGCCAAAGGCGCAGCAATCTCTTCCCTCACTTCCCGTAATATCCTTGGGTATGTCCCGTCTGACCCCGGGGACTTATCTGTCCTCATATCATTCAAAATTTCCAGCACATCCTCCCTCTTAACCTCAACCTGTTCTAAAATATCAGCCGTTTCCACGCTGTCCTCACAAACGACCAGGTCCCTCTCACCAGTGAATACTGAAACAAAGTATTCATTTAGGACCTCCCCTACCTCCTCCGACTCCAGGCACAAGTTCCCTCCACTATCCCCGATCGGCCCTACCCTCACTCTGGCCATCCTCTTGTTCCTCACATAAGTGTAGAACGCCTTGGGATTTTCCTTAATCCTACCCACCAAGACTTTTTCATGTCCCCTTCTAGCTCCTCTAAGTCCATTCTTCAGTTCCTTCCTGGCTACCTTGTAACCCTCTAGAGCCCTGTCTGATCCTTGCTTGCTCAACCTTAAGTAAACTTCCTTTTTTCTCTTGACTAGCTGTTCCACATCTCTTGTCATCCAAGGTTCCTTCACCCTACCATCCCTTCCCTGCCTCATCGGGACAAACATATCCAGCAGTCGCAGCAAGTGCTCCCTACACAACCTCCACATTTCTGTCCTGCATTTCCCTGAGAACATCTGTTCCCATTTACCCAGTTCCTGCCTGCTAGCATTGTAATTCCCCCTCCCCCAATTAAATATTTTCCCATCCCATCTGCTCCTGTCCCTCTCCATGACTATAGTAAAGGTCAGGGAGTTGTGATCACTATCACCGAAATGCTCTCCCACCGAGAGATCTGCCACCTGGCCTTGTTCGTTGCCAAGCACCAAGTCCAACATAGTCTCCCCTCTAGTCGGCCTATCTACATATTGAGTCAGGAAACCTTCCTGGACACACCTGACAAAATCTGCTCCATCCAAACTATTTGCACTAAGGAGGTTCCAATCAATATTAGGGAAGTTGAAGTCACCCATGACAACTTCTGCACCTTTCCAAAATCTGCCTCCCAATCTGTTCCTCCATGTCTCTGTTGCTATTGGGAGGTCTATAGAAAACTCCCAACAAAGTGACTGCTCCTTTCTGACTTCCACCCATAATGACTCAATAGACAAACCATCTTCGACGACCTCCCTTTCTGCAGCTGTGATACTATCCCTGATTAGCAATGCCACTCCCCACCTCTTTTACCTCCCTCCCTCGTCTTTTTGAAACATCCAAACCCCGGAACTTCCAACATCCATTCCTGCCCCTGTGATATCCACGTCTCCGTAATGGCCACAACATCGTGATATTCCACTCCATTGGAATTGAATATTTGGTGTGCGATATAATGGGCGGCAAATGCAACATTAGAACATCCTTTGGGTATCAGAAAGGGCTTTACACCTACTGAAGTACTTTTAACATGCAGTTGCTGTTATAATGTAGATACGCAACAATCAATTTGCACACAGCCAACTCCCACAAACAGCAATGTGATATTCACAAGTTAATCTGATTTTGTGATGTTGGAGAGATAAATATCGATCAGGACCCTGGAGAGATGATGCCCACCCTTCTTTGAAATAGTGTTTTGCATGTTTCGTTTAATGTCAATGCAAGAGTTCAGACTGGGCACTGTTTGAACACCTCCGACATTGCAGCACGCCCACAGTGCTGTATTGGAGCATGCACTTTGATTATTGCATTGAAGTACTGGAGTGGAGCTTAAACCCACCACCAGAGGCCAGAGAGCTGCCAATTGAGCCATTGCTGGCACGGCCCAGTTTGCATCACGTTCATGTCCAAATTCCTTACCAATGATACCACTGATCTCAGTGGAATTGAATATCGGGCGGGGCATATAATGGGAGTCTAATGTGTTACCGTCCATTTTGTGGCACCTCCCAAGATGAATTTCAAGCCCCAAATAAGTGTGGACCCTGGAATAATAAAGCATTAACTTTCCCTGGGGTAAACTTTAGCAGAGACCTTGCCTTGATAACACACAAGACAGTATAGAGAAAGCATTGACTATTCCATCTTTGTAGCCCATGGGTGAATGTCAGGCGGTGGAGTAGTGGTATTATTACTGGACTAATAACCCCGAAACCGAAGGTATTGTTCGGGGGGCATGGGCTCGAATTCCACCATGGCAGAAGTTGGGATTTGAATTCAGTTAATAAATCTGTAAGTTAGAATCTAGCCTAATTATGGCCATGCAACCATTGTTGATTGTTTTAAAAACGCAGCTGGTTTATTAATGCACTTTCGGGCATTAAATCTGCAGTCTTGGTCTGGCCTACTTAAACCCACTGCAGTGTGGTTTCCAGTTAGTTGTATCTAAATGCTACGAAGTCAGTAAGGAATGAAACTGATGGACCACCTGCCATCGACATAGGCACTGGTATTCTATCACCATTCCTTCACTATGGCTGGCTCAAACTCCTGGAACTCCCTTCCAAACAGCACTGTGCATGTATCTACCCACATGGACTGCAGAAGTTCAAGAAGGCAGCTCAGCACCACTTTCTCCAGGGCAATTAGGGATGGGCAATAAATGCTGGCCTACCCAGCGATGGCTCCATCCCATGAATGAATAAAAAAAGCAAAGATAGGTCGGAAAGCAAGTGGTGAGGAGGACGCAAATAGTCCCTAAAGGGATATAGCTAGGTGAAGTGAATGGGCAATAATTTAGCAGGTGGAGGGTTATGTGAAATAAAAACAAGAAATGCTGGAAATACTCAGCAGGTCTGGCAGCATCTGTGGAGAGATAAGCAGAGTTAATGTTTCAGGTCAGTACCCATCTGAAGAAGGGTCACTGACCTGAAACTTTAACTCTGCTTCACTCTCCACAAATGCTGCCAGACCTGTCGAGTATTTCCAGCATTTCTTGTTTTTATTTCAGATTTCCAGCATCTGCAATATTTTGATTTTATTGGAGTATTATGTGAGTTTGTCTACTTTGGTGGGAAGAATCGAAAAAGCAGAATATTATTTAAATGGAGAGAGACTACACGATGCTACGATGCAGACGAATCAGGGTATACATGGATCACAAAAAGTTAGAATGCAGGTACAGCTGTTAATTGTGAAGCCAAGTGTTGGCCTTTATTGCAAGCGGTATGGAGTATGAAAGTAGAGACGTCTTCCTACAACTTTGCAGGGCTTTGGTGAGTCCACACTTCGTGTACTGTGTACAGTTTTGGTCTCCTTACGTAAGAAGTGCAGTTCAGAGACTGTTCACTGTTGATTCCTGGGATAAAGGGAAGGTTGAGCAGGTTGGGCCTATACTCATTGGAGTTTCGAAGAATGAGTGGTGATTTTACTGAAACATATAAGATTCTGAGAGGTTTGACAGCAAGCTCGAGAGGTCAAATGTCCTCCTGCTCCTCCTATTTCTTATGTTCTTATATACCTATGACTTTTGTCTTTACCACCTGAGCATTAATCATCACGCAAATTGGGGAATTTAAATTTAAATTAATTAAACACCACCTGGAACAAAGAACGTAGTCTTAGTAATGGTGACAATGAAGCTGCCAGACTGTTGTAAAAACCCTTGGCCATTTCAGAGGGCAGTTAAGAGTCAACCATATCTCTGGGTGTCCGGAGTCATATGTAGGCCAGACCAGGTAAGAACGGAAGATTTCCTTCCCTAAAGGACATCTGTGGCCGCAAACATGACTCCAGGATCGTACGTTGCCTCCCTGGTGCTAGGGTCAAGGATGTCACGGACCGGCTGCAGGACATTCTGAAGGGGGAGGGTGAACAGTCAGAGGTCGTGGTACACATTGGTACCAACGCTATAGGTAGAAAGTGGAATGAGGTCCTGCAACAAGAATTTAGGGAACTAGGTAGCAGATTAAAACACAGGACCTCAAAGGTTGTGATCTCTGGATTTCTCCCGGTGCCACGTGCTAGTGAGTATAGGAATTGGAGGATCGAGCAGATTAATGCATGGCTGAGAAGATGGTGCAAAAGAGAGGGCTTTAGTTTCCTGGGAGTGTTTCTGGAAAAGGTGGGACCTGTACAAGTTCCTTGCTGGGAGGTTTGCTCGTGCTGTTGGTTGGTGGGGGGGGTGGGGGGGGTGAAAATAATTTGGCAGGGGGATGGGATACAGAGTGGAGGTACAGTACTGGGTGATGCAGTCAATTATAGAAAAGAAACAGTCAGTTCGGAAGGCAGAGCAGATATCGACCTGTTAAGGCACAAATGAAAATGCATCTATTTTAATGCAAGGAGACTTACTGGTAAGGCAAATTAATTAAGGGTATTGATTAGCACATGGGATTATGATATTATTGCTATCACTGGGATATGGTTGAGGGAGGGGCAGGACTGACAGTTCAATATTCCAGGGTATAGAATCTTCAGGCATGACAGGGGAGGGGATAAGAAGAGGAGATGGTATTTAACGTTGATCAAGAAGTCAATTACTGCAGTAAGGAGGGATGATATCTTACAAGGTTCCTCAAATGAGGCCATGTGGGTAGAACATAAAAACAAAAAGGGGGCATCACTGGCTGGGAGTGTACTTCATGCCTCCAAATAGTCAGTGGGAGATGGAGGAGCAGATATGCAGGCAAATCTCAGAGAGATGTAAACATAATAAGGTAATAATAATAGGGGATTTCAACTTCCCTAATATCAAATGGAATAGTCTTAGTGCAAAAGGCTTAAAGAGGGCCGAATTCTTGAAAAGCATACAGGAGAGCTTTTTGAGCCAGTACGTAGATATTCCACAAGAGAAGGGGCAGTACTGGACCGAATAAAGCTGGACAAGTGGTAGAAGTGTCAGTGGGGGAGCATTTCGGGGTTTAGTGACCTTAACTCCATAAGATTTAAGGTAGTTATGGAAAAGGACAAAGACAAACCGGAAATAAAGGTCCTGAATTGGGGGAAGGCCGATTTCAGTATGATAAAACAGGACCTGGCCAAAGTGGACTGGGAGCAGCTAGTTGTAGGAAAGATTACATTCGACCTGTGGGAGTCATTCAAAGAGGAAATAGTGAGAGTTCAGAGCCATCATGTGGCTCATGTTAAGGTGAAGGTTAGGATCAAAAAGTCCAGGGAACCCTGGATGTCAAGGGATATAGAGGATTGTATCAGGGAGAAAAGGAGGCTTATGGCAGATTCAGAGCGCTGAAAAAAGCGGAGGCCATAGAGGAGTATAGGAAGTGTAGGGGGGCACTTAAAAAAGTAATTAGGAGAGCGAAGAGGGGTCATGAAGAAACACTGGCGTGCAAGATAAAAGAAAATCCCAAAGCATTTTATAAGTATATTAAGGGTAAGAGGATAACCTGGGAAAGAGTAGGGCACCACACTATAGAAGGATGTGATTGCACTGGAGAGGGTGCAGAGGAGATTCACCAGGATGTTGCCTGGGCTGGAGCGTTTCAGCTATGAAGAGAGACTGAAAAGGCTGAGGTTGTTTTCCTTGGAGCAGAGAAGGCTGGGAGTGGGGTGGGGTGGGGTATGGGGGGGACAAGATTGAGGTATACAAAATTATGAGGGGCATTGATAGATTAGATAGGAAGAAAGGTTTTTCCCTTAGCGGAGGAGTCAATAACCGGGGGCATAGATTTAAGGTAAGGGGCAGGAGGCTTAGAGGGGATTTGAGGAAAAATGTTTTCACCCAGAAGGTGGTTGGAATCTGTAAGGCACTGCCTGAAGAGATGGTAGAGGCAGGAACCCTCACACCATTTAATAAGTATTTAGATGAGCACTTGAAACGCCATACAAGGCTACGGGCCAAGTGCTGGAAAAAAGGAATAGAATAGGTAGGTATTTGATGGCCGGCACTGACACACTGGGCCGAAGGGCCTGTTTCTGTGCTGTATAACTCTGTTACATGAGTGAACCAGATGGGTTTTACGACAACACATGATAGCTTCAGGGCACCATGACTGAGACCAGCTTACAATTCCAGATTTTTATTAATTAATCAATTAAGTTTAAATTCCACCAGTTGCCGTGGTAGGATTTGAATCTGTGCCCCCAGGTGATTACCCTGGACCTCTGGATTCATGGGTAACTGACAATGTCACTATGCCACCGTCTACCCCTCTTAAAACAGTATTGTTAATACTCAATTTTCAATCCGCAAATGTCTCTTATGAAAAGTTCCTGTGTCAACCAAGTCACAATAATGCGAGGTTTTGCTCTCATGTATGAGTGTTGACATAGGGGTAGAAAAGCAGTGAACAAGTTGAGCAACTATTAACATTGCCAAAGTAAATATAAACACGGTGGTGCCTTAATTCTGTGGAAGTGGTCCCTCTGGTTTGACTGGTAAAGACAGGTATCTGGAAAAGGTACATGCAGATATTAATCAAGCATTTCTGGTGAAATAAGATTAAATGCAAAAAAAAAAACCTGAATGGACCTCCCGTGGTCAACGTTTTACATATGGTTGCAGGTGATGCAAATTCAGTTCTCAGTGAAAGTTTGGGCTGGGATCCATGAGAACCGCCAGAAGGATAGGCGGATTTCAAAGCGCCCTTCCTAGCAACAGTGTGCTCAGAGCATGTTCGTACAAGGTGGTTGTATGCAAAGCAGAGCTGTTTTGCAAGGCAACACCTGTCAAAGCTGCAGCGCCACAGGGTTAATGATTAATGCAACATTTGCTGACGAATTAGGAAAGCTCCTGGGCCTGTAAACAAGTGAATCAATGGTCAGCACTCACTGCTTCTCTAAAGATTGATAAAAAAAACAACAAATTAACATCCATAATAACAGTGATTCTGCAAATACAGAGACTGTGGCAGACACCGCACTGAGAGGGGTATATCCATTATAAGTGTCCCTGCACATACCCAGTCTGTGGTAGACCTCATATTGACAGGGCTCTACCATAATGACAGTGATACTGTGAGTACAAAGACTGTGGTACACCCCACACTAACTGGGGTTTATTCATTATAAGTGCCCCTGTGCGTACCGAGTCTGTGGTCCAACTCAGGCTGACAGGGGTATACCATAATAACAGTGTCATTGTGAGTGCAAAGAATGTGGCACGTACCCCACAATGACAGGTGTATATCCATAGCAATAGGGTTCCTGTGAATACAGAGACTGTGGTGCACCCCACACTGACAGGCATGTACCCATAATAACAGTGTCTCTGAGTACAAAGACGACGGTACACCCCACCCTGCGAGGTACTGAGTCCATGGTACACCTTGTGTGATAAGATCATGCAACAGAGAAGGTGGCCATTCAGCCGTTTGTGCCTGTGCTGACTCTTCGAAAGTGCTATACAATCAGTCCCAATCCCCCGAATAGAATATTTTTATTTTCAAATATTTGTCTAATTCCTTTTTGAAAGTTATGATTGAATATGCTTCCACCACCATTTCAGGCAGTGCTGGATCACAGCAAATCACCGAGCAAAGAAAATAAACCCACCACCTGCAAGTTCCCTTCCCAGTCACACACCATCCTGACTTGGAACTATATCGTCGTTCCTTCACTGTCGCTGCATCAAAATCCTGGAAGTCCCGTCCTAACAGCACTGTGGGTGTACCTCCCTCACACGGACTGCAGTGGGTCAAGAAGGCAGCTCAACACCACCGTCTCACGGGCAATTAGTGATGGGCAATAAATGCTGGCCTGGCCAGCGACGCCCACATCCCATGAATGAATAATAACAATTGTATCAAAATATCTCATAATTTTGAACACCTCTATTAAATCTCGACTGAAACTTCTCTGCTCGAAGGAGAACAATCCCAGATTCTCCAGCTCTGCTTCTCTTTCCACAGATGCTGCCAGACCTGCTGAGTGATTCCAGCATTTCTTGTTTTTGTCCCAGATTCTCCAGTCTCTCCACAAACAAGTCCATCAATCTTGCTTGTGCAACCCCATCCAAGTCCCTGACATCCTTCCTAAAGTAAGGGTTGTTGGATATGCTCTTATTTCAAGCCCTGGCCTCCTTCTACCTTTCTCTGCATTTCGTTCTTGGCAAAGAAGAGACTGAAATGACGGAATATATTTCACTTCCTCTTTCGCTGTTACATGGATCAGTGTTTTAGGGCGAGGTACTTACAAAAGACGACCAGCAGGTCTGCATGCCTTCTGAGAGCCTCTTCAAAGTTGTCCTCAGTCAGGACCAGCACGCCGTCGTCGTCTTGGATGTCGGCCGAGACGAGGGAGAGGGCCCCGAGGGCCAGCAGTAGACCTGTGAATTTCATGCTGCACCCAAGTATTGTAGCACAGTGCAGGATGGCGAATGTGGACAACACCCTCACATTTGAATTGACAGAGATGATATCTGTCAGTAACTGATGGGTGGAGCTCCAGCAGAAAGTGCGCCTGGGCTTTGATATAAAATTTCACAGCCAGACAACAGTGATGCGATTTTCAGTATTTAAAGGCGAACATTCAGGGCACAAAAAAAAGCAATGATTTTCCGTTCTTTAATTGACCAGAAGTGTATTGGAGCAAATTGTGATGATACTGATAAGCTAATTATGTGGATTTGAACTGATTTTGCTTTTAGAGTCAGAGAGTTATACAGCACAGAAACATACCCTACGGCTCAGTGTGTCTGTGCCGGCCATCAAGCACCTATTCTAATCCCATTTTCCAGCACTTGGCCAGTAGCCTTGAATGCTATGGCGTTCCAAGTGCTCATCTAAATACTTTTTAAATGATGTGAGGGTTCCTGCCTCTACCACCCCTTCAGGCAGTGAGTTCCAGATTCCAACCACCCTCTGGATGAAAACATTTTTCCTCAAATCCCCTCTAAACCTCCTGCCCCTTACCTTATATCTATGCACCCTTGGTATTTCCGCTAAGGGAAAATGTTTTTTCCTATCTACCCAATCTATGCCCCTCATAATTTTGTGTACCTCAATCAGGTCCCCCCCCCCCACCCCCCCAGCCTTCTATGCTGTAAGGATAACAAATCTAGCCTATCCAGTTTCTCTTCAAAGCTGAAATGTTCCAGCCCGTTCACCGACCTGGTGAATCTCCTCTGAACCCTCTCCATTGCAATCACATCCTTCCAAGAGTGCGGCGACCATAACTGTACACAGTACTCCAGTTGTGGCCAAGCTAGCGTTTTATACAACTAATTAATTCATAGGATGTGGGCATCGCGGGCTAGGACAGCATTTATTGCCCATCCCCAATTGCCCTTGAGAAGGTGGTGGTGAGATGCCTTCTTGAACCGCTGCAGTCCTTGCAGTGTAGGTACACGCACAGTGCTGTTTGGAAGGGAGTTCCAGGATTTTGACCCAGCAACAGTGAAGTAATGGCGATACAGTTGCAAGACAGTATTTGGCTTGGAGGGGAACTTGCAGGTGGTGGTGTTCCCATGCATTTGCCGCCCTTGTACTTCAAGGTGGTAGAAGTCGCAGGTTTGGAAGGTGCTGCCTGAGTAGCCTTGGTGTGTTGTTGCAGTGCATCTTGTAGATGGTACACACTCTGCGTCGGTGGTGGAAGGAGCGAATGTTTGTGGAGGAGGTGCCAATCAAGGGGGCTGCTTTGTCCTGGATGGTGTCAAGCTTCTTGAGTGTTGTTGAATATGCACCCATCCAGACAAGTGGAGAGTATTCCACCACACTCCTGACTTGTGCCTTGTAGATGCTGGACAGGTCTGGGGGAATCAGGAGGTGAATTACTCACCACAGGATTCCTAGCCTCTGAACTGCTCTTGTAACCACAGCATGTATGTGGCTGGTCCATTTCAGTTTCTGGTCAATGGTAATCCCCAGGATGTTGATAGTGGGGGAATTAAGCGATGGTAATGCCATTGAACATTGAAATGGTGACATGCTCTCTTGTTTGAGATATGCCATGAGGTTACAGATTGTGATTGAATAGAATTCTGCTCCTGCTGAATGCCCACGTTGTCAGATGGATGCCCAGTTTTCAGCTGCTAGATCTATCTAATTTAACACCGTGGCGTTGTCAGACAGCACGGTGGAGGCTGCCCTCAGTGTGAAGGTGGGACTTTGTCGCCCCAAAGACTGCCACGATCACCCCTACCAATACTGACATAGCGTGCAGCAGCTAGATTGGTGAGGGTGAGGTCAATTAGGTTTTATCCTTATGTTGGTTCTTTCACAACCTGACCCGAAGGCCCAGTCTGGTAGCTGCGTCTTCCTGGACTCTGCCAGTAGTTGTGTTACCGAGTCACTCTTGGTGATTGTCATTGATGTCCCCCGCCGAGAGTACATTCTGTAAACTTGCTACCTAAGTGCTTCTTCCCAGTGAATGTTCGACATTGAGCCGTACTAGATTCAATAGCTGAGATGGCTAGTGGGTAATTTTCAGCAGGAGATATCCTGACCCATCTTTGACTTGATGCCATGAGACTTAGGGACACAGAATAGGGACACAGCTAAACACAGGAAAGCAAACAAGTCAGAGGGAATGCAGCGGAAGTAAGTTTCAAGGAAGTAAGACCAGGATGGATGGACTCTACTTTAATGCCAGGAGAATTACATGGAAGAGTTAAGGGCAAGGATTGTCATTTGGAATTGTGATATAGTAGCCATCACGGAGACATGGTTGAGGGAGGGACAGGATTGGCAGCTCAATATCGCGAGATATAGAATCTTCAGTCAAGACAGAGGAGCGGGTAAAAGAGGAAGGGGCATTGCAATATTAGTGAAGGAGTCAGTTACTGCAGTAAAGAGAGATGATATCTTGGTGGGGCATCAAATGAAGCTTTATGGGAAGGGTTCAGGAATAAAAAAGGGACAGCCACATTGCTAGGTGTTTATTATAGACCCCCAGATAGTCAGCGGGAAATTGAGGAGCAAATATTTGTGCAATTCACAGAGGTGTGGAAAAGTAATAATAGGTGATTTCAACTTTCCCAACATTAACTGGGATAGTCATCGTGCTAAGGGCTTAGATGGGGTGGAATTCTTAAAATGTATACAGGAGAACTTTTTAGCTCAATATGTAGAGGATCCAACTCGGGAGGCTGCAGTGCTGGACCTAATTCTGGGGAATGAAGGCGGACAGGTGGTTGATGTGTTGGTGGAGGAGCATTTTGGTGATAGTGATCACAACATGGTACAATTTAAGCTTGTTATGGGGAAAGAAATAGACAAGTTGCAAAAAAGGTTTTGGATTGGGGGAGAGCGAATTTTAGTAAAATAAGGCAGGATCTGGCTAAGGTAGACTGGAAAGAGTTATTTGTCCGGAAAACTACAGAAGAGCAGGGGAGGACATACAAAAAGGAAATGGGGAGGATACAGGCCCAACATGTTCCCTCTAGGGTAACATGTATGAGCAACAAGCCCAGAGAACCATGGATGACCAGAAACATTCAGGGTACGATGAGAAGGAAAAGAGTGGCTTTTAGCAAATACAAGGAGAGCAAATCAACGGAAGCATTAGTGGAATACAGAAAGTGTAGGATGGAGCTTAAGAAAGCAATTAGGAGAGGTAAAAGTAGGGAAAATCCCAAGATATTCTATAAGTATATCAATGGGAAGAGGATAACCAGGGAAAGAGTAGGACCCATTAGGGACCAAGGGGGAAATCTGTGGGTGGAGCCAGAGGACATTGGTAGGGTGTTGAATGAATACTTCACTTCTGTCTTCACCCATGAGAACGAGGATGTAGATATGAAACTCAGGGAGAGAGACTGTGAGGTTCTTGAGAAAATTGTCATAGGGAGTTACAGGTATTGGAGGTTTTGGCAGGCTTAAAAGTAGACAAATATCCAGGCCCGGACGATTTGTGTCCCAGGATGCTGTGGGAGGCGAGAGTGGAGATTGCAGGGGCTCTGACCCACATTTTTAATTCCTCTCTGGCCACGGGGGAGGTGCCAGTGGACTGGAGAACAGCTAATGTGGTCCCACTATTTAAGAAAGGTTGTAGAGATAAGCCAGGGAACCATACACCAGTGAGTCAGTGGGAGGAAAACTATTGGAGAAAATTCTGAAGGAGAGAATCTATCTCCACTTGGAGAGCCATATTTTAATTAGGAATAGTCAGCATTGTTTTGTCAGAGGGAGGTCATGCCTAACAAATTTGATTGAATCTTTTGAGCATGTGACCAGGTGTGTAGGTGAGGGTAGTGCAGTTGATATAGTTTACATGGATTTCAGCAAAGCTTTTGACAAGGTCCCACATGGGAGACTTATCAAGAAAGCAAATGCACATGGGATACAGGGTAACTTGAAAAGATGGATTCAAAATTGGCTTAGCTGTAGGAGACAGAGAGTGATGACAGATGGCTGTTTTAGTGACTGGAAGCCAGTGTCCAGTGGCGTATCACAGAGATCTGTGCTGGGTCCCCTATTGTTTGTCATTTATATAAACGACATAGATGACTATGTGGGGGGTAGGATCAGTAAGTTCGTGGAGGACACAAAGATTGGCCGAGTGGTTAACAGTGAGGTTGAGTGTCTTGGATTACAGGAAGATATCGACGGGATGGTCAAATGGGCAGAAAAATGGCAGATGGAATTTAACGCTGAAAAGTGTGAGGTGATACACTTTGGAAGGAGTAATGTGACATGGAAGTATTCAATGAATGGCCTGACACTGGGAAGTTCTGAGGAACAAAGGGGCCTTGGCGTGTTTGTCCATGGATCTCTGAAGGCAGAAGGGCAGGTTAATAGGGTGCTGAAAAAGGCAGATGGGACACTTGCCTTATTCAACTGAGGCATAGATTACAAAAGCAGGGAGGTCTTGTTGGAGTTGAACAGAACTTTGGTAAGGCCACAGCTTGAGTACTGTGTGCAATTCTGGTCACCACATTATAGAAAGGATCTGATTGTACTGGAGGGGGTGCAGAGGCGATTCACCAGGATGTTCCCTGGGATGGAACATTTAAGCTATGAAGAGAGGTTGGATAGGCTTGGGTTGTTTTCACTGGAGCAGAGAAGACTGAGGGGAGACCTGATCGAGATGTACAAGATTATGAGGGGCATGGACAGGGTGGATAGGGAGCAGCTGTTTCCCTTAGTTGAAGGGTCAGTTACAAGGGGTCACAAGTTTAAGGTGAGGGGTGGGAGGTTTAAAGGGGAATTGAGGAAGAACTTTTTTACCCAGAGGGTGGTGACGGTCTGGAATACCCTGCCTGGGAGGGTGGTAGGGGCGGGTTGCCTCACATCCTTTAAAAAGTACCTGGATGAGCACTTGGCACGTCATAACATTCAAGGCTATGGGCCAAGTGATGGCAAATGGGATTAAGTAGACAGGTCAGGTGTCTTTAATGCATTGGTGCAGACTGGATGGGCCGAAGGGCCTCTTCTGCACTGTGTTATTCTGTGCTTCTGTGATTCTGTGACTTCACGGTGTTCACAGTCAATTTCTTTGACTTACTGGGCCACTACTTCCCGACCGTATGACAATGTATAGGCCACTTCTGGATGATGGTGAAGGAATCAGGTATTTAGAATTCTGTGACTATGACTATGTCAGGCTCTAGCTTGACTAGACCGTGTAACAGCTCTTCTAATTTTGGTATAAGTCCCCAGATGTTAGTGTGGAGGTGTGCCCAGCTTCAGACTGGGTGGTCTGTATGATTTTATTCTTATTCGAGCTTTTGTAGCAGTTTGGAACAGCTGGGCGCTGAGCTATTTCAGCAGATAGATAAGTGTCAACCACTTTGCTGTATGTATGGAGGTACATGTAGGCCTGAATAGGTAATGACAGAATGGGACTTGAGCTGATGATTCAAATCACTTTTCCTGGCTTGTGTATTACTAGATCAGTAATATAACCACTAAACTAACAGACATATGCAACTAGAACAGTATTTGCCTTGCGTGTGTTTGATGGGCCAGTACAAAGTAAGGTTTCCTGTGTGTCTAAACCACACAGTACATGTGTCAAGTGTGTTCGAAGGGACAGTCTACGGAAAATATATATCGAGGTTACCAGGATCTGAAAGAGTCAGTGTCTTACGTTTTTAATATGCAGCTGTATTGGATTCAAGTGTTCCGTGGAGTACACAATAATGTCTATGTGTCATTGAAAGAATTAACAATTCAATAAAACAAGCAGTCGTTGGGGCAGCACAAATAATGTTCCAGATGTAGCACACTACTGGATTCTGGTACTGAAAGCATTATGTATTCAGCCGCATTTAGACAACACCTTAAAACTTGTAGAACCAGTCAGCACTTGCTGCAAACCACAAGCATAACTGACATTATAATGTAAATTCCTAAGCTGCACCTTATGGCAAATACTGTGATGTAAATCCGAAGGGAATGCTTAACTCTTTCAGTACCAGACTCACTCTGCTGTACACTGGAGGTGAATGTGTAACTCTTTCAGTACCAGACTCACTCTGTTGTCCACTGGAGGTGAAACTGTAACTGTTTCAGTACCAGACTCACTCTGCTGTACACTGGAGGTGAATGTGTCACAGTTTCATTACCAGACTCACCCTGCTGTACACTGGAGATGAAACTGTAACTGTTGCAGTACCAGACTCACTCTGTTGTATACTCAAGGTGAAACTGTAACTGTTTCAGTACCAGACTCACCCTGCTGTACACTGGAGGTGAATGTGTAACTGCTTCAGTACCAGACTCACTCTGCTGTACACTGGAGGTGATAACTGTAACTGTTTCAGTACCAAACTCACTCTGCTGTACACTGGAGGTAAAACTGTAACTGCTTCAGCACCAGACTCACTCTGCTGTACACTGAAGGTGAATGTGTAACTATTTCAGTACCAGACTCACTCTGCTGTACACTGAAGGTGAATGTGTAACTATTTCAGTACCAGACTCACTCTGCTGTACACTGAAGGATAATATGTAATTCTAACAGCACCAGACTCCCACTGCTGTACACTAGAGGTGAATGTGCAGCTGTTTAAGTGCCAGATTCCCATTGCTGTACACTGGAGGTGAATGTGTAATTGTATCAACACCGGACTTCCGTTGCCTCAAGAATGGAGGAAGACAAAAAGCAGGAAGCTATAGGCCAGTCAGCCTAACATCAGTAGTGGGGAAAATGCTGAAGTCCATTATTAAGGAAGAAATAGCAGGACATTTAGAAAAACTTAACGCAAAGTAACAGAGTCAACATGGTTTTGTGAAAGGGAAATTCTGCTTGACAAATTTGATAGAGTTCTTTGAGGATATAACAAGCAGAGCTGATAAAGGGGAACTAGTTGATGTCGTGTCATTGGATTTCTAGAAGGCATTCGATAAAGTGCCATTTAAAAGATTATTGCACAAGATAGGAGCTCACGGGGTATTGGGGGTAACATATTAGCATGGATTAAGGATTGGTTCATTCACAGAAGACTGAGAGCCAGGATTAATGGGTCGTTTTCAGTTTGGAGAAACGTAATTAGTGGAGTGCGACAAGGATAAGTCCGAGAACCTCAATTATTTGCTCTCTATGTTGATGATTTGGAAGAGGGGGCAGAGTGTAATACATCCAAGTTTGCTGACAATACAAAAATAGGTGGGAGTGTATGTTGTCATGAAGACATTAGGAATTGGCAGGTGGATATAGATAGGTTGAATGAGTGGGCAAAAACTTGGCAGATGGAGTTTAATGTAGGACAGTGTGAGGTCATGCACTTAGGTTGGAAGAATCAAAAGGCAGACTATTATTTAAAAGGAGAGACTTCAAAAAATGCAGCACAGAGGAATCTGGGTGTTCCTGTGCACGAAACACAAAAATTTGGCATGCAGGTGCAACAAGTAATTAATGAAGCAAATGGAATTTTGGCCTATATTGCTCGGAGGTTGGAGTTTAAAAATAGGGAAGTCTTGTTCGAACTCCACAGGGTGTTGGTGAGGCCGCACCGGGCGTATTTTATACAGTTTTGGTCCCCGTATCTAAGAAAGGATATGCTGGCATTGGAGGCAGTTCAAAAGAATTTCACTTGGCTTATTCCTGGGATTAAGGGGTTGACTTATCAAGAACGGCTAAATAGGTTAGGCCTTTATTCATTAGAGTTTAGAAGAATGAGGGGTGATCTTATTGAAAGATACAAGATTCTGAGGGGGCTCGACAGGGTAGATGTTGAGATGATGTTTCCACTAGTGGGGGAATCTCAAACTACGGAACATAGTTACAGAATAAGGGGGCACACATTTGAAACGGAGATGCGAAGGAAATTTCTTCTCTCAGAGAAGTAGTGAATGTCTGGAATCCCTACCCCAGAAGTTGTGCAGGCTAGATCACTGAAAGTATTTAAAGAGGAGGTAAATAGATTTTTGAAATATCGGGGAGTTGAGGGCTATGAGGAGCTGGCATGAAAGAATAGTTCAGGTCTGGGGCACATCAGCTATGATCTTATTGAATGGCGGGGCAGTCATTTGGGACCGAATGGCCTTCTCCTGCTCCTATTTCTTATGTTCTACTGGAGGTGATTCTGTAACTCTTTCAGTACTAGACTCCCTGTGCTGTACAATACAAGTACATGTGTAACTCTGTCAGTAGCAGACAACCTGTGCTGTACCCTGGAGGTGAATCTGCAGTGCTTGCAGTACCAGATTCCCTGTGCTGTACAGTAGAGGTGAATATGCAACTCTGTCAGTAGCAGATTACCTGTGCTGTACCCTGGAGGTGAATCTGTAGTGCTTGCAGTGCCAGATTCCCTGTGCTGTACAGTAGAGGTGAATGTGCAACTCTGTCAGTAGCAGATTACCTGTGCTGTACCCTGGAGGTGAATCTGTAGTGCTTGCAGTACCAGATTCCCTGTGCTGTACAGTAGATGTGAATGTGCAACTCTGTCAGTAGCAGATTACCTGTGCTGGAGGTGAATCTGCAGTACTTGCAGTAGCAGACTGCCTTTGCGGTGCACCACTGTTAAGGATTTACCTCCGCCAGTATCATAGTTCCTGTGCCTTTGACTGCAGCTTATTCTTTAACCAGTACCAGAATACCTTGGTTGCAGAGTAAAGCAATGGTTTTCGAAGCGGTGTCTGTGGAACACTGTGTGTTCATAAACACTCTCCAGTCTGTCCACAGCATTAATCACTCTAGTGGGCAGCAGAGATAGTATAATTCAGTGAGGGGGAAGAGAAGGATGAAATAAAGGTATACCACCCACTTTGCATAAATTAATGGCTGTTAGTCCCGCACAACTAGCTGATGTAATGTCCACTCCTGATGCTCCCAAATACTGTCCCTTATTGCTGCTGATGGGTGCTTTTGGTTTCCATGTTAGTGATGAGTCTTGCTTTTATTGCCAGAGGTGGGGGGGGAGTTAGAGAGAGATAGAGCACTGAAACAGGCCCTTCGGCCCACCGAGTCTGTACCGACCAACAAACAACCACTTATGCTAATCCTACATCAACCCCATATTCCCTACCACATCCTCACCATTCTCCTACCACCTACCTACACTAGGGGCAATTTATAATGGCCAATTTACCTAACAATTTGCAAGTCTTTGGCCGTGGGAGGAAACCAGAGCACCCAGAATAACCCACAGGGTCACAGGGAGAACTTGCATACTCTGCACAGGCAGTATTTAGAACTGAACCCGAGTTGCGAGGCTGTGGTGCTAACCATTGCACTACTGTGCCGCCCCGGTTGAGTGCAGTTGGGATGCCATCTACTGCTGTGATACCAGGCTGCATTCACTTTAGACTCAGGCAGTGAGGAAATGCCAATATCACGCTGCCCGGCCATCTGAGTCTTTCCACATTTTCTATTTAATACTCTCTTGTTGGTTTCATTCCTGTAATCCAAGACGTGCGGTCGGTTGGACTTAATTAAAGAACTCCAACGTGTTGCAATATTTCAATTTCCTTGATTGATTATATGCCAATGAAAAAGTGGGCTGACTTTGCCCAATTTGGTAAAATATTTTGGAGAATTTCACATGCAAGTGAGTTTTTTTTATTCGTTCCTGGGATGTGGGTGTCGCTGCCCAGGCCAGGATTTATTGCCCATCCCTAATTGCCCTTGAGAAGGTGGTGGTGAGCTGCCTTCTTGAACTTCTGCAGTCCATGTAGGGTAGGGATACCCACAGAGCTGCTCGGAAGGATATTCCAAGATTTTGATCCAGCGACATTGAAGGAACGGGGATATAGTCCCAAGTCAGGATGGTGCGTGACTTGAAGGGGAACTTGCAGGTGGTGGAGTGCCCATGCATTTGGTGCCTTGTCCTTCTAGGTGGTCAATGTTGTGTGTTTGGAAGGAGCTGTCTAAGGAGACTTGGTGTGTTGATGCAGTCAATCTTGTAGTTGGTACACACTGCTGCCACTATGCGAGGTGGTGGAGGGAGTGAATGTTTGTGAATGGGGTGCCAATCATACGGGCTGTTTTGTCCTGGGTGGTGTCGAGCTTTTTGAGTGTTGTTGGAGCTGCACCCATCCAGGCAAGTGAAGAGTATTCCATCACACTCCTGACTTGTGCCTTGTAGATGGTGGACAGGCTTTGGAGAGTCATGAGGTGAGTTACTCGCCACAAGATTCCTGGCCTCTGACCTGCTCTTGTAGCCACGGTATTTATATGTCTACTCCAGTTCAGTTTCTGGTGAATGGTAACCCCCAGAATGTTGATAGTGGGTGATTCAGCAATCATAATGCCATTGAATTTCAAGGGAAGATGCTTAGATTCTCTCTTGTTGGAGATGATCATTGCCTGGCACTTGTGTGGCGCGAATGTTACTTTCCACTTATCAGCCCAAGCCTGGATATTGTCCAGGTCTTGATGCATTTCTACACGGACTGCTTCAGTATCTGAGGAGTTGCAAATGGTGCTGAACATTGGGCAATCATCAGCGAACATCCCCACCTTATGATTGAAGGAAAGTCATTAAAGAAGCAGCTGAAGATGGTTGGGCCTAGGACACTACCCTGAGGAACTCCTGCAGTGATGTCCTCGAGCTGAGATAATTTACCTCCGACAACCACAAACATCTTCGTTTGCACTAGGTATGACTCCAATCAGTGGAGTTTTCCCCTGATTCCCATTGACTCCAGTTTTGCTAAGGCTCCTTGATACCATACTCGGTTAAACGCTGCCTTGATGTCTAGGGCAGTCACTCTCACCTCACTAATTGAGTTCAACTCTTTTGTCCATGTTTGAACCAAGGCTGTAATGAAGTCTGGAGCTGAATGGTCGTGGCAGAACCCAAACTGAGCGCCACTGAGCAGCTTATTGCTAAGCAAGCCCCGCTTGATAGCACTGTCAAAGACATCTTCCATCACTTTACTGAGGATTGAGAGCATACTGATGGGGTGGCAATTGACCGTGTTGGACTTACCCTGCTTTTTGTGTACAGGGCATACCTGGATAATTTTCCACATTGCCGGGTAGGTGCCAGTGTTGTAGCTGTACTGGAACAGCTTGGCTCGGGACATGGCACGTTCTGGAGCACAGGTCTTCAGTACTATTGCCGGAATGTTGTCAGGGCCCATAGTGCTCGGTTGTAGAAACTCGAGTGTTTACGGGCAAGTTCTTTATTCGAATTAAAATTTAACTTGCTTTGAACCTGTTAAACATCTGAATAGGGTATGGCTGCTGTTAGTACTTATTTGACCAATATTGCTCTTTATCGGATGCAACCTGTGAAGTGATACCTTGGTGAATTGATATATATGGCATTACCAGGTAATCTTTAACCACATTGAGAGCAGTTCAGTTGGTATGCACTACAATGCTAGTGGAGTCACATTTATGCTTGATCTCTGGTTTGTTTGGTCTGTCTCATCAATGTCTACATTCGTGACATTGTCTTCAAAATGCAGATGCAGCAAGCAATTCAGAAAGCAGATGGTATGTTGGCCTTCATTGCAAGGGGATTTGAGTACTGGAGCAAAAATGCCTTGCTTCAATTATGCAAAACCTTGGTGAGATCTCACCTGGAGCATTGCGTACGTTTTTTGTCTTCTTATCTAAGGACGGATATGCGTGCCATAGAAAGAGTGCAATGGAGGTTCACCAGACTAATCCCTGGAAAGGTGGATTGTCTTATGAGGACAGATTGTAGAAATTGGGCATGCATTGTCCAGTGTTTCGATGAATGCGAGGTGATGTCATTGAACCTTATAAAATTCATACAGGACGTGACAGGATGGATGTGGATAAGATGTTTCCTCTGGCTGGTGAGTTTAGAACAAGGGGACACAGTCTCAGAATAAGGGATAGGACATTTACGACTGAGATGGGGAAGAATTTCATTACTCAAAGGATGATGAATCTCGACCCTAGAGGGCAGTTTAAGGTCAATCATTGAGCATGTTCAAGTCAGAAATCGTTATATGTCTGGACACTAATGAAATCAAGGGATCTGGGGAGAGTGGCGAAAAATGGCGTTGTGTTAGATGATCAGCCATAATCTGTTTGAATGGCGGAGCAGACTCGAGAGGCGGAATGGCCTACTCCTGCTCCTATGATCCCATGTTACTCTAAATAATTGCCTGTTCTACAAAGCATTATGAAAGCACTCTATACATGTTGCATTTTCCTATTATGAGCAGTTTGTAGTATTACCATTGAGATCGGGGTGTGTAAATGGTCCATGATTACCAAACCATTTGAAATAGCAAAACTAGTGGTGAGTCATTATCTCATTCAGCACCAGACTCCCTGTGCTGTACACTAAAACGGAATCTTTAATCTCTTTCAGTACAGCAACCCCTGCGCCATACAGTGGTGGATCATTAACACCGTTCCATTTTGTTTTTGCAGGATCTTACTGTGTGAAATTCTGCTGCTCATTTTCTTATAGTCACACAGTGAATGCACTTCAAATGCTTTTGATCAGCTGTCACTTGCGTTGGGACGACCTGTGTTTCAACCCTCTCAATTCTAGATCCTTCTGTCCCATATGACATGCATGTTTATGTCTTCCTCTTCTTGGATACCCTGTCCAGTGCATCAAACGTCTTTAATCGTCGGAGGCAAACTCACCACGCTGGAAATGGTGGTTGTTTCATACTATCTGTTGATCCTACTGCAATTTTGCTTTCCATCCAGACAGCCTTTGTATTCTGCGATGGGAGAAACCAAACACGTTCTGCAAATGAGTTTAATGTGGAACCAGCTGAGAGAGTTCAGTTTGAGCTCAGACAGATGATGAAAGGCATGTGGTTAGGAGATGATCTGCAAGATTTTGCACCCTGGAAGCAGCAACTGATGCGAATCAAAGGCTGTGGTTTCCAAACTGTTTGCCTGACTCAAGCAATGCATCACCTGTCAGATGTGGCTGATGTGGTCGCACTCTCGCCTCCCAGGCAGAAGGTCGTGGTTGCTGACCGCACTTGGCCTTGACAATAGCTGAAGTTGACACCTCGGGTACTGCACTGAGTGAAGACTTGCATTTCTAAAGCGCCGTTCATGATGTCACACTATCCTTCACAGACAATGAACCATGTTTTGAAGTGCAGTCACTGTTATAATATCGGGTGCGCTGCAGCCATTTCGGGCACAGTAAGATCCCACCAAAAGCAATGTGATCAAGTGCAGATAACCTGTTTGCTGTGATGTGGGCTGATGCTGCTCTCACATGCGTTCAAGTGTTCAAAAGAAGGAATTGTCCTCCGCACAAGATCGGGGGGCAGGTTGTTCAACCTTGCCTGTCGAAGAGCAAAGACCAAAGTACGGAAAGTCCTCATCAGGGAACTCCTCTTTGCTGACGATGCTGCATTAACATCTCACTCTGAGGAGTGTCTGCAAACTCTCATCGACAGGATTGCGGCTGCCTGCAACGAATTTGGCCTAACCATCAGCCTCAAGAAAACGAACATCATGGGACAGAACGTCAGAAGTGCTCCATCCATCAATATCGGCGACCACGCTCTGGAAGTGGTTCGAGAGTTCACCTACCTAGGCTCAACTATCACCAGTAACCTGTCTCTAGATGCAGAAATCAACAAGCGCGTGGGACAAGCTTCCACTGCTATGTCCAGACTGGCCAAGAGAGTGTGGGAAAATGGCGCACTGACACGGAACACAAAAGTCTGAGTGTTTCAAGCCTGTGTCCTCAGTACCTTGCTGTACGGCAGAGAGGCCTGGACAATGTATGTCAGCCAAGAACGATGCCTCAATTCATTCCATCTTCGCTGACTCCGGAGAATCCTTGGCATCAGGTGGCAGGACCATATCTCCAACACAGAAGCCCTCGAGGCGGCCAACATCCCCAGCTTATACACCCTACTGAGCCAGTGGCGCTTGAGATGGCTTGGCCATGTGAGCCGCATGGAAGATGGCAGGATCCCCAAAGACACGTTGTACAGCGAGCTCGTCTCTGGTATCAGACCCACCGGCCGACCATGTCTCTGCTTTAAAGATGGCTGCAAACGTGACATGAAGTCCTGTGACGTTGATCACAAGTCATGGGAGCCAGTTGCCAGTGATCGCCAGAGCTGGCGGGCAGCCATAAAGGCACGTCTAAAGTGTGGTGAGTCAAAATGACCTAGCAGTTGGCAGGGAAAACGACAGAAGCGCAAGGGGAGAGCCAACTGCATAACAGCCCTGACAATCAATTTTATCTGCAGCACCTGTGGAAGAGTCTGCCACTGGAGAATTGGCCTTTATAGACATTCCAGGCACTGCCCCACAGACCACTGACCACCTCCAGGCGCTTACCCATAGTGTCACGAGAGAAGGAGGCCAAAGAAGAAGAAAGAGAAGAAGGATTGAAGGAGAAATATTTATAAGGCAACCACTGAGAACAAGATTGTTATTTCACCAGTGACTGTGATCGCTTACTGACTTTGGCTCCTGTTCGGATAACAAGTTGATTTCAAAATTCTTGCCCCGTTTTGAAATTTCCTCCATGCTCTTGCCCCTCTCTATCCCTGTTGCCTCTTCCAGCCCAACGCAGCTCTACGATCTCTGCCCTCCTCCAATTCTGACCTCTTGAGCATTTCCAATTTTAGTCACTTCCAATATTGGCGCCCATGCCTGAAGCTGCCTGGGCCCGAAGCATTGAAATTCCCGCATAAACCAATGCACACTCCGTTAAAACTGAGCTCTTTGACCAAACAGTTAGTCACTTGCCTGAGAAGGCAGATGGACCTCAGTTTATCATCGTGTCATAATGGCATTTCCAACAGTGCTGCAGTCCCTCAGTGCATCACCAGAGTGTAACCTAGATTTTGGGGCTTATTTCTCTTGAGTGGGAGCTTGAATCCACAAGCTTCTGACTGATAGTTGAGTGTTACTGTGCCACAGCAGAAAGGCGAGTTATTGTTTGTAGGAAATGCAGTTGCTGGAAATCTGAAATAAAAACAAGAAATACTGCAAATACTCAGCAGGTCTGGCAGCATCTGTGGAGAGAGAAGCAGAGTTAACGTTTCAGGTCAGAATATTGTTTGTATTGTGAAGAATCGTGGTGGGGAGATGAGGATAAAATCGCACCGTGGTAACAGGGCCCTCTGTTTCCCCAATCCCATTATGTCAGAATCAGAGCTTGCTGAAGGCTTAGGGAAAATATATTCTAGCAATTATTCACTCCCAGAGATGTATCAACCATACAAGACACGGCCCCGATAACTGGTTAAATGGATAGACAACACTCAAAGAACAAAGAACAAAGAACATTTCAGCACAGGAACAGGCCCTTCGGCCCTCCAAGCCTGCGCCGATCCAGATCCTCTATCTAAACCTGTCGCCTATTTTCTAAGGGTCTGTATCTCTTTGCTTCCTGCCCATTCATGTATCTATCTAGATACATCTTAAAAGACGCTATCGTGCCCGCGTCTACCACCTCCGCTGGCAATGCGTTCCAGGCACCCACCACCCTCTGCGTAAAACACTTTCCACGCATATCCCCCCAAAACATTTCCCCTCTCACTTTGAACTCGTGACCCCTAGTAATTGAATCCCCCACTCTGGGCAAAAGCTTCTTGCTATCCACCCTGTCTATACCTCTCATGATTTTATACACCTCAATCAGGTCCCCCCTCAACCTCCGTCTTTCTAATGAAAATAATCCTAATCTACTCAACCTCTCTTCATAGCTAGCGCCCTCCATACTAGACAACATCCTGGTGAACCTCCTCTGCACCCTCTCCAAAGCATCTACATCCTTTTGGTAATGTGGCGACCAGAACTGCACGCAGTATTCCAAATATGGCCGAACCAAAGTCTTAGACAACTGTAACATGACCTGCGAACTCTTGTACTCAATACCCCGTCCGATGAAGGAAAGCATGCCGTATGCCTTCTTGACCACTCTAATGACCTGCGTTGCCACCTTCAGGGAACCTGAACCTCCATTGACATGAACACCCAAATCTCTCTGCACATCAATTTTCCCCAGGACTTTTCCATTTACTGTTTAGTTCACTCTTGAATTGGATCTTCCAAAATGCATCACCTCTCATTTCCCGGATTGAACTCCATCTGCCATTTCTCTGCCCAACTCTCCAATCTATCTATATTCTGCTGTATTCCCTGACAGTCCCCTTCACTATCTGCTACTCCAACAATCTTAGTGTCGTCTGCAAACTTGCTAATCAGACCACCTATACTTTCCTCCAAATCATTTATGTATATCACAAACAACAGTGGTCCCAGCACGGATCCCTGTGGAACACCACTGGTCACACGTCTGCATTTTGAGAAACTCCCTTCCACTGCTACTCTCTGTCTCCTGTTGCCCAGCCAGTTCTTTATCCATCTAGCTAGTACACCTTGGACCCCATGCCACTTCACTTTCTCCATCAACCTACCATGGGGAACCTTATCAAACGCCTTACTGAAGTCCATGTATATGATATCTACAGATCATCCCTCATCAATCAACTTTGTCACTTCCTCAAAGAATTCTATTGAGTTGGTAAGACATGACCTTCCCTGCACAAAACCATGTTGCCTATCACTGCTAAGCCCATTTTCTTCCAAATGGGAATAGATCCTATCCCTCAGTATCTTCTCCAGCAGCTTCCCTACCACTGACGTCAGGCTCACCGGTCTATAATTACCTGGATTATCCCTGCTACCCTTCTTAAACAAGGGGACAACATTAGCAATTCTCCGGTCCTCTGGGACCTCACCCATGTTTAAGGATGCTGCAAAGATATCTGTTATGGCCCCAGCTATTTCCTCTCTCGCTTCCCTCAGTAACCTGGGATAGATCCCATCCGGACCTGGGGACTTGTCCACCTTAATGCCTTTTAGAATACCCAACACTTCCTCCCTCCTTATGCCAACTTGACCTAGAGTGATCAAACATCTATCCCTAACCTCAACATCCCTCATGTCCCTCTCCTCGGTGAATACCGATGCAAAGTACTCGTTTAGAATCTCACCCATTTTCTCTGAATCCTTTGCTCCTGTACTTGATACTGGTATCTAAAGCATGCAGTGCAGAAAAAGTCCCAGATGTCATTTTGTGCCTGGCTGATTTCAGGGCGGTAATATCTATTCGGTTCAAGCTGTGGCTCTGATGCACCATACAGTTCAATAGCACGACCAGCCATAAAAATGCAAGCAAGACACTGGGGTTTATTCCTAGAGGAATAATATTTGAAAGTAGATACATTTTGTGATACAGTTGTGATACACTTGATGCATTGAGCATAGTTTTGACCTCCTTATCAGAGAAAGGATGCAGAGGCACTGCCAAGGCGTGAAAAGGATTCACAGAGATGACACCAGAACAGTGAGGTTATAATGATCAGGGGAGATTGAGCAGGTTGGGTAAAGAAGAGTGCTGATAGCCAGCCTCATAGAGATCTTCAAAATAAAGGGCTTTGATAGAGTAGATATAAGGGAGATGTTGCCACTTGTGGGGAGTCCAAATCTGAGGGGGGCAGTGGGGGAGGGGAGGGGGGAAGGTTGACATTAATGTAAAATCGTCACGAATAGATCAAATAAAGAATTCAGAAAGTATTGTTGCAGCCTGAGAGTGCTCAGCTGATGAAATTTGGAGCAGCTGAGGAGAATAGCTTAGATGAATTAAAGAGGTGCGTGTCTGGGGTGGGGTGGGTGGGGCGGCTTTCGGTAAACACATGAGCTAGAGAGGAAATCAAGATGTGCTGATAGGGTGAGGTGAAGAGGGATGACAGCAGGCTTGTGTGGAGCATAGTCACCAACATAGACCAGTTCAACCGAACAGCCTGCTTCTGTGAATTGTATTCTATGTTCGATTTCGTCGACTGAGGACTGTCTATTGAGGAATAGCACAGTTATCAAGCGATCCTTTCGGGAAAGGAGAGGGGAAGAAACACTTTTGGAAATGAGAGAATGACAACTCTTTTTTTTATATTGCAACAGACTTGCGGTTTGGAGCCAGCTCACTGGAACTCGCTGTTCCTCTAAGAAGGGTATTTTTAAAATCAGAATGGAATGGTTTCCTCCTGGCTTGTGCTATTTCCTGAAACCTCCTGAACTCCACTCGAACATTGATGTGTTTTTTTTTGAACATTACAGCGCAGTACAGGCCCTTCGGCCCTCGATGTTGCGCCGACCTGTGAAACCATCTGACCTACACTATTCCATTTTCATCCATCTGTCTATCCAATGACCACTTAAATGCCCTTAAAGTTGGCGAGTCTACTACTGTTGCAGGCAGGGCGTTCCACGCCCCTACTACTCTCTGCGTAAAGAAACTACCTCTGACATCTGTCCTATATCTTTCACCCCTCAACTTAAAGCTATGTCCCTTCGTGTTTGCCATCATCATCCGAGGAAAAAGACTCTCACTATCCACCCTATCTAACCCTCTGATTATCTTGTATGTCTCTATTAAGTCACCTCTCCTCCTCCTTCTCTCTAACGAAAACAACCCCATGTCCCTCAGCCTTTCCTCATAAGACCTTCCCTCCATACCAGGCAACATCCTAGTAAATCTCCTCTGCACCCTTTCCAAAGCTTCCACATCCTTCCTATAATGCGGTGACCAGAACTGCACGCAATACTCAAGGTGCAGCCTCACCAGAGTATTGTACAGCTGCATCATGACCTCGTGGCTCCGAAACTCGATCCCCCTACTAATAAAAGCCAACACACCATATGCCTTCTTAACAGCCCTATTAACCTGGGTAGCAACTTTCAGGGATTTATGTACCTGGACACCAAGATCTCTCTGCTCATCGACACCACCAAGAATCTTCCCATTAGCCCAGTACTCTGCATTGCTGTTACTCCTTCCAAAGTGAATCACCTCACACCTCTCCGCATTAAACTCCATTTGCCATCTCTCAGCCCAGCTCTGCAGCTTATCTATGTCCCTCTGTACCCTACAACACACTTCGACACTATCCACAACTCCACCGACCTTCGTGTCATCTGCAAATTTACTAACCCACCCTTCTACACCCTCATCCAGGTCATTTATAAAAATGACAAACAGCAGTGGCCCCAAAACAGAACCTTGCGGTACACCACTAGTAACTAAACTCCAGGATGAACATTTGCCATCAACCACCACCCTCTGTCTTCTTTCAGCTAGCCAATTTCTGATCCAAAGCTCTAAATCACCTTCAACCCCATACCTCCGTATTTTCTGCAATAGCCTACCGTGGGGAACCTTATCAAACGCCTTACTGAAATCCATATACACCACATCCACGGCTTTACCCTCATCCACCTGTTTGGTCACCTTCTCGAAAAACTCAATAAGGTTTGTGAGGCACGACCTATCTTTCACAAAACCGTGCTGACTATCGCAAATGAACTTATTCTTTTCAAGATGATTATAAATCCTATCTCTTATAACCTTTCCCAACATTTTACCCACAACCGAAGTAAGGCTCACAGGTCTATAATTACCAGGGCTGTCTCTACTCCCCTTCTTGAACAAGGGGACAACATTTGCTATCCTCCAGTCTTCCAGCACTACTCCTGTCGACAATGACCACATAAAGATTAACAACAACGGCTCTGCAATCTCCTCCCTGGCTTCCCAGAGAATCCTAAGATAAATCCCATCTGGCCCAGGGGACTTATCTATTTTCACACTTTCCATTGATGGTTGATGGTTGATTTTCCACTTCAGAGTTGAAGACTTACAGATTAAATTTCAGGCACCGTTCTTGTTTCGGCGACCACCTCCTTCCCTCTAGGCCTATGATTTCTCAACGTAACTTCCCATTTATTAACTCCTCTCTTTCAGTTTTCTTCTGATGGCCATACTCATCTGTTTGGTGACTGCAGCCTAGCAAGGAGAACAGAAACTCTGATTTGTTTTCAGTCAAAATCTGCTATCCCCAGATACTTCTGAAGGACATTCTCTGCTCAGACTGTTAACTGTCACAGTCCACCTGCACAGGGACCAGCCACTCTGGGAGTGACAGTAGCATGTTTATGCAAGAACAGGTAAGAGACAATTTATTGGCCCTTGTGCTTGTTTGAGGAAAGTGCCCTGTTTTGTCTTTTCACAATACCAGGGCGGCTGTGAAACTCATTTGTCATGCTGACAGGTGCTGTGCCATTTTCTATCCAGATTGCCACTTTCCTTTGAGCGTCTGCACTGTTTCTCGTTATTGTGCCTGCATCATGTTTGTTGTCCAATGATTCTGCCTTCATTATGTGCCAGTGGCTTATGTGTTGGTTTCTGTATGTTACTGGGTGCACCAGCCCCCGTGTGCAGCAAGGTAGCAGTGACTGCTCCATACTTATCTTTTTCAGGCTTGCTGCTTTACGGTGTCTCAAAGCTGAAGCGAAACCGAACAGAGGTGAAACACTTTTCACAGTGCAAACGTTCGTCCAACTTTGTGAAAGAATTCCTGTGACCGAGAGGGATCCAGATGGGTTTGCCCTGGGCTTTTGCGTTACTTTGTAAGTATCTCTATTCACTATGAATTCGATTAAAATTCTGTAAATAACACTTCTGTCACTTGAATCGTACATTGCATCAAGCATCAGAATCAAATGCAGAATGGGAACAGAAATGTAATTTAGTTTTCGAAAAAGAACCCCTGGTCTCGTTGCAAAAAAAGTGCTCGGTGAACCATAATTATTCAGGCACAGCCGAAATAGGAATGAGGGACTGGATAAGTCAGCAGTGGATAAGTTGTGTCAGTGGGAAGAGTGTCTGAACCGGGCAGAATCTAAGAGGAAAGTTTGGTCCACTTGTAAAACAAGGCAAATGGGATTTGTGCATTTTGAGTCTGTGCCAGTGTGTAAACATGTTTGTGTGTGTGTGTATGTGTGTGTGTGTGTGTCTTTAGCAGGTGTGGTGGACAGCCAAGCAGGAGAACCAAGAGCGGAAAGCATGTACTGCTATCATTGTCTTTTACAAGTCACAGGCTGTGTCATGGTGCCTCTGATGAATGATGGGCGGAGATTTGGAAACCATAGATTGATACACTGCAGAACGAGTCCACTCGGCCCATTGTGCCTGTTCTGGCTCTTTGAAAATTCCATTTAATTAGTCCCCCAAACCCCCCCACCCCGCTCCTTAAACAGGGCCTCGCAAGCATTTACCCCACATGCATTTATCCAACTCCCTTTCAAAATATTATTTTTAAATTGCTTCTACCACTGTTTCAGGCAGGGTATTCCGGGTCATACCAATCCAATCGGTGTTTTATTTCCTCATGTTGTTCCTGGATGTTTTGTCAATTAACTTAAACTTGTGTTCTCTAGTTACCAACACCTTTATCACAATTTCTCCTTATTTGCTCTAGCAAAACGCATCCTGATTTTAAACACCTGGATCAAATATCGGCATAACCTGATGGGTTTCCATGACAATAATACCAGTTAAAATGGTCTCACCACGTGACTGAAATATTTCATTCTGAGTGCCATTCTGTTAAAGATCATCTGCACTCTCTCTAAGGCAATGACATCCTACCCAAAGTGTGTGCCCAGAATTGCATTTGGCCCATATCCAGCGCTTTATAAAGGATTAGCAGAACCTCTTTATTTGTGTCCTCCATGTTCCTGTTTCTAAAATCTGAATGCTTTTTTTACAACCTCCTCACCTTGCCCTGCCACCTTCACAGACGTATATTCACATACCAATTACTCTCTTTTCCTGCACCCGCTTTAAATTTGTAACATGTAGGTTATCTTGTCTCCTCTCATTAGTCCTTATTCACACTTTGTGCATAAATTTCGTTGACTTTATATCTTTCACTTTCAGCAGTTTAGCTATATACTCTTGATGGCTGTCACAATCTACCCCTGTTTACAACCTTTCCCATTCGTATGCCACATGAAAGATTTGAAATTACGTCTTGCATATCTAATCCAGGACAAACATATTATATATATAAATATCATACCTGCATGTGTGTGTGTGTGTCTATTATATGTAAAGGAGCAGAGGTCCCGGCACCAATTGCTGGTAAACACCAATGCACACTTCTATCCAATCGGATCTCTGCCTTCTGTCTTTGAACCAATGCTATATCGCAGAAGCCACTGCCCCTTTAATCCCAACGTGCTGCAATTTTGCTAACATGTCTACATGTGTTATCAAACTCGTTCTGAACGCCGATAAACACGTCATCAATCACACCACCCTTATTAATTTCCCCTATTACTTTATTAAGCAACTCAGTTAAATTATTAAAACTGCATTTGCCATCGGACTGCAATGTTAATGCGTATGTTTCCAAGTGACAAATCATCTTGTCCAGGATTATTACCTCTAAAGGTTTCCTCACCGAGCTGAGGTTGATTGGCCTGGAATTTCCACCTTTATTCTTCTCCCCTGCATGAACAGGGGTGTAACACTGGAAATCTTTCAGTCCTCTGACAATAATAACATACCTAAGGAGATTTGGGGGACTGTGACCAATGCCTCTCTATTTGTTGCCCTCATCAGGCAAGGATGCCTCCATCTGGGCCGGGTGTATTTCCTAACTAGTGCACTGCCAATCCTTTAATTTCCTCTTTAAAGATTGTCATCCAATCCATTTTTTCTACAACCTTCTCCATTACTAAAACACTGGCACCATCTTGTTCTTTATTGCAGAAAGAGGCAAAATATTAATTTTGTACGTCAGCCATGCTTTGTCTCTCCAGAGGAAGATATGCTGATTTGTCCTTTGACTGCAACTTTAGCAGTTCTGCTGAGAAAGTCTTTCTAGTTCCCTTTTATGATGCTGACCAATCTATTCTCCTACACAGTTTTGCTTCATTCTTGACTTCTCCTTTGTATGCGTGTATTCATCTTGGTTCTCTACACTTAATTCTGAAACTGATATATAACATAAGCTTCCCCTTTATGTTTAATTTTAATCTTTATTTCTTCATTCGTCCAGGGAACGTCAGCATTGGACGTTGTTCTTTTCCCCTTCGTGGAAATGTGTCTTGTATGTTCCTGATCTATCTCCTCTTTGAATGCCTCACTTACTGGTTAAAATGGCAATCTTCGATTCCAATCCAACTGGGCAAGTTCCTTTTTCAACCCACTTGAAATTATCCCTCTTCCAATTGAGCATTTCCAACTTTGATTTTTATTTTCGCTTTTCCATAACTAGACCAAACCGAATGACTTTGTAATCATTGTTTCCCAAATTCCCTCCCGCTAAAACGTGCAGCATTTGCCCCAACTAATTGCTCAGGCATTGATAGAGCAATGCTTCCTTCCTCGTTGTGTTGGACACATACTGATAAGAAATTTCCCTAACATTCATTTTAATAATTTCTCCTGCTCTTTTCCCTTTACATTTTTACGAATGTCTATTTTAGGATAATTAAAGAACCCCATTGCCACTGTTCTAGAGTGCTTGTTTCTTTCTGTAATGTGTCTGAATGTCTATTTCTCTGTCTACTTCGCACTATTTGGTAGCTTATGGTATATGCCCAGCAACCTAATAGCATCTTGAGTTTCCTTATTTTCAAGCAGATATATTGTATCCCTGGACCCTGAAGTACATCATCCTTTTCCAGTTCCGAGGCAGTATCATTGACCACTGCTGCCACACCTTCATTTTTTCTCTTCCCGTCTTTCCTCAATACGTTGCAGTCAGGAATATCAAGTGCCGCTCCATTGCTTGGTTTAGCCAGTTCACTATCGTTGCCATTACAACATAATCCCATATGGCTACTTGTGCCTCCATCTTGCCAACTATATTTATCACGTTGTATAAGCATTTATGCATGTTAGTATGTTTTGCACTTCCTCCCTGGCTGATGAAGCTCAGAAGAGAAAGAATTTATTTCGTCAAAGGTTTGTCAATCTTTGAATTCCCTACCCCAGAGTGCTGTGCATTCTCAGTCAATGAGAATATTCAAGGCGGAGATAGATTTTTGTCTCGAGAGGAATCAAGTGATACTGGAAATGGGCAGGCAAATGGAATTGAATTCAAAGATCAGCCATGATATTATTGAATGGTGGAGCAGGCTTGAGGGGGCATATGACCTATGCCTGCTCCTATTTCTCAAGTTATTATTGTCCCTCCCATTTCAGAAGTACTCTCCATTAACATAACGTTTTAGATATGTCTTTGAATTTCATAAACAGAAACTGTTTTAAGTATTGTTTGCAACTCCCTGTTCCCTGTGCACCTTCTAGTTTATTTCTAATGTTTCGTGCTAGTCCACCTCCTATTGCCTAGTTAGATTGAACCCTGCCCAAATGCACAAGTTAGCCTTCCTTCAAGGGCATTTGTTAACCCTTTGGAGGTGCAACCCATCTATCTTATATATATCCCACCTGCCCCAAAAGTGATTTCATTGACCCAGGGATCTGAAGCCCTTCCTTCTGTGTCATTTCTCCTGCCATATGTTATTGTGCATTATCTTATGTTTTCTATTGAGTAGCATATGGCACTGGGAGTAATTCAGGCATTACTATCTTTGAGGTCGTATTCTTAACCTGCTCCCCAGATCCTGAAACTCTGTTTGTAGGACCTGCACACATTTCCTACCTAAGTCATTACTTCCAGCATGGAACACAACCTCTGGCTTTTCCTCTACCTCCCATGAACTCGCCTCCTGACTCCCAAAGGCCTGTCCACCATCTACAAGGCACAAGTCAGGAGTTTGATGAAATTCTCTCCACTTGCCTGGAAAGATTGACCCCTCCAACAACACACAAGAAGCTCGACGCCATCCAGGACAAAGCAGCCCGTTTGATTGGCACCCATCCACAAACATTGACTCCTTCCACCACTGACACACAGTGGCAGCAGTGTGTACCATCTAAAGATACACTGCAGCAATGCACCAAGTCTCCTTCGACAGCACCTATAAGTTTAGTTAACTATTCCCTTCACTTAATGCACTATTCATGTAATTTTAGTTTAATGTGATTCAAATCTTCCGAATTGCTGATGATTAATTTATCTGTTTAATTATTTAATGTTTTCCTTTGGTTTAATTTGGTTAAAACCGCGACCCCTCTCTGCACAGAATTCCCACTCTCACCAAATTCAGGTTGAAATAAAATTTCAACATCTGCTTTGGTAGGATTCGAAGTCATGTCCCCAGAGCATTAACCTGGGTTCTGGATTAATAGTCTAGTGACGTTACCACTACGCCACTGCCTCCCTCATATCCCTTGTTGTCTTTGATATCTAGAAATCTATCAATTTCTGTGTTAATATGCTCAATGACTGAGCTTCCACAGCCATCTGGGGCAGAGAATTTCAAAGATTCACCACACTCTGAGTGAAGAAGTTCGTCCTCATCTCAGTTTTAAATGGCCTGCCCATTATTCTGAGATGGTATCATTTGGTTTTAGACACCCCCATCCCCCAGCCAGGGGAAACAACCTTCCTTCATTTACCTAGTCGAGCTCTGAAAGAATTTTGGATGCTTCAATGAGATCACCTCTCATTCTTCGAAACTCGAGAGAATATTGGCCCAATCTTTTCAATATCGCCACATAGGATAATCCCGCCAAGTCAGGGATCAGTCTGGGGAACCTTAGTTGCATTCCCTCTGTAGCAAATATATCCGTTCTCAGGGAAGGATAATAAAATTGTATACAATACTCCAGTTGCGGTCTGACCAATCCACTGTACAAGGTTTCCTTACTCCTATACTGAAATCCGCTTGCAATAAAGGCCAACGTATCATTGTCTTTCCCAGTTGCTTGCTGGAAATTCATGCTTCAGTGACTTATGAAGAAGGGAACCCAGGTCCTTTTGGACATCAATACTTCCCAATCTCTCACCATTTAAGAAATGTTGGGCATTTCTGTTTTTTTAACCAAAGTGGATCACTTCGCATTTCTCCACATTAAATTCCATCAGCCACGCTTTGCAAGCGTGACATGAAGGACGTACATGTTGACTGTCGCAACTGGGAGTCACTAGTTGGGGACAGAGGAAAATAGCGACATCCTATGTACTGGTGCGCACTGCCACGTGGATCAGTTGCGACAGTAGCTTGGCAACAGGCGCCATGGTTCAGAACAATAACTCAGGGCATCACTTGGCAGCTTCACGTGAGGCACCTGTGGCAGAACTTGCCTCTCAAGGATTGGCCTTTACAGCCATCAGCAAAGGTGCTCCAAGAAGACACCTTACCTTGGTGGATTGTTTTCTGCGTGTCCTTCATCATTCATAGATGAAAGCATCCCAACCAGCCTTGATTCAACTTCAGTGGATACTTATCCTAAGTACAAATTGACCTTTTCACAATGCCAGCAGAGCACGTTAATGTAAGTGTCCTGGTTTTGTTACTGATGGTATCTTAACTTTTTGGGATATCTTATTGACACAATTTAAAGTGTTGTCTCTGAGACTTAAATTTTGGAGAAGTGGTCTGCTGTGAGCTAAGTCTGTAACTATAATTGTCCCTCACCCACCTCCAGGCTAGTTTTTCTTTATTTTGTTATTTATTCTTTCATGGAATGTGGGCGTCTCTGACAAGACCAACATTTGTTGCCTATCCCCAGTTGCCATTGACAACTGAGTGGCTTGCTAAGCCATTGCAGAGGGCAGTTGAGTCAACCGATATCAACAGATATCTTTGCAGCATCCTTAAAAACGTGTGAGGTCCCAGAGGACCGGAGAATTGCTAATGTTGTCCCCTTGTTTAAGAAGGGTAGCAGGGATAATCCAGGTAAATATAGACCGGTGAGCCTGACATCAGTGGTAGGGAAGCTGCTGGAGAAGATACTGAGGGATAGGATCTATTCCCATTTGGAAGAAAATGGGCTTATCAGTGAAAGGCAACATGGTTTTGTGCAGGGAAGGTCATGTCTTACCAACTTAATAGAATTCTTTGAGGAAGTGACAAAGTTGATTGATGAGGGAAGGGCTGTAGATGTCATATACATGGACTTCAGTAAGGCGTTTGATAAGGTTCCCCATGGCAGGCTGATGGAGAAAGTGAAGGCGCATGAGGTCCAAGATGTACTAGCTAGATGGATAAAGAACTGGCTGGGCAACAGGAGACAGAGAGTAGCAGTGGAAGGGAGTTTCTCAAAATGCAGACGTGTGACCAGTGGTGTTCCACAGGGATCCGTGCTGGGACCACTGTTGTTTGTGAAATACATAAATGATTTGGAGGAAAGTATAGGTGGTCTGATTAGCAAGTTTGCAGACGACACTAAGATTGGAGGAGTAGCAGATAGTGAAGGGGACTGTCAGAGAATACAGCAGAATATAGATAGATTGGAGAGTTGGGCAGAGAAATGGCAGATGGAGTTCAATCAGGGCAAATGCAAGGTGATGCATTTTGGAAGATCCAATTCAAGAGTGAACTAAACAGTAAATGGAAAAGTCTTGGGGAAAATTGATGTAGAGAGAGATTTGGGTGTTCAGGTCCATTGTTCCCTGAAGGTGGCAACGCAGGTCAATAGAGTGGTCAAGAAGGCATACGGCATGCTTTCTTTCATCGGACGGGGTATTGAGTACACGAGTTGGCAGGTCATGTTACAGTTGTATAAGACTTTGGTTCGGCCACATTTGGAATACTGCGTGCAGTTCTGGTCGCCACATTACCAAAAGGATATGGATGCTTTGGAGAGGGTGCAGAGGAGGTTCACCAGGATGTTGCCCGGTATGGAGGGCGCTAGCTATGAAGAGAGGTTGAGTAGATTAGGATTATTTTCATTAGAAAGACGGAGGTTGAGGGGGGACCTGATTGAGGTGTACAAAATCATGACAGGTATAGACAGGGTGGATAGCAAGAAGCTTTTTCCCAGAGTGGGGTTTCAATTACTGGGGGACACGAGTTCAAAGTGAAAGAGGAAAAGTTTAATGGGGATATGCGTGGAAAGTTCTTTATGCAGAGGGTGGTGGGTGCCTGGAATGCGTTGCCAGTGGAGCTGGTAGATGCGGGCACGATAGCGTCTTTTAAGATGTATCTAGACAGATACATGAATGGGCAAGAAGTAAAGAGATACAGACCCTTAGAAAATAGGCGACATGTTTAGATAGAGGATCTGGATCGGCGCAGGCTTGGAGGGCCGAAGGGCCTGTTCCTGTGCTGTAATTTTCTTTGTTCTTTGTTTTTAACCACATTGCTGTGGGTCAGGAGTCGCACGTAGGCCAGACCAGGTAATGGCGGCAGATTCCCTCCCCCAAAGGACATGAGTGAACCAGATGTATTTGAACAACAATGAGCAATGGTTTCATGGTCACCAGCACCGAGACTAGATTTCAATTCCAGATGTATTATTTGAATTTAAATTCCACCAACTGCCATGGTGGGATTTGATTGGAACTGTTGCCCCCGAGCATTAGCCTCGACAGCTTGATTGCTAAGCCAATGACACTAGCACTAAGCCACTACTTCCTCGGGATGGGTAATTCACCCTGCGTAGCAGATTAAACTGATTATTACCAATTTTTGTGTCGAAAGTTTGGCAAGACAGCGTTGATTCTCATTTATTCCATTCAGCAGCAGAAACACACAACCTTTGCTCAAAGATCAATATGTGCATTTCAGCAAGATCAATTAAGAAATATAGTTTAACTCATCATTTGTTCTTCTTTGTCAACCTAAGATCAGGCCAACTCAATGGAATCCTGTATATTACATTTCTGTGTCTATTTTTTCCCCAGTGGAACTGATGCTTCAAGCGACAGCACAAGGTATGTTGAATTGAAAACATGCTACGACTTCTAACAAGCTTTTATGCAACTGCACGATAGCTTCAATCCGTCAGTATCATCAGCAACTGCCTTCTGCTCGGAATTGAGCAACATGACTCGTCTCAGTTAAGGAACAAGTTGCAAGTTGAGATTTCTGTACTTGTTGATTGATAATCTATGTTTGCTTATTGACACGTATTTTGCGATGCTGAAATGGTTTTCATATCAATACTAACATGCTCTTTTAGAAGTTACAACAGCCCTGTATGGACAACTGTTAAAGGTGAACATAGAGATACACATAACTAGAAGACCCCGACTGAGGTCATCATGTTAGTCCCAACTTTCAAGAACATAAACCAATTCCTAGTTTACATTCCTCAGTTATTTTGTAATTTCACAACATGTGTGGCCACCTGTCTCTTGTGGACTTCTGTAGATAGTTATTTCTAAAGGTACACTGGTCACTGTGAATTAGTAGAAGAGTCTCGGCCCTTGTGCCAATGCTGGCGCTCTTCACGGATGTGTTAATGCATAATGGAGTTAGGGGTACTTACTGAAGCAATGCTAGAAAAAACCTTGTAGAATATAAATCTGCCCATAGTGTATGAGCAAATAAACCTTGTATTTGTGTGCATGTCCTGTCAATGTATCTTGCTTTCCAGTGTCACATCTATGTCACATTTTGAGTGGGTTTTTTTTGCATTATTAGTATCTACAGACCTTATTTGATTCTACATATAAATTCTTTCTTTGGAACTTTAAGTACATCGCCCCTCATTGAACAGCAGCATCATCCTTGATCGATACTGTTACATCCCAAGCTCTGATTTTGTTTTCCATACTCCTCCGGTATACATTGCAGCCAGGAATGCTTAATTCCCATTCACACCCTTATTTATGCCAGGTTTCTGTTTTACCTGTGATACCATAACACACGTGGCAACCTCCACATGTAGCTCGTCATACTTATGTGTATGGTTCTTTGCAATGACACACATGCAAACACCATGCAAGTCCACCCAGCTTTTATCCCCCTGCATCTACTCAAAAACAGCAAAGGGAATAAATAGGAGCAGGAGTAGGCCAGTCGGCCCCTCCAGCCTTCTCTGCCATTCAGTACGATCGTGGCTGATCATCTACCTCAATACCACCTTCCCGTGTAATCCTCATAATCCCTGATCCCTTAACCACTGTCGCAAGATGTCCTGCCATGTTCAAAGATCTATGTGTATGTTTTCAGGTCCCTGGACACCATTTCTAACTGTGCTATTAAGAATATATTTCATTCCCCTATTACTTCTGTCAAAATGCATCACCTCGCACTTGTCAGTATTAAATTCCATTTAATACCTGTCTGCCCATTTTGCTAGCCTATCTATGTCCCGGGTAACAGGCGTCTTATATCATCCTCACTGCTTACCTCACCTCCACGTTTGGCGTCATCAGCAAATTTCAGGATTCTGCTCTCATCTTTAACCATAGGGACATCTCCCTGCATTATCCCCATATCCTTTCATTCCCTTCGTATCCAGAAACCTGCTGGGCTCCACATGAGCTCCGCACAGAACGTTACAAAGCTGTAACATAACTGGAATCCCGTTGTATTTCAGCCTCTTTGGCTGAAATTCAACATTCCACTAACGTTTGTAGTTAAAACTCGTTTCATTTGGAAGAGGTGAACTCTCCGCTGCTGTGTCTGAACTAACAAAGTATGTGTGGTTATTATTTAAGTTGTTATTGTATGCTCTGTTATTAATTTAGGTGATTTCCTTTCAACAGATCCTGATAAAGAAATGAAGATTGAGGCTGAACCGAAATTGTTGTGGCCGGGGCAAAGTCTATTGTTGACGTGCAAATTCTCATACCTTTTACAAGGTGAATTGATTTACTCCTTTTACCGAGAAGGTTCTCGTCTAACTAAGATCCGCTCCTCGAACAAGAGTGTGTCATTTAAAATGGAGCATGTTACCTTGGAGGATAATGGAAGGTATCGCTGTGAAGTACGCTTTGCTAAGTATCCCAGTGGACGTGTGTTCTCATCTGCCGACACGTCTGTGATGGTTAAAGGTTAGTGTTCTGATATATTATAAACAAACATCAATAATGTCATCACCCATTGGGGCTGAAATTCCCCTTCGGCGGTAAGATAAAAAGGAAACTGGTTTACACTTCACCAGATTTCATTTCCATTCAAGTCAATAGAAAAATAAAAGTGCAAAATAGGTGATGTTTTACACAACTGTCCATTGTCTTTACCAAACAGTTTGGCTAGATATTAACTTAGTTGATTAACCCAGAATTCTTCCACAGTGGATGATGAGGAGAAATGCCCAGGATTGTCCCCTGAACTTTTCTAATCTGAAGGATTAAAAATCGAACTTGCTCAAAGCCTCCTAAATGGCTGTTGTTCTTGATAGCTGGACTTAGATTTTCATGTTTCGAAGAAGGGTCACTTACCCGAAACGTTAACTCTGCTTCTCTTTCCACAGATGCTGCCAGACCTGCTGAGTGACTCCAGCATTTCTTGTTTTTGTTTCAGATTTCCAGCATCCGCAGTATTTTGCTTTTATTTTCATGTTTGCAACTGGGCTTGGAACTGGCGTTGCAAATCTGTCCCCAGTTCTCGATTTGCTCTTCCAATGATATTGCTTGAAATTGCCTGATTTGCATAATGACCCATCCACAGTGGTTGATCATCTCTATTGAGGACAGTTATAAACAGTCACTCTCAGATGAGAAATATGACTGCTCTGGAGCTGAATATTAGGTGCAGTGTACAACAGGCAACTGGTCCCATATCGTCAATTTTACAAGACTGCCCGAGGTGAATTTCTTTATATAATGGCCAATTCTATACTGCTGACTATGCCCTGTTCCTATGACAAATTCTACACATTTACCTGGCTCGATTTTTAACAAATGGTAATTGGTCTCAGCCACTGCCTCTGAAATACAGAATGATCATTAACAGTCATCTCCTTTCCCTCTGTACTAATTTCAGAAAGTCCAGTGAGGCTGTCTGTAGAACCTAAAACACAAAAGGATGGTGATACTATTACACTGAGATGTTGGTGCACGGATTTTCTTCTGCATTGCGGCGAACAATATGTCGTCTACAGAAACAACAGCTTTCTGGCTTCCATTTCTATGATTCCTGCCATTTATCGAATCCAAAAAGCTACCGTGATGGATTCTGGATGGTATCATTGTGTAGCTTCCAGCAACGATGAAGAATATACATCTAGAGTCGTGGAAATCACTGTCAAGAGTAAGTAAAGCACGTTTGGAGAGTGTGATCCAGGGTAAACATTGGTTTCGAGCAGTGGTACAGAACAAGTGGGTTCAGGAGTCCACTCCATGCAGCAGCTGATATTTAATTCCTTTGAGTGCAATGGAACTGAATCCATTCAATTTGTTCTCCCGAGAAATTGGTTCGATTGGGGTGATTTGTATTCTGACCGATCTGTGATTGTTGATCGCCAGTATTCAACTTTGTTCTGCCAAATGACCTCCTGTGTGATTAAATGTAATTCTAGGAGCAGGTTGCCACGGTTCAGTGTGCGTACTGTGAATGTCATACGAATGTTAGTGCAATATGATGAAGTCATGTTTTTAATGACACCATTTTGAGAAGTGTTGCTGATATGATTGGTGCCTTCAGGCTTTGTTATGTAGCCTGCAGCCGACAACAAAGCAAAATAACCGAATATAATGAATGATTACGGAAAAAATGGACATTATTTTACGTTCATAACTTTTAGTTTAACAATCAAACCAATATCAACGTACATTAAGCAAGAATTACCAGATAAATCACTGTCAAAATATTGCAAATTATACATTCCTTATCAGATACAACAAAGACGGATCACACGATTTACTGGGCAGTCTATTCCACCTGTGGGGCACCAAATGAGTGGCACACGGATATTCAAAACTCTGAAATTCCTCAGGTAGATCTCCAGATCCTGGCGCAAATTCCCAACTGACAGCTCTTCCCCTTTAATTCCAAAATCCACAGGAACAGTTTCGATTCAATCGAATGCAAATTCGATGGATTGCCTTCAGAAAGTAGTATTTTGTGTACAAGAGTGATTTGAGACATGGCTTTCATTGAGTGTCATATGACTGGGAGGAACAAGTGACTTTATAGAAAGTTAGAAAGATTTACAGCACAGATGGAGGCTATTTGGCCCATCATGTCCGCACAGGTCGAAAATGAGCAATCCAGTCCAATCCAATCTGCCGCCCATTGGTCCATAGACATAGTCAATAGTTATGGCACCTCAAATGCATAGCCAAAGGTTTTTATTTAATATGATGAGTGTTTACCACCCTTTCAGGAAGAGGGTTCAGGACCCCCACCACCCTCTGGATGAAGAAACAAAATCTTTGTCAACTCCTCTCTAAATCTAATGCCAATTACCTGGTGGCTACACTTTAAAGAACCCTATCATTTAATGTATATTTCCTTGCCTCGTTTGTCCTCCCCAAATTCATTACCTCGCTCTTGGCTGGTGTGGATGCCACTTGCCAGTTGACTGCCCCATGGCCTATCTCTTAATATCTTCCCGCAGTCTATAGCTTTCTCCCTCATTATAAACCACACCAGCATTTTTCATAACATTTGCAAACTTCTTTATCATTCTGCCTACATGTAAGTCTAAATCATTGATATACGATTTAGATTGATGGTTCTCAAAGCCCTGCAGCACTGGGGTTTCCTTCACCTCATGTTTGGGTCTGTTGTAAAGTACATTTTGGAAGTTGTTTGCTCTGGTTAGTAAACACCTCCATTATCCTGTTTCATGGGACTGCAAGTATAGCAGAAGGTGAAATGAATGAATTATGGTATTTTTACTCAAGCTATTCTAACGTTCCTGGTTTGTAGATGTTTGCATTTACATCTCCAGCGTGGGACTTGAACCCATAGCCCACTAATGCAGAGATAGCAGCACTACCAACTGATCCACGGTTGACACCAACAATAGACCACTGAAAACTGTTAGTTTTGGGTGAAAAACATTTGCTCAAATGATAGTCACTGCTCATGTTATGTCGCAGACACGTAATTTGCTGAATGTAAGTTATCCCCACTCTAAGTTATGACATGTTTATCCTACAGAAATTCCAGTCGCTAACACACAGCTGCATATCAACTCAAGCAGTGGCAAAATAACAGAAGGAAGCAACCTGACCCTCACGTGCTTAGTCACTGAAGGTTCTGCACCAATACAGTACACCTGGTACAGAGGAGAGACGGATTTCCACAACGAAACCTCATCCAGCAAAGCGGTTACTTACAAGATCTACCATTTCAATGAAAGAAACCAGGGCCAATACAGCTGCAGTGCTTATAATAATGCAGAAGGGAAGAATGTTGCCCTTCACAGCCGAGCATTTGAACTGATGGTTGAAGGTGAGACAAACCAACAATGAGAATCATTGCGATAACATAATTAATAAGTAATACTCATAGAGTTATTTATGACACAGAAGGAGGCCATTTGAGCCATCTAGTACATCTCGACTCTCCACGGAGTCAGTCACACTCCCTGACTTGATCGCTGTAGCCCTCAAGGCTATTTCTCTCAGGTGGCCATCCAACTTTCTTTCAAGCTATCGATCGTGTCTGCCTCCACCACCCTTGTGGGCAACGAGTTCCAGTTCTTTACCACCCGCTGCGTAGCCAAGTCCTTCCTCACATTCCCCATGCATCGCTTGACCAAAACGTTCACTCTTTGGCCCCTTGCCCTTGCACCATTTGTTATTGGGAACAGGTTTTCCTTGTCTAACTTATCTAAGCCTGTCATAATCTTGTACATGTCTATTAAATCTCTCATGAATCTCTTTTTTGTTGAGGAGGATATACCCAGCTTTTCCAACCTAACCCGACAACTAAAATCCTCCATCTCTGGAACCCTTCTGGTAAATCTCCTCTGCACCCTCTCAAGGACCCTCACATCCTTCCAGAAGTGTGGTGACTGGAAACTGGATGCAGTACTACAACGAGACCTATGTAGAGCTTTATAAGGGTTCTGCATAACTTCCCTGCTTTTGTATTCAATTCGATAGTGCCCATTTCAACTTATCACCAATATTTGACAACCCACTCAAGTGGAGAAAAAATTACAACACCAATCAACGTCATAAAAGGAGAACAGCGGGATGTAGTGAAGAAGAAAGCATTAATCAGTTCAAATATCTAGCAGGCCCCTCAATTAAAGGATTCATGATCTATTCTGTACATGACTGTGCACTTGGGACTACGATGTTGTGGCCATCACTGAAACGTGGATAGGTGAGGGGGAGGAATGGTTCTTGGAGGTACCTGGTTATAGATGTTTTCATAAGATTAGGAATGGTGGTAAAAGAGGTGGGGGGGTGGCATTGTTAGTTAGAAATAGTGTAACAACTGCTGAAAGAATTTTCGAGGAGGATCTGCCGACTGAGGCACTGTGGGTTGAGGTCAGGAACAGGAAAGGAGCAGTCACCTTGATGGGAGTGTTCTATCGGCCCCCCAATAGCAGCAGGGAGGTGGAAGAGCAGATTGGGAAACAGATTTTGGAAAGGAGCAGAAGTCACAGGGTAGTAATTATGGGGGATTTCAACTTCCCAAATATTGATTGGCAACTCTTTAGATCGAATAGTTTGGATGGGGTAGTGTTTGTGCAGTATGTCCAGGAAGCTTTTCTGACTCAGTATGTAGACTGCCCGACCAGAGGGGAGGCAATATTGGATTTGGTACTAGGTAATGAACCAGGGCAAGTGATAGAGCTGTTGGTGGGCGAGCACTTTGGAGATAGTGATCACAATTCTGTAGCATTCACTGTGGTAATGGAGAGGGATAGGTATGTGCAACAGGGCAAGGTTTACAATTGGGGGAAGGGTAGATATGATGCTGTCAGGCAGGAACTGAGGAGCATAAGTTGGGAGCATATGCTGGCAGGGAAGGGCACGGTCGAAATGTGGAACTTTTTCAAGGAGCAGATAGTAGGGGCCATTGATAAGCATGTCCCTGTCAGACAGGGAAGGGATGGTCATGTGAGGGAACCGTGGTTGACAAGAGAGGTTGAGAGTCTTGTTAGGAAGAAGAAGGATGCGTATATAAGGTTGAGGAAAAAGGGCACAGGCATAGCTCTGGAGGGATACAAGATGGCCAGGAAGGATCTGAAGAAAGGGATTAGGAGAGCTAAGAGAGGGCATGAAAAATGCTTGGCGGGTAGGATAAAAGAAAACCCCAAGGCCTTTTACGCGTATGTCAGAAATATGAGGATGACTAGGGGGACCGTAGGTCCGGTCAAGGACAATAGCGGGAGACTGTGTGTTGAGCCGGAAGAGATAAGTGAGGTTTTGAATGAGTACTTCTCTTCGGTATTTACGAATGAGAAGGGGTGTATTACTGAAGAGGACGGTGTGAAACAGACTGGTAAGCTCGAGGAAGTGCTCGTTAGGAGGGAAGATGTGTTGGGGTTTTTGAATAACTTGAAGATAGACAAGTCTCCCGGGCCTGACGGGGTATATCCAAGGATGTTATGGGAAGCAAGGGATGAAATTGCAGAGCCGCTGGCAATGATCTTTTCATCTTCTCTGTTGACGGGGGTGGTACCAGGTGATTGGAGGGTGGCAAATGTTGTGCCCCTGTTCAAGAAAGGGAATAGGAACAACCCTGGGAATTACAGGCCAGTTAGTCTTACTTCGGTGGTAGGCAAGTTGATGGAAAAGGTGCTGAGGGATAGGATTTCTGAGCATCTGGAAAGACACTGCTTGATTCGGGACAGTCAGCACGGTTTTGTGAGGGGTAGGTCTTGCCTCACAAGCCTGATTGAATTCTTTGAGCAGGTGACCAAGCAAGTGGATGAGGGTAAACCAGTGGATGTGGTGTACATGGATTTTAGTAAGGCATTTGATAAGGTCCCCCATGGTAGACTTATGGAGAAAGTCAGGAGGCATGGGATAGTGGGGAATGTGGCCAGTTGGATTAAGAATTGGCTAACTGATAGAAGGCAGAGAGTGGTCTTAGATGGTAAATACTCAGCCTGGAGCCCAGTTACCAGTGGCGTGCCACAGGGATCAGTTCTGGGTCCTCTCCTGTTTGTGATTTTTATTAACGACTTGGATGAGGAAGTCGAAGGGTGGGTCAGTAAATTTGCAGATGATACAAAGGTTGGTGGAGTTGTGGATACCGAGGAGGGCTATTGTCGTCTGCAAAGGGACTTGGATAGGTTGCAGTGCTGGGCTGAAAAGTGGCAGATGGAGTTTAACCCTGAAAAGTGTGAGGTCGTCCATTTTGGAAGGACAAACACGAATGCAAAATACTGGGTTAACGGTAGGGTTCTTGGGCATGTGGAGGAGCAGAGAGACCTTGGGGTCTATGTGCATAGATCGTTGAAAGTTGCAACTCAAGTGGATAGGGCTGTGAAGAAGGCATATGGGGTGTTAGCGTTCATTAGCAGAGGGATTGAATTTAAGAGCCGTGAGGTGATGATGCAGCTGTACAGGACCTTGGTGAGGCCTCATTTGGAGTACTGTGTGCAGTTCTGGTCGCCTCATTTTAGGAAGGATGTGGAAGCCTTGGAGAGGGTGCAGAGGAGATTTACCAGGATGTTGCCTGGAATGGAGAATAAGTCTTACGAGGAAAGGCTGAACATTCTAGGCCTCTTCTCATTAGAACGGAGAAGGATGAGGGGTGACATGATAGAGGTTTATAAGATGATCAGGGGAATAGATAGGGTAGACAGTCAGAAACTTTTTCCCCGGGTGGAGCAAAGCCTTACAAGGGGTCATAAATTTAAGGTGAAGGGTGGGAGATATAAGGGGGATGTCAGGGGAAGGTTCTTTACCCAGAGAGTGGTCGGGGCATGGAATGCCTTGCCTGGGGAAGTTGTTGAGTCAGAAACTTTAGGGACTTTCAAACGGCTTTTAGATAGGTATATGGATAAAGGAGAATGATGGGGTATAGATTAAATTGTCCTTGACAGAGGACAAAGGATCGGCACAACATCGTGGGCCGAAGGGCCTGTTCTGTGCTGTATTTTCTATAATGATAATTCGATGGATTTCTTTCAGAAAATAATATTTTGTGTATACAAGTAAGTTGAGACATGACTTGTGGTGAGTGTCATGTGACTGGGAGGATCAGGTGACTTTATAGAAAGGCAGTAAGATTTATAGCGCAGATGTCCGCACTTGTCGAAAATGAACAATCCAGTCCAAACCCACAGTCCTTCCACACCCAGCCTGGATTGGTGGTGGACAATTGAGCAGGTAACTGGAGGAGGTTGGGGCAGCCCAGCACATCAGTTACAAAAGAAAAGTCTGAAGCAGAAGTGCCGAGTGGATGATCCATCTCTGCCTCCTTCTGAGGTCCCCAGCATCATTGATTACAGTCTTCAACCGATCTGATTCACCTGATATCAAGAAGCAGATGAAGGCACTGGATATTGCAAAGGCGATGGTTCCTTTCGACATCCCAGCTGTAGCACAGAAGACTTTGTGCTGTGGATCTTGCCATGCCCCTACCAAACTGTTCCAGTACAGCTACAACACTGGCATACACCCGACAATGTGGAAATTTTCTGAGGTATGTCCTATCCACAAAAAGCAGGACAAATCCAATCTGGCCAGTTACTGTCCCATCAGTCTACTCACTATCATCAGCAAAGTGATGGAAGGTGTCGTCGACAGTGCTATCAAGTGACACTTATACACCAATAACCTGGTCACCGTTGCTCAGTATGGTTTCCGCCAGGGCCACTCAGCGCCTGACTTCATTCCAGCCTTGGACCAAACATGGACGAAAGAGCTGAACTTAAGAGGAGAGTTGAGAGTGATTGCTGCGGCGACCAAGGCAACATTTAACAGAGTATGACATCAAGAGGTCCTAACCAAACTGAAGTCAATGAGAATCAAGGGGAAAACTCTCCACTGGTTAGAGTCATACTAAGCACAAAGAAAGATGATTGCAGTTGTTGGAGGCCAATCATTTAAGCTACAGGACTTTGCTGCAATAGTTTTTCAAGGTAGTGTCCTAGGCCCAACCATATTCAGCTGCTTCATCAATGACCATCCATCCATTAAAAGTTGGAAGTTGGGATGTTCACCGATGATTGCACCATGTTCAGCACCATTCGGATTTCCTCAGATACTGAAGCACCCCATGTCCATTTGTAGCAAGATCTGGACAACATTCAGGCTTGGGCTGACAAGTGGTGAGAAACACTCGCACCACGCAAATGCTATGCTTTGACCATCTCCAATAAGAGAAAATCTAGCCATCTCTCCTTGACATTCAACTGGATTACCATCGCTGATTCCCCCTCTATCAACATCCTGTGAGGTTGCCATTGAGCACAAACGGAACTCGACCAGCCACATTAATAATGTGGCTACAAGAGCAGGTCAGAGGCTGGTAATTCTGCGACGAGTAACTCACCTTCTGTCTCCCCAATGTCTTTCCACCATCTACAAGGCAGAATTCAGGAGTGTGATGGAATACTCTCCACGTGCCTGGATGGGTGCGGCTCCAACAGCACTCAGGAAAGTCGACACCATCCAGGTCAAAGCATCCCGCTTAATTGGCACACAAACATTCACGCCCACCACCACCAACGCACAGTGGAAGCAGTGTGTACCACCTACAAGATGCACTGCAGCAACTCACCTCCCGTCCTTCGACAGCACCTTCCAAACCCACAACCTCTAGCACCTAGAAGGACTAGGGCAGCAGACGCTTGGGAACAACATCACCTGCAAGTTTCTCTTCAAGCCACGCACCATCCTGAATTGGAAATATATTGCCGTTCGTTCACAGTTAATGGATTAATATCCTGGAGTTCCCTCTTTAGCACTGTTGGTGTACGTACCCCACATGGACTGCAGCGGTTCAAGAAGGCAGCTCAACATAACCTTCCTATGGGAAATTTGGGATGTTGTTGGAGCTGGACCCATCCAGGCAAGTGGAGAGTATTCCATCACACTCCGGACTTGTGACTTATAGATGGTGGACAGGCTTTGGGGAGGCAAGAGGTGAGTTACATTTAGGGAAAGGAATCTGCTGACCTTACGTGGTCTAGTCGGAATGTGACTCCAGATGCACAACAACGTGCTTGGCTCGTAACTGCCCTCTGAAATGGCCCAGGAAGCCATTAATCCATATGAAACTTGCTATGATGGACTTCAACGGTTCAAGAAGGAAGGCCACCACGATCCCCTCAAAGGCAATTTGGAGATGGCAATGAATTCCGGCTAAACCAGCGAAAACCACATCCCGTGATTGAAACCAATAATGGATTGGTCATTAATGGTATTGTTTTTAGGATTCTCAGTAACCTTCACAGGGCCCGCAGGGATTTTATTCCATTAGTGTCACCCGAAGTGTTAATGGACTCCCAAATGCATCCAGCACCATTTGTGAAACCAGCCGAGACGAATTTCCTGCCCGTCAGGTCTAGCGTCCCAAAGGGCATGTGTCGGCTGAACGAAGTACAATGCAGGATTACAGCAGAGCTTCTTCCAGGAGCAGCTGTCGGTGTTTCATTGCTACATACATTAACACACGTTTCCCAAAATATACAGGTGTGAATGTATGCTGCATTCTGAATGTTACACATTCATGGTTTGTTCTGTTTTTAGAGCTCTTCTCTAAATTTGCATTGAGGAATGAGCCCAACTGATAAATATTTGGGGCCAACAGGAAAACCCGTCTCCTTGGTTGCGATATTTTGCCTCAATTCTTCTTTGAGAAATGCATTTTCCATTAATGAGAAAGCTCTCAAATTATCAGCAGGCCACAACTATCATATCATGGAGACTGGGAAATTCGGGGCTTACCTGTGTGATGTAGCTTCATCACAGAGGCATGCACAATGTAATGAACAGATCGAGTCATAGTGGGAAATAATCATAGAATTATACAGCTCAGAAGGCGACCCTTCAGAAAGAGCGTTGAAAGAGCTATCCAGTTACTCCCACTTCCCTACTGCTACCCTTAGCCTTCAAATTTACCCCTTCTAATATCTATCCAATAACTTTCGCAAGCTATTATTGATCATATTCCTAGTGCGTCCACCGTCCTTTCAGGCAATGCATTCAAGGTGGTGAAAAGCTGAAAACAAGCGCTCAACATGTGTTGTGCTAATAAAACACAAATGTTTCAAAGTCTAGTTTTATCGCACAATTTTGGTCTTGATTGTTGCTTACCCTAATTTCAACTTATCTGGAGGTGTCAAAACATACACTTGCAGATTTTTCACTCAACTGCTGATTAAATACATTTTCTGTGGAGCAGTACATGTCGGCCCCACTCAGCAAATTTAACTGAAGCTACGGAGTGTGCTGGCTGACACGCAAAGGTACCTATCAGAGTGGCTCAGGGAGTGAATGAGTGGGTGAACAGGTTGTCAACTGAAGATATTGGCAGAGAAGGTTCAGAGGAGGGCGGTTGCGCTGTGCCCACAGGGGATCAAATTTCCCCCTCGGCCTTCTGCCCAGCCTTGTCCCTCTCTCCTGTAGCACGCGATGCTTCTCTGCCAGGCCTCATGTCCTCCTCCCAATTCCTCACCTGGAACCCCAGCTGGATGCCGATGACCAAGTGCCCCCTTGCTCTTGGTGATTTTTCCAAGTTGGAGTAACACAGCGCCTATTCGTTTTCAGGCAAAATCCCCTGAGACTTCCTGAATAGGTGTTGATAGAGTGTAGGTGAATTCTTGACAAAGGCTCCTTGAAAATCCTGTTGAAACCCCTAACTAACAAGCAATGACTTGACTAAATTTGGAGATCTTTCAGAAAGAGGATAAATGAGGTCAAATTTTATACTTTAGGGAAAGAGACCGACAACGGCACAGTGAGATGCAACGTGAGGCAGGGATGCTTGGATCAGCTGGAGGTGTTGGCAGCTCAGACAGGAAGACATTGTCATAATCAAACCTCGACAGGATAACGTTTTGTCTGAACATTTCAGGGCAAAGGGGCTAAGGTGGGGATGGCTGGATTCACAAATGTGCAGGTGTAAAATGCAATTTTAATAAGCCCTATTTCGCGAGGTTGAATCTGGAATACTTACAAAAGTATCCTTCTTTTCACTGAATGTATTTATTTAGCTCCAGAACAGAGCTACGTACTTGGGATCAGAATTGCAGTTCTTACACTCTTCCTTACCGCCTCTCTGATTGCATTGGTTTTCGTCAATCTTCCCAACAAGATGCTTGGTGAGTAATGCTTACAAGTAATTGATTGACTCTGATGATCTGGGCGGGTGGGGATCGAATGCACTCCATATTCAGTTGCAACATTCAAAATGTAACCTTATTTTTTTTTAAAGAAATATGAATAGTAGGCTGGGCTGAAGAAAAACAAAAGTTATTTGCATTCAAGAAGTTAGAATAGGATGAGCCGAATTTTGGGGTGAGCTTGCTTTGACAGTGGAACTTTTGCCATGTCTGCTGTTCTGAATAGATATGCACCTGGGCCTGGGACAAAAGAATAACTGGCAACATTATATGTGTTTAGTGTAGGATTCGGCCGAAACGATTTACAATGCAGTTTCTGCTAATATGTTTGACATCTCCACACGTTTTCCTCTGCATTGATCCTGTATTCACAATTCATTTAAATGAACTTTTGCCAATATTTTGAACGAAGATGAATGAAAATGTTTACTAATTAACAAACCCGAATGTACAAGAATATTTACTGTGAAACTTGCTGAACTTGGTCTCTTCCTACTTTATCCAGACAACACTTCACGATCTTCCCAACCACAGGGGTAAGTAAGAGAAATGTTTGTGTTAATAAGTTGTAACAATATCCATGAATACATTGCGCCTCAGCATAACTGAGGTAAATCTGGTTAATGCTATTGAGAACCAAGGCTCTCTGGAGTGGATTTTGAACTTGCATTGAGCTTAAATTGGCATTGCGGATTAACCAGCGCCTATGGAATCCGCCTGATTGATTTTATTTTCCATGGAATTGAATCAAATTCGATCTATACAATGAGTGCCGTATCCATAACGCCAGCTTCATGCCCGGCTGACAAGTTAAAAATCTCCACCGTGACTAGGGGCCTTCATTGTCGCGCTCACTGCCACAAGTTAACTAAATTCTGCTCATTAAAAAAAAACTTTTGAAATTTATATCAGTTGCATCTTGACTTTCTACCATAAAAAGCAGATGAAATTCCGCCGATGTGGTAGGGTAAAGCAATCAATTGAAAATCATTTGCCACTCCGAGCAATATCAGTTTCCAATGACTTGTCTGTTTTGCACCAACGTCTGAGCGGAATGTATACCCCATTTTTTTAAATCGCTCATTGAGTCGGGCCATTTTTCTTAAATACCCAATTTAATGCTCGTGTAAATCACACTGAAAAGGAACATTCTAGAACTTAGTTTGCAGGGAGATTGTTCATGTATTTCAGTTTAATATCATTTACACGCTGCCTATCTCGTTTAAGTCCATAAAATTCAAACAATTTTGCGTTGATCAATTTATGAATTTAATAAGCATGGACCCTATTTGCTGAGAGAGAATATTTGTTTCCTCTGTGAACCGAGTCACGCCTTAGTGTTCGACTCCTTTTTGATGCAGGTCTTTCCACGCGGGCTTCAACCTATTGCTGAAAGTTGTTTAAAATTTCGATTTGGTCCTTAATTTGAAACAGTGGCGTTTTCTTCTTGAGATTAGGTTTAAGAAACTCATCCACAAACACATTGCCCAATCCCTCATAATCATAAGTTTTTTTTTATTTTTGCAACTCGTTCTTCCAATATTATGCACACTACTGGGTTATAAGAAGTTATATTTGTCTAAAGTATGTCAGTTGTAATTGGACAACCAAATATAAGTCGGTGGAATTCATTCTGTGTAGGAACTGAAACATTATGTGGCTGTGCACGCCACTTAATTTTAGTAACTGTTGAGCTCAGGCAGTGGTCCATTTCACTCCATAGGTTAACCTGGATACATTTCTCAATGTAATACATTTGCTGGGATGGAATATCTAGTCCCTTTTGTGAACCCAGACATTATTGGACTCCACTTCACTGGAGGCTATTTTGTTAAAAGCAACATACTGCAGATGCTGGAAATCTGAAAATACTCAGCAGGTATGGCAGCATCTGTGGAGAGAGAAGCAGAGTTAACATTTCAGGTCTGTGACCTTTCATCAGAACTGGCAAAGGTTAGAAATCTAATAGGTTTCAAACAAGTGAAGTGGGGTAGGGGTGATAGAGAACAAAAGGGAAGGCGTGTGCTAGGACAGAGAGCAGGAAAAATTAACTGACAAGGAGTTAATGGGGGCAAAGGGAGCGTGCTTATGATGTGGTGAAATACAAAGCATTCGTGCAGTGAGAGTGTTAATGACAGAATAATAAACAGCTCTGTCCAAAAGAACAAAAATGAAAAAAGTGCTTAAGGCAGGCACATGGTAAAAAAAAAAAATGAAACAAAATAAAACAACATATTGATAAAAAAAAAGGTCCAGTCATGCTTTGAAATTATTGAACTCAATGTTCACACTGGAAGGCTGTAGAGTGCCTTGTCGGAAATTGAGAGACAGCCAGGAGAGGAGTTTGATCACTTTGATAAAATTCAGCCTTAAAATAAGTTTTGGAATAATTATTCATGATTATTAGTGGTTTTTGGAATTTGGACGTAGACCTGTGTTTGTTAAAGAGGCTGCAGATGAAAGTACCATGATAGTTTTTCTTACAGCGGCTTCAAACTCTTACTGAAAGTTGCTGGAACTTTGGATTCGCTTCTGCGTGAAATTCTAGCCCTTTTATCTTCAGCCTAGGTATCAAATACAGATCTGCGTCCATATTCCTCAAACCCCTACTAATTATGAATAATTATTCCAAATCTTCTTTTAAGGCTGAATTTTACCAAAGTGATCAAACTCTTCTCATGACTGTCTCTCCTTGTGTCTGGAATTAAGATAGTGAGCCCACCCTTTGCAGTAAACAAGAGGTTCATATTCATTCATTAAAATGAATCAACATTGCACCCAGTGCTTCACATGTTGGGACATCAGGTGAGCAGAGAATGTTAAGGCAGATCTGGTGTGAAGCTTCTCATGCTGATATTGGCACGGCTTCAGTTGTATTCCATTCAATGGAGTGAAAGGAAAGTTTGGCGGATTCTCTAACAGATGTGTGAACCAGTCCACCATATTTTCCTCTTGCATTAGGTCAAGATCATGATTAAAGCTCAAATAGTAAAGATCGTTTCTGTTTACCCTGCTGTATTCCACCGGTAAAAAAAAACTTGAATATCAACATTCTCTGCACTTTGGCCTGATGCCAAAATACACAAAATATTATCTTCCTTTTGTTACAATATTAAAATCTCACTTCCATACAATGGGGTGCAATACATTTTTAAATTGAAGTACAACGCATATGGCAGCAGATTAGAACATTTTAGGCACAGCCAGACTCATATCCAAGTTCTACAGATATGCAAAATGAGTGGCTGGGATCAGTTCCCTCCCGTTTTCTGCTCAGTGGCAAAAATGAATATTCATTTCGACATTTGAAATTGTCACTTACCTACAAAACTGTAGTTATAGAACGGACTTCAATTTTAAATAGTTCCGATCTCCGTTGAATGTCATTTCAGTTACAGGAAAATTCCACGGGTTCTGCGAATGGCCTTCGAGTCGTCCATCAGTTTTTTTTTTCAGTTCTGTTCTCCAACCGCTTTGACTCGGAATGCCCGGACGTTAAAGACAATCATTCACCCACCTCCAGGTGTAGCTGTTACCACTTTTCAGTCTTCAATCGTCGGTTTTCGGTGTCGTCATCTTCCCAGAAGATCTCCACCTCTGACTGACCTATACTGCCCTTACAACTTCTCCATAGGTCAACTGCATCCATCCATTTTGTCCATCATCTATTTTCTCCTCTGCTTCCCGCACCCCGCCCCCTCCCTGCTTTCCGTTGATCTTTCCTTCCAATAATCGTCTCTGGCTGCATTCTGCTCCTATGATGCGACCGAAATATTGTATCGTTGTCTCTTTGATGTTACGCACTAATTTCCTCTTTGCACCAGCCATTCCTCATCAATATTTCTGTCTGTGTAGGGCTTGCAGAACATCCTCCGAAATGTCCACATCTCGAATGCATTCAATTTATCACTGTTTGGTGTTCATGTTTCGGAGGCATATACACAGATGACGAAATGTAGCACCTCAGCATTCTTTTCCTAAGATTCAGGTTCAATTTCTTTGATGTTAACACGTCCTTGGTTCTAACAAACTTTTCTTGGATATCTCCATTCTCCTTTGGATGTCATAATCACATCTCCCATAGTCTGTGATTACCTGCCCAAGTTATTTGAACGTTTCCACCTGCTATAGGACTTGTCCAAGTACTTCAATTATCACTTCCGGGGTTAGGTCACTGCTTATCACCATGGCCGTGGTCTTCTTCATATTCATTCTTGAGCTATGTTCTACACTTATTGCATTCCCTTTGTTCACAATTTCCTTTAGGGCCTCTTCTGACTCTGCAATCGGTGCAGTGCCATTTACATATCTCAAGTGTGTTGATGGTCTACCCACCAATGTTGCAACCTGGTAGATCTTCTATGTCTCTGACGATAGCTTCAGTATACAGGTTGAACAATCCTTGGACATAACACATCTCGGGTGCACTCTCATTTTGATTGGGAAACTGCCTGACAAACCACTGATTGATTCCAATATAGATTCTGAATGACCATTTTATTATTTCAGCCGGTTTCTAGTTTGTTTAAGCACTCCTTTATTTTCTGATGGTAGCTCTATTAAATGTCAAATTTTCAATAATGTGGAGTATGAGCTGATAAGTGCAAATAGCGCTGGCAAATCTGTATTGCATTCTGGACTCGACCGATTTTCTTTTCATTGACTTGCATGGTAAAAATCGGGAGGGCTGCTGAACGGGGAGCTAGTTCGCTACCCCTTCATCTTACAATTAGCTCTTGGACGAAATTCTACCCGATTGAGACTCGCTCAGTGAAAACTGGAATGTATCAGTGAGTTGCCTCAGGATCGGTTCAAGCAACGTCTTCAGAGCCCTTGGGAAAAAAGTTGGGGAATTCTGTACCTGGACAATATATCGAACGAGTACCAGAAATGGACTGAAAATATGCCAATATGTGATTGTTACATTGCTCGAATGCTAATCAGTATTTAGATTTTTAACATATCCCTGTGCGGTGCAATCAGAAATTAGGGTTTCAACCCGTCCCTGTGATACACAATCCCTATTTGGAGATTAAATATGTACCTGAGGCACTCAATCAGTACAGATTCAACATGTCCCTGCTTCTGCCAAAATGAAAGATGATTCTGCCACATGTTGAGCCTGCACCTAATATTTATTTTGTACAATCACTTCTGCATTAAGCAAGTATGTACCTGATAACTATTAACAGATGGGAAGCGTTGTTGTAGCTTCAGAAGTACTTTGCTTCATTGCAACACATGTATTATTGATATGTACTTTTTACTGTCTCTATATGATCACCTTGTGTTAATCAAAAAAAGCCTACACAAAGGGTGTTTGGCATCATATCACCTGAAAACTAAGATTTACAAAAATGTAAGGCAAAAGAAGCGTTCTGCCTTTAATTCTACTAACACATTGTGATACTGCGAGAACAGCAGTAGCTATAGCCACGCTAGCAAGCAGTACAATTGATGTGTGGTAAGGAACTGAGTCTATTGTCAATAGTGATTTAGAATTAAGCCTTGAGGGGAGGGGGGGGGGGGGGGGGGGGCGTGCAAGAATGTGAGATACCAGGCCTGAAACCAAACCAGGAATGTCATAGAATCACATAGTCATGACAGCACAGGATGAGGCAATTCATCCCGTCAAACCTATGTTGGACTACCTTAAGAATATAAAATAGGCCCAAAGTTGCTGACTTGAGCATCGATAGAAGCCAAACAAGATAAGATGGGAAACAGATATCTTCTAATTGTTGTACGCTGGTGGTTGATGAACCAAAGGGGTCTGTAATCCTGAAGACCACTCATCTCAACTCCCCCAATCATTGCTCTAGAATTTTGGAAATAAGCCGTGGGATGACTCTTCTTCCTTTGTCTAGAAGACACTTAAAGCCTCATTGGCCACCACACTCTTTGGAAAGGCCCCAAAAGGGCAAACACCTGTGTCAATACCACCCTCTATGACGGCCCACGAAAGCACTACAAAAGAGAGACCAGTTACTGAGCTGGACTGTAAAGGCATCAGGACTGGAGCAGGTGCTGACCCTGAAAAAGAACCAGACATCAACTGCCACATGAGAAGAGTATCTGGATCCAAACAGTGGAAAACCCAGGTGGGGTAAAGCAAAGAAACAATGAATAGAGGAAACTCCAGGTGTATTAGACCTAAGGGCTAACTGAAAGAGGACACCCCAGGCGGAGTTGGGCTACCACAGAGAGAGAGAGACCCCTGGCGGTTCCTTCAAGACTACCAAATGGGCACAGTCTCTACCTAGCAAAGCACGAGTGATATAATTCCTGGTTTTTTAATGTTAATTTATTGCTAAGGCACATACAGGTGCTGACCCGTGTGTTAAACTTAACAAAATGCCTCTGTATCATATTGGAGTCACACTGATCATTGGGGAGGAGGTACAAATAACCCAACAAAATTCGGTACTTAGAGTTTAGCATGCTTCCGGTTTATAATTAATAGAGTCATTTCAGGCACAGAGGGAGGCCATTTGGCCCACCCAGTCCATGCCGGCTCTCCACGGAGCTAAGCAGTCAGTCCCACTCCTCGGCTTGTCCCCCGTCACCCTGCAAGTCTGTTTCTCTCAGGTGGCCATCCAAATTCCTCTTTAAGTCAGTGATCATCTCGGCTTCCACCACACTTGTGGGCAGCGCGTTCCAAGTCATTACCACCCACTGTATAAAAAATAAATGCTTCCTCACATTCCCCCTGCATCTTTTGGCCAAAATTTTCAATCAGTACCACCCGCCCCCCGCTCCGCACCGAACCCCCCCCCTCCCCATTTCTTGTACCATTTGTTAATGGGAACTCATTTTCCTTGCAAACTTACGTATGCCGACCATAATCTTGTACATTGGTACTAACTCTACCCTCAATCTCCTTTGGTCTAAGGAGAACAAACCCAGCTTTTCCATGTAACTTTTTTCTCTTTGGTTATGGAATGTGGGCGTCGTTGGCTAGGCCAGCATTTATTGCCCATCCCTAATTGCCCTTGAGAAGGTGATGGAAAACTGCCTTCTTGAACAGCAATAGTCCATTTTATGCAGTCCCTAAAATCCTCCAATCCAGGAACCATTCTGGTAAATCTCTGCTGCACCCTCTCAAGGGCCCTGACATCCTTCCTGAAGTGTGGTGACCAGAACTGGGCACAATACTCCACTTGAGTCCTAACCGTGGCTTCATAAAGGGTCAGCATAACTATCCTGTTTTGGTACTCAATGACTTTATTCATGAAGCCCAAGATCGCATATGCCCTATTGAACACTCTCTCAAAATCTCCTGCCACCTATAAAGATCTATACACATGCACTCCAGGTCACTTCATTCTTATACGCTCTTTAAAACTGTGCCATTATGCATATGTTGCCTCTGTCTATCCCTTCTGCCAAATGCATCATATACTTATCTTAATATGCGTAATGTCCGAATACCACATGGTCATTATAGTCAAAGGAACTAATTATCAAGTGTTGCGAAGAATGGGTGTCCATGCAATCCGTTACCACCCGTTTTACACCAATGCCCAAGACGAATAGCCCAATAACTCGATGTTTAATAACAATGCTTCCTCATGTCCTCTGTTTATCTTGCCAATCGACTTAAATCTGTGTCCTCTGGTTACCAAACCGTCTGCCACTGGAAACAATTGCATTCTTTTCAATCTATATAATCAGTTCGCCTCTATCGAATCTCCTCTTCCCCTTCTCTGCCTTAAGGAGACAATCCAGCTTCTCAGACCTCTCCACTCTGAATTGAACAGAATATTTCCAGGGCGTGACCAATGTTTTAGGCTGTTTTAGCATAACGTCCTTGCTTTTGTACCCTGTGCATCTCTGAATAAAACCAATGATCCGATATACCATTTGAAGACTTGTCCAGCAACGATTAAGATTTGTACACAGTCCCAGGTCTCTCTGATCCCACACCCTCTTGAAATTTGTACCATTTATTTCATATTGCCTCTTCTCATTCTTCCCGTTGAAATGCACCATTTAACAATTTTCTGCCAAATTAACACCAATTTCACCAATTCATCTATGGGCTTCTGAAGTTTGTGCTATCCGACTATGCATCTATCTTTTACTGCATTTGGTGTCCCTAGCAAACTTTGAAATTTTGCCCTGTACATCAATCCAGGTCATTAATGAAAGAGCAATATTCCCAACACTGATCCCTGTCGAACATTACTGTAAACTCCCCTTCAGTCTGAAAACAACCATTCACCACTCCTCTCTGCTTTCCCTCTTTTAGCCAGTATTACAGGCCAGCTGCTTTCCTTCCATGCTCTTTTTATTTTGTTAACATGTCTATTATTCGATGCTTTGACACTCACCTTTGAAAGCCTATATACGTAATCAACAATACTACCCTCATCAACACCCTTCGTTATCTCTGAAAAGGAAAGAAAAAAAAACACTTAGTTTATCACATTTTTCTATCTCCCTCTATCTGTTATTTCATACTAACTCTTGCTGTATCTCTTTGAGGTGTTTCTCTCCCTTTACCTAACTTCCTCTTTTGTCCTTTCTCTTTGGCCTGTCTCTTTTTCCTTCTTTCACTCTCGTTTGTGCTTTCTCTGTTTCTTTCTCTTATTTCTGTTTATTGCTCTATTTCTCCCATTGATCCTATTTTCGCTCTCTCACACATACACCTCAATCTGTCTTCCCCGAAGTGTATTTTTCCTCTCTTTCTCTGGGTAAAATATAGCAATATTCAACCAGAAGATCGCCTGTGCTATCCAATATCATAAGCCAATGATAAAGGATTAACATTCAGCTGCAGAAACCATGCACCTTATATAAGCTCAGCACAATTAGTAAAAACAGTTGGTATAGTAGAATCACTGAGCTAAGGCTAACACTTCCTGTATGTAAAAAATATTGATTTATGTTTTTTGTAAGAACTCAACAACATTTGTTTTAAATCTGTAGATGCAACTAATACATTGGTCAGATTATATTAAGCAGAAATGCAATCCTAAGTGTGTTGTTGACTTCAATAGCAAAGCGATACTGTCACCCCCTAACAAAATTCATTTGATTCTCTGATCAATGGTTCTAATGAAAGGTCACAGACATGAAACATTAACTCTGTTTCTGTCTCCATAGATGCTGCTGAGTATTTCCAGCACTTTCTGGTTTTGTTTCAGATTTCCAGCATCTGCAGCATTTTGCTTTTATTTATCATCTCTCATCTTGTACTAAATGCTCATTAAAATAGACTGATAGTCAAGGCATTTTAACTGAGACTGTAAATTCTAATTCAATGTGACATTCTCTCTTGCAGAATGGGGTTTCTTGGGATTATAGGTCGGTGGTGAATGAAAGAAATTTCCAAAGACACTGCAAATATTTGAGATTCACTTACAGAAGATCAGGTGAAGACAACTATTCTTTTCTTTCTGGTTCCAATTGGAGTCAAATTCCAATTCTCTGTGAGGATCCAGAAAAGCGGAATTTTGCAGTGCAAGTAGAGGCTATTTTCCCCATTGTGCTAGTACCGACTGTTCCAATGATTTTGTCTGTTAGTCCCATTCCCATGCTCTTTCCTCATACACCGATACTTTTTCTTATGAGCTGTCACAAACCTTCAAGAATCAAATGGGGAAACAGGAAATAAACTCAGGGATCATAATTCAAAATACTTGTTTTCCTCTTTGTTTTAATGCACTTTCTGTTCAGATATATCAGGCTGAACATTTCCACTGACCATCACAGCAAATCTATTCAAACACTAATCCAACTCTTCCCAAGTACAATGGTTCTCTCCGCATTCCTGCCCCCGGCACAAGCAATCATTCACATGAAACTGCTCACATGGTTCTGCTGATTCAATCACAATGGAAGGCAAGTTGTGAAACTGTGTGAATATGGATTGAGGAGACTGGGGCTGGAGTGAGCTCCCCTGAGACCTCACTGCTCATGCGTGAGGCGACTGCACAGTGAGATCAATGTGTGACCGCTGACCATATTGGTGAAGAAGTCACCAGACACGTTGATCGAGCCCACTTTAGTGGCTCAAAAGTGAACTGAGCTCTGTCAGTTTTTGAATAAAACTTATCAGGAGTGAACATCCGAAATCCTGGTGGGAAGTATGGCTGTGGTCTGCTTTCAATATGATTAATTCTCACGTCGATTTGTACATTTTACAGAGTGACTGACATGCGGCCACGGGCTGTATGTTTTTTGTTATTACTGCTAAAGGAGGTGGTCACCCCAGCTGCGTGTGTGTGAGTCTGTGTCTGTGTGCGGCCTGCCACAATGGTAAATGGGGAAAAGAAGGTGAAAGACTGATAACCGTGAAGGCTCTGAACACTGAAGCTGCTTCAGTCTGTCACAATGAAGCATTTAAGACCTAATAGTTGCACCCACAAATTATTGATGCATAAAGTCAGACTAATCAGCATCATCTGCGTGAGCCATCCAGTCTAATTCCACTCTTTGGCTCACTCCAGGAAACTTTAATCCTTATTCATTTGGGATTGGAACCAATTAAATAATGCTCTTCTGGAAGAGATTCTCAATCTTATCTCTTAGTGCTGAATATACGTGATGAAAAGTTGACATATTCTAATTGTTGAAAAGGTGTTGTATAAAGCCATTAAATCTCTGAGTGCTACCATGGGCAGATATAAGCAATTAAGAAGGCTAATGGTATGTTAGCCTTTATTGCAAGAGGATTTGAGTGCAGGAGTAGTAAAGGGTTGTTTCAATTGTATAGAACCTTGGTTAGACCGCACCTGGAGTACTGTATGCAGGGTTGGTCCCTTACCTTAGGAAGGATATTATTGCCACAGAGGGAGTGCAACGAAGGTTCACCAGACTTGTTCCCGGGATGGGAGAACTGTCCTATGAAGAGAGATTGGGGAAACCGGGCTTGTATTCTCTAGAGTTGCGAAGAATGAGAGGTAATCTCATTGAAACCTACAAAATACTTAAATGGATAGGCAGTGTAGATGCAAGAAAGATGATTCCCCTGGTTGGGGAGTCTTGAACCAGAGGACAGAATTTCAAAATGGGGGGAAGCCATTTAGGATAGAGATGAGGAGAAATGTCTTTACTCAGTGGGTTGTGAATCTTTGGAATTCTCCACCCCAGAGGGCTGTGGAAGTTCAGTTATTGCGTATGTTTTAAGCAGAGATTGACAGATTTCTAAATACAAATGACATAAAGGGATATGGGGATAGTGTGGGGAAAAGCCATTGAAGTGGATGATCAGCCATGATCATACTGAATGGTGGAGCCGGCTCGATGGGCTGAATGGCCTACTCCTGCTCCTATGTTCCTATGACTGACACTGTACTGAGTGTGTATGGCAGTCAAATCGTTGTCCAACAAGCACTGCGCCTACCTACACTGTCCCACTGATGCAGGCCTATGATCAGTACCGATGCTGTCCAATGTGTACAGGTCTGTAATTAGTACCAATACTTCATCTTTTGTTCAGGCCTGTGATTAGTACATACAGTGCAATCCTGATATACTGATATGGCCAGTGCCTACACTTCTCACTAGTAAAAGTTTATGATTAGAACAAACACTGTCCAGTAGTGCATGACTCTGATTGCTACCAACAACATTCAGCTGATACAGTTATATGAGTACTACCTATGCTGCCCTCCCTGCACAACTCTATGACGAGTATCTAAAATGTTAGTATTTTGGCTTTAATTGCCGCCTACACTGCCAAAATAATGCAAATCCCTGATTAGCACCAACCATTTATTACTGCAACATGTTTGTGATTACTACCTACACTGTCATACCAGTGCATACCTTTGATTTTAGGTACACACTGCTGCCACTGTGCGTTGGTGGTGGAGGGAGTGAATGTTTGTGGATGGAGTGCCAGTCAAGTGGGAATCTTTGTCCTGGATGGTGTAGAGCTTCTTGAGTGTTGTTGTAGCTGCAGCCATCCAGGCAAGTGGAGAGTATTCCATCACACTCCTGACTTTTGCCTTTTAGATGATGGCCAGGCTTTGGGGAGTCAGGAGGTGAGTTACTCGCGCAGGATTCCTAGCCTCTGACCTGCTCTTGTAACCATGGTATTTATATGGCTACTCCAGTTCCTGCTGGTACAGGATTATTAGTACTTCACGAATTCATGCGGCTGGTAGATGTGGTACCTTCACACGCCCTGGCCTTTGAATGTACTATTCAATATCTGAACCAGTACACATCATCATTGAGTGTATACACCATTAAGAATCAAACCTCTGAAGTTAATCAATGTAGTCTTTATTTCAATTTGTATATTGAAACTGATAATAGATAATCTTTTGTAAACATATCAATCGGGCCAGAAATATAACAAGACATGTCATGACCAAACACCTATCCCTCTTATAACAGCGATAAATTTACTAAGTTTAATTGTTAACTGCAACAATTAATTGAATGCCAAGCTTTAGATAATTATCCCGTGGGAATTCAAACAGCGTCTACAGCAAAAAAGAAGAAAATGAGCCTAGTAATTTGCTTAACTCATCATTGTTTTCAATGCACATCAAGACATTTTGAATGAAGGTGGTAGCTCGGTATACCAGCTTCAAAGCGAAGATCAGCACAGTCGTTAATTGCAGGCGGTCCAATCGCACTAGTTAGTCATCCATAATAGCTCTGTCCTTATTATAAACATAGGGAACCTTGTTACACTACTAGACTAGTAATACAGAGGCTTGGACTAATGACCCAGAGACCTGAGTTCATATCCCACTATAGCAGCCTGTGGAATTTGAATTCAGTTAAGATGTTGACCATCTGGTTCACTGATGTTCTTCGGGGAAGGAAATCTGCCATCCTCGCCCGGTGTGCCTTATCTGTGACTCCATTCTCACAGCAATGTGGTTGACCTTTTATTGCCGGCTGAAATGGCCTACCAAGCTAACTCAGTTGAGAGCAATTAGGGATGGGCAATAAATGCTGCCCTTGCCTGGAACAGCCACACATCATCAATCAATGTAACACATATCAACAGAAATATAATTTATCAAACAGGTGTGGATTCAAAATGAAGTCCCTCCACCAGGAATAGCATATCTGTCATTCACCAATGACAGCAAGGATTTGCACTCAAATAACACCTTGGAACAGTATTGCCCAGGAAGCACGAGGGGTTTACATGTGCTGCATATCGGTAACACAGCCGCCTATTACAGCCAATAAGTATCTACAAATGACTCATCGCACTTTTCCCTGACCCTACACTCTCACTTCCACATCGCTTATCTCCCATTCACTGGCTACGTTTCAGAACTCGTCGGTCCCTCAACACGGAAATTGACTGCCCACATAGTCAAAGAATGAAGCAATGCCTCCATTCCGTGTGAGTTCAATGTCCCTAGTTTATCCTCGCTGACTAGAACATCTAGCACAAAGAAGAGTGGTGCTCCCGCGCCAACTGAGTACATGTAAATTGACGCTGCCACTGCTGTATCTGTTCGCAACAGCTTCAAAAATAACCATTACTGCAACTCCCTTTCACTGTCTGCCAATGCCAACTGTCAGAAACTACAGGCTGTAGATGGCATGGAGATTTTTAACGAGTATGATCGGTTTCCGTATGTTGGATATTGGTCGGGCCATTCCAATATCAAAAAATAATACCTCCTTGGAGATTTGGCAACAGTTACATGAAGTTTCCCAGTCTTCCATTTATCATTGCACTTATTCATGTGTCTCTATGTCATGATCAACATCTTCACTCCAAATTTATAATTACAAATCTGCTCTTAACCCAGCCGCAATCAACAATCAAGGACCATCTGTCGAAGAATATGAATATTGATAATCCCTACAAAGAGTTTTTTTTTTGGCTTGCCATTTCACTTTGTCCCAAAGTAGCAGCAATCCAGAACGGCGGTCATCACCACGTTAGCTTATGCATCTTAAAAAGTAACCTTTAGCCTTGCTGGTAATCTTACTACTGGCTCACCCATTCATCCTGCACGCGCAGAATGGCCTTCTAAGTTTGGCTGAAGCACTATTATGGTCCATTTCTGTCACCTCTCTATGAGTTTAGGCTTTCATTCCAGCAGCAAAGCTTTTCATTGGTAGTTCTCAAATTATACTTGCTGTGTCAGAGTCTTTGCAAGCTGGTAATAACTCTTATCTTCATCCTGCCTGTGAATCGCTCACTTTATCAAAATTGCTTATTACGTTAAGTCATGTCCCTCAGCAGTCTGCGAATCAATAATTCCCCCCCCCCTTCCCCAATCCTAAGCATTACTGAATCAGCAGTTAACCAGCCAACAGCCTCAATACTAATAATTACTATAGAATCATAGAATATTAGGAAGTTTACGGCACAGAAAGAGGCCACTTGGCCCATTGTGTCTGTGCTGGCCGGAAAAAAAAGAGTCAACCAGGCTAATCCAGCATTTGGTCCATTGACCTGCAGGTTAGGGCACTTCATGTGCACATTCAGGAACCTTTTTAAATGAACGGAGGTGTTCTGCCTCTTCCACCCATTCAGGCAGTGAATTCCAGATCCCTATCACCCTCTGGGTGAATTTTCTTTCCTTATTTCCCTTTTAAACCTTCTACCAATCGCTTAAAATCTATTCCCCCTAGTTTCTGACCCCACTGCTAAGGTAAATAGGCCCTTCCCATCCACCCTATACAGGCCCCTCGCAATTTTGTGCATCTCAGTAAAACTCTTCCCTCAGCCTTCTCTATTCCAAGGAGAACAATCCCAGCCTATTCAATCTTTCCTCATAGCTACAATTTTCCAGTCCTGGGAATATCCTCGTAAATCTCCTCTGTACCCTCTCTGTCGCAGTTACATCCTTTCTGTAATGAGGTGACCAGAACTGCACACAGCACTCAATTTGCGGCCTAACTAATGTTTTATATAGTTCCAGAATAACCTCCCTATTCTTATATTCTACGCCTAGGCTAGTAAAAGAAAGGATTCCATATGCCTTCTTAACCACCTCATGGTTCTGTCCTGCTACCTTCATGGATCTGTGGGCATACACTCCAAGGTCCCTCATTTCTTCTACAGCTCTCAGTATCCTCCCATTTATTGTGTATTCCTTTGCCTTGTTTGACCTCCACTAAGGAATCACCTCATGTTTACCCAGTTTAATTATTTTATTTAGAGATACAGCACTGAAACAGGCCCTTCGGCCCACCGAATCTGTGCCGACCAACAACCATCCATTTGTACTAACCCAGCAGTAATCCCATATTCCCATCCATCTACCAACACTCGGGTCAATTTACAATGGCCAATTTACCTATCAACATGCAAGTCTTTAGCTGTGGGAGGAAACCGGAGAACCCAGCGAAAACACACGCGGTCACAGGGAGAACTTGCAAACTCCACACAGGCAGTACCCTGAATTAAACCCGGGTCCCTGGAGCTGTGAGGCTTCGGTGCTAACCACTGCGCCACTGTGCTGCCCAAAATTCTGCGTCAAAATCCGTTTTGCAAATTTATTACACACCCAAAGAATGTTTCTTAAAATACCTTTGTCTCATTTTAAATACAAAGGCAACACATGAAGTTCTACTGCTCAGATTGCAGTCTGTTAGCAAATCATAAGTTCTCCCCCTTCTTTATTTGGCACTTCTAGATTGGAACATTTCAACAATTGACACTTATGCATTCCAAGTCTGATCAGAATAGCCAACACCGCTCATTTATGTTTAGATCTTACCAACAGATGATCATTCCTCTGCTTAGTTCTCTTTTAATTAAGAGGATTAGTTGTTCTGTTCATGTGAAGCAAAAATCATTAAGTATTGCATTGTTCATTCAGTAAAAAGGAACGTGAGCAGTCTTCAGATCAGTAAATTCTACCGTTGATGGTTGTTTTAAAGAAATGCCTTCTGAAATGGCCTAGTAAGCCACTCAGTTCAAGGACAATTAGTGATGGGCACTACTTGCAGGCCTAGCCAGCGACACCCACATCCCACAAACGAATAAAACAAAATACCAACACTGATGTTTGTTACATCAAAACAGTCTACTGTGCGGTAAGTGAGCCAATCAGAGTTCGCCGATGTCCATGAATATGGAATATTCAGAAAACCCAACACTAAGAAGATGTGTCCATCAGGTAAACATTGAAGGAACAAAAAATATCGGCCAGCTCTCAAATGACAACGTACTACTCAGAACCAACCAGCCCATTCACTTGTGAAACCATCCATAACCCAATTGATCCAGAACTGAAATGATACAATCAGGTTATAAGCAGAGAAGTTATCGAAATATGGACATGTGTAGGTGCTGTTCGTCAATTCTTGATTTTGTTTTGGAAACAAGTAGTCAGGAAGGGTGTGGAAAAAGCAGAGGACAAAATAAATTACAGGATAGTGGAAAAGTAAGACCTGTGGTAGGAAAAATAAACAGTCAACCCTGGGCCAACGTGCCAGCTTCAGAAGTGAGTGCCACTTTCGAGTCTGCCTCGACTGCCACAACTGATGATGTTCACTCCAAAAGTGATATACACCCAGGGCGCAGTCCATCATCTTGCGAGGTGATGCATGTTATCATCATTGACAATTCTTGATTGTTCATTTGTTTCCACAATGGACCGGCATGGACCTGTTGAGCCTGTTTCTGTCCTTTATCTTCTATGTAATCAGTAGATGGCCCACAACATTTGGGAGATACACAGTTAATGATTGAAATGCCCAAGCAATAGAATGTTGTTGAGGTACAAACAAAAATATTCGTAGCCAGGGAGCTGCTGTACTAAAGCTTTCAATAGATCATTGGCCCTCAAGCATCTACATTCAGAAAGAGTTGCTGAAGTCAATCCAAACAGGGTGCCTTATTCTCGGTGACGAGGAATCCGCACCTGTATACAGCATACAGAACGAATCAGGTTCTGTGCAAAGAGGGACATGTGAAGAAAGATCCAAACCGCAGTTGAAATGTAAAGTTTTCATAATTTCTGCTTTGGTTGAACATCGGAAAATGAGGCAATCCCCTGGCATGAACCTTTTATGGAGTGGTGCAAGCAACATTCACTCTTCAACTATGCCCTCCGAATGTTTTGGTAAATTCCTGCAGACTGCGAACACTTTTCTTCTTCTCGGGGCAACGACTCTCGATTTTGTTCCATTTGCAGATGGTTAAGGGTCGCATAAGTGACGTAATAGCCAGAAGAATGAGGCTTTCTCTGAAAGGAAATACACAGTCTGTCAAACAACACTCTCTTATCTAATGCAGCTTTCCAACCCATTTCTGCCACTCGTTTGATGTTTGATAGGAAGGAAGATACTGATCAGAACAAATCAAATAGCAACAGAGGGATGTATGAAGACAGTGGATAATGGCGTGCAATTGCCCAGAGACATCCAAAATCTGCACAAAATCAAATGTGTGGTTTAAACCTCAGCGAATTTGTCCATACTTGGTTAGGCACTTAAATTCAAATGCCAGCATTTATCCACCCTTTATGGCCAACTATTGAGCCCTCCCATAAAAACAATGCTGGCCCCATGTTACAGGGCCGCATGGATGTGTTTCATGCAGCGCTACTTCCTCAGAGGCGCTCTTCCAATTTCAGGCGTAGAGAGGAACACGCATTGTTACGTGAAAAAAAAAAATACCGCAGATTCTGGGAATCTGAAATAAAAACAGAAAATACTGAAAATACGCAACTGATCTGCCATCATCTGTGGAGATAGAAACAGTTGTTATTTCAGGTCTGTGGCCTTCTCATTGGAATTGGGAAAAAATAGAGAAAAATAGAGGGTATAGAAACATAACTTAACAAGTACTGAGTATGACAGGAAAGAACAAATGGAAGATCTATGATACTGTTAGATAGCACCTTTTTTATTTTTGCACTTTCATGGGATGCAGATGTCGTTGACAAAACGAGCATTGTTTGTCCATCCAGAATTACCCTTGATAACTGAATGGCTTGCTGGGCCATTTTGGGCAGTTAAAAGTCAACCACATTGCTGTGGGTTCATGTCGGACAGACTAGGTAAGGTCGGCTGATTTCCTTCCCTAAAGGGCATGAGCAAACCGGATGGGCTTTTATGACATTCGCTGATAGTTTCATGGCACCATTACTGAGACTCCCTTTAAATTCCAGATTTTTATTCATGAACTGAATCTATTAAGTAAATTCACATTCTACCATCGGTCGTTGTGTGAGTTAAACTTAGGTGTGCAGGGCACCAGCCTGACCCTACTGGCTTAATAGCTCAGTGATCTTACCACTACAACACCGAATAAAGGGACAAGGCTACCAGGCAAAAGGGGGTGGTGATGGGTCCAGAGGATGTGTAAAAGGCAATAGCAGAATCATTATCAACATCTGCTGCTCAAAACAGTGGGAGCAGTGGTTAAGTTCTGAAATTGTTGAACTCAATGTTGAGTCCAGATTTATGCTGTTTGGCTGAAATTTGTTGCTCTTAAAATAACATAACCTCATTGAGAGCTGCTGAGGCATTTTGTGGCATGGATATGCGTCATATAATAAATTGAACAGCTTTGCAAAATTTTAATCTGCATGAAGATTGTTAGTGCTTTGATATTTTAACTTTCATACTTAACGAAGAAAATTGTAGTGTGACTTCTGCGCTTCCTTGGGCCCTGACTTTTACTGCTGATTTGCACCCATTTATGCTCATTTTATATTCAACGTAATCAAATGACATTCCATTGAAATTTGTATGCCAATTGATATTGACAGCATGATGCATTGTTTGGTGCAACTTCCAGGTTCCACCCAGGAAGCAAATCCCTGGCTAATTTTATTTTCATCAACCCAGTGGCATTCAATGGCTCCATGATTCCTACCAGCGTTTCAAACCCTGATTATTGTTAGACAAAAGACTTACTGGGCTTCTTGATGTCTCATTGCTATCATGACCTACAGTAAACAAAAGAATAAAGTGTTAGCGTTGCATGGATTATATTCTATGACCAATCTTCGCTCCTGTTATTCTCTGTAGTGCGTCAGTTAATATAAACACTTAATTAGTAAGTAGCAATGTATCTGCCAGTGGTGAAATACATTTCCAGATTGCAAAGAAGAGATTTTGGGGAGGGACACTTTTTTCTTATGCTGACGTTAAGTGTTGAGTGTATGCCCAGGTTAGTGAGTGAAGCAGAGACCTTGTTAACATTGAAGAACAGGCTAGCTGAAGGAAAGTGAAATAAAGGGAAATGGGAGCAATTTCGGCACATGGGTAAACACCACTATTTCAAAATAGAGGCCCAACCAGTCCCCATCCACCAACACCCTCCTCCGCCTGGCTGAACTTGTTCTCACATTGAACAACTTCTCCTTCAACTCCATGCATTTCCTTCAAGTAAAAGGTGTCGCTATGGGTACCCGCATGGGTCCTAGTTATGCCTGTCTTTTTGTGGGATATGTCGAGCATTCTTTGTTCCAGTCCTACTCAGGCTCCCTCCCCCAACTCTTTTTCCGGTACATTGATGACTGTATCGGTGCCGTTTCCTGCTCCCGCCCCGAACTAGAAAACTTTATCAACTTTGCTTCCAATTTCCACCCTTCTCTCACCTTTACATGGTCCATCTCTCACACTTCCCTTCCCTTCCTCGACTTCTCTGTCTCCATCTCTGGGTTGTCTACCAATATCCATTATAAGCCCACCGACTCCCACAGCTACCTCGACTACACTTCTTCACACCCTACCTCCTGTAAGGACTCCATTCCATTCTCCCAGTTTCTCCGTCTCCGACGCATCTGCTCTGATGATGCTACCTTCCATGACGGTGCTTCTGATATGACCTCCTTTTTCCTCAACCGAGGATTTCCCCCCACTGTGGTTGACAGGGCCCTCAACCGTGTCCGACCCATTCCCCGCACCTCTACCCTCACCCCTTCCCCTCCCTCCCAGAACCGTGACAGGGTTCCCCTTGTCATCACTTTTTATCCCACCAGCCTCCATATCCAAAGGATCATCCTCCGCCATTTTCGCCACCTCCAGCGTGATGCCACTACCAGTCGCATCTTCCCCTCCCTTCCCCTGTCAGCATTCCGAAGGGATTGTTCCCTCCGCAACACCCTGGTCCACTCCTCCATTACCCCCACCACCTCGTCCCCGTCCCAGGGCACCTTCCCTTGCAATCGCAGGAGGTGTAATACCTGCCCATTTACCTCCTCTCTCCTCACTATCCCAGGCCCCAAACACTCCTTTCAGGTGAAGCAGCGATTTACTTTTACTTCTTTCAATGTAGTATACTGTATTCGATGCTCACAGTGTGGTCTCCTCTACATTGGGGAGACCAAGCGCAGACTGGGTGACCGCTTTGCGGAACATCTCCGCTCAGTCCGCAAGCAGGACCCTGAGCTTCCGGTTGCTTGCCATTTCAACACTCCCCCCTGCTCTCATGCTCACATCTCTGTCCTGGGATTGCTGCAGTGTTCCAGTGAACATCAACGCAAGCTCGAGGAACAGCATCTCATCTACCGATTAGGCACACTACAGCCTGCTGGACTGAACATTGAGTTCAATAATTTCAGAGCATGACAGCCCCCCACTTTACTTTCATTTTTAGTCATTTTTAGTTATTTTTGCTTCCTTTTTTTTCATTCCTTTTTACATTTTTTACAATCTTTTTTTGCATTTATTTCATTTCATCTTAGTTTGTTCAGTTTTCTTGCCCACTGTTTTTTTCAGGTTGTTTTTCTTCAGGTTTGCACTTGCTGCTGTTCAATATTCAGTATATTCACACCTAATCTGTACTAATGCTTTGTCTTTCAACACACCATTAACATATTGTTTGCCTTTGCTCCGTGACCTTTTGGTCAGCTATGTGGCCTGGTCCAATCTGCACCTTCTCCTTTGTTATCTCTTGCCCAACCCCCACCTCACTTGTTTATAATCTGTGACTTTTCTAATATTTGTCAGTTCCGAAGAAGGGTCACTGACCCGAAACGTTAACTCTGCTTCTCTTTCCACAGATGCTGCCAGACCTGCTGAGTGAATCCAGCATTTCTTGTTTTTGTTTCAGATTTCCAGCATCCGCAGTATTTTGCTTTTATTACTATTTCAAAATGCCTGTCTTCATGCTTTCTACTGCCCCCATCCTCCCTCCGCTCCCCATCCCCCATCACCACACCAACCCCCACCCCCACATGCACGCACACACACATCGTCTGACTCCTGTCGAAATAGCCAACAAATGTGTCCATGTCCAAATTGCTCACATGCCATAACACATTAAAACAAAAGCATAGCATTTACTCCTGGCATAAAAGATAATGGGCTAGAAATTCATCTTGGGCAGCAGTGAAAAGCGAGTGGAATCGGGCCTGTTCTAGCCAGCGCCCAATATTTAATTGCATTGACTGCAATGGAATGTCAGGTTTTTGTGGGAGAATGGGATGTCGCTGTGGTACCGCCCTTTTTGCCAGACTGCCATAGCCGGATTTCTCAGCCAATATGGTAAAATCCTGCATTCGCAGCAATTCTATCACATTCACATTGATGGCAGGACTTTAGAGCCAATTTCTCGGTGTATCGATATAAGGCAACTTTTTTTGGTATTCATGCAAGGGATGTGGGTATCGCTGGCCTGGCCAGCATTTATTGCCCATCCCTAATTGCCCTTGAGAAGGTGGTGATGAGCTGCCTTCTTGAACCACCGCAGTCCATGTGGGGTAGGTACACCCACAGTGCTATTGACTTTGTAGTGGTTAGATACAACTGAGTGACTTGCTATGCCACTTCAGAGGGCATGTAAGACTCAGCTACATTGCTGTGGGTCTGGAGTCACATGTAGGCTAGACGAGGCAAGGACAGCAGATTTACTTCCCTGAAGGACATTAATGAACCAGATGGGTTTTTACAACGGTTGACAATGATTTCATGACCATCATTAGACTAGCTTTTTAATTCCAGATTTATTGATTCCAGATTTATGTCACCAGAGCATTACCCTGGGTCTCTGGGTTACTAGTCCAGTGACAATACCACTACGCCACCGCCTCCCCTGTGGGAAAGGTACAGCAATTGGTAATATTCTCTCCTGTCAGAATTGGACGTTTGCGTGATGGGAATAAAAAAAAACTACAAAAAATTACATCACTTTACTGCACAGTGTTTCAGCAGCTTTTTCTGAAGCAGCAATAGTGCGAGCGAGGTCTCAGCTGGCAAGGAGAGTTTCAGTTTAAAATAACTTACCTTTTGTTTCAGCAGCTTTTTCTGAAGCAGTGATAGTGTGAGCGAGGTGTCAACTGGGAAGGTGAGTTTCAGTTTAAAATAACTTACCTTTTGTTTCAGCAGCTTTTTCTGAAGCAGCGATAGTGTGAGCGAGGTGTCAGCTGGGAAGGTGAGTTTCAGTTTAAAATAACTTACCTTTTGTTTCAGCAGCTTTTTCTGAAGCAGTGATAGTGCGAGCGAGGTCTCAGCCGGGAAGGAGAGTTTCAGTTTAAAATAACTTACCTTTTGTTTCAGCAGCTTTTTCAGAAGCAGCGATAGTGCGAGCGAGGTGTCAACTGGGAAGGTGAGTTTCAGTTTAAAATAACTTACCTTTTGTTTCAGCAGCTTTTTCTGAAGCAGTGATAAAGCGAGCGAGGTCTCAGCCGGGAAGGAGAGTTTCAGTTTAAAATAACTTACCTTTTGTTTCAGCAGCTTTTTCTGAAGCAGTGATAGTGCGAGCGAGGTCTCAGCCGGGAAGGAGAGTTTCAGTTTAAAATAACTTACCTTTTGTTTCAGCAGCTTTTTCAGAAGCAGCGATAGTGCGAGCGAGGTGTCAACTGGGAAGGTGAGTTTCAGTTTAAAATAACTTACCTTTTGTTTCAGCAGCTTTTTCTGAAGCAGTGATAAAGCGAGCGAGGTCTCAGCCGGGAAGGAGAGTTTCAGTTTAAAATAACTTACCTTTTGTTTCAGCAGCTTTTTCTGAAGCAGTGATAGTGTGAGCGAGGTCTCAGCCGGGAAGGAGAGTTTCAGTTTAAAATAACTTACCTTTTGTTTCAGCAGCTTTTTCTGAAGCAGCGATAGTGTGAGCGAGGTGTCAACTGGGAAGGTTCAGTTTAAAATAACTTACCTTTTGTTTCAGCAGCTTTTTCTGAAGCAGCGATAGTGCGAGTGAGGTGTCAGCTGGGAAGGTGAGTTTCAGTTTAAAATAACTTACCTTTTGTTTCAGCAGCTTTTTCCGAAGCAGCGATAGTGCGAGCGAGGTGTCAGCTGGGAAGGTGAGTTTCAGTTTAAAATAACTTACCTTTTGTTTCGGCGGACACGGGGACTGCTGGGTAAGTAAACTTATATATTCGGGCAGTGGCTAAAACCGAAACACTACACGTGTAGTGTCTCCCACCCATCCTCCTCCTCTAACCAAATAAAAGGCCTCTTGTGTGGAGGGTTTGGTAAGGTAAGGTTTTCCTTTTTTAAAAATCTCTATTGTCAATTTAGTGCAGAGGGATGGAAGCTAGGGCAGTTGCATGCTCATCTTGCAGGATGTGGGAGGTGAGGGTCACCACTGGTGTCCCTGCTGACTTCGCCTGTGAGAAGTGCACCCAACTCCAGCTCCTCGCAGACCGCATTAGGGAACTGGAGCTGGATCTGGATAAACTTCTGATCATTCAGGATGCTGAGGGGGTGAAAGAGAGCAGTTATAGGGAAGAAGTGACACCGAAGTTACAGGATAATGGTAGCTGGGTGACCGTCAGGGGAGGGAAAGGGAATAGGCGCACAGTGCAGGGATCCCCTGTGGACGTCCCCCTCAATAATAAGTGTACCGTTTTGGTACGGTTGAGGGGGACGACTTACCAGGGGAAAGCCACAGTGGCCAGGTCTCTGGCACTGAGCCTGGCCCAGTGGCTCAGAAGGGAAGGGGGAAGAATAGGAGAGCGATAGTGATAGGAGATTCAGATGTTAGAGGAACAGACAGGAGATTCTGTGGTCGCGAACAAGACACCCGGATGGTATGTTGCCTCCCGGGTGCCAGGGTCAGGGATGTCTCGGATCGAGTCTACAGGATTCTTAAGGGGGAGGGGGAGCAGCCAGAGGTCGTGGTACATATCGGTACCAATGACATAGCTAGGAAAAGGGATGAGGACCTGGAAAGCGAATATAGGGAGTTAGGTTGGAAGCTGAAAGGCAGGACAAGCAGAGTAGTATTCTCAGGATTGTTACCGGTGCCACGTGCTAGTGAGGCTAGAAACAGGGAGCGAGTGCAGCTGAACACGTGGCTACAGAACTGGTGCAGGAGGGAGGGCTTCAGATATGTAGATCATTGGGATACCTTCTTGGGAAGGTTGGACCTGTGCAAGAAGGACGGGTTGCATCTGAACTGGAGGGGCACCAATATCCTGGGCGGCAGGTTTGCTAGAGCTCTTCGGGAGGGTTTAAACTAGTTTGCCAGGGGGATGGGAACCGGAGCTACGGATCAGTGGATGGAGTAGCTGTTGAACAGGCAGATACCGAGTGCAGAGAGTCTGTGAGGAAGGTTAGACAGTTGACAGGGCAAAGTTTCAGCCAGTATGATGGGTTGAAGTGTGTTTATTTTAACTCAAGAAGTGTCAGGAATAAGGGTATGAACTTAGAGCATGGATCAGTACTTGGAGCTACGATGTTGTGGCCATTACGGAGACGTGGATATCACAGGGGCAGGAATGGATGTTCCAGGGTTTAGATGTTTCAAAAGGAATAGGGAGGGAGGTAAAAGAGGTGGGGGAGTGGCATTGCTAATCAGGGATAGTATCACAGCTGCAGAAAGGGAGGTCGTCGAGGAGGGTTTGTCTACTGAGTCATTATGGGAGGAAGTCAGAAACAGGAAAGGGGAGTCACTTCATTGGGAGTTTTCTACAGACCCCGCAATAGCAACAGAGACACGGAGGAACAGATTGGGAGGCAGATTTTGGAAAGGTGCAGAAGAAACTGGGTTGTTGTCATGGGTGACTTCAACTTCCCTAATATTGATTGGAACCTCCATAGTGCAAGTAGTTTGGATGGAGCAGATTTTGTCAGGTGTGTCCAGGAAGGTTTCCTGACTCAATATGTAGATAGGCCGACTAGAGGGGAGACGATGTTGGGCTTGGTGCTTGGCAACGAACCAGGCCAGGTGGCAGATCTATCGGTGGGAGAGCATTTCGGTAATAGTGATCACAACTCCCTGACCTTTACTATAGTTATGGAGAGGGACAGGAGCAGACGGGATGGAAATATATTTAATTGGGGGAGGGGTAATTACAATGCTATTAGGCAGGAACTGGGGTGCATAAATTGGGAACAGATGTTCTCAGGGAAATGCACGACAGAAATGTGGAGGTTGTTTAGGGAGCATTCGTTGCGACTGCTGGATAGGTTTGTCCCGATGAGGCAGGGAAGGGAACAGCTAGTCAAGAGGAAGAAGGAAGCGTACTTAAGGTTGAGGAAGCAAGGATCAGACAGGGCTCCAGAGGGTTACAAGGTAGCCAGGAAGTAACTGAAGTATGGACTTAGGGGAGCTAGAAGGGGACATGGAAAAGTCTTGGCGGGTAGGATTAAGGAAAATCCCAAGGCGTTCTACACTTATGTGAGGAACAAGAGGATGGTCAGAGTGAGGGTAGGGCCGATCAGAGATAGTGGAGGGAACTTGTGCCTGGAGTCGGAGGAGGTAGGGGAGGTTCTAAATGAACACTTTGCTTCGGTATTCACTAGTGAGAGGGATCTGGTCGTTTGTGAGGACAGCGTGAAACAGGTTGATATGCTCGAACAGGTTGAGGTTAAGAGGGAGGATGTGCTGGAAATTTTGAAAGATATGAGGACAGATAAGTCCACGGGGCCAGACGGGATATACCCAAGGATATTATGCGAAGTGAGGGAAGAGATTGCTGCGCCTTTGGTGATGATCTCTGCGTCTTCTCTGTCCACTGGAGTAGAACCGGATGATTGGAGGGTGGCAAATGTTATTCCCTTGTTCAAGAAAGGGAATAGGGATAACCCTGGGAATGATAGACCAGTCAGTCTTACGTCAGTGGTGGGCAGATTATTGGAGAGGATTCTGAGAGATAAGATTTATGATTATTTGGAAAAGCATGGTTTGATTAGAGATAGTCAGCATGGCTTTGTGAGGGGCAGGTCATGCCTCACAAGTCTTATTGAATTCTTTGAAGATGTGACAAAACACATTGATGAAGGAAGAGCAGTGGATGTGGTGTATATGGATTTTAGCAAGGCGTTTGATAAGGTTCCCCATGGTAGGCTCATTCAGAAAGTAAGGAGGCATGGGATTCAGGGAAAGCTGGCTGTCTGGATACAATATTGGCTGGCCCATAGAAGTCAGAGGGTGGTAGTAGATGGAAAGTATTCAGCATGGAGCTCGGTGACCAGTGGTGTTCCACAAGGATCTGTTCTGGGACCTCTGCTCTTTGTGATTATTATAAATGGCTTGGATGAGGAAGTGGAAGGCTGGGTTAGCAAGTTTGCCCGATGACACGAAGGTTGCTGGAGTTGTGGATAGTGTGGAAGGCTGTTGTAGGTTGCAACGGGACATTGACAGGATGCAGAGCTGCTCTGAGAAGTGGCAGATGGGGTTCAACCTGGAAAAGTGTGAAGTGATTCATTTTGGAAGGTCGAATTTGAATGCAGAATACAGGCTTAAAGACAGGATTCTTGGTAGTGTGGAGGAACAGAGGGATCTTGGGGCCCATGTCTATAGATCGCTCAAAGTTGGCACCCAAGTTGATAGGGTTGTTAAGAAGGCGCATGGTGTGTTGGCTTTCTTTAACAGGGGGTTTGTGTTTTAGAGCCGCGAGGTTATGCTGCAGCTCTATGAGGCCCTGGTTCGACCACACTTGGAATATTGTGTTCAGTTCTGGTAGAGGGTGCAGAGGAGATTTACCAGGATGCTGCCTGGACTGGAGGGCATGTCCTAAGAAGAAAGATTGAGGGAGCTAGGGCTTTTCTCATTGGAGCGAAGAAGGATGAGAGGTGACTTGGTAGAGGGGTGCAAGATGATGAGAGGCATAGATAGAGTGGATAGCCAGAGACTTTTTCCCAGGGTGGAAAGTGCTATCACCAGGGGGCATAATTCTAAGGTGATTGGAGGAAGGTTTCGGGGAGATGTCACAGGTAGGTTCTTTACACAGAGAGTGGTGGGTGCGTGGAATGCGCTACCAGCGGTGGTAGTAGATGCAGATACATTAGGGGCATTTAATCGACTCTTGGATAGGTACATGGATGATAGTAGAATGAAGGGTAGGTAGTTAGTTTGATCTTAGAGTAGGTTAAAGGTTTGGCACAACATCCGTGGGCCAAAGGGCCTGTACTGTGCTGTACTGTTCTATGTTCTATGTTCTATTAGCTGTCTGTACCAGCACTTTGAAAGAGGTATCTAATTATTCCCATTAACTTCCAACCTCCTATTTCTCCATAATCCAGTAATTCACTCTTTCCAACTATACAGCCAATTCTCTTTTGAAAATTATTACTGAATCTGATTCCACCACCATTTCAGGCAGTGAACTTCAGACCATAACAACTGGCTGTAAAAACAATTTCTCCTTATCTCACCCTTTGGCTCCTTAAGGTCTCTGTCCCAGTGTACCCAGTCTCTTCCCAGTGTGAACGGTATCTCCTTAATTATTCTGCAACATCGCTCTTACTTTTGAACAGCTTTGTTAAATCTCCCTTTAAAGTTCTCTGCTCTGAGGAAAACGACCCCAGTTTGTCTCTTCTCTCCACATTTGGGATGCATGGTTAGAATTGCATAATATCGCAGAACAACACAATGAGTGGAGCATAGGCTCCGTGCACCGATTATGTCCAGAATTGGACGAGTTTTGAGAAGTTTCATGTCAGTTTTGATCCGAAGCATATTTGCATATTGTGGAATGTAAAATATGCAATGAGTCAACACAATCGGGTATCGTTTTAAAACATAATCTAAGAAAGAAAAGTTTCTAAAATTCCTTTGATACATTTAAGTATGTTAGCTGGGTGCAGTTTGATTCATACAACCGCAAGTGGGTTTGTCACAAATAATGACAGGACATACAGTTCACTAACTCTAAGCAACCCGATTTTAAATAACTGAAAATGACTTATATAAAAATCTGTAAAGGATCATTTGCTAGTTAACATTGGTGTACAGTAGTAAGTTTTATAATGCATTGAAAAATCATAGTCAAGCATTTTCAAGAAATGCCTGAGTGTCTTTGCACCAGAAATACTTAAGATTAAAAGCCTCCACAAAGACACAGCAACGGCCATAACAGTTGAAACTTGCAATGGTGATTAATTCGTTCTGGGGGGGGGGTGGTTTGTCAGGGTTGAGGGGTACCTGCTTGTATTAGTAGGGCCGGCTACCAGTGTGATTCCTTTCAAATTACAAGATTTGTTCCATTTGTTTGGCGATTTCAAGCTAATTGTGCTGAAAAAAAGGCAGTGCAACGTAGCTCAAAGAAATAAATTTGTTTTACATAGGATGCAATGACTGAGCAGTGTGGGCAGGATTCAGTGGATCTTGGTGGGGTGGGGAGACGGGGGGCGCTGGGGGTTCTCCCAGCACTGGGTCAAACAGACGATCAGAACCCCGCCTCGACCTACATGCAGCGCAATGGGAAGACAATGGGACCCTCTGCCTCCCGCCTACCATCGTAATTCTACAGGTCACCCCACCACCTAGCCCATCTCCTGAGTGGTGGGGGGGGGGGGGGAGCGGAGAGGTGGGGGGCATTATATTCGGCCTTGTGCGTTCTGCAGCAACCTCGTATAAAAGGTTGCGAGGTTTAACTGTACTATAACATCAGACTTACTGAACGAGTCCTGCAATAATTAATTCACAACTTTCCTTCCCATTCCCAGAACCGGAAGTGACATGTGCTTGTTTGCCCCTATGGCAGAACCATGCAACCGTATTTCTCATTGATTACCGTCTCTCTTCCTCTTTGGTTGGACCACAGCATACACAATTTCATCGTGAGCAGGGGCACTATTTTCTGAATAAAGAGAGAATACAGTTGTAGAGTTTCATGCGAAAATGTCGTTCATCATGTCTTGATTTGGACATGCTGCACTTGCACACCAATTAACTTATTAATTCAACGTCTTATGAGCAATTATGAGTCATCTATGTAGCATAGATATCGAGCCCAATTGTTAAATTGTGGAGTTTTATTGCATTTCCTTACGGAGGTCTGAAGACTGAGCTTAGTCTGGCGAGACCATAGCACCATGGATGCATAGAAAAGTTAAGGCATAGTAGGAGGCCATTCAGCCCACCGTGTCTGCGCCGGTGGAAAGAAAACCAGCCACCCAATCTAATTGCACCTTCCAGCACCTGGTCCGTGGTGTTGCAGGTTACAGAATTTCAGGTGCATGTCCAGATACCTTTCAAATGAGTTGAGGGTTTCTGCCTCCACCACCGACCCGGGCAGTGAATTCCAGACACCCACCACCCTCTGTGAAAAAGCTTTTCCTCATGTCCCCTCTAATCCTTCTACAAATCACCTTAAATCTGTGTTAGGGGAAACAGGTCCTTCCTGTCTACTCTATCTGGGCTCATAATTTTGTACACCTCAATTACGACGCCCCTTGGCCTCCTCTGTTCTAAGGAAAACAACTCTAGCCTATCCAATCTTTCCTCATAGCTGCGACTTTCAAGCCTTGGCAACATATTTGTAAATCTCCTCTGCAATCTCTCAAGAGCAATTATCCCCTTCCTGTAATGTGGTGAATAGACCTGTACGCAATACTCAGGTTGTGGCTGAAACCAGCGTTTTATACAGTTCCAGCATTACATCCCTGCTTTTATATTCTATTCCCCAGCCAATAAAGGAAAGCATTCCATATGCCTTCTTCATCACTCTATCTACCTGTCCTGCAATCTTCAGGGACCTATGGACATGCACGCCCTTTCTCTATGCCTCTCAATACCCTCCCGTTTATTGTGTATTCCCTTGTTTTGTTTGTTATCTCCAAATGCATCAGCTCACTCTTCTCCGGATTGAATTCCATTTGCCACTTTTCTGACAATTCACCCAAACCATTGATATCAGGCTGGAGTCTACAGCTATTCTCTTCACTATCAACTATACGGCCATTTTTTGTGTCATCACCACATTTCCTAATCATGCCTCCCACATTTCAGTCCAAATCATTAAAATAAACCACAAACAGCAAGGTACCTAACACCAAGCCCTGTGGAACGCCACTTGAAACCGCTTTCCATTCGTAAAAACATCTACCCTTTGTTTCCTGTCGCTGAGCCAAAGTTGGATCCAACTTGCCACATTCCCTTGAATCCCACGGACTTTCATTTTTTCTGACCAGTCTGCCATGTGGGACCTTGTCAAATGCCTTACTAAAATCTATGTAGACCACGTCCACTCCACTACCCTCATCAATCCTCTTTGTTACCTCCTCAAAAAACTCAATCAACATAGTGAAACACGACTTTCCCTTAACAAATCCATGCTGACTAGCCCTGATTAATCTGTGCCTTTCTAAGTGGCAGTTTATCCTGTCGAAAACTGATTATCTGTTCTCTGCGAGAAAGCACTGACTAAAATGAAACAGATAAACAGAGACATTTAATACCTTTCCACATTGGTTTTCACATGGATAGATACATACAGACGTAGAAATATACATAAGTACGTGGATTGGTACATGACTATAGATAGATGATTAAGAGGCAGATAGATAGACAAATAGACAGACATAGATAGACAAGAGATGCTGGAACCACTCAGCAGGTCTGGCAGCATCTGGGAAAAGAGAAGCAGAGTTAACGTTTCGGGTCAGTGACCGAAACATTAACTCTGCTTCTCTTTTCACAGATGCTGCCAGACCTGCTGAGTGGTTCCAGCATTACTTGTTTTTATTTCAGATTTCCAGCATCCGCAGTATTTTGCTTTTATTATAGACATAGATAGACATTGGACAGGAAGATTGGTAGAACGATAATAAAGCTTACCGCCAGGTGTGGCGCTGTTGTGATGTGGTGAACTCCTTCCACTTCCGTTACTTGAAGAAAATAGTTCCGAAGGGAGGCAGTTAACAAATTATCAATTGAAAACGGAAATGAAATTCACGGAAACTCCACTCCATGAGGTTACAACATCGAATATTTTAAAATTGCCCCTTGGAAAAACACAGGCCAGCCTAAAAGGTGATAGTCTTGTGCTAGGGACAAGACAAAGTCAGCGGGATGGGGGTTAGAGCCCAGCAGACAGTTAAGTCTGCTGGTGGTCTTGGGGGACGTGTCATATGTCAAATGGTGTTGCAGGTTATCAGTTGGTCAGTAATCATCAAAGGTTTTTATAACGGCCTCCGTGATGCATCTTTCCCGATTTTCCTGTGCATTGACCAGGAAACTGATATCACCAGTTGAACACTATTGCTTGGCGTTAAAGTTGGCACAATTATGTTTGCAATCCAAATGATTAGAGCATGTGACCTAGGCTGGTACTGCAGTGCGGTACTCAGGGGTGCTGCACTATTGGAGGATACTCCTTCAGATGAGGCCTTAAAACAATGCATTGTATGCCATGTAATGCGGATCTAAGAGATCCAATGGTATTATATCGATGAGCAAGGGAGTTGTTGTCGGAATTCTGGCCAGTTTTGTAACTCTCAATTAACATCACTAAAAAAGATGACCTGGTCAATATCACACTGCTGCAACATGTGCTCTGCAGAATCGCTGTGCATCACAACACAGTCGATGCCTCAGAAGTACCTAATTGGCTGTAAAGTGCTTTGGGACTTTCTGAGGTCAAGAAAAGCCCTGTTAACACGGTATGCATAAAATGTCCCAAGCGAGACCTTACCCAGTCCGGTTGCAATTGTCCGTGTTCTCTGAAGAAAAGGAGAGAGATGCAAACGTGAGAAGATGTATTAAGTAACAGAACAATTTCTAAATGAGCAGGAGCCACAGTCGAACGTTGGATCGTTACGATCCGTTGCTGTTAATTGTTAGGCCTGGAATTTTTTTCTTATAGAATGTGTTATGCTTCAGAGGGATATCAGGCAGAGGGGTTAACAGCAAAATCTCTAAAATCACAATGCCTGACTGCTGGCCCCTGAACAAAATCATTGGACATTATCCACGGATCACCACAACTTGTAAAATCAGAGTCTATCTCAGCTTGACTTGTTCTGATGGCTGTAGACGACCATAGCAGAGAATACCAGGTGGGCAAACTTTTTTGGAGCTATTCTCAAACCTCAGCTGTAATTAGAACATAGAACATAGAACAGTACAGCACAGTACAGGCCCTTCAGCCCACGATGTTGTGCCGAAACTTTAACCTACTCTAAGATCAAACTACCTACATACCCTTCATTCTACTATCATCCATGAACCTATCCAAGTGTCGCTTAAATGTCCCTAATATATCTGCTTCTGATACCACCGCTGGCATTGCATTCCACGCACCCACCACTCTCTGTGTGAAGAACCTACCTCTGACATCTCCCCGAAACCTTCCTCCAATCACCTTAAAATTATGCCCCCTGGTGATAGCCCTTTCCGCCCTGGGAAACAGTCTCTGGCTATCCACTCTATCTATGCCTCTCATCATCTTGTACCCCTCTATCAAGTCACCTCGCATTCTTCTTCGCTCCAATGAGAAAAGCCCTAGCTCCCTCAATCTATCTTCATAAGACATGCCCCCCAGTCTAGGCAGCATCCTGGTAAATCTCCTCTGCACCCTCTCTAAAGCTTCCACATCCTTCCTATAATGAGGCGACCAGAACTGAACACAATATTCCCAGTGTCGTCTAACCAGGGCTTTATAGAGCTGCAGCATAACCTCGCGGCTCTTAAACACAATCCACCTGCTAATGAAAGCCAACACCCCATACACCTTCTTAACAACCCTATCAACTTGGGTGGCAACTTTGAGGGATCTATGGACCTGGACCCCAAGATCCCTCTGTTACTCCACACTGCCAAGAATCCTGTCTTTAAGCCAGTATTCTGCATTCAAATTCGACCTTCCAAAATGAATCACTTCACGCTTTTCCAGGTTGAACTCCATCTGCCACTTCTCAGAGCAGCTCTGCATCCTGTCAATGTCCCGTTGCAACCTACAACAGCCCTTCACAGTATTCACAACTCCAGCAACCTTCGTGTCATCGACAGACTTACTAACTCAGCCTTCCACTTCCTCATCCAAGTCCTTTATAAAAATCACAAAGAGCAGAGGTCCCAGAACAGATCCTTGTGGAACACCACTGATCACCCAGCTCCATGCTGAATACTTTCCATCTACTACCACTCTCTGACTTCTATGAACCAGCCAATCCTGCATCCAGACAGCCAAATTTCCCTGTATCCCGTGCCTCCTTACTTTCTGAATGAGCCTACCATGGGGAACCTTATCAAACGCCTTGCTAAAATCCATATACTCCACATCCACTGCTCTTCCTTCATCAATGTGTTTTGTCACATCCTCAAAGAATTCAATAAGACTTGTGAGGCATGACCTGCCCCTCACAACGCCATGCTGACTATCTCTAATCAAACTATGCTTTTCCCAATAGTCATAAATCCTGTCCCTCAGAATCCTCTCCAATAATTTGCCCACCACTGACGTAAGACTGACTGGTCTGTAATTCCCAGGGTTATCCCTATTCCCTTTCTTGAACAAGGGAATAACATTTGCCACCCTCCAATCATCTGGTACTACTCCAGTGGACAGTGAGGATGCAAAGATCATCGCCAAAGGCGCGGCAATCTCTTCCCTCGTTTCCCGTTTTAACCTTGGATATATCCCGTCTGGCCCCGGGGACTTATCTATCCTCATGTCTTTCAAAATTTCCAGCACGTCCTCCTTCTTAACATCAACCTGTTCGAGCATACCAGCCTGTTTCACGCTGTCCTCACAAAAGACAAGGTCCCTCTCGCTGGTGAATACTGAAGCAAAGTATTCATTAAGGACCTCCCCTACCTTCTCCGACTCCAGGCACAAGTTCCCTCCACTATCCCTGATCGGCCCTACCCTCACTTTGGCCATCCTCCTGTTCCTCACATAAGTGTAGAACGCCTTGGGATTTTCCTTAATCCTACCCGCCAAGACTTTTTCATGTCCCCTTCGAGATCTCCCAAGTCCATTCTTCAGTGCCTTCCTGGCTACCGTGTAACCCTCTGGAGCCCTGTCTGATCCTTGATTACACAACCTTAAGTAAGCTTCCTTCTTCCTCTTGACTAGCTGTTCCACATCTCTTGTCATCCAAGGTTCCTTCAGCCTACCATCCCTGCCTTGCCTCATCGGGACAAACCTATCCAGCAGTCGCAGCAAGTGCTCCTTAAACAACCTCCACATTTCTGTCCTGCATTTCCCTGAGAACATCTGTTCCCAATTTAAGCTCCCCAGTTCCTGCCTAATAGCATTGTAATTCCCCCTCCCCCAATTAAATATATTTCCATCCCGTCTGCTCCTGTCCCTCTCCATAACTATAGTAAAGGTCAGGGAGTTGTGATCACTATTACCGAAATGCTCTCCCACCGAGAGATCTGCCACCTGGCTTGGTTCGTTGCCAAGCACCAAATCCAACATCGTCCCCCCTACTAGTCGGCCTATCTACATATTGTACATAATTGTAGCGTCGTAGGACCATTATGACACACAAGGTGCTCATTCGTCCCATCGAGGCCATGCAGGCTCTCTGTAGAGCAATCTTGTCAGCCCCAATCCCTGGCTGTATCCCTGCAGCCCTGCAAGTTTACTTCCCTCACTTGCCCATCCAATTTTCTTTTGAAATCACTTATCATCTCTGCTTCCACTAACCTCATGAGCAGAGTATTCCAGGGTATTAGCACTCGCTGTGTTAAAAATTTCGCCCTCACATCCCCTCTGCATCTGTTGCCCAAACCTTAATCTGTGTTCCCTAGTCCTTGTAGCATCAGCTCATGAGAAAATCTTTTCTTTGTCAACCTTATCTAAACCAATGATAACCTTGCACACCTCAATCTCGTTTGCTCCAAAGAGAACAACACCAGCCTCTCCAACCTAACCTTTTAGCTAAAATCCCTCATTCCTGAACCGCTTGGAAAATCTACTCTGTACTCTCTCAGGGACCCTCACATTCTGTATAAAGTGTGCTGACCAGAACTGGACGCAATACTCCAGTTGGGACCTAACAAGAGCTTTATAATTATTCAGCATAGCTTTCCTGCTCTTATACTCAATACCTCTATTTTGTGAAACCCAAGATACCAAATGCTTTGCTAAATACTCTCTCAATATATGCTGCCACCTTCAATGGTATGTGCACATGGACTCCAATGTCCCTCTAACCCTCCAAACTCTTTAGGACTATGCCATTAAGTCTATATTTCCTCTCGCTAGCCCTTCGACCAAAATGCATCAACTCACACTTCTATGTATTAATTTCCATCTGCCACTTGTCTGCCCATTCTCCTGGCCTATCTATGTCCTGTTGTAGTCGATTTGTACCATCGTCACTGTTTACCACACCTCCAAGTTTGGTATCATCTGAAAATTCTGAAAATGCACTCCAGTATCCAGGTCCTTGATACATATCCAGGTCCTTCATACATATCCAAAAATCAATGATCTTAGCGCTGCACCTTAGGGAACACAACCTTCTACCATCCTCTTATCTGAAAAACAACAATTTACTATGACTCCCTCTTGTCTGTCCTTCAGCTAAGTTTTTATATCAGCTAAAAATTACCTTCCTATTCCATAAACCTCAGTTTTGTTAACAAGTCTTTTATGTGGTACTTTGTCAAAGGCTTTCATAAAATCCATATAGATAAAATCCATTGCTTTCCCTTAACCAACCTTCGCTGTTATTGCATCAAACATCCAATTAGATTGGTAAATCACTATTTTCCATTTCCAAACCCGTACCGGCTATCCTTAATTAACTCAAACATCTCCAAGTGCCGATTGCTCTTTCTCCTTGATTGTTGTTCACTCACCACTGATGATAAACTGTCTGGCTTGCAGTTACTAGGAATGTCCTTATACCCTTTCCTGAATAAGGGTGTCACATCTGCCACTCTTCAAATCTCTGGCATCTCCTCTGTATCTCGGGAAGTTTTCAAGATTTTGGAAAGCCCTTTCACTATCTCCACTCCCACTCTTTTGAGCAACTTGTGAAGCAAACCATTCAGATCAAGTGACATATCCATTCTCAGCATACCCAGCCTTTCCACATCCTGCTTATAATTTTTACCCCATTCATTATCTCTATCATCTTCACTCCCACTGATATTTTATCCGCATTCTCTTCCTTAGTAAACACCGATACAAAATACTCATTAAACATTCCTTACCTTTCCCCCACCTCTAAGCATATATTTACTTCAAATTAATGAATTAGCAATAATTCATCCAAATGGGACGCCCTTTACCCAATGTTGACTGAATGGATAGGGAAACCAGGCGGGGCATATAATCGGTGGCCAATATAATATTGCTTGCCTTATAAAAATACCAGTAAAGTTTAGGATTACCAGCATAAGCCCTAAATTTGCATTGTGCCCACTGGACTTCCACCTCAGTTCGGGCGACAGAGCAGGAGAAGAACCAAGGAAATTGCCAAAGCAGATGTAATAATTGAAAGGCAGTAGATCATGTTAGATTGCCTTTGAAGGGTTCATGGGTAGTTCACAACCCATGGTAAGAGGGCGGCACAGTGGCACAGTGGCTAGCACTGCAGCCTCACAGCTCCAGTGACCCGGGTTCAATTCTGGGTACTGCCTGTGTGGAGTTTGCAAGTTCTCCCTGTGTCTGCGTGGGTTTCCTCTGGGTGCTCCGGTTCCCTCCCACATGCCAAAGGCTTGCAGGTTGATAGGTAAATTGGCCATTAGCAATTGCCCCTGGTATAGATAGGTGGTAGGGAAAATATAGGAACAGGTGGGGATGTGGTAGGAATATGGAATTACTGTAGGATTAGTGTAAATGGGTGGTTGATGGTCTGCACAGACTCGGTGGGCCGAAGGGCCTGTTTCAGTGCTGTATCTCTATAAAAAAAAATGTCGTGTTGTATATGTTTTGTTGGGAGGAGGGCATAATAGACCTAACAACAGTTTTATTTTTTACCAGGTCCTCAGTAAGCAGAGGCCGGTGATAATTGTATGCTATTTAAGTATAGTAACGGGATGAAGACTGAAATTAATGTTATAGCAATTTGTAAGCTAAGTCCCTTTAATAAGGAATAATAAGGAACATAATATGTTCTGATTAGAGCACCGTTTCTTCTTAGGGATTTTGGCAGAATTCATCAGGGTGGAAATTCTTCTGAATAGGCTGCCTGTTGTACAGGCCGGACAGTATTTAGGTGGAGCTTAGAGGAAGTGGGCAATGCGATAGTGCCTGTTCTCCACCATTGTCCAAGATACATTTCCACAACATCCGTTACAACTTTGCAGTACTAGTGTTAGATTCAGCACCTACAACGTGTGTCGCCTCCTGTTTCTGAGCAGCCTGCACTGAGCTTTTATCACATGGTCCATAAAGGCCCCTTAAAAAACTGTCCTGTGTTGTAATGTGCGTGGGGAGAGCGGGCCTGTGGTGGCGGTGGTGAGTGGGGGTGGGGGGGGGGGGGGAAGGTTAATCATACCTTTCTTTTTATGTCGAATTTTGCAGACAATGATCAGAATCGGAAGAACCAGAATTAAGACAGAAGCCACGATTGGCACACAGATCAGCATGAGGGAATCAGTAACACGATCTGAAAAATACAATCAGGAAAGGGCTTACTAATTGGTCAGCAAATTCGGATCAGGTACTCAAAATCGTGCTTTTATTCTTTTCAACGTAATCCTTTACACTGCCTCATACCTATTTCGAAATAAATTATCTCGTATTCCAAAGAGGCAGACAACAGGGCTCCGAATCTATTTCCAAGCGCACCTTCCTGATGCTCTGTCTCAGCAAAGTGCCTTAGAGTTAGGAATCCATCTGACAGCAATGCAAAAGGATTGCTATGGAATTGGATACCTGATATTTATTTCCATCGGCGCCATTAAAAAATGAATATTACGTAGGGCATATAATGGACGGCCGGTGCGAAAGACGACCTCAATACCCAGAAAGTGTTGTGTTGGATCTGCCGCCCCTTCCATGCAGCTCCTGCTGTTAAATTCCATTGTCTGTAGTGGGATATTAGGCTTTAATCCAATGCCACGTATTTTGTGTCAGCATCTCAGACGAATTTGTAGCACATAGGTTTGCTTGAATTGTAGTCCTGGTCTAAGCGTTGAGAACTTGCAATGTCGCCACAGATTCCTATTCCGCCACTGGCCTATTAAGAAGCTAGTGGTATTTCCACTGTTACCAATCTACTGCATTATTAGCAGTGGGTATCACGTCAGAAGCAATCAGAGCAATAAACAAGCTGACTCAATCAGATAGGGAGGAGTAAGGAAGACATATTTGAAATTTAGAGTATCGTTCACGATGTTAGGACGCCCTAACGCGCCTCACAGTCAATGAAGTACTATTGAAATGTTGTAATGTGGGGAACATGCTAGGTGTCATGGCTAGTCAGTTACACTGGGTGGGCCACATCGTCCGCTTGCCTGACACAAGACTCCCAAAGCAAGCTTTCTACTTCTTCAAGTAGAAAATAGAGTTCGAGAGTAAGCTTGCAGGACACATATAAAACTGACTGTAAAAGTTTCTATAAGTGTGTGAAGAGACAAAAATTGGTGAAGACAAATGTAGGTCCCTTATTGTCAGAAACAGGGGAATTCATTATGGGGAACAAAGAAATAGCTGACCAGCTAAATGCATACTTTGGTTCTGTCTCCACAAAGGAGATGCAAATATCATATCAGAAATGTTGGGGGAACACATGGCTTAGTAAAAGGGAGGAACTGAAGGAAATCAGTATTCGTAGAGAAATGGTGTTGGGAAAATTGATGGGATTGAAGGTCGATAAATACCCAGGGCCGGATAATCTACGTACCAGAGTACGTAAGGAAGTGTCCCTAGAAATAACGGATGCAATGGTGGTCATCTTCCAAGATTCTATAGATTCTGGAACAGTTCCTAAAGATTGGAGGGTAGATAATGTAACCCCACTATTTAAACAGGGAGGTAGAGAGAAAACAGGGAATTATAGACCAGTCAGCCTGATGTCAGTAGTGGGGAAAATTCCAGAGTCCATCATCAAAGATTTTATAGCAGAGCACTTGGAGAACAGTGGTAGAATCGGACAGAGTCAGCATGGATTGACGAAAAGGAAATCATGCTTGACAAATCTACTAGAATTCTGCGAGGATGTAACTAGTAGAGTTGATGAGGGGTTGTCAGTGGATGTGGTTTATTTGGACTTTCAGAAGGCTTTCAACAAAGTCTCACATAAGAGATTAGCGTGCAAAATTAAAGTACATGGGATTGGGGGTAGTACATTGTGATGGATTGAAAATTGGTTGGCAGACAGGAAACAAGGAGTAGAAATAAACTGGTCTTTTTCTGAATGGCAGGCAGTGACTAGTGGGGTACCGCAGGGATCGGTGCTAGGACCCCAGCTAGTCACAATATATATTAATGATTTAGATGAGGGGACTAAATGTAATTTCTCCATATTTGCATATGACACAAAATTGGGTGGGAGGGTGAGTTGTGAGGAGGATGCAGAGACGCTTCAGGGTGATTAGGACTAGTTAAGTGAGTAGGAAAATGCATGGAAGAAGTATAATGTGTATAAATGTGACGTTATCCACTTTGGTAGCAAAAACAGGAAGGTAGATTATTATCTGAACGGCTATAAACTGAGAGAGGGGAATATGCAGCGAGACCTGGTTGTTCTCGTACACCAGTCACTGAAGGTAAGCATGCAGGTGCAACAGGCAGTAAAAAAAGCAAATGGTATGTTGGCCTTGATAGCGAGAGCATTTGAGTACAGGAGCAGGGATGTCTTGCTGCAATTATACATGGCCTTGGTGAGCCCACACCTGGAATATTGTGTGCAGTTTTGGTCTCCTTATCTGAGGAAGGATATTTTTTCTATAGAGGGAGTGCAGCGAAGCGTTAGCAGACTGATTCCTGTCATGGCGGGACTGACATATGAGGAGAGATTGAGTCGGTTAGGATTATATTCGCTGGTGTTCAGAAGTGTGAGGGGGGGATCTCATAGAAACCTAAATTCTAACAGAACTTGACAGGGTAGATGCAGGAAGGATGATAGTGGGAGAGTCCAGAATCAGGGGTCATCGTCTAAGGATACAGGGTAAACCTTTCAGGACAGAGATGAGGAGAAATACTTCACCCAGAGAGTGATTAGCCTGTGGAATTCGCTACCACAGAAAGCAGTTGAGGCCAAAAATTGTATGTTTTCAAGAAGGAGTTAGATATAACTCTAGGGGCAAAAGCGATCAAAGGATATGGGGAAAAATCAGGAACAGGTTACTGAGTTGGATGATCAGCCATGATCATAATGAATGGTGGAGCAGATTCGAAGGGCCGAATGGCCTACTCCTGCTCCTATTTTCTGTGCTTCTATGAGCCCTGACACGCCAAGAGGCGACCAGGACGACAGAGGAAATATTACAAGAATGTCCTTCAAGCCTCCCTGAAAAAATGTGGCATCTCCACTGATTCATTGCAATCTCTTGCTCGAGACTGCCCAAAATGGGGAAGCATCTACAACTGTACCAGACAGTTCGAACAACGTCAGCATGCCCAGGCAGCGACCAAGTGCAAACAACAGAAAGAGCGTTCGGAATTTTGAGCATCCCATTCACTCGCCTCATGAAAGATCACCTGCCCCATCCTGTGGCAGAATGTGCGGATCTAGAATTGGACTATTCGGTCACCTAAGGCCTACAAACCTGGAGTGGAACAAAGTTGTCCTCGTTCCCGAGGGACTCCCGAAGAAGGAGAAGAAGGTGGGGAAAAGCAATGAGATAATGACGAGATAATCTGCATTGATAATGATGCTGAACATCAGTCAGGCACCTAGGAGAACAACACCTGCCTTTCTTCGAAATAGTGGCCAATGTAGATTTTATACTCAAGACTAAAAACTACGTCTTTTGGACTGAAAAGGAGCTATTCCCCCACTGATATACGGCTGATATTTACAGCAGTGGTATCAGAGGTAGCAGTGGTTAAGTTGTACAAATGCTTTGAAGTCTGAAATTATGTTGAATCATTGTTTATGGCTGTAAGAAAATATGAACTGTCCCTGAAAAAAGGCGACTAATGATGAATAAAATCATATACACAATTTTTTTCAGGTGCACAGTGCAATAAGATCGACAAATCCTGTACTTGCACGGACTTGCAAACAGAAAATGTTACTTCTTGCCACCCTTTTGAGTACATTCTTTAAATATGTTAGCATATTTCCATGTAAAGAAAGAAAGAAGAAGAATGTCATTAAATGAGTAACTCAAGCAACCAGGCTAATGTTCTGGATACACACATTCAAATCCCACCGCAGCGAAATTATGTATTTTAAGTTCAGTTAATAACAAACGCTCAGATTGAAAACTAATCTTATGAACAGTGCCATGAGACTATCATCAATAGTCGTTAAAAACCCGGCTGATTCACTTATCCATGTTAGGGAAGGAAAACGGCTGTCGTTACCTGGCCTTGTCATCGTGTGACTCCAGACCAATGCGGTTGATTCTTAACCACCATCTGAAATGGCCTCGCAAGACACCAGGTTGTCCATGCAAGGGAGAATTTGGATTAGGGATGGACAGCAAATGTTGCACTTGCCAGGCCATGGACGCCCACCTCCCCAAAAAACTTATTCATGAAGTGTGATAGCATGTTTGACACTCTCTTCCAAAAACGGCAATTGATGCCATATAAATTGTTAACTTTAAATCTGCGAGTTGCTAGATTTTTGTTCTCCAAATGTATTAAGGGTTATGGGGCAAAGGCTGGTGTTATGTTGCAGATCAGTCATCAAATCATTGAGTAGCGAAACAGGCTCTGCACATTAAATGGTCTACTCCTGTTCCCACGTTCATATGTCCAATATTCTTATCTGTCAGCTTATAATTGCGCCATCCACCAGTGGTGGTGCTGCAATCATATGGCTTGGTGTCCCTCAGTTCCTGAAACTTGTGTATGTTCTAACCGGCTTTAATAGTATCTAACAGAAACTGTCCTAAGATTTGACTTTTAGCCACAAATGATAAAGGCTAACCACAGCATTACATAAATTACGCACAGTGTAAGAATTTAAAAAGGGGCTTGAATTATGACCGTGTGCCATCATCCAAATTCTCCCTTGCATGTAACACCACTCACTAGAAGGCTACAATTGATCTAGTTCCCAATATACAATGTCACGGGTATTCCACGAGGTTGTGGTTGAAACATATGACTTCAAGGTTAAAGAAAGGCAACATACTCATCTAATTTCTCAACAGAGGTCGCTGTTTACACTTTGTTCCACGCTGATGTGTTTTAGAAACTTTATTTGTAACATTTATTTCACTCGGGTGCAATATTTCTTAACTTTAAAAATACCACGTCCCTGCCATGGATGTTTTAACTGAAAACGAACATTGACCTACATTCGAATTTCTAAATATTGCTGTAGTGACCGTACGCTATTTACTGTGAAGAGCTTGCGATGTCCTAAGGTCAAGAAAAGCGTTTTATTAATGCAACCTCCTTCCTTGGCTGTTAAAATGGCACTGAGCACTCAGCAAGTTTAAGCTGTCAGCAGTTTTGTTATCACATGTGAGTATCCGGTATCAGACTGGGATTAATTCGATTTAACATAGCCTGGCGTGCTACTGGGCGCAACAGATAGGTTTAAGATCACTAGATTGATTAGGGAAACAGTCCCTATCTTTAACTAATGATCCTCGCTAGAAAGTCACCGTACTGGCTATTCTGCAGAGACAATAGAGCAATGACATAATGCTCTATTGCAACAAAACAATACTACATTTCCCCCCACTGCCCTTGGATCATACAACAAGAGGATCGTATCACATAACACTAAGGAAACGAAGGCTGACAAAATATCGGTAGAAGCAGAGAGAGAGAGAGAGAGTAGAGGCAATAGAAAGGATAAAAATGAGAGAGGAGGCAATAAAAAGGGCTGGCTATGCTTCGTGTTGTTATGTTACCTGGTACGGATGGCATGCATCCCAGGCTGCTAAAGGAAGTGGGGATGGAGATAGTGGAAGGCAACTACAGGCCAGTTATTTTAACATCAGTGGTGGGTAAGGTTTTAGAAACGATTATCACGGATAACAGCAACAGACACTAAGAAAGATTCGAGGTAATTAAGTCAAGCCAGCATGGATTTGTAACAGGCAGATCATGCTTTACTAATCCAATTGATTTTTAAAAAATAAAGTAACAGTAAAGGTTGATGTAGGGAATGTGGTGGATGTTGTTTATATGCATTTTAAGAAAGCATTTGATAAGGTACCACATAAAAAGCTGGTTAAGAAGATTAATGCTTATGGAATAGGACGGTCAGTGTCCAATTAAAAAGAAACGATTAAGCACAGGAAACAGCACGGCATAGTATATGGTTGCTTTTCAAGCTGGAGGATGGCAGGTGGTGTTACCCAAGGGTCAGTGCTGGGACCACCGCCCTTTTCTATATATACAAATGATTTGGATCTTGGAAGGCGGAATAGAATCTCAAAATGTGCTGACGACACCAAACTTGGAGGTGCGACAAACAGTGAGGATGATATGAGCCGCCTGCAACAGGACATACATAGGCTAGAAGAATGGGCAGAGTTGTCGCAGATAGAATTTAATACTGACAAGTGTGAGGTGATGCATTTTGGCAGAAGGAATATGTACCAGCAATATATACATAATGGCACAGTTCTGAAGCGTCTTCAAGAATAGAGGGAACTGGGAATGCATGCGCACAGCTCTTTGAAGCCAGCATGATATACTGAGAGAGTGGCTAATTAAGCATAGGGGATCATGGGCTTCATAAACGAAGGCATTGAGTAAAAAAGCAGGAAAGTTATGCTGAACATTTATAAAACTCTGTTCGGCCCCAACTGGAATATTGCATCTAGTTCTAGTCACCACACATCTGGAAGTATGTGAGGGTTCTTGAGAGGGTGCAGAGGAGATTTATCAGAATAGTTCCAGGGATAGAAGATTATTGTTACACGGTTAGATTGGAAAAGTTAGTTTTGTTCTCCTTCGAACAAAGGAGCTCGAGGGAAAATTTCATAGCAGTGGACAAGATCATGACAGGTTTAGATTAGTTGGAGAAGAACAAAACAGATCCTATTAGAATAAGGACTAGAGGCACAGATTGAAAATTTGGGGGAAAAAAGATGCAGGTGGAATATGAGGAAGCATTGTTTTATGGATTGTGTGGTCATGACCGGAATTTGCTTCCCCCAAATGTGGTGGAATTGGAGACTTCAAGAGGAGGTTGGATGGCCACTTGAGAGAAATAGACCTACAGGGCTACGGGGATTGAGACGGGGCGTGGGACTGACTTCATAGCTTCGGGGAGAGCTGGCATGAATACGATGGGCTGAATGGCCTCCTGATGTGCTGTAAAATTACTCTATGACTATGAGACGTTCCCAGAAGATATGGAACGAGCAGAAGGAGGCTCAGCCATGATTCACAGTGAAGATGACACGAACAGACTCAGGAAACAAGGAGGGAAATGATGAATGAATTGGAAATTCAAATACGAGACCTCCAGGATGAAATTGATCAACACCATTGGCGCGAAATACAGTGAGTGGGAATCGGCAGATGCTTTTCCACAATCCCCACGTGCTCTGTTCTATTGAGGCCAATGGAATGGGGTTCGAGTTCACTATCAATCGTTTCGCGTACCACTGAACACCAATTTCACTCCTATGATGTCTTTCATAGTCCGTTTAGATTGCCCAATCAGTAGCCTCACTCCCCTCCATCCATAAAGGGAATTAAAACAAATATGCATGAGTGGAATGGGATGCTTACAAAGAAATAAAGCTGCGGTCTGTTGAAGATTTGCAGTCGCTGATCATCGTGGAAGTCATTGCCCTCAAATGCCACCAGGAGTCCCCACCCTTCTGGGCTGCAATCGTTATTGCTGTGTTTGGATTTGAAACGGCCCCCTATTCAGGAAGACAGTCCTAGTATGTTGCTGAATTAGCTATGAAAGACCAGTAGGAAAGCATGCTGTGAAGAGGACATAAGGAGGTAGCATAAAAGCAAAATACTGCGGATGCTGGAAATCTGAAAAAACCAGAACAAGAAATGCTGGAACCACTCAGCAGGTCTGGCAGCATCTGTGGAAAGAGAAGCAGAGTTAACGTTTTGGGTCAGTGACCCTTCTTCGGAACTAGCAAATATTAGAAATGTCAAAGGTTATAAGCAAGTGAGCCGGGGGTGGGGCAAGAGATAACAAAGGAGAAGGTGTAGATTGGTCCAATCTCTTTATTTATAGAAAGATGTAAATGCAGTGGAGGTGGTTCAGAGGTGGTTTACTAGGTTGATACTTGGAATTAGCAGGTTGTCTAATGAGGAAAGGTTGCACAGACTGGGCTTGTTTTCACTGGGATTCAGAAGAGTGAAGGGAGACTTGGTTGAAGTATATAAGATCCTGAATAGTCCTGACAAGGTGGATGAGTAATGGATGTTTCCTCTTGTGGGTGAGTCCAGATCAAGGGGGACTGTTTTAAAATGGGGGGTTGCCCTTTAAGAGAAAGATGCGAAGAATGTTTTTCTCTCAGCGGGTTGGCGACTTTGGAACTCTCTGTCTCAGAAGGTGGTAGAGGCAGGGTTATTGAATATTTTAAAGACGGAGATAGATAGATTCTTGTTAGGCAAGGGAATCAGAAGTTATTAGGGGTAGATGGGAGTGTGGAATTTGAGACACAAGCAGATCAGCCATGATGTTATTGAATGGCAGAACAAGCCAGAGGGGTCGAATGACCGAATTGTGCCCCTAATCCGTATGTTTTTATGTTTGTAACGAGAGACCTGCATAGATCACTGAACAGAATAAGCTATTTGGCATGATATAGACCGATATAAGTAAATGAGCAAGAATACTTCAATATTAAGTATGGTTAAGACTAACTTATGCCGGCTGTACAGCTGTACCTGGAAAGTTCTTTTGCATAGCAGGGATAAAGATGAGAACAGATTGCTAATTCCAGCATGGAATCCAGACTGGCCACAGAATCAGTCTCTTTTGCAATAGTGATTGGAAGAGATAAGAGAGTAAAGGCTTCAAAAGAGCGCGCATGTATGCACAATCATCTTGAGTGTAATGGACCTGAAGTATACTCCTTGACCCGAACCCGAGCGACAGCCGTTGACTTAACCATTAAACAAACTGACTTGACAACAATGTGTGCACGGAAGGCAATTGCTTATTTGGCCAAGCAGTTGACCATAGCAATCCAATCTGCCATGTTGTACTTCAGGAATTCTGTATAGTCTGATCCGGAACTACTGTGAGCCATAGAGAGAAACCAGCTCGCCATCCTTTTTGGGTACTTTTTATGAGTAATTATTGTCAGTCGCATAAACACTACACTTATGGGCTCTATTAGTGTTTCTATTCATGCACGTTCTGGATCAGATTGTCAGGCATTTTGAGTCTATGAACCTGCATTAAGGTATAGTTTAGTGGGAATTGTATAACCTGACATTAATAGGAATGGCAAGATATTCATTATAACATGGGCTGTGTATTCATACAGAGATAAGTACATGCCTTAGGGAGCAGAAATTAATTGTGCCTGATGGGCGATATTGCATTGACAGCAGGACGCTATGTCATGACTGATAGGAATGCGACTGAATACAGGCCTGAGCTTACAGTAGGCGACTGATCTGAATACACATTTTGCGATAGCACCCAAGAATAATTTCTCCACCAATCTGTTCACAAGCTGCCATCGTGCATTTCAAAACAAGAATCTCCTTAGCTTCGAGTCATACCTGCTATGCCCTTGGCACTTGCTAGACTGAGTGTCATCGTCCTGCTGCAGTTGGCAACATCAGCGATCCCATTGGCAGCGCCGCAGGAATAAACACCGCCTTCCCACTCAGACTGCACAGTAAAGGTGAAATTCCCTGTTCCAGAGTCAATGACTGTTGTGTTAGCGAGGAGGTAACGGTGGTCACGAAAGAAGAGGTAATGTATGGGTGGAGTGCCTCTCTGGGACTTGCACACCAATGTCACCCTATCTCCAATAGCAACCACAGAACTATTCCAATCCGAGATGAGGGATGGGCAGCTCACTGGGACTGGAAAGAAAGGAATTTCATGAATAAATAAATTTCAAACGCAACAGATAATAAAGACAAGGACATGCACTGATGCACTCATTTAAATGCAGTAATTCTGAGTGGTGAATGTGAAAATTATCCTTGTGTCTTAAAAATGCATGCATCTTCAATACATTATAAAAGGACATGGTTCAGTTTAAAAGAGCCATAAATGTCACAGAACCATATTTATTTTCCCCTCGGATTAAATCAGTGTGCCTTTAAGGCTCTGTTAAAAACAGTGTACCTTTAAGATGGGGAGAGAAGCTTTTGGATTTCAGAGGCACAGTGAGCTAACTGCATTTTGTTACCGAGGTGACTGGAAACCAGAGGGAGGTCACATGGTATAATGTTTCTACTTAATTGTAAAAGCCGGCTGAAACCAGTTTTGGGAGACTCCCCAGCGAAATGTGCCACTGAAGAGATGAATCGCAGTATCACATAAATAATAAAGCACAGAAGAGGCCCTTCGGCCCATTGAGTCTGCACCGATGCATTAAAGACACCTGAACTGTCTACCTAATCCCATTTGCCAGCACTTGGCCCATAGCCTTGAATGTTATGATGTGCCAAGTGCTCATCCAGGTATTTTTTAAAGGATGTGAGGCAACCCGCCTCTACCATCCTCCCAGGCAGTGCATTCCAGACTGTCACCATGCTCTGGGTAAAAAAGTTCTTCCTCAAATCCCCGTTAAAACCCCTGCCCCTCACCTTAAACTTGTGACCCCTGGTAACAGACCCTTCAACTAAGGGGAACAGCTGCTCCCTATCCACCCTGTCCATGCCCCTCATAATCTTGCACACCTCGATCAGGTTACCCCTCAGTCTTCTCTGCTCCAGTGAAAACAACCCAAGCCTATCCAACCTCTCTTCATAGCTTAAATGTTCCATCGCAGGCACCATCCTGGTGAATCGCCTCTGCACCCCCTCCAGTGCAATCACATCCTTCCTATAATGTGGTGACCAGAATTGCACACAGTACTCCAGCTGTGGCCTTGCCAAAGTTCTATACAACTCTAACATGACCTCCCTGCTTTTCTAATCTATGCCTCGATTGATAAAGGCAAGTGTCCCATATGCCTTTTTCCCCACCCTATTAACCTGCCCTTCTGCCCTCAGGGATCTATGGGCAAACACGCCAAGGTGCCTTTGTTCCTCAGAACTTCCCAGTGTCAGGCCATTCATTGAATACTTCCATGTCACATTTTTCCGTCCAAAGTGTATCACCTCACACTTTTCAGGGTTAAATTCCATCTGCCACTTTTGTGCCCATTTGACCATCCCATCTATATCTTCCTGTAACCCAAGACACTCAACCTCACTGTTAACCACTCGGCCAATCTTTGTGTCATCCGCGAACTTACTGATCATACCCCACCATCCCCCCACCCCCCCACACATAGTCATCTATGTCGTTTATATAAATGACAAACAATAGGGGATCCAGCACAGATCCCTGTAGTATGCCAGTGGACACTGGCTTCCAGTCTATTTTCTCTCAGTAAAAATTGTACAAGGACTACAGGCCGAGTTAATTGCCTTAGGAGGAATAAGCCTTTGAAGAGACCGTTTGTATCACTGGAGTAAAATTTCAACTGAGAGACAGTCGGTTTTGAAATTCATGATGACCTGTGGCTGTGCTCATCATTGAAAGAACTGGTTGATGCCTGCTTCAGCTGAAGTGTTTTGAATACCTATCAAGAACAGACTATTTCATCAAATCCACGTGGAGACGTCGAGTGGCATTTGATTATTTTCACATTAGAATACCTCATCCATCAGGAACGTAACCCACAAAGACGTACTTATTTATGTATTCTTAAGAAGCAGCTGATTTTTCAAAGCACCACTTTTAAAACCAGTTAATTGCCAGTTTTGAATGCATGTGTGTGGATGGGGGAGTTAGGTTAAAATAAGAAGTTATAGGTCTTTAGACATAGGTTTATTTTGATAGTGTTTAAGATTTAGTTTTCAATAAATAGTTAATTTGTTGTTGTCTAAAGATATCTGGCTTGGTCTATTTTATTCTGGGGTTAATAGAATGTTTAATTTGGCTGTTTGCCTGTTGGGTGGGAAAACATTCATAATATGCGGCCAGCTGTGGAGTGATGGGACTGAATTGACTGTGTATTGCACCTGCCTCGGTCGTAGCATAAGGATAGCAACAATTCAGGGCTGCTTTCTACCCTGGAGCAAACTATATATTATGTAGAACAATACAATCATATTAATCGTTTGGTTTAGGGGTTTCCCAGTTTTTGAACGGATTGTTGCGCTTGTCTTTTCTACTTTTCATGATCTTTCAATGAATGTTTTGCAATTGTTACTCTTGAGGTGGTGGAGCAGCAGGTTGTCAGCTGTGGGAGTTGGTGTAAAATGGACGATATCGAATTGATCACCCATTATATGCCCACCCAATATTCCCGAATGGAAGGAAAAATTGGACAGGGTGCGTAACGGGAGGTCAAATCGATGTCACCCATTTTACATGCACCAAAAGTAAAATTGTCCCTCCCCATGTTTCCTAAATGCCTCTTTCATTCACTCCACCATTGACTTTCTTCTTTGTTCTATTCTCCCTTTTTTCTTCCTCTCTCAGTCTTTCTTATTCACTCTGCTTCTGCTGTTCACTTCTCATCTTTCTTTTTAAAATTCAAATGGCATAGTTATACAGCACAGAAACAGGCCTTTCGGCCCATGGTGTTTGTGCCAGCCATCATGCACCTATCTAGTCCATCCCATTTTCAGCACTTGCCCGTAGCCTTGCATGCTATGGCGTTTCAAGCACTCATCTAACTACTTCTTAAATGTTGTGAGCGTTCCTGCCTCTAGCACCTCTTCTGGCAGTGTGTTCCAGATTCCAACCACCCTCTGGGTGAATTTTCTTTCCTCAATTCCCCTCTAACCTCCTGCCCTTACGTTAAACCTATGCCCCCTGGTTATTGACCCCTCTGCTAAGGGAAAGAAAGTTTCTTCCAATCAATCCTATCAATCTCTCCCATAATGTTTTATACCTCAATCAGGTCCCCCCTCTGCTTTCTCTGCTCTCAGGAAACTAACCCTAGCCTATCCAGTGTCTCTTCATAACTGAAATGCTCCAGCCCAGGCATCATCATGTGAATCTCCTCTGCACCCTCTCCAGTACAATCACATCCTTCCAATAGTGTGGCGACCAGAACTGTACACAGTACTCCATCTGTGGCCGAACTAGCGTTTTATACAGCACTATCATAAACTCCCTGCTCTTATATTCTATGCCTCGGCTAAAGGCAAGTCAATTTGCTATCCAGATATATCATTTGGAACCCCGACCAGCATCAAGAAATGTGCAATGCAGGTACCAATATCATATCAGTCATCTTAGACAATCAGCAAAAGTTATAACTCCGCCCATTATATCCAGGCACATACCATCAAGCAGCACGTACTTACAAATAAGCATCTCAGTGATGCTCAGTTTAGGTTTCGCCAGATGTTCGTGCAAAATGGGTGCTGCCAGATTGTCACCCGTTCTATTCAGCGTCTGCCTGATAACTAATTGGATTGACTGCAGTGTGGATGAATATCAGTGATTGCGTTTAACTGGTGGCCGACCCCAGATCGGCCATTTTGCACCACTGCCTGAGATCCATTTATAGCCACAGGTTTGCTTAGATTGAATTCGAGGTCCAACAAGAGAGAATCTAACCATCTCCCCTTGACATTCAATAGCATTACGATCGCTGAATTCCTCCACTATCAACATCCTGGGGGTTATTATTGACCAAAAACGGAGTTGGATCTGTAATATAAATACTGTGGCTGCAAAAGCAGGTCAACGGCTGCGAATTCTGAGGCGAGTTACTCGGCTCTCGACTCCCCAAAGTCTGTCCACCCATCTACAAGGCACAAGTCAGGAGTGTGATGGAATACTGTCCACTTGCCTGGATGGGTACAGCTCCAACAACACTCAAGAAGCTCGACACTATCCAAGACAAAGAAGCCCGCATGATTGGCACCCAATCCACCATCTTCAACATTCACTCCCATCACCACAGACGCAGAGTGGCAGCAGTGTGTACCACCCAGAAGGACAAGGGCAGCAGAGGCATGAAAACACACACCACCTGTACGTTCCACTCCAAGCCACACACAATTCTGACTTGGAAATATTTCGGCCGTTTCTTCACTGTTGCTGGATAAAAAGCCAGTTCCTAATAGAACTGTGGGAGTCAATAACTTTTGCAACAGTATTAGGAAGATACATGTGATTAAAGGTTACAGAGTAGAGAAAAGAGCATTTAAGGAACATGAATTCATTGTGGACATAGGACATATTGTATCAGCCACCAAGTGATACACCTCAACTGATATGCAATTCCATTGATATCAATGGAAATGGATATTGGAAAGTGCATAAAATGGGTGGTTGAGTCGACTGCCATGCAGTGTTATCAAATGTCTACACCAACCCTTTAACATGCTGTGATCCCACACTTGAAAATCAGAGAAAAAAGAAACTTTGGCTTAGAGGAAACCTGCTACAGTGAAGGTCACTGTCTCGCTGCAGCCGCTAACAGCAGTGATTCCATTTGCAGCGCCACAGGAATACACGCCGTCTTCACCCTCAGACTGCACAGTGAAGGTGAAAATCCCTCTCCCAGTGTCAATGACTGTCTTGTTGGTGACGAGCTGATGGCCACAATAGAAGAGGCAATGTATGGGCGGTGCACCTCTCAGGGCCTTGCATGTAAATATCACCAGGTCTCCGATAGCAACAATAGAGCTATTAAAATCTGAGGTGAGGGATGGGCACCTGACTGGGACTGGGATAAAAATCATTCCATTAGTGAATAAATTTCAAGCATTAAAACTAATTACAGAGGCAACAAACGCCTTTTTACAAGGTTTCACAAATTATATGTTCAAGTGGAACGTTGCACCTTGAGTGTAGAAATGCGTCTTGGGCGATATAAGAAATATAATTGAACAGAAATGACTTGCCAGAACCATAGAGTTATAGAATGGCTACAGCACAGAGGATGCCATGCGGTCCATTGTGTCCATTGTAGCACCTTCCCTGACTTTACTTGTAGCTTTGCATTTTTCTCTCTTCAGATAATTATCCATTTCTCTTTTGAACATCTTGATTGAATCTCCATCCAACACACTCACAGGCAGTCCATTCAAGTTGCCAACTACCCACCAAATTAAAATAAAAATGTTGTTCCTCCTGTCGCCGTTGTGTCTTTTGGTAAATTGGTGTCCTATGGTTCTCGATCCTTCCGACAACGGGACCAGTTTCTCCATGTTTACTCTGTTCAGACCCCTTATGAGTTTGACCGCCTCCATCAAGTCTCCTCTCAGCCTTCTCTTCTCGAGGGACAACCGCCCCGGCTTCTCTAATCTGTCCACATAACTGAAGTTTCTCATCTTTGGAACCATTCTTGTAAATCTTTTTCTACACGCTCTCGACTGTATTCACATCTTTCCTAAGGTGTGCTGCCCATAAGTGGACACAAGCCTCCAGTTGAGGCCGAACCAGGTTTTCCTTGCTATTGTACTCTATTGATATCTATTTATAAAGCCCAGAATCCCGTATGCTTAGTGTTCTCTGCATTAAATTGCATCTGCCACATGACAACTCATTCCACACAGGCATAAGGAAAGGAACAACTGATCGTGCCTTTTATTTTATTTTTAACCTTGTCTCAGTCTAACAATCATGTACAGAATAGTCATGAATCCTTTAATTGAGGGCCCTACTAGATATTTGAACTGATTAATGCTTTCTTCTTCACTACTTCTGTTGTTTCTTCTTATATTACGTTGATTGGTGTTGTAATTTTGTCTCTATTTGAGTGGGTTGTGAAATATTGGTGATAAGGTGAAATGGGCACTATCGAATTGAATACAAAAATAGGGGAGTTATCCAGAACCCTTATAAAGCTCTACTTAGGCCTCACTGAGGTACTGCATCCAGTTCCGGTCACCACACTTCAGGAAGGGTGACCGCCTCCATCTCTTTGAGAGGGTGCAGAGGTGATTTACCAGAAGGGTTCCAGGGATGGAGGATTTTTGTGACAGGGTTAGGTTGAAAAAGCTGTGTATGTTCTCCTCAACAAAAAAAAAGAGATTTATAGGAGATTTAATAGAAGTGTACAAGATTATGACAGGCTTAGATAAATTATACAAGGAAAGCCTGTTCCCAATAACTTATGGTGAGAGGGCTACGGGACACAGATTGAATGTTTTGGACAAAAGATGCAAGGGGAACATGGGGCAGGGTTTTTTTTTACGCAGTGGGTGGTAACGACCTGGAACTCGCTGCCTACAAGGGTGGTGGAAGCAGAGATAATCAATGACTTCAAGAGGAAGCTGGATGGCCACCTGAGCGAAAGAGACATGCAGGGCTACGGGATCAAGTCAGGAAGTGGGACTGACTGCATAGCTCCATGGAGAGCCGGTCTGGATACGATGGGCCGAATGGCCTCCTTCTGTGTCATAAATAACTCTATGAGTATTATTCAAAGTAATAATTGTTATATTATCACAATGATTCTCAGTGTTGGTTTGCCTCACCTTCAACCATCAGTTGAACTGCTCGGCTGCAAATGGCGAAGTCCATCCCCTCCGCATTATTAATAGCACTGCAGCTATATTGACCCTCGTTGCTTTCATTAAAATGGTAGATCTTGTATGCAACCTCTTTGCTGGATGATGTTTCATTGTGAAATTCCGTCCCTCCTCTGTACCAGGTGTACTGTATTGGTGTAGAACCTTCAGTGACTGAGCACGTCAGGGTCAGATTGCTTCTTTCTCTTATTTTGCCACCACTCGGGATGATATGCAGCTGTGTGTTAGCGACTGGAATTTCTGTAGGAAAAAAAGTCATAAATTCGAGTGGAAATAACTTACATTCAGCAAGTTACATGTCTGCGAAATAACACGACCAGTGGCTATCATTTGAACAAATGTCTTTCACCCTTAACCGACAGTTTTCAGTGGCGTGGTTGGTAGCTGTCATGTCTCTGAGTCAGTAGGTTATGGGTTTAAGTCCCACGCTCGGGATATATGTGCAAAGATCCAAGCTGGTAGTCTATATCGAGATTAGGGAGCATTATACTGTCGGCTGTGCTGTTGTTTGCATGCGATGTTACAGTAATGTTCTATCTGTTCTCTCAGGTGAAGGTAAAAGCGCACACTGCCATGTTGTTTCCTGGTGACCTGGCCAGTCTGTCCCTCAATCATCATCACAAAAGTAGATTTATTGGTGATTATCATGTTGCTGCTTGCAGGAACTGCACTCGTGAAGTGTAAAGTAGCTTCTGAGTTTCCTATATTACACTCCCAAGATAGTTCATTGGCTGCAAAGCACTTTGGGAATGCCTGAGGCCGTGAAAGGCGCTATAGAAATGCAACTCTCCCTTTTTTTCTACGACTCAAAACCTGATAATGGGATGCAGGTCCAGCTAAGGGTCCTGAACTATGTACTTCCGTTATGACTGAAGCGCATAATCCAATTTCTTTATCATTCTAAAGGGAGAAGAGTGATCAGAGTGCGCTTCAAAAGAAAGAGAAAGAAAGGAATCGAGTTAAATGAGTGTCGCTCTCAGACAAACACGTACAAACGAGGAAAATTGGACGAGTGAGAGTAAAAATATCCGTTTAGTTCACTTTCTACTATACTTGACTAACTAGAGCAATCAATCCTATAACTTAGATTACAACAGATCCAAACATGGGGCAAGGAAAACCCCAGTGCTGGAGGGCTTTGAGAACCATCCATCTAAATTGTGTATCAATGACTTAGACTTACATGTAGGCGGCATGATCAAGAAGTTTGAAGATGATGTAAAAAATGCTGGTGTGGTTTATAATCAGGGAGAAAGCTATAGACTGCGGGAAGATATCACAAGAGAGGCCATGGGGCAGACAACTGGCAAATGGCATCCACACCAGACAAGAGTGAGGTAATGAGTTTGTGAAGAACAAACGAGGCAAGGAAATACAAAGTAAATGATAGGGTTCGAAAAAATGTACAGAACAGAGGGTCCTTAGATTGTATGTTACAGATCCTTGAAAGTAGCAAGCTAGGTCGATAAGGTGGTGGAGAAAACATACGGGATGCCTTCCTTCATTTGCCGAGGTATGAAACATTTGAGCAGTGAGGTCATGTTAAAACTGTAAAAACACTGGTTAGTCTGCAGCTAGAGTACGGCGTGTAGTTCTGGTCACCACATTACAGGAAGCTTGTGATCACACTGGAGAGGTTGGATTTTTGAGGATTCTGCGAGGAATGCAGAACGTTCAGTGATGAGGAAGGATTTGATAGGCTGGGTTTTTTTTTTGGAACAGTCTGTGCTAAGGGGAGATTTAATTGAGTTATCTGAAATAAAGAGGGGTGTAGAAAGAATGGATAGGGAGAAGCTAATTCTGTTAGTAGAGAGGTCAATAACTGGAGTCATGGATTTATGGTAATTGGTATTAGGTTTAGAGGGGAGTTGATGAAGATTTTGTTTCTTCATCCAGAGGGTGGTGGCTGTCTGGAACCCTCTGCTTGAAAGGGTAGTAGAGGCAGAAACACGCATCGTATTAAAAAAAGCCATTGGCTACGCACTTGATGTGCCATAACTACGAACTATGTCAATCGACCAATAGGCAGCAGATGGGATTGGACTGGATTGCTCATTTTCGACCAGTGCGGACATGGTGGGCCAAATAGCCTCCATCTGTGCTGTAAATCTTTCTAAATTTCTATAAAGTCACTTGTTCCTCCCAGTCACACGACAGTCACTGCAAGTCATGTCTCAAATCACTCTTATACACAAAATACTACTTTCTGAAGGCAATCCATCGGATTTGCATTAGATTCAATCGGAACTATTCCTGTGGATTTTGGAACTAAAAGGGAAGAGCTATCAGTTGGGAATTTGTGACAGGATCTACTTGAGGAATTTCAGAGTTTTGAAGATCCGTGTGCCACTCATTTGGTGCCATACAGGCGAAGTAGACTGCCCAGTAAATCGTGTGATCCGTCTTTGTTGTATCTGATAATGAATGTATAATTTGCGATATCTTGACTGTGAGTTATCTGGTAATTCGTGTTTAATGTATGTTAATTTTCAGTGTGATTGTTAAACCAAAAGTTATGAACGTAAAATCATGTTCATGTTTTCTGTAGTCGTTCGTTATATTTGGCTTATTTTGCTTTGTTGTTGTTTGCAGGGAACATAACAAAACCTAAGGTCACCAATCATATCAGCAACACTTCTCAACATGACGCCATTAATAGACATGACTTCCTCATATTGCACTAACATTCGTATGACATTCACAGTACGTGCACTGAACCGTAGCAACCTGCTCCTAGAATTGCATAGAATTGCACAGGAGGTCATTTGGCCTAACAAAGGTGAATACTGGCGATCAACCATCGCAGATAGGTCAGAATACAAATCACCCCAATCGAACCAATTTCTCGGGAGAACAAATCGAACGAATTCAGTTCCATTGCATTCAATGGAATTAAATATCAGCTGCTGCGTGGACCGGACTCCCGAATCCCCTTGTTCTGTGCCACCGCTCGAAACCAAATTTTAGCCGTGGATCACACTCTCCAAACATGCTTTACTTACTCTTGACAATGATTTCCACGACTCTAGATGTATATTCTTCATCGTTGCTGGAAGCTACACAATGATACCATCCAGAATCCATCACGGTAGCGTTTTGGATTCGATGAATGCCAGGAATCATAGAAATGGAAGCCAGAAAGCTGTTGTTTCTGTAGACGACATATTGTTCGCCACAATGCAGAAGAAAATCCGTGCACAAACATCTCAGTGTAATAGTATCACCATCCTTTTGTGTTTTAGGTTCTACAGACAGCCTCACTGGACTTTCTGAAATTAGTACAGAGGGAAAATAGATGACTGCTGATGATCATTCTGTATTTCAGAGACACTGGCTGAGACCAATTACCATTTGTTAAAAATAGAGCCAGGTAAACGTGTAGAATTTGACATTGGGACAGAGCATAGTCAGCAGTATAGAACTGGCCATTATATAAAGAAATTCGCGTCGGGCAGTGGTGTAAAACTGATGACGTGGGATAAGTTGCCTGTTGTACATTCACCTAATATTCAGTTCTAGTACTGTCAGGTTTCTGCTGTGACAGTGACTGGGTACACTTGTCCTCAATAGAGGTAAATAGAGTCATAGTGTTATACAGCACAGAAACAGGCCCTTCGGCCCATCGTGTCCGTGCCAGCCATCAAGTCTATCTATTCTAATCCCATTTTCCAGCACTTGGCCCGTAGCCTTATATGTTATGACGTTTGAAGTGCTCATCTAAATACTTCTTAAACGTTGTGAGGGTTCCTGTCTCTACAACGCCTTCAGGCAGTGTGTTCCAGATTCCAACCACCCTCTGGGTGAAAAGAAAACCTCAACTCCCCTCTAAACCTCCTGCCCCTTACCTTAAATCTCTGCATCCTGGTTAGTGATGCCTCCATTGTGGGAAAATCTTTCTTCATATCTACTCTATCAATGCCGCTCATAAGTTTGTATATGTCAAAAAGGTCCCCCTTAGCCTTCTCTGCTCTGCCCTAGCCTTTTCAGTCTCTCTTCATAGTTGAAATGCTTCAGCCCACGCATCATCCTGGTGAATCTCCTTTGTACCCTCTCCAGTGCAACCACATACTTACTATAGTGTGGCAACCAGAAATGTACACGGTACTCCAGATGTGGCCGAACTAGTGTTTTGTATAACTCCATCATAACCACTCTGCTCTTATATTCTATGCCTTTGCTAATAATGACAAACATCCCATATGTCTTCCTAACCACCTTATTTATTTGTGCTTCTGCCTTCAGTGATCTATGGACAAGTGCGCCAAACTCCCTCTGACCTTCAGTACTTCCTATAGTCCTACCGTCCATTGTATACTCCCTTGCCTTGTTGGTCCTCTCAATATGCATCACTTCACACTTCTCAGGATTAAATTCCATTTGCCACTGCTCCACCCATCTTAACAACCCATCTATATCGTCCTGTAATCTAAAGCTTTCCTCCTCACGATTTATGACACCACTAATTTTCCTATCATCTGCAAACTTACTGGTCATACCTCTTATATTCACGTCTAAATTATTAAAGTACACCAGCAGCAGGGTCCCAGCACAGATACCTGTGGTACACCACTGATCACAGGCTTCCACTCGCAAAAACAACCCTCGACCATCACCCTCTGCCTCCTTCCACTAAGCCAATTTTGGAACCAATTTGCCAAATTGCCCCGGATCTCATGGGCTTTTACCTTCTTAACCAATCTCCCATGCGGGACCTTATCAGAAGCCTTACTGAAGTCGAAGCAGTCTACATCAACTGATTTACCCTCATCTACACAACTAGTCACCTCCTCGAAAAGTTCAATCATGATCTCCCCCTAACAGAGCCATGCTGACTATCCTTGATTAATCCCTGTCTCTCCAAGTGGAGAGTAATCCTGTCCCTCAGAATATTTTCCCAATAGTTTCCCAACCACTAATGTTAGACTCACTGGCCTGTAATTACCTGGTTTTATCCCTACTACCCTTCTTGAATAACGGTACCACATTCGCTGACCTCCAGTCCTCTGGCACTACTCCGGTGGCCAGAGAGGATTTAAAAATTTACGTCAGAGCCCCTGCAATCTCCTCCCTTGCCTCACATAAATAACGGTGATCAGCCACCGTGGATGGGTCATTATGCAAATCAGTCCATTTCAAGCAAGGAAAACTGCAGGGGACGGTACTGGGCATTTCTCCTCATCGGCCACTATGGAAGAATTTTGGGTTAATCAACTAAGCTAATATCCAGTCAAACTGTTTCGTAAAGACAATTTGACCATTCAGTTTTCTAATAACTTTAACGGAAATTAAATCTGGTCATGTGTAAACCAGCTTATCTTTTATCTTACCGCCGAAGGGGAATTTCAACCACGATGGGCAATGCTATTACTACTGTTTGTTTAGAATATATCAGAACGCTAACCTTTAACCATCACAGGAGTGTAGGCAGATGAGTATACACGTCCACTGGGATAATTAGCAAAGCGTACTTCACAGCGATACCTTCCATTATCCTCCAAGGTAACATGCTCCATTTTAAATGACACACTCTTGTTCGAGGAGCGGATCTCAGTTAGACGAGAACCTTCTCGGTAAAAGGAGTAAATCAATTCACCTTGTAAAAGGTATGAGAATTTGCACGTCAACAATAGACTTTGCCCCGGCCACAATAATTTTGGTTCAGCCTCAATCTTCATTTCTTTATCAGGATCTGTTGAAAGGAAATCACCTAAATTAATAACAGAGCATACAATAAAAACTTAAATAATCACCGCATGTGCTTTGTAATATATATCTGTTAGTTGAGTCACAGCAGCGGGGAGTTCACCTCTTCCAAATGAAACGGGCCTCAACTACAAAGTCTAGAGGCATGTTGAATTTCAGTCAAAGATGTTAAAGTTATGTTAAAGCTTTGTAGCGTTCTGTGTACAGCTCATATGGAGCCCGGCAGGTTTTTGGATACTAAGGGAACCGAAGGTCAGGTGAGAGTGCAGGGAGGTTCCCCTGAGCTCAAAGCTCAGCCATGACCTTATTGAATGGCAGAATAGGTTCGATTGGCCTTGTGGCCTGCTCTTGATCCTATTTTTATGCTGTTACATGCTTCCTCATTGTTTTCAATTCCAGAACAACGTGCCTCAGGAGCGATAGATTTGTTTGGATCTTGCGATTATAATGACAACAGAACTGTCAACTGTCGCCGTCACGATTCCGTGAAAGTGCCTGCAACTTCCAGCATCTGCACAGGCACAGTTAAATGCAGTAATCCAGAAGTTGCTTTCAGTTATTTCCCGTCCCTCCACAAACCTGTGAGCAAAGTAGTAGCTCATGGACTAAACACGATGATAGCAACATGGATGTGGAATTGAATGAATGATAGGAAACAAAGAGTAGTAGTTGATGGATGTTCTTCGGGCTGGAGGAAGAATTGCAGTGGCATTCCACAGGGATCACTGTTGGGACCCTTGCTTTTCCTGCTATTTATTAATGGATCTAGACCTTGGTGTACAGAGCACCATTTCAAAGTTTGGGGATGATACAAAACGTCGAAACATTGTGAACTGTGAGGAGGATAGTGCAGAAATTCAAAAAAACGTAGATACATTGGTAGAATGGGCGGATAGGCGGCAGATGAAGTTCAATGCAGAGAAATGTGAAGAGATTCATTTTGGTAGGAACAACATGGAGAGGCAATATAAAATAAAAGGTACAATACTAAAGGGGTGCAGAAGCAGAGGGACCTGCATGTACATGTGCATACATCATTGAATGTGACAGGGCAGATTGACAGAGCGGTTAATAAAGCATACAGTGTCCTGGGATTTATTAATAAAGGCATAGAGTACAAGAGCAAGGAGGTTATGTTGAACTTGTATAAGAAACTTGTATAAGAAAGCTTCAGCTTCAGTTCTGGGCGCCACACTTTAGGAAAGATATTAATGCGTTAGAGAGGGTGAAGGAAGGATGCACGAGAATGGTTCCAGGGAGGAGGAATTTCAGTTATGAAGATGGGTTGGAGAAGTTGGGAGTGTTTTCCATGGAGAAGAGAAGGCTGAGAGGAGATTTAATAGCGGTTTCAAAATCATGAGGGGTCCAGATAGAGTAGATAGAGAGAAACTGTTCCCACTGGTGAAAGGATCGAGAACGAGAAGGCAGAGATTTAAAATATTTGGCAAGAGATGCAAAAGTGACATGAGGAAAAACGTTTACATGCAGCGAGTGGTTAAGGTCTGGAATGCACTGCCTGAGAACGTGGTGGAGGCAGGTTTAGCTGAAGCATTCAAAAGGGAACTAGACAGTTATATGAAAAGGAAGAATGTGCAGGGTTATGGGGAGAAGGCGGGGGATGGCACTAGGTGAATTGCTTATTAGGATGACTGGTGCAGACATGATGGACTGAATGGCATCCTTCAGTGCTGTAGCAATTCTGTGATTCTGTGACATGTGCGCTGCTGAAGCCCTTGTAGATGAAAATCATAGAAATCACTGAACTGACGGGGGCTTCCACTGTTCAATGCTCTTTGTTCGCTGTGAAAAAAAAACGTTGAATGAGATGTACCTGAGGCTTGAACAGTGTAAAAAATATATAATTAGTGCTGATACCGCGCTCTGTCGGCTTTAATTTAGCTTTGAAGTGTGTGCAGCACAGATTTCAACAAAACCCACAGGCTTGACTTAGAAGGGCAGACTACACAGATACAGCTTGTTCACCCTTGTATATAGAACATCATGAGGCAATGTAATTGAAGTGTTTGCAATCGGGTAAAGAAAGCGAAAGTACATCTTCTGGCGTGGGAGTCCAGAATAAGGTGGCATACCCACAAGATCAGAGTGAAGCCATTAAGGGGTGATGTCTGGAAACACTTCGTCACACAAAGGGTAGTAGCAATATGAACATTCTCGATTGTTGAAATCTACCCAAAGACATCTGCGGTCTTCAAAGCCCCTTAACATAAGAATTGTAAATTGTCTTATCCAAAATCAATTGACGTGTGTTCAGAAAGCAAAACAGATATGTTTGAACCGTCAATGGCAATAAGCTAAGACAGTGGCACAGAAACAATACATCAGTGGGTAGGAAAATAAAATGTTTACAGCTGATTAGATGCATATTTTCTGGGGATGAGCCGGAATCTCGTTTCCTTTTACAGCATCACATTGAGTTGGGATGTTTTCTGTGACAGCAAAGCCTGGACAATGCCCCCTTGCAGCACACGTTGCAACACTTATCTGCGCGATAATGACATTAAACTGTCGCTATCACCATGAAAATTTTTGCCTTTGTATAATGAGACACCCAGATCTTAACTAAATCTATTATATGGAAACAATTCATCTTGCATCGTAGTGAATATGGACAGTATTAAATCCACAGTACATTATAGTCCCCTGAATATTCCGCTCACACTTCTCAAGGAAGCAGCATCTAGGTGTAGAATTTCAACTTGGGCGGTTATGAATACCACACAAATATTGCATTGGCCGCCTGTTCCCTGCTTAACCCAACACTAAACTCATTTGAGGTCAATAGACTGAATAATGGATGGCCAATGTGATATTGCCTGTTTTGTGATACCGTCTAAGGAACATTTCTCCACCTTGAGGTTGAGGCTGTGATATTTCTCATGAACATCAGTACATTTGAACTGAAAGTCGGTAAATTGCTGAGTTAACAAGCCACCTTTATAGGGTATGATCTTCTCCAGCTGTGGCTTTGAGACATGATAACTTGCTGCATTGTGATGGCCAGGGGCAAAGTTTGCATTAATATATCCACATGAATTGAAGATCTCTGAACTCTATATCTACCACGTTCTAAAATATAAAATAAAATTGAAATATTTTAAATGAGAATTGATAGATATGTACAAGATTATGAGAGGTTTAGATAAGGTATTGAAAGAAAGGTTGTTCCCATTTGTTTATGGAAAAAGGGCAAGGGGCACAGGATTAAGATTTTGGGCATGAGATGAGGGGTTGGGGGGATGGATGGAGGTGTGAGGAAGAACTTTCTTTATGTAGCGAGTGATAATGATCTGGAACTCATTGCCTACGAGGGTAGTGGAATTCAAGACGATGAAGGATTTCAAAGGAGGCAGCGAAACTTGCAGAGCCACGGGAATGGAGCGGGGGAATGGGTCTCACTGGATTGCTCTACAGAGAGGCAACATAGACTCCATTGGCCGAATGGCCTCCTTCTGTGCCATAATTAGTCTAAGCCTATATGTTCCTTCATTCAAGTGCTAAATTACGAAAGCTTAACATATTAAAGGACTATTTAGTCCAAAATTACTTACCAGTGATATTCACGAGAATGGTGTTACTGTAGGGGCTGTTCTGTGCGCCTGTCGATGATTTGGTTTTACACTTATACGTTCCATTATCCTTCTTTTCAGCTGCTGCAATGATATACGTTTTATTCCCCACTCTGTCACCCTGATTATCGAAATTCCATATATACTTCTTGGAGCGAAGCTCTCTTCCAGCATCACATTCCAGTGTGATTCGGTCTCCAGTCAAAAACCTCACACCAGGAGATGTCATTGTCAGTATCGGTCCTGCAGTATTGGCTGTGAAGTTCAATACAAAACAAGTAGGACATTTTAATTTTGTTATTTGGGAATTGTAATTAGTTTCCCGTTCATTTATGTACAGTGCATGTATCTGAAAGGTTGTTCAATGGTTTTTGGGGTTTGATTAGGGCTGTCAGGAGCTGCCCATATAACAAAATGTTAGTCACATTGGATTTTGCATATAGAGTGAACAGAGAGAGGTATTATCCAGCTCCTGGGCAATGCAATCAGCCAAATGTGACATGACATAGAAATTTGTTCTGGGAGGAAGCTCCAAACAGATGGTATTGCAATGGTTGGTTGTTACACGCACTGGACCATGTTCAGTTCCATTCAAGGCCATTGCGACACCCTCTGTATTGTACTATTGTCCAAGATGAATGCCTGAACCAGCGAGTGAAATAAGATATTTTCTTAACTAATACGACTTCTAAGAGATAACCAACGTCACCTAATAAAGGGAATCGCAGCCACATAAAGCCAATTTATTAGCATTCCCCCAAAAACAGAATGTCACCTGAAGTGGGTGCCTAATGGCAACTGATACTCTGATTGAGTCATTCTAAGTTAGTAGTGAGTATGTAGTGATCCAAAAAGAACCGTATGATCGAGGGTGGGAAATTGGTCTTGGGTCGTAGCACAAATGTGCAATAAGAAACCAACAGCCCTGTTTACATCCCGAATAATTATATTAACCATTAACTTGAAGTTTATCCCCTCGTATCTCTTCATTCAGATAACTATTGACCTCATGGCACAGTGATGGGTCCTATTCCTAATGTAACATCCTCATTGAAACTACAGAGCTGAAGAGCTGTCCACGCAGCAAGAGACGTTAGATCAAGAGAATTGCTAAGGCATTCATCAGGGAATAGATATCACATTTGTAATCCTACAGCTCACTGTTTCGTTGCAACTATGAGATAGCACGAAAGCAGGTGAAATGTAGCTGGAGAAGTGACGCAGGAGAGATTCCTGGGGCATTGAAAGTGCAGGAGGGACTGCCACAAGCTAGGCTGGTTGCAGCTGAAGAGTGCTGGGGGCCAATGTCTTAGTAGGGAGGCAGACTAGTGTTTTGGGGAAGATTTTAACTAAATTTACAGGGGGAGGGTTACCAGGATGCGGCTACAGAGGGAAGAGATCAGGTGCATTGAAGAGCAGGAGAGGTACAGAGCAAAAAACAATGGAAAGTGAAGAAAGCACAGGACCTCTCCCCTTTCCTGGGATGAGACGGCTATTCCACGAGGAGAAATTGATTAGTATCAGCCGAAATCGCTGGAGTTTAGAAGAATGAGAGGTGATCTCTTTGAAACATCGAACATTTTTTGAGGGCTGAACAGGGTAGATGTTGAGTCCTTCCTGGCCGGAGAGTCTAGAACCAGCAGTCTAGGTCTCGGGATAGGGGGAAACTATTTAGCCTGAGATGTGGCCAGATTTCTTCACTCAGAGCGTTGTGAATCTGTGGAATTCTCTACCCCAAAGGGCCGCAGATGCTCAGTCTTCGAGTATATTGAAGAATGATATCAGTAGTCTTGGGTATTAAGGAATCAGGGATTATTAGGATAGCACGGTCAGGTGGTTTTGAGGTAGATGATCAGTCACGATCGTACTGAATGGCAGAGCAGCCTCGAGGGGCCGAATGACCTCCTCCTGTTCCTATTATTTTTATTCATTCATGGAATGTGGGCGACGCTAGCCAGGTCAGCATTTATTGTCCATCCCTAATTGCCCTTGAGAAGGCGGTGGTGAGCTGCCTTCTTGAACCACTGCAGTCCATTTGGGGTAGGTCTACCCACAGTGCTGTTAGGAAGGAAGTTCCAGGATTTTGACCCAGCGACAGTGAAGGAATGACGGTATAGTTCCAAGTCAGGTTGGTGTGTGACTTGGAGGGGAACTTGCAGGTGGTGACGTTCCCATGTATTTGCTGCCCTTGTCCTTCTAGTTGGTAGAGGTGGTGGGTTTGGAAGGTGCTGTCTGAGGAGCCTTGGTGCAATGTTGCAGTGCATCTTGTAGATGGTACACACTGCTGCCACTGTGCATCGGTGGTGGAGGGAGTGAATGTTTGTAGATGGGGTGACAATCAAGCGTGCTGCTTTGTCCTGGATGATGTCGAGCTTCTTGTCTGTTGTTGGAGCTGCACCCATCCAGGCAAGTGGAGAGTATTCCATCACACTCCTGACTTGTGCCTTGTAGATGGTGGGCAGGTCTTGGGGAGTCAGGAGGTGAGTTACTCGCCTTAGGATTCCTAGTCTCTGACCTGCTCTTGTAGCACGGTATTTATATGGCTACTCCAGTTCAGTTTCTCATCAGTGGTAGCCCCTAGGACGTTGATAGTGGGGGATTCAGCGATGGTAATGCTGTTGACTGTCAAGGGAAGATGGTTAGATTCTCTCTTGTTGGAGATGGTCATTCCCTGGCACTTGTGTGGCGCGAATGTTACTTGTCACTGATCAGCCCAAGCCTGGATATTGTCCAGGTCCTGCTGCATTTCTACACGGACTGCCTCAGTATCTAAGGAGTCACGAATGGTGCTGAACATTGTGCAATCATCAGCGAACATCCCCACTTCTGAGCTTATGATTGAAGGAAGGTCATTGATGAAGCAGATGATGATGGTTGGGCCCAGGACACTACCCTGAGGAACTCCTGCAGTGATTTTCTGGAGCTCAGATGATTGACCTCCAACAACCACAACCATCCTAGGTATGACTCCAGCCAGTGGAGGGTTTCCCCCCTGATTCCCATTGACCTCAGTTTTTCTAGGGCTTTTTGATGCCATACTCGGTAAAATGCTGCCTTGATGTCAAGGGCAGTCACTCTCACCTCACCACTTGAGTTTAGCTCTTTTGTCCATGTCCATATTAATTCCATTTTCTGTTTTTGAGTAGATGCAGTAAAATAAAACTGGGTAGACATGCATGGTATTTTCATGTGTGTCATTGCAAAGAACTGTACATATAAATGTGACGAGCTACACGTGGAAGTTGTCACTTGGGTTATGGTATCACAGGTAAAACAGAAACCTGGCTTAAACACACGCGAGGACCGGAAGTCAAAATTCCTGCCTGCAATGTATATAGGCCGCGTATGGAATGCAAAAATAAATGATGGGATGCAGCTGTATTGATCAAGGATAATATTGCTGTTCACAGAGGTACAATTTATTTAAAGTATCTAAGAGTTAATTTATATGTAGAATCAAACAAGATCCGTATATACTTACAATGAAAAAAATGACTAACAATGAGACATAATTCCGACCCTAGGACGCAAGGTATGTAGGCAAGACATGCCAACAAATACAAGATTTATTTGTTCATGCCAGAAACTGACCTGGACCAACCATATAAATACAGTGGCTACAAAAGCAGGTCAGACACCAGCAATCCTGCGGTGAGTAACTCACCTCCTCACCACCCAAAGCCTGTCAACCATCTACAAGGCACAAGTCAGGAGTGTGATGGAATAATCTCCACGTGCCTGCAGCTCCAACAACGCTCAGGAAGCTCGATACCATTCAGAACAAAGCAACCTGCTTGTTCGGCACCCCATCCACATACATTCACTCCACGATCAACGTACAGCGGCAGCAGTGTGTATCATCTACAAGATGCACCACAGCAACGCACCAAGGCTCCTTCAACAGCACCTTCCAAAAAACTACCTGGAAGGAGAAGGGCAGCAGATGCATGGGAACACCACCAGCTGCAAGTTCCCCTCCAAGCCACATACCATCCTGACTTGGAACTATATCTGCCATTCCTTCACTGTTGCTGGGCCACAATTCTGGAACTCCCTTCCTAAGAGCACTGTGGGTGTACCTACCCCACGTGGACTGCACCTTCTCAAGGGCAATTAGGGATGGGCAATAAATACTGGCCGGACCAGCGACGCCCATATCCCGTGGCTGAATAGAAATTGGGCAGATTTGTATTCTGCAAAGGTTTTCCAGCATTGCTTTAATAGTTACCCTTGCCCCCATTATATATTAACTGTCCAGTGAAGAGCTCCAGCATTGACATAAGTTCAGAGACCATTCTACTAATTCACACAGTGACCGGTGAATCTTTAGAAATTGCTATCTAGGGAAGTCGACAAGAGACAGGCGGCTACCGATGTTGTGAAAATGTGGAATTTAAGCTAAGAATCGGTTTCTATTCTTGAAATTTGTAACTGGCAGGATTGACCACATTGTGTGTCCTTTGGTTATGTGTAATCCTATGTTCCTCTTTACCAATTTCCATATTGGCTGATGTAACTTCTAAAATACCTTGTTAGTATCGAAATGGAAACCCTGCCATCATTGCAAAAAAGATGTGTTAGGAAGCAAAGACAGATTATCAACCAACAAGTACAGAAATATCAAGATGGAACTTGTTCCTTAACTGAGAATAGCCATGTCACTCATTTCAGAGTCGAAGGCAATTGTAGCATGTTTTCAATTCAACATACCTTGTGCTGTCGCTCGAAGCATCAGTTCCACTGGAATGAAAAAGAAAATAGACACAGAAATGTAATATACAGGATTCCATTAAGTTGTCGTGATCTTAGGTTGACAAAGAAGAACAAATGATGAGTTAAACTATATTTCTTAATTGATCTTGCTGAAATGCACATATTGATCTTTCACCAAACGTTGTGTTTTATGAATAAATGAGAATCAATGCTTTCTTGCCAAACTTTCAATGCAAAAAATGGTAATAATCAGTATAATCTGCTAAGCAGGGGGAATTGCGAGCATCGTGTGGATACATCATAATAGTTACCCTAACCCACCCATCCCAAGGAGGCAGTGGCTTCGTGCTAATGTCATTGGATTAGCAATCAAGCTGTCCAGGTTAATGCTCGGGGACACCAGTTTAAATCAAATCCCACCATGGCAGCTGGTGGAATTTAAATTCAATTAATACATCTGGAATTGAAAGCTAGTTTCGGTAATAGTGACCATGAAACCATTACTCATTGTTGTTCAAACACATCTGGTTCACTAATGGCCTTTGTGGAAAGAGTCTTTACCTGGTCTGGCCTACATGTGACTCCAGACACACAGCAATGTGGTTGACCCAACTGCCCTCTGCAATGGCTTAGCAAGTCACTCAGCTGTCAAGGGTAACTAGGGATGGGCAACAAATGCTGGCTTTGCCAGCGATGCCCACATCTTATGAAAGAATAAGTAACAAAATGAAGAAAAGCTAGCCTGGGGTTGTGAGGGACAATGAACGCTCTGGTGCTAATGGGATCAAAATAGAATGCATGCTGTATTTCCAATCCTTTAACACAGAGTATGGTGATAACTAGTGCAATCTGATAAACGGAGCAGATTCTGAGCAGCGTGCTGATGCATCGTAAAATTTACCCTAGCAATAGACAGCTGGGAGAGAGCAAGAGGGAGGGGGTGGGAATTATATATACAAATAACGCTATCAATAGAAAATTTGATCAAAAATTAAGCCTTGGAGACAACACTTGAAAGTGTGCCAATACTATTTCCCAGATAATAGCATATTGTCAGCAACAAAACAAGGGCAATTAGACTTGCCTACTGACAATGTGCAAAGGCTACTTTGTACTTCGGTTGGAAAAATGTAAACTTGCCTGCTATAGATAAGCAGGTACTGACATCTGTTCAAAATTAAACAAGGGATTCCCACATAAGGCAAAGTCAGTTGCAGATTGGTGAGAAAAAAATAGCAATTTTACTTTGTTAGAGAGGCATAAGAAGGAAGGGGCACAGTGGTGCAGCCTCACAGCTCCAGTGACCCAGGTTCGGTTCTGGGTACTGCCTGTGCGGAGTTTGCAAGTTCTTCCTGTGACCACGTGGGTTTCCGCTGGGTGCTCAATTTTCCTCCTAAAGCCAAAGACTTGCAGGTTAATAGGTAAATTGGCCATTGTAAATGTCCCCTAGTGTAGGTAGGTGGTAGGAGAATTGAGGGATGATGGGGACGTGGTAGGGAATATTGGATTAATGCAGGATTAGTATAAATGGGTGGTTGATGGCCGGCACAGACTCAGTGGGCCGAAGGGCCTGTTTCAGTGCTGTAATTCTCTATGACTCGAATACTTACTTACATTCAAGCATGTCTTATTCCGTAACAATGCAGCGTTTGCAATGGTTGTGTGCTACAGAAAGTGTCTTTGTATCAAATTGAAATTTAACACAGCTTTCTAATCATAAAAGGCAGAGGTCGTTAAAAACCTATCAACTGCAAATGATCCCTGACCTCTTGTGAACTGTCGTGGTTGGAGGTTGACTGGCCAGTTGGAGCCCGTGCAGCGCTGTTGGGCAAAGAGATGCTTGCAGAAGCACAGCGAAAGGGATCAGCCATGATGTTATTGAATGGTGGAGCAGGCTCGAAGGGCTGAATGGCCTACCTCTGCTCCTAATTCGTATGGTCATATGGTTGTAGGGCAGCGATCTTGATATGGTAAACAAAAAGTGCATTGAAAAGAGAGTGAAGACATGACAGTGTGAATTTGTTGAGATTGTGAATTCTGTGCAAAGGGGAAATGAGGCTTTATGTAACTTAAACCAACGGGAATCAGTAAATAACCAAATAGACCAATAAATAATCTGCAATTAGGAAAATCTACAGGAGATGAAATTAAAATGACCTAAGTAAAACAGAATACGAATTGCATGAAATAAAAATCTGCATGAGTAATGCATTAGGGTGAAGGGGATAATTAAATACAAACTTATATAAACTTTAAGGGGCATGTATCTTTAACAAAAGTAAGTATGTTTTAACTGAAATGTCGTGAGAGCTAAGATCTGTTCCCTCCCATTCAAATGCCATGTGGGAACTCCAGGCTTCTGTCTGAATAACCACCTGTGAAAGAATTGTGTTCAGCTGAGCAAATTCATATTTTGGGTTTCTGAACTTTTGGGAGCGGCTGCAGCCAATCCAGGGCATACAAGAGGTGGATATTTTCGGGAGGTGCACGTTCCAGGAGGTGGGTCACCCCGAGGCCACAGAGAGGTCGGGAAGTGAGAAAGTGGGTGACCACCCAGAAAGGTAAGCAGGGGTTGTCGCTGCAAGAATCCCCCAGGATTGAGTGGCTCTCAAGCCTCTTTTCAGTTTTGAACTCTGGTGACAATGATGACACGTCAGGAGAGGGTATCTCCAGAGCATCCACGGCACCGTGTGTCAAATCACTGCAAAGTGTGGGGCAATGAATTGTAGAAATGCAGTGGTGTTAGCCGCGGGGTGGGCAAGCATATCTGCAACTGTAGACGTGTATGGCGGGTCGACTCCCTGGCATCAAGATAGAGATCCTCACCCTCCAGGTGCAGGGCATTTAGTGGGATGAAGATGTTGGAAGTAATGACTTAGATAGGGAACGGGTGGAGGCCCTGCAAGCAAAGTTTCAGAAGATAGAGTGGAGGTTGAGAGCACACTCTCAAAGGAAATAACATCTGTATTACTCCCAGTGTCATATGCTACTCAATACAATAGTAAGATAAGACAGGGTAACATGTTGCTGGAGAATTGACGCAGATGGGAGGGCTTATGATTCCTGGGTCAATGAAACCACTTCTGAGGCAGGAGGGATGTACACAAGAAATGTTAGTTGCACCTGAAAATGGTTAAAAAATGTGTTTGTGGGCAGGTTAACTCGTTCTGTGGGGAACTGTTCAATCGAATCGGAGAGGAAGTGGAACCAGCACGAAGCATTAGAGAGCAGATACAAAGTGCACAGGGAACTGAGAGTTACAAACTGTACTTAAACCTGTTTTTGCTTACTAAATGCCAAAGCATATCAAAAACGCAATGTTAATGAATACTTCATAAAGTGGTATTGTCACTGGACTGGTAGCCCAGAGACCCAGGATATTGGTCTGGGTACATGTGTTCGAATCCCATCACAGCAGAAGGTAGAATTTCAATTCAATTAATAAATCTGGAATTGCAAAACTAAAGCTAGTTTAATGATGTCCATGAAACCATTGTCGATTGCTGCAAAACCCATCTGGTTCTCGAATGCCCTTTAGAGAAGGAAATCTACTGCCCTTACCTGGTCTGGCCTATATGTGACTCCAGACCCACAGCAATGTGGTTGACTCTTAAATGTCCTCTGAAATGGCCCAGCAAGACATTCAGTTGCATCTAACCGCTACAAAATCAATAAGGAATGAATCCTGATGGACCACCTGGCATCAACCTAGGCACCAGAAGTGACAACGGCAAATGTAGCCCTGCCGACCATGCAAAGTCCTCCTTGCTAACATCTGGGGGCTTGTACCAAAGTTGGGAGAGTTGTCCCACAGACTAGTCAAGCAACAGCCTGACAAAGTTATGATGGGGAGCCAAGCACATCAGTGCAAAAGATAAGGCTGAAGCGGTTGCAACAATCTCCAGCCAGAAGTGAAGAATGGAAGATCCATGTCGGCCTCCTCCTGAAGTCCCCAACATCACAGATGCCAGTCTTCAGCCAATTCGATGAATCTGCCTGTTATCAGGAAATGACTGAATGCACTGGATACTGCAAAGGCCCTGACAACATTCTGGCAATCGTACTGAAGACATGTTCTCCCGAACTTGCAGCGCCCCTAGCCAAGCTGTTCCAGTACAGTTACAACAATGGCATCTACCCTGAAATGTGGAAAATTGCCCAGGTATGTCCTGTACACGAAAAGCAGGACAAGTCCAACTCGACCAATTATCACCCCATCAGTCTACTCACAATCATCAGTAAAGTGATGGAAGGTGTCATCGACAGTGCTGTCAAGCGGCACTTGCTTAGCAATAACGTGCATAGTAACGCTCAGTTTGGGTTCCCGGGCCACTCAGCTCCTGACCTCATAGAACCATAGAACAATAGAACAATTACAGCACAGAAGGAGGTCATTGAAGCTGTCGTGTCTGTGCTGGTCGAAAACACTAGCCGGCCAATCCAATCCCACCTTGCAGCACCTGGTCCAGAGCCTTGCACTTTACAGCACTACAGGTGCATGCCCAGGTACATTTTAAAAGAATTGTGGGCTTCTGTCTCCACTACCGTTCCTGCCAGTGAATTCCAAACACCCACCACCTTCTGAGTGAAAACGTTTTTCCTCATGTCCCCTCTAATATATTTACCAGTCACCTCAAATCTGAGCCGCCTGGTAATTGACCGCTTTGTTAGTGGAAATAAGTCCTTCTTGTCTACTCTATCAAGGCCCATCATAAATTTATAAACCACAATTAAGTCACCACTCAGCCTCCTCTATTCTAAGTAAAACAATCCTTTCCTCACAGCTGCAACTTTCAAGGCTTGGCATAATTCTTGTAAATCTCCTCTGGACTCTCTCCAGAGCAATTATACCCTTCCTGTAACATGGTAACTTAAACTGTACGGAAGACTCATTACAGCCTTGGTCCAAACATGGACAAAGAGCTGAACTCAAGTGTTGATGTGACAGTGACTGCCCTTGACATCAAGGCAGCATTTCACCAAGTATGGAATCAAGGAGCCCAGAAAAACAGGAGTCAATCAGAATCAGGGGGAAAGCTCTTGGCTGGCTGGAGTCATACCTAGCGCAAAGGATGGTTGTTGTTGTTGGAGGTCAATCATCTCAGCTCCAGGACATCACTGTAAGGGAGTTCCTCAGGGTAGTGTCCAAGGCCCAACCATCTTCAGCTGCTTCATCGATGACCTTCCTTCAATCATAAGGTCGGAAGTGGGGATGTTCGCTGATGATTGCACAATGCTCAGCACGAATCATGATTCCTCAGATACTGAAGCAGTCCACGTAGAAATGAACAAGTCCTGGACAATATCCAGGCTTGGGCTGATAGGTTGCAAGTAAAATTCGCATCACACAAATGCCAGGCAATGACCATCTCCAAGAAGAGATAATCGAACCATCTCCCCTTGACATTCAATGGCATTACGATCAATGAATCCCCCACTATCAACATCCTGGGAGTTACCATTGACAGGAAACTGAACTGGTGTAGCCATATGCCTATCGTAGCTGCAAGAGCAGGTCAGAGGCAAGGAATCCTGCAGTGAGTAACTCACATCCTGACTCCCCAAAGCCTGTCAACCATCTACATGGCACAAGTAAGGAGGGTGATGGAATGCCCTCCAATTGCCTGGATGTGTGCAGCTCCAACAACACTCAAGAAGCCTGACACCATCCAGGACAAAACAGCCCATTTGATTGCCAATCCGTACTCAAACATTTACTCCCTTTACCACCAATGCACAGTGGCAGCAGTGTGTACCATCGACAAGATACACTGCAGCACTGCATCAAGGCTTCTTCGACAACACCTTGCAAACCCACAACCTCTACCACCTGGAAGTACAAGGGCAGCAGACACATGGGAACACCATGACCTGCAAATTCCTCTCCAAGTCACACACCATCCTGACTTGGAACTAAATCGCCGTTACTTCACTGTCGCTGGTTCAAAACCCTGGAAATCCCTTCCTACCAGAATTGTGGGTGTACCTACCCCACATGGACTGCAGCGATTGAAGAAAGCAGCTCACCACCATCTTCTCAAGGGCAACTAGGGATGGGCAATAAATGCTGGCCTCACCAGAGGCACCCACATCCCATGAACGAATAAAAAAAATAATTGGGAGGGTTAATAATAACTGAAGAAATAGCAACAGGAGTAGGCCATACGCCATCTCGAGCCTGCTCCACCATTCAATAATGTCTTGGCTGACTTTTGACTTCAATTCCATTTTCCCAGCCAATTCCCCTATCAATTGGAGTCCAAACATCTATCTCAGCCTTGAATATTCTCATCGACAGAGAACACACAGCGCTCTGGATTAGGGACTTCCATAGATTGACAAGCCTCTGAGTAAATAAATTCCCTCTTATCTGGGCCTCATCAGAGAGGGAGGAAATTCAAGACATTCAAATATGCATAAATGCACATAAAATTTGATAAATATGGTTGGTCAGGTGGAGGCACATGTAGCTACCTGGGATTATGATATAGCGACAATAACGGTGAACTATCTCTAACAAGCGGCAGAATAGCCACTTAAAATTCATGACTGCAATGTATTTATGAAAGGCAGGCAAGGGAAAAAAAGAAAGGGTGGCAATCGTGATCAATGATACTGCCTCGGAACTGGAAAGGGATGATGTATTTCAGGACTCGGGGATAGAATGTATTCGTTGAGAGTACGGAAAAGTGAGAGCTATTAGGTTTCTAGGTGAATACAAGAAACCAAGCAAATAGTATGAAGGAGACAGAGCAACAAACTTTCAGACACATTGCAGAAAGAAACAAGTACTTTAGAGCAGTGATAATGATGCTGTTCAATTATCCAGATATAGACATCAATAAACATATAATGAGAAAAGAGCAGGAGAAATTAGTGAAATGCGTACCAGAGCTTTATTTTTTATCAGTTATGTGTTCAGCTGAACGAGGAAGGGAGCAGTGCTGCATTTCGTGCTGAGTAATTAGTTGGGGAAGTGTTTCTCGTTTTAGTGAGAGGGAATTTTCGAACAATGATCTCAATGCCATTAGGTTTGGACGCGTTATGGAAAAAGATACATAAAAAATAAAAGTGTAAGTACTCAATTAGATGAAGGCTAATTTCAATGGGTGGAAAAGGATCTTGCCCAGTGAATTGAAATCAAAGATTGGCATGAACAACAGTAAATGAGTAATACGAGGCTTTCAAAGAGAAGATATATCACACACAGACTAGACACATACCCACGAAGGAGAAAAGAATTATATCCAAGGCTGGAATTCTCTGGATGAATGAAGAAATAAAGATTACAATTCAAAATAAAAGGGAATTTTATGCTTATAACAGTTTCAGAATTCAGTATAGGGAACCAAGATGAATTCATGCATCGCAAAGGAGAAATCAAAAACGAAGCAAGAAAGCAAAGCGTCTGTCGGAGAATAGTTTAGTCAGCATCATGATAGGGAACTGGAAAGATTTTTCTAAACATAATTACTAAAAGGCGAGTCAAAGGAAGGGTGGGACAGATCATGAACCCAAAACGAACATGGCTGACGTATCAAATTAATATGTTGCCTCTTTCTGCAATACAGAACAAGATGATGCCAGTGTTTTAGTAATGGAGAAGGTAGTAGAGAAATTGGATTGGATGACAATCGTCAAAGAGGAGATCAAAGGTTTGACAGCGCTAAAGTTAAGAAATACACCCGACCCAGATGGGAGGCATCCTTGCCTGATGAGGGTAACAATTACAGACGCATTGGCCACAGACCCCCAGGTCTCCTTAGGTATGCTATTGGTGTCAGAAGACTGAAGGATTTCAAATGTTACACCACTGTTCAAGCAGGGGAGAAGAATAAAGGTGGAAATTACAGGCCAGTCAACCTCAGTTCGGTGAGGAAACCTTTAGAGGTAATAATCCTGGACAAGAAAAAAGAAAATAACAAAAAAATAAATAAAACGATGAATTGACACTTAGAAACATACTGGTTAAAATACAATCCAATGGCAAATCGGGTTTTCGTAATTTAACTGAGTTCCTCAAAAAAGAAATGAAGAGAAACAATGAGGGCGGTGTTCGTGCTGCTGTCGATGTGGGCGTTCAGAAGGCGTTTCCGAAGACATGTTAGCAACTTTGCATCCCGTGGGGATTAAAAGGACGGTGACTACCTCGATATAGCATTGGTTAAAGGACATAAAGCTGAGTTCAGACTGGATGGAAGTGTGCATTGGTGTTGCCCTGCAATCGGTGTTTGGACCAGCGCTCCTGCACATATAATACACACACATACCCGCATACTCACTAAAACACACGCATGCACACACAGATGAAATTTATGCACAGAAGTGTTAATAAGGTAAAATGAGAGGAGAGACAATATTACCTACATGTTACAAGTTTTTAACGGGTGCAGAAACAGAGAGTAATTGGTGTGTGAATATACTAGTCTATGAAAGTGGCAGGGCAAGGTGAGGAATATGTTAAAAGGCATTCAGATTTTTGATTTAGAAACAGAAACATAGGGGACACAAATAAAGAGTCTGCTAATCCTTTATAAAGCCCTGATTATGGGACAATTGCAATTCTGGGCACAAACGTTGGGAAGTATGCCTTAGAGAGAGTGTCTTTACCAGAATTCTTTTGGGCCTCCTTATCTCGAGAGACAATGGATACGCGCCTGGAGGTGGTCAGTGGTTTGTGAAGCTGCTGCCTTCCGTGTTGTTTTAGTCACTGTGAGGCAACTATGGAGTGACCTCTCCATGGCGCATGCCTGGGCAAATTTATGGAGGTTGAGAGTTGCCCAGTCGTCAAAACCCCCCTCTCGGCCTTTCTGGTGGGGTCCAAAGGAGTGCAGGACACGACGTTTGGCACCAGTATGGCTGCAGGAACTGCCGGAAACATGCCAAAGGTGACACATGACCGCCTACGGGGTTCCGCTCCGGATTTTCTGTTAGGGTTTACTCCCTTAGCCTTGGTCTCTCCCGAGACGCCCACAAGGCAGTGGGGTTGTTGGGGCCCCTACACAGGTGTAGGATGGTGCCGGTGGGAGGAGGGGATGCAAGGGGGAGGGGTAGAGGGAGGGGGTGGGGGGGGTGCAGGGGAAGGGGGTGCGGGGTGAA